>NC_091978.1:246893565-247570552 GCF_044704955.1 Pristiophorus japonicus | reverse complement strand
ATTCTGACGTCACTCTTTCGAATTCTGCCTCTGTTGAGTTGCTCCTGCTCTCGCTCTGCTCCCGCTCAGGTCCCGCTTAGGTCCGCTGCCTCCTCTGGTTTTGACAAAATGTGACCAAAAAGTGGAACAGGAAAGTGTGATGAAAAAGAGACGAGAAGAAAATGTTACAGGAAATTAATGTTACACTTATAAGTTACACTCCATATTTGTAATGTATCCTTGCATTTTCATCATCATCATCATCATCATAGGCAGTCCCTCAAAATTGAGGAAGACTTGCTTCCACTCTAAAAATGAATTATTAGGTGACTGAACAGTCCAATGTGGGAATTACAGTCTCTGTCACAGTTGGGACAGACAGTCGTTTCAGGAAAGGGTAGGTGGGACAGGTTTGCCGCACGCTCCTTCCGCTACCTGCACTTGTTTTTTGCATGCTCTCGGCGATAAGAGTCAAGGTGCTCAGTGCCCTCCCGGATGCACTTCCTCCACTTAGGGCGGTGTTTGCCAGGAACTCCCAGGTGTCGGTGGGATGTTGCATTTTATCAGGGAGGCTTTGAGGGTGTTGTTGAAACGTTTCCTCTGCCCACCTTGGGCTCGTTTGCCGTGTAGGAGTTCGAGTAGAGCGCTTGCTTTGGGAGTCTTGTGTCAGGCATGCGAACAATGTGGCCCGCCCAATGGAGCTGGACAAGTTTGGTCAGTGCTTCAATGCTGGGGATGTTGGCCTGATTGAGGACGCTAATGTTGGTGCGTCTGTCCTCCTAGGGGATTTGCAGGATCTTGCGGAGACATTGCTGGTGGTATTTCTCCAGCGATTTGAGGTGTCTACTGTATATGGTCCACTTCTCTGAGCCATACAGGAGGGCAGGTATCACTACAGCCCTGTAGAGCATGAGCGGGAGCAACTCAACAGAGGCAGAATTCGAAAGAGTGACTTCAGAATAGAAAAAGTGACTTCAGCACAAGGGAAGGTGCTGATCGATGAGTAGCTGGTGAGTGTTTGAGATTTGAGGGCCTGAGCTTCGAACACTCTTTTCCTCAGGTGGCCGAAGGCTGCGCTAGCGCACTGGAAGCGGTGTTGAATCTCGTCGTCGATGTCTGCCCTTGCTGATAATAGGCTCCCAAGGTATGAAAAGTGGTCCACGTTGTCCAGGGCCGTGCCATGGATCTTGATGACTGGGGGGGCAGTGCTGCGTGGCAGGGTCAGGTTGGTGAAGGACCTTTGTCTTATGGATGTTTCGTGTAAGACCCATGCTTTCGTATGCCTCAGTGAAGATGTTGACTATAATTTGGAGTTCAGTCTGTGATTGTGCGCAGGCTCAAGCGTCATTCGCGTCCTGTAGTTCGACGACAGAGGTTGGAACAGTCTTGGATCTGGCCTGGAGACGGTGAAGTTAGAACAGGTTCCCACTGGTTCTGTAGTTTAGTTCCAATCCAGCGGGAAGCTTGTTGAGTGTGAGGTGGAGCATTGCAGCGAGGAAGATTGAGAAGAGGGTTGGCGCGATGACACAGCCCTGTTTGACCCCGGTCTGGACATGGATTGGGTCTGTGATGGATCTGTTGGTCAGGATCACGGCCTGCATGTCGTCATGGAGCAGGTGGAGGATGGTGACGAATGTTTGGGGGCAGCAGAAACGGAGGAGGATGCTTCATAGTGCCTCGCGGTTGACAGTGTCAAAGGGCTTCATGAGGTGAAAGAAGGCCATGTACAAGGGTTGGTGCTGTTCCTTGCATTTTTCTTGCAGCTGTCGCACTGTAAAAATCATGGCTGCAGAGGACGAAATCCACACTGTGACTCTGGGAGGAGTTCCTCAGCCACAGGGAGAAGACGGTTGAGGAGGATTCTAGCGATGACTTTCCCAGTGGTTGATAACAGGGAGATTCCTCTGTAGTGGCTGCAGTCGGACTTGTTCCCCTTTTTAAAGATGGTCACGATTACTGCATTTCTGTGATCTCCTGGCATGCTCTCCTCCTTCCAGATGAGAGAGATGAGGTCATGCTTTAGTGCCTCAGCGGGGATTCCATCCGCTCCCATTGCCTTGTTGTTGTTGAGCTGGCGGATGGCCTTTTCTACCTCGTGCAGGGCTAGGGTTTTGCTGAGATGGTGGCGGGTAGCATGCTGCAAGATGGAATCGAGGACACTCGAGTCAAAGACAGAGCATTTTATATCACAGCAGGCCATTGAGCCTATTATGCTGGCACTGTCTTTCTGACAACCATCTATTTGTACTGTTCCTCTATTCTTTAACATTTTTATTTTTCAATATTTATAAAAAGGTGCAAGATGGAACTCAATGTCAGTAAATGTAAGATGGTAGATTTTGGTTAAAAAAAGTATAATAGTAATAATTATATTTTGATTGGAAGGTTGCTGGGTGATGTGGAAGAACAAAGGGATTTAGGAGTTCAAGTTCACAAGAAATTAAAAGAGGCATATCAACTGGTCAGCCTTGACTCACTCTCACTTGAGTAAGAAGATTGTGCGTTGAAGTCCCATTCAAGAGACTTGAGCACATACACTAGGCTGACACTTTTGTGCAATATTGACGGAGTGCTGCACTATCAGTGGTTACGATCTTTTGGATGAGGCGTTAATCCTATCTGCCCTCTGGGGTGGAAGTAAAATATCCCATGCGCTCAAAAGTAGTTCATTGGTTGGAAAGCACTTTGGGCTATCCTCCAGTCATGAAAGGCACTATATAAATGTAAGATTATTCTTTCTTTTATTTATTAGGCTATAAAAAAAGCTAATGCAATACTGGGTTTATGGCAAAGGTAGAAAATCTAAAATTTAAGATTTAATGGTGAATCTATATCAAACCTTAGTATGACCATAATTGGAGTACTGTGTATAGTTTTGGGCTCCACACAATAGGAAGTATGTTGATGGAAAGAGTACAACACAGATGCAGGAGAATGCTATCTGGTATGAAGGAATACAAACATAAAGAAAGACTTGAAAAATTGGGTATGTTTTCATTAGAACAGAAGAGATTAAGGGGGTGATTTGATAAAGGTGTTTACAATTCTGAAGAGTAGCAGAATGGTTCCAGTGATTGAAGGTCAAGAACAATGGAACATGGATATAAGATTAAATGTAAATAATTTATGACAGAGAGGAGGAGAAACTTTTTACACAGAGGGTTATGAGTCTGTGGAATGTATTACCAGATACAGTGATTGCAGCAGAGAACAGATCAATAGTTAAGAATAGGCTACATAGTCGGTCTAAGAAAGGGGGAATAAACAGATAGTACAAAAGGTAAGGCAGGTGGAATTAGGATTGCTGCTCATATGGAGGATAAACACTAACATGGACGATTTGAGCCAAACAAGAAGGATTCAAGTCCTCCCATGTCACACGGAAACCACACATCTTGGGCTTCATCTCGCCGTCCATACTAAGCTAAATTGTTTTCTTATAAAACTTCATGATGAGGCCACACCTGGAATACTACGTGCAGTTTTGGTTTCCGTATTTACGAAAGGATTAAGTTGCTTTGGAGGCAGTTCAGAGAAGGTTCACTAGTTGATTCCTGAGATGAGGTTGATTTATGAGGAAAGGTTGAGTAGGTTGGGCCTCTACTCATTTGAGATCAGAAGAATGAGAGGTGATCTTAGCGAAATGTATAAGATTATGAGGGGGTTTGACAAGTTGGATGCAGAGAGAATGTTTCCACTGATTGGGAAGACTAGAACGAGAGGGCTTGATCTTAGAATAAGGAGTCGCCCATTTAAAACTCAGATGAGGAGAAATTTCTTCTCTCAGAGGATTGTAAATCTATGGAATTCGCTGCCTCAGAGAGCTGTGGAAGCTGGGACATTGAATAAATTTAAGACAGAAATAGTTTCTTAAACGATAAGGGGATAAGGGGTTATGGGGAGCGGGCAGGAAGTGGAGCTGAGTCCATGATCAGATCAGCCATGACCTTATTGAATGGCGGAGCAGGCTTGAGGGACCATATGGCCTATTCCTGCTCCTATTTCTTATATTCTTATTATGTAATGAATCGAAACACAAGTATAGTAGCATAGTGGTTATTTTATTGCCTGGACTAATAATCCAGAAAACATGGATCAAATCGCATCATGGCAGTTTGAGAATTTGAATTCAGGTTTTTAAAAACTTTATAATTAAACATAGAAACATAGAAAATAGGTGCAGGAATAGGCCATTCGGCCCTTCGAGCCTGCACCACCATTCAATAAGATCATGGCTGATCATTCACCTCAGTACCTCTTTCCTGCTTTCTCTCCATACCTCTTGATCCCTTTAGCCATAAGGGCCATATCTAACTCCCTCTTGAATATATCCAATGAACTGGCATCAACAACTCTCTGCGGTAGAGAATTCCACAGGTTAACAACTCTCTGAGTGAAGAGGTTTCTCCTCATCTCAGTCCTAAATGGCTTACCCCTTATCTTTAGATTGTGTCCCCTGGTTCTGGACTTCCCCAACATCGGGAACATTCTTCTTGCATCTAACCTGTCCAGTCCCATCAGAATTTTATATGTTTCTATGAAATCCCCTCTCATCCTTCTAAACTCCAGTGAATACAGGCCCAGTCGATCCAGTCTTTCCTCATATCTCAGCCCTGCCATCCCGGGAATCAGTCTGGTGAACCTTCGCTGCATTCCCTCAATATCAAGAACGTCCTTCCTTAGATTAGGAGACCAAAACTGAACACAATATTCCAGGTGAGGCCTCACCAAGGCCCTGTACAACTGCAGTAAGACTTCCCTGCTCCTATACTCAAATCCCCTAGCTATGAAGGCCAACATACCATTTGCCTTCTTCACTGCCTGCTGTACCTGCATGCCAACTTTCAATGACTGATGTACCATGACACCCAGGTTTCGTTGCACCTCCCCTTTTCCTAATCTGCCGCCATTCAAATAATATTCTGCTTCGTGTTTTTGCCCTCAAAGTGGATAACCTCACATTTATCCACATTATATTACATCTGCCATGCATTTGCCCACTCACCTAACCTGTCCAAGTCACCCTGCAGCTTCTTAGCATCCTCCTCACAGCTGACACTGCCACCCAGCTTAGTGTCTGTAAAAGTGACCATGAAACTGTTGGATTGTCATAAAAATCCAATTGCTTCATCCTCAGCTGGCTTATATGTGACCCATACCAACGTGGTTGATTCTTACCAGATCTTGAGGATGGGCAATAAATGCTGGCCTTGCCACTGATACCCACTTCCTGAGAATATTTTTTTTTAAACTTGGGCTGGGAATTTTCTCGGATCTGCTCCCATTCCACTGCTGTAATTTCTCAAAAGTTAGGGTAGCAGCATGGGAGTGGATCTAAGGAAATTCCCAGTCTTATTAATTTAACTCCTCTAATATAGTCTTAGGACAACTGCACCATAAGGCTTTACTCCCTCTGATGTTGAACTCGATACCTCTTTCACAGTGCCTTGGTCTCTCACTATGTTGATGGATAGATTGATAGATGCAAGATCATGACTTTAGAATTTTCCTTCTTGATTTAAGATTAATATACTAATACAGTTGTTCCTGATTTCTGAGTCTTTGTTGTAATTTATTACTATAATAGCATTATTTTTAGCACCATAGTGCAAGAGCTGAAAACTAATGATTCTTTTTTGCCTAATGTGAAGGAGTTTTGGAGAAAGATGTTCCAGGTATCTCAACAATTTAACCCACTCCAAAAAAGGTCCCCAATACAACGACAAGACCAGTTTAAGAAATTATCTTTGTATGTTTCACTAGTTCATCAATGTAGGCCTTGGCTTCAGTGGTAGCACTCTTGTCTTTGAGTCTGAACGTTGTAGGTTCAAACCTACTCTGGAGAATTGCAAGATAATTTAGGCTGATACTCCAGTGCAATACTGTGGGGTGCTGCACTGTTGGAGCTGTTGTTTTTCGGATGAGATGTTAACTGAGGCCCCATCTGTCCTTTCAGATGGACATAAAAGATGTCATGCTATTACCTGAGAGAGAGCAGGCGAGCTCTCCCAGGTGTCTTGGATAATATAAGTTTGCCCGGGACCTTGCTGTGTGCAAATTGGCTGTTGTTTCTTACTACACTACATTGGCTGTAAAACATTTTGAGATGTCTTGAGGTGGTGAGAAGTGCTACATAAATCAAGTTAATTATTTTCTTTTTTTCTCTTTTATAGCACACTCATGTATACAAGGTTACTGAAAGTCAGCTTTGTAGATGTTGCTTAATGTATTTATACTATGGCTGAAAGTTGATCCCTTGACATTAATTTTGCCGTATTTATTGAGTTGTCAGAACGAGCCAGTGATCAGGGAAACATTGGCTGGAAGGGCTACCTAAGCCATATTCATTTATCTCCTCACCATTGTTCGATCAAGAGTAGTGTTGGCCTAGACAGGTGAGCAGATTAATTGCAAACCGTCCTCCTGGAGATACAGCCTGCGGAGAACTAAAGGGAGTTGTAAGGGGGTTCAAAGGAAACCTGAAGGAGGGGTGGAAAAATATTTTTTAGCACTTAAAGCAGGTTAAAGATTCTGCTGTAAAATTGAGAACTTTGAAATAAATGTTCCTTCCTGTGGACACCAAAAAACTCCCTAATGCAGCACCAGAATCACTTTTTCCCTCTCCTTCCACACAAAGATTGGATACCTCAATGTGTGGCATTCCATCCAGCAGCCCAGAGAGAATTGCTTAAACAAGTAGTTATGTTTCAGTGCACTCAAAGCTTTCCATCTAGAATAAGCACTTGGTGACATGTTTTTCTCAATAAGAAATAGTAACGAGGAAAATTTACATCACGGAAAGATGTTAACTTTAAATGATTCTTTTAGTGAGAAGAGTTTGGTATATCTGAGCATTAGTTGTTCCACTATCTGTAGTATGCAGTTCCTTTTAGAGCCTGCCAGACATGAATCAATACTGTGCCCAGTGAGTTGCACAATATTGATTTACGGTGGGAACAGAGTCAGGATCTGCAGACTTTATCTTCTTTTTGAATCTGAATAAAAGCAGCAATAGAAGCCCAAGTGGTAATTGTGTCCTCGGCAGTTTCAAATTAAAACATACCACAAGCTCTGGGCAGCTGCCAAGTGGCAAGCTTTACCCTGATTGTTCTCGAGATAATGCCATTCTGTGGCCTGTGATAACTACACTTTTTTTCTCTCAGCCCATGTCACATCAGTCAGCCTGTAGTGCTCAGATGGTCATTAAGAGATTAGAAAGTCACCTTCTACTGTTTCCTGAAAATTCTCCACCATGTCATTGAGTAATGGTTTGTCTAAAACTTCACAAGAGCTTTGATAAATTGCGATGTGCGTGTTGCTTCCTACTTCTTAATGAAGTGTAGGACGGTTAGTATTTCAAGTGGTTGAGCACATCTGCCAACCAGAAGAATGCGAGTTTGAGTTTCCTGGCTCACTGGTACTCAGCCTCACCGGTTGGCTGATTTAAGCAGTTCTCAGCTATGCTGTGAAATGGAGTGCTACAAGTTAAAGTGTCTCTCACCTTAGTAGGGATGGAGACAAAGGGAGGAAAAGTCTTGTTAGTATAAACCTGGTTGTTTGTAGAGAAGTATTGTGGACTGCCATAGCAACATCCAAAGCTGATATGTGGCTGCAAAGGAGGAAAAAAGGAGGAAATTAGGAAACATCAAAATAATATTCTGCTTCTGACAGTAGAATCTGTTCTCAATTAAATATGATGGCATACACTATAACATATGCCAGCAATTTGAAGAATTAACAAATCTTCGACTTGATGTCTAAGTTAATTTTTTATTTATTCATTCATGAGTGTGGGCATCACTGACAGGGCTAGTATTTATTGCCCATCAATAATTGCCCTTGAGAAGGTGGTGATGAGCCACCTTCTAGAACCGCTGCAGACCTTATGGTGAAAGTACTCCCATAATACTGTTGGGGAGGGAGTTCCAAGATTTTGACCAGCGGCGATAAAGGAACGGCGATATATTTTCTAGTCAGGATGGTGTGTGACTTGGAGGGGAACTTGTAGGTGAAGGTGCTCCCATGCGCCTGCTGCCCTTGTCCTTCGAGGTGATAGAGGTCATGGGTTTGGGAGGTGCTGTCATAGAAGCCTTGGCGAATTGCTGCAGTGCATCTTGTAGATGGTACACACTATGGCCACAGTGCATCTGTGGTGGAGGGAATGAATGTTTAACATGGTGAATGGAGTGCCGATCAAGTGGGCTACTTTTCCTGGATGGTATCAAGCTTCATGCATGTTATTGGAGCTGCACTCATCCTGGCAATTGGAGAGTATTCCATCACACTCTTCACTTGTGCCTTGTAGATGGTAGAAAGACTTTGGGAAATCAGGAGGTAAGTCACTCGCCACAGAATAACCAGCCTCTGACCTCTCTTGTAGCTACAGTATTTATATGGCTGGTCCAGTTAACTTTCTGGTCAGTGGTGACCGCCCCCAGGATGTTGATGGTGAGGGACTCGGCGATGGCAATGCCATTGAATGTCAAGAGGAGGTGGTTAGACTCTCTCTTGTTGGAGATGGTCATTGTCTGGCACTTGCGTGGCATGAATGTACTTGCCATTTGTCAACCCAAGCCTGAATGTTGTCCAGGTCTTGCTGCATGCTGGCATAGACTGCTTCATTATCTGAGGAGTTGCGAATGGGACTGAACACTGCAATCATCAGCGAATATCCCCACTCTGACCTTATGATGGAGGGAAGGTTGTTGATGAAGCAACTAAAGAGAGTTGGGCCTGGGAAACTGCCCTGAAGAACTCCTACAGTGATGTCCAGGGGCTAAGATGATTCACCTCCAACAACCACAACCATCTTCCTTTCTGACTTTAGCCAGTGGAGAGCTTTGCCCCTGACTCCCATTGACTTCAATGTTACTAGGCTCCTTGGTGCCACACTTGGTGAAATGTTGCCTTGACGTCAAGGGCAATCACTCACACCTCACCTCTGGAATTCGGCTCCTTTGTCCATTTCCAAGGCTGTAATGAGGAATGGAGTCAAGTAATCCTGGCGGAATGCAAACTGAGTATTGGTGAGCAGATTATTGGTGAACAAGTGCCACTTGATAACACTGTCAATGGCACCTTCCATCACTTTGCTTATGATTAAGCGGAGGCTGATTAGCCTGATTGGATTTGTCCCTTTTTATTGTAGAGAGCACATACGTGGGCAATTTTCCACTTTGTCGGGTGGATACCAGTGTTGTAGCTATACTGGTACAGCTTGGCTAGAGGCGAGGCTAGCTCTGGGGAACGTCTACAGCCAGGATGTTGTCAGGGTCATAGCCTTTGCTGTATCCAGTGCGCTCAGCCATTTCTTGATATCATGTGAGTGAATCGAATGAGCTGAAGAGTAGCATCTGTGATGGTGGGAACCTCAGGAGGAGGCTGAGATGGATCAGCCATTCAGCACTTCTGAATGAAGATGGTTGCAAACGCTTCAGCCTTGTCTTTTGCATTGATGTGCTGGCTTCCACCATCATTAAGGATGGGGATGTTCATGGAGCCTCCTCCTCCTGTTAGTTGTTTAATTGTCCACCACCATTCACGACTGGATGTGGCTGGACTGCAGATCTATAATTTGATCTATTGTGCGATTGTTTACCCCTGTCTATAGCATGCTGCTTTCGGTGCTTAGCGTCCTTGTAGTCCTGTGTTGTAGCTTCACCAGGTTGGCACCACATCTTTAGGTACGCCTGGTGCTGCTCCTGGCATGCTCTTCTGTACTCCTCATTGAGCTACGGTTGGACCCTGGCTTGATGGTAATGGTAGAGTGAGGGATATGCCAGGCCATGAGGTTACAGATTGTGGTAGAATACAATTTTGCTGCTACTGATGGACTACAATGTCTCATGGATGTTCAGTTTTGAGCTGCTAGATCTGTTTTAGATCTACCCCAATTAGCAGGTGGTAACATAGAAAATAAGTGCAGGAGCAGGCCATTTGGGCCTTCGAACCTGCACCACCATTCAATATGATCATGACTGATTATGCAATTTCAGTACCCCACTTCTGCCTTCTCTCCATACCCCCTGATCCCTTTAGCTATAAGAGCCACATTTAACTCCCTTTTGAATATATCCAACGAACTGGACACAACAACTTTCTGTGGTAGAGAATTCCATAGGTTCACAATTCTCTGGGTGCAAAAGTTTCTCCTCATCTCGATCCTATATGGCTTACCCCTTATCCTTAGACTGTGACCCCTAGTTCTGGACTTCCCCAACATTGGGAACATTCTTCCTGCATCTAACCTGTCCAATCCCATCAGAATTTTAGATGCTTCTATGAGATCTCCTCTCATTCTTCTAAATTCCAGTGAATATAAGCCTAGTCGATCCAATCTTTCTTCATATGTCAGTCCTGCCATCCTGGGAATCAGTCTGGTGAACCTTCGCTGCACTCCTTCAATAGCAAGAATGTCCTTCCTCAGATTAGGAGACAAAACTGCACACAATACTCAAGGTGTGGTCTCACCAAGGCCCTGTACAACTGCAGCAAGACCTTTCTGCTCCTATATTCAAATCCTCTCACTATGAAGGCCAGCATGCCATTTACTTTCTTAACTGCCTGCTGTACTTGCATGCCAACTTTCAATGACTGATGTACCATGACGTCCAGGTCTCGTTGCACCTCCCCTTTTATAATCTGTCACCATTCAGATAATAATCTGCCTTCCTGTATTTGCCACCAAATTGAATAACCTCACACTTATCCACATTATACTGCATCTGCTATGCATTTGCCCATTCATCTAACCTGTTCAAGTCACCCTGCAGCCTCTTAGCATCCTCCTCACAGCTCACACTGCCACCCAGCTTAGTGTTATCTGCAAACTTGGAGATATTACATACAATTCCTTCGTCTAAATCATTAATATATATTGTAAATAGCTGGGGTCCCAGCACTGAACCTTGCGGTACCCCACTAGTCACTTCCTGAAAAGGACCTGTTTATTCCAACTCTTTGCTTCCTGTCTGCCAACCAGTTCTCTATCCACTTCAATACATTACCCCCAATCCCATGAGACTTAATTTTGTGCACCAATCTCTTGTGTGGGACCTTGTCAAAAGCCTTTTGAAAATCCAAATACACCACATCCACTGGTTCTCCCTTATCCACTCTACTAGTTACATCCTCAAAAAATTCTAGTTGATTTGTCAAGCATGATTTCCCTTTCATAAATCCATGCTGACTTGGATCGATCCTGTCACTGCTTTCCAAATGCGCTGCTGTTACATCTTTAATAATTGATTCCAACATTTTCCCCACTACCGATGTCAGGCGAACTGGTCTATAATTCCCTGTTTTCTATCTCCCTCCTTTTTTTAAAAGTGGGATTATATTAGCTACCCTCCAATCCATAGGAACTGATCCAGAATCCATGGAATGTTGGAAAATAACCACCAATGCATCTACTATTTCTAGGGCCACTTCCTTAAGTACTCTGGGATGCAGACTATCAGACCCTGGGGATTTATCAGCCTTCAATCCCATCAATTTCCCCAACACTATTTCCTAACTAATAAGGATTTCCCTCAGTTCCCTCAGTTCCTCCTTCTTGCTAGACCCTCGGTCCCCTAGTATTTTCGGGAGTTTGCATTGTGTTTTTGTAATGCAGTCAGTTGCTGAATATATTATTTTTTCCTGCATTGTCATGTCAGAAAGAATATAGTACACTGTTAACCTGCAGATGTTGAAGTTAATAAAAGAGAAAAATATATTGTCAACAGCCAATAAAAATAAATGAAAAGATGCATCCTTCTGATTGGTAAAGTAACGGCGTGTATCTCGGTTGCAGTACTTTAAATTAAAACAATATATTTTATTTATTTCTGTTTTCAGACTTTTCTCTTGTTTTTGATGGTGGTTGTGCTGTTAATAAAAGCTGTGCCCATTGATGAATTGCTTTTGCTCTGACACAGAGCCTTTTTTGACATCTATTGAGTTGTGCTCAAGAAAGGTACAAGTCATTTAGAATGCTTTATTTTGTTTTCATAAAATACAAGAGTATTTATATTTCAGCAGAATTGGATCCCTGTCAATCAACATATTTCAATTCATATTTACAATGAATTATGTCATTTACCTTTTGTTGGTGGGGGTGGGGGGACAACGGAAAGAAATGTACAGATCATTTCTTCAGGAATGAATATAGGCCAGGTAGAGCCCACTGTTAAACAGTTTATACCTAATCCATGGAAAGAATAGGCTTCATATGTCAAACAATCCTACTTGATCTTAAGTATAGAAGATTGAGAGGTGATCTGATTGAGGTCTTTAAGATTATGAAAGGGTTTGATAGCACAGATGTAGAGAAAATGTTTCCACTTGTGGGGGAGTTCAAAACTAGAGGTTATAGATATAAGATCGTCACCAATACATCTAATAGTGAATTCAGGAGAAACCTTTTTACTCAAGAATGGTAAGAATGTGGAATGCGCTACCACAAAGAGTAGCTGAGGTGAATAACATATCTGCATTTAAGGCGAAGCTCTATAAGCACATGAGGGAGAAAGGAATAAAAGGATATGCTAATAGCGTTAGATGAAGACGGGTGGGAGGAGGCTCGTGTGGAGCATAAACACCGACATAGACCAGTTGGGCCAAATGGTCTGATTCTGTGCTGTTGACTTTATTGTGTAATTCTATGTAAATAATATGGGAACATCTGAGTACTTCATATGTGTACACCTCAGTAGGTTCAAAGCTAGTGACTTCAATAACTTCAAAGCACCTTCTTGGATCTTCACCACATTTTCTAAATGACTTCTTCTCGGCAGACACTGGTTGCTTTCAATGCTAAGGAATAGTTATAATGATGGAAGGAATGGTTATTTCATGGATGAACTTAGAATTCGCAAAATCTAAATCAAATCTTGATTTCTTCAGTTGGATGGCATTACTTGCCATTAGTGCTTGGAAATGGAAAAGTAAAATCCAGCAAAACAAAATCTAGCATGTATACCAGTGGCATCGAACCAAGATGAAAATAATCCTATTGTACAAAATCCCAGCCCCTGTCTATAAATCCAACCAATGATATTTAAACAGCTCCCTCCAACATTAATTAATTATATCATTCATTGGAGTTTCATGTTGAATTCCCACCGGACTTAATGGACAAAGGGCTGGATTTTAGCTTTTCTGTTTTCAGGGCAAAAATGGAGGCGGGGCGGGAAAGTTACCGGCTGGGAATAGTTTGCGCTTTAGAAGCAACAGAGTTTAATTTTATTTCACAGACATGCAATCAGTCTGCTGCCTTACAACAAACCAATATTGGTTGGCTACTGAGAACATCCCTCAATTTTGTATTCAATATGATTCAATGCAATAAATTCTAATTGAAAGCCTGATATAAAACTCTGTTTGTATCGAGAGAACTGATGAAAGCAATTTTACTCTCCATTGTCTGTTTAGAAATTCAGCAATTATCTCACCTTTTTTGTGGTGGAGGAAATCATTTGGGCCTCATTATTTCATCCCTCAGAAAGATCTATAGGCTTTAATTAAGTGCCTTTTAAGTGAGAAGTAATGTCCTCTCTGACAGCGTCCTCATTAACAATGGTGCCCTTGTTTACCCATGTTCACCAGTTAATCAGGATTTACTGAGCTGTTAATGATATCATAAAGTATAGGTTAATATACTGCTGTCATTATTTCTTGTTTGTAAAGACAGCATTCTGTAGCAGATTAAGGCTTAGCACGGCATTTTATTTATACCTTCAGCTTTCATCTATTGCCGGGCAGTTCTTCTCGGACTCATACAAAATAGAGAGCTTTGTGGTGACTTCTAATGCTTGGTATGTGAGGTTTGTTTATTTTTCTGTTTTTTGCTTTGAACATCCTGGGCTCACTCATGACAGTGGATGTCATGTCCCTGTCTTTGTTAACACAATGGTGGCAAAATGGCTTTGATTGATAACTTGGGATTTTGTAGACAAGGTGCATATTGACACAGAAATGATCTTGAATTTGGTGTATGCTTCACATAGGACCTTACAGTAATGATTTGGACTTGGGTCACAAAGGTAAAGGTAAAAGGACAATGCATTAGCCTACCAATTGATTTATGTTTACACTCTTTGCCATGTAGAATTTTTAACCAAGAAGTGTAAACAACAGCAATGAAAAAAGTGAAAAGTTGTTATCCTTCAGGTTAACCATTTCTCTTTTTGTCTCCGCAAGTCTCCAAGTTTTATCTTCCTCTCACTTCCCACCCAAAATTTGGCGCAATCAGTAGTGGGAAGGTGGGATGGTCGACGATCAGGGCTGGGGGAGGGGGAGAAAGGCTGGCGATCTGGGCTGTGGGGGAGGGGTGAAGGCTGACGATCTGGGCTTTGGGGGAGGGGTGAAGGCTGGGGATCTGGGCTTTGGGGGAGGGGCGAAGGCTGGGGATCTGGGCTGGGGGAGTGGTAAGGCTGGTGATCTGGGCTGGGAGAGGGGTAAGGCTGGTGATCTGGGCTGAGAGGAGGGGGGAAGGCTGGTGATCGGGGCTGGGAGAGGGGGGGAAGGCTGGTGATCTGGGCTGGGGGAGGGGTAAGGCTGGTGATCTGGGCTGGGGGAGAGGTAAGGCTGGTGATATGGGCTGGGGGGGTGGGCAAGGCTGATGATCTGGGCTGAGGGGGAGGGGTAAGGCTGGTGATCTGGGCCGGGGGGGTGTGGGTAAGGCTGGTGATCTGGGCCGAGGCGGGGTGGAGGGTAAGGCTGGTGATCTGGGCTGAGGGGGGTGGGGAAGGCTGGTGATCGGGGCTGGGGGAGGGGTAAGGCTGGCGATCAGGGCTGGGGAAGGTGGGGTGAAGGCTGGCGATCGGTGCTGGGGGAGGGGGTTGAAGGCTGGTGATCGGGGCTGGGGGAGGGGTAAGGCTGGCGATCGGGGCTGGGGGAGGTGGGGTGAAGACTGGCAATCTGGGCTGAGGGGGGTGGGGAAGGCTGGCGATCGGGGCTGGGGGAGGGGGGGTGAAGGCTTTTGATTGGGGCTGGGGATCGGGGCTGGGGGAGGGATAAGGCTGGCGATCGGGGCTGGGGGAGGTGGGGTGAAGGCTGGCAATCTGGGCTGAGGGGGGTGGGGAAGGCTGGCGATCGGGGCTGTGGGGGGAGTGGGTGAAGGCTGGCAATCTGGGCTGGGCGGTGGTGAAGAAGGTTTCCTTGAGGGGTCTGAGGGAACACTCCTGCTCCTCCTGGCCCACAAGGAGTGCTGAAATTGGCATTTATCTTAGGGAGCTTGCAGCTCCTGCCTCCCTTTCACTGACGTGTTTCCCGACCCCTGGGAAACTCGAGCAGCAACAGTCAATTTTAAATATGTTAATTAAGCAACTCTTTTCTCCACAAGAACATAAGAAACTTGGATGTCCCAATATCTGTCGTCGTAAAAAAGGCAGTGGGCTTGTGCGTATTGGGTTGGGGTTGCTTTCCGCGCATTTCACTTTTTAATGCGTCCCCCCAATCCTCTCCCACCCATTGTGGGGGTGTTAATATTTTAGGTAGGTGACCTTTCATCACAAATGTAACTGCCTATACCTGCATAACTGCTTTTAGCCCAGTGTGAATGTGACACTTGGGGTACAAAAATAATATTTGGCAGTGCAAAAAATGGAAGTTCATAGGGGCTGAACTTGGTGGAAGTTGCACCCGCAACTGCTGAGGTTCCGCCGGGAATGTAGCTTTTTTGGCCGATTCCTCCAGAACCGGCCATTTGCCGTCCACGTTCCGCCTAGCGGGTGATTGGTCGCAGAGGTTCCGCCGGCGTCGTGTCCTGCTGCCCGCCCATGCCTGAGGCTGGAAATCCGGCATTTTCCTCAGGGATGATGGACTCAGATTGACCTGCCGCCCACCAAAAGGACTGCTGGCAAAAAGCAGGTATGAGCTGGCTGTGAGTGGGGCGGCAAGGAGAATAGCTCAGATTGCTGCAGCACTGCACATCCCGGATATCGTTTAGATGCTGCAGCATTATCAGTGACACTGTTAGAAAATACTTTGCTGGATGTTGTTTTATTTTATTGATCATGCTTTTGTTTAAGTGGTATCTAAGAAAAGTAACTAAAATGTGTATAAGCTTATGGCAACCATTTTTTTTAACCTTGCTGAAACACCTTCATTTAGAACCACAATGGCCAAGGCCAAATAATGAAAAATAACAGAAAAGTATGTCACATTTTGTAAAGCCGAGCTCAATAATTAATTCTGTGACACAGTCCTTGTAAAAGTTCTCAGAGAAGAACTAGAACTAACATAGAAGGTCAGAGGCACAGACTTAGAATTATTTATTTTAAGCCTGAGACAGCTGCAAACTCTCACAGCATTTGTATGGGAGGGAAAGGGTATAAAGTTACAGCTATTTGACTTTGGGGGCAGCACTAATACAGAGGAAACTAAGGAAGGACTATGGTCAACACAACACAGCAAGAGATAAATGCTGCAGTGACTCAGTGGCCTACTGTTGAGGTTTCAAAGAAGAGACTGTCACTATCGCCTTGTTAAGTATTATTTCTTTGTACTGCAAAGAAACTACTTGATAAAATCTGTTCTGCTTAATCACAACATACCTGTACCCAGCATGCTTTGTTGTGGTCACAGACATAAGTCTATTCTGAGAGATGTAATAAATCTGACAGATCGAATAAACCTCACAGCACATAAAGAGTAATGTGATGGACCTTAACCCGCACAGAAAGAGTTCAGATATGTTACTCCATATGACTCCGTTGAAGGGAAGGTGTGGTCGAGGAAGCGGCAATGAGTAGCGAAAGATGGTAAAGGCTCAATGGAGATGCCCTCCAAGAGTTTTGAGGCCATTTAATGCGGAACATATTTAGGGACATATTGTGACTGCGCAGATGGTATGGGATTATGTCAGGGTGAATAAGCGAAAGTTAGAAGATGTAAAGATATGGCACATCGCTGTAACTGATAGTCAGAAGAGTATTACATGAGGTATGGAAGGCAGGAAAAAACATTTAATGGACAGCAACGTAACTAATTAACATGTCATCTGCACTCCGCCATGTTTGGCCTAGGAAAAAGTGGGTTGAAGTGCAAGCCTTAAGGTCTGCCCTGCAAGTAGTTCAAGTGAGTGTCATTGAATGGTAGCCTTCCTGCATTGGTGACCCTTCCTTGTTGTGTCACGATGACCTGATGACAGAGTTGGATGATGTGCATTGATTGGTACTGTCCAACTCATCATCTGCAAGTAGAGGACAACATTTCAGTCTCTGGGTGTGTGTGTGTGTGTGTGTGGTGGGGGGGGGTTGGGGGGGGGGGGGGGACTGGTGGAGTGGTGGGTTCTGGTCAAACTAACATGTGAGCCATGCCATCTCACACTGTGCCAGCAAGTAGTTCTATCTCTATATGGGCACACCAATAATGGCTGACAAAATGTGCGTAAAACCGTGATTGCCTTATCATTGCATGACCTTTCATGCCATGAGTATTGCTTACACCAGAGATTAGTATAACCATACCATGCTGTAGCATGAGATTTGCATCACCCTTTGTGGTTGCACGCCGGTGGTCACCCACCAATGCCAACGCACGCTCCTCCAGGGTACTCAATTATATCACTTCTGCTGGGCCTCCTCCCGTAGCACTCAGGCTTGCTGCCTTGAATGTATTTTTCTTCTGCACAAAGAAACGTTGCAGCCTTCAGCCCCTTTGCTGATGCCCCCCACACACACATCTGGTGCAGAAACTTTTTGGAGTTGGACAGGAGGGCTGCACTAAATGTTTACTCACTCTTGCTGACAACTAAATCGTTCCAACGTTTCCTGCATTGGTCCCCATCCCGCACAATGCTGCCCATTGAGGACACGGGCACCAATCTCCCTCCAACTGCATCTGTATTGGGTTGGTGGAGGCTTGTCACGACCATCTCGGGTGAGGTCTTTATACCTGCACGCCACCGCCGATACTAGCTCCTTCAATTCCTTTTCATTAAACCAGGGAGCTCTGGGCCTGGTTTAGACAGTCTTCATTGAAGCTTTTTTCCCACTCATCCTCAATGATTAAAGGAATGGCTGGTGAAGACTTTGTGGCTATCAATTTACAACTCATCCTCAATGATTAAAGGAATGGCTGGTGAAGACTTTGTGGCTATCAATTTACAACATTCTCCCCTCTCCAACTCGCAGGTGCAAGAGAGTGCTGTGCCTTTAAGCGCATGCGCAGATGTCCCATCAGCCTCAAACACGGTCAAACTGATGTCAGGTGGGTGAAAAGATGACAAAAAAAATCCAAATCTTACGCATGCGTGTTGCAGGGCCTCCGAAGTTTTCCAATTCGAGAGGCCTGCACCTGCCGCCCACTGATGCCGCCGCCCACTGACACCCGCTCCCGCCCACCAACTCCTGCTGCTTGCCATTGCGGCACATATCTTTTTGGCGCCCGACAGGACCCGGTGGCAGCGGGCACCAAAAAGATAGGTGCCGCCTGGGGACTGCTGAAAAATGGGCGGGCCTTACCGTTCACCAATTTCGGGGCCAATGGCTTTTAATGCACTCGCAGGAAGGTACAGCTTCACTCTGTGTAGTTTCTGAAGCACTGGTTTAGTAAGGTGATCTAAAAGTAATGCACATCTGAGTGACTAATCAAAGAGCACCTGCAGGAATGCTGCTTAACTAGCGAAACCATGACTGAAATGCCTCCAGTTGTGCACTGTGGCCTAGTCCAGCAGTGAAGTGTGCAATTTCTAGAGAAATGGAGGGAGTCATAGAATACTCAGACCAAGATCTATGCTGATCAAGATCTGCAGATCATAGTAGATGACTTGAAGACACAGCAAAGATTTTTTGACAAACCAAAGGGTAATCTACCAACGCCCAGAAAGAGCAGTAGACATGGGATCTCATCACAGATGAGGTCATTATGGGACTCGCAAATCAAGAAATCATAAAATCATCGAAATTTACAGCACAGAAGGAGAGCACTTCGATCCATTGTGTCCGGTCAACAAAGAGCTATCCAGCCTAATCCCACTTTCCAGCTTTTGGTCTGTAGCCCTGCAGGTTACGGCACTTCAAGTGCGCATCAAGTACTTTTCAAAATGTGGTGAGGGTTTCTGCCTCCACCACCCTTTCAGGCAGTGAGTTCCAGACCCCACCACCCTCTGGGTTAAGAAATTTCTTCTCAAATCCCCTCTAAACCTTCTACCAATTACTTTAAATCTGGGGCATTGGAACCGGTTCTGGGGGAGGTGGAACCAGTACAAACCGGACAGTCTGCACCTGGGCAGGACCAGAACCAATGTCCTAGGGGGAGTGTTTGCTAGTGCTGTTGGGGAGGAGTTAAACTAATATGGCAGGGGAAAGGGAACCTATGCAGGGAGGCAAAGGGAAATAAAAGGGTGACAGAGGCAAAAGATAGAAAGGAGAATAGTAAAAGTGGAGGGCAGGGAATCTCAAGGCAAAAAACAAAAAGGGCCACATTACAGCAAGATTCTAAACATAACATAAGAACATAAGAATTAGGAACAGGAGTAGGCCATCCAGCCTCTCGAGCCTGCTCCGCCATTCAATAGGATCATGGCTGATCTGGCCGTGGACTCAGCTCCACTTACCCGCCCACTCCCCATAACCCTTAATTCCCTTATTGGTTAAAAATCTATCTATCTGTGGTTTGAATACATTCAATGAGCTAGCCTCAACTGCTTCCTTGGGCAGAGAATTCCACAGATTCACAACCCTCTGGGAGAAGAAATTCCTTCTCAACTCGGTTTTAAATTGGCTTCCCTGTATTTTGAGGCTGTGCCCCCTAGTTCTAGTCTCCCCAACCAGTGGAAACAACCTCTCTGCCTCTATCTTGTCTATCCCTTTCATTATTTTAAATGTTTCTATAAGATCACCCCTCATCCTTCTGAACTCCAACGAGTAAAGACCCAGTCTACTCAATCTATCATCATAAGGTAACCCCCTCATCTCCGGAATCAGCCTAGTGAATCGTCTCTGTACCCCCTCCAAAGCTAGTATATCCTTCCTTAAGTAAGGTGGCCAAAACTGCAGGAAGTACTCCAGGTGCGGCCTCACCAATACCCTGTGCAGTTGCAGCAGGACCTCCCTGCTTTTGGACTCCATCCCTCTCGCAATGCAGGCCAACATTCCATTCGCCTTCCTGACTACGTGCTGCACCTGCAAACTAACTTTTTGGGGATTCATTCACAAGGACCCCCAGGTCCCTCTGCACTGCAGCATGTTGTAATTTCTCCCCATTCAAATAATATTCCCTTTTACTGTTTTTTTTTAAGGTGTGTTAAAAAGACAAGCCTGAAGGCTCTGTGCCTCTATGCGAGGAGTATTCGGAATAAGATGGACGAATTAACTGCGCAGATAGCAGTTAATGGATATGATGTAATTGGCATCACAGAAACATGGCTCCAGGGTGACCGAGGCTGGGAACTTAACATCCAGGGGTATTCAACATTTAGGAAGGATAGACAGAAAGGAAAAGGAGGTGGGGTGGCGTTGCAGGTTAAAGAGGAAATTAATGCAATAGTAAGGAAGGACATTGGCTTGGATGATGCAGAATCGGTATGGGTGGAGCTGCGGAATACCAAAGGGCAGACAACTGGTGGGAGTTGTGTACAGACCACCACACAGTAGTAGTGAGGTTGGGGACAGCATCAAATAAGAAATAAGGGAGGTGTGCAATAAAGGTGCAGCAGTGATCATGGGTGACTTTAATTTACATATAGATTGGGCTAACCAAACTGGTAGCAATGCGGTAGAGGAGGATTTCCTGGAGTGTATTAGGGATGGTTTTCTTCACCAATATGTTGAGGAACCAACTAGAGAGCTGGCCATCCTAGACTGGGTGATGTGTAATGAGAAGGGACTAATTAGCAATCTTGTTGTGCGAGACCCCTTGTGTAAGAGTGACCATAATATGGTAGAATTCTTTATTAAGATGGAGTGACACAGTTCATTCAGAAACTAGGGTCCTAAACTTAAGGAAAGTTAACTTCGATGGCATGAGGTGTGAATTAGCTAGAATAGACTGGCAAATGATACTTAAAGGGTTGATGGTGGATAGGCAATGGCAAACATTTATAGATCACATGGATGAACTTCAACAGTTGTACATCCCTGTCTGGAGTAAAAATAAAACAGGGAAGGTGGCTCATCCGTGGCTAACAAAGGAAATTAAGGATAGTGTTAGATCCAAGGAAGAGGCATATAAATTGGCCAGAAAAAGCAGCAAACCTGAGGACTGGGAGAAATTTAGAATTCAGCAGCGGAGGACAAAGGGTTTAATTAGGAGGGGGAAAATAGAGTACAAGAGGAAGCTTGCCGGGAACATAAAAACTGACTGCAAAAGCTTCTATAGATATGTGAAGAGAAAAAGATTAGTCAAGAAAAACGTAGGTCCCTTGCAGTCAGATTCAGGTGAATTAATAATGGGGAATAAAGAAATGGCAGACCAATTGAACAAATACTTTGGTTCTATCTGCACGAAGGAAGACACAAATGACCTTCCGGATGTACTCGGGGACCGAGGATCTAGTGAGAAGGAGGAACTGAAGGATATCCTTATTAGGCGGGAAATTGTGTTGGGGAAATTGATGGGATTGAAGGCCGACAAATCCCCGGGGCCTGATTGTCTGCATCCCAGAGTACTTAAGGAGGTGGCCCTCAAAATAGTGGATGCATTTTCCAACAGTCTATCGACTCTGGATCAGTTCTTATGGACTGGAGGGTAGCTAATGTAATGCCACTTTTTTAAAAAGGAGGGAGAGAGAAAACGGGAAATTATTGACCGGTTAGCTTGACATCAGTAGTGGGGAAAATGTTGGAATCAATTATTAAGGATGACATAGCAGTGCATTTGGAAAGCAGTGACAGGATCGGTCCAAATCGGCATGGATTTGTGAAAGGCAAATCATGCTTGACAAATATTCTGGAATTTTTTGAGGATATAACTAATAGAGTGGACAAGGGAAAACCAGTGGATGTGGTGTATTTGGACTTTCAACAGGCCTTTGACAAGGTCCCACATAAGAGATTGGTGTGCAAAATCAAAGCACATGCTATTGGGGGTAATGTACTGGCGTGGATAGAGAATTGGTTGGAAGACAAGAAGCAGAGAGTCGGGATAAACGGGTCCTTTTCGGAATGGGAGGCAGTGACTAGTGGAGTGCCGCAGGGCTCAGTGCTGGGACCCCAGCTCTTTACAATATACATTAATGATTTGGATGCAGGAATTGAGTGTAATATCTCCAAGTTTGCAGATGACACTAAACTGGGTGGCGGTGTCAGCTGTGAGGAGGATGCTAAGAAGCTGCAGGGTGATTTGGACAGGTTAGGTGAGTGGGCAAATGCATGACAGATGCAGTATAATGTGGGTAAATGTGAGGTTATCCACTTTGGTGGCAAGAACACGAAGGCAGAATATTATCTGAATGGTGGCAAATTAGGAAAAGGGGAGGTGCAACGAGACCTGGGTGTCATGGTTCATCAGTCATTGAAATTTGGCATGCAGGTACAGCAGGCGGTGAAGAAGGCAAATGGCATGTTGGCCTTCATAGCTAGGGGATTTGAGTATAGGAGCAGGGAGGTCTTACTGCAATTGTACAGGGCCTTGGTGAGGCCTCACCTGGAATATTGTGTTCAGTTTTGGTCTCCTAATCTGAGGAAGGACGCTCTTGCTATTGAGGGAGTGCAGCGAAGGTTCACCAGCCTGATTCCAGGGATGGCTGTACTGACATATGAGGAGAGACTGGATCAACTGGGCCTTTATACACTGGAGTTTAAAAGGATGAGAGGGGATTTCATAGAAACGTATAAGATTCTGATGGGACGGGATAGGTTCGATGCGGGAAGAATGTTCCCGATGTTGGGGAAGTCCAGAACCAGGGGACACAGTCTTAGGATAAGGGATTGGCCATTTAGGACTGAGATGAGGAGAAACCTCTTCACTCAGAGAGTTGTTAACCTGTGGAATTCCCTGCCACAGAGAGTCGTTGATGCCAGCTCATTGGATATATTCAAGAGGGAGTTAGATGTGGCCCTTACGGCAAAAGGTATCAAGGGGTATGGAGAGAAAGTGGGAAAAGGATACTGAGGTGAATGATCAGCCATGATCATATTGAATGGTGGTGCAGGCTCGAAGGCCGAATGGCCTACTCTTGCACCTATTTTCTATGTTTCTATGTTTCTATGCCCCCTGGTTGTTGATCTCTCTGCTAAGGGAGATAGGTCTGTCCTATCCATTCTATCTAGGCCACTCATAATTTCATACACCTCAATAAGGTCTCCCCTCAGCCTCCTCTGTTCCAAAGAAAACAACCCCAGCCTATCCAATCTTTCCTCATAGTTAAAATTCTCCAGTCCAGGCAACATCCTCGTAAATCTCGTTTGTACCCTCTCTAGTGCACTCACATCTTTCCTGTAATGTAGTGACCAGAACTGCACGCAGTACTCTAGCTGTGGCCTCACTCGTGTTTTACACATTTCAAGCATAACCTTCCTGCTCTTGTATTCTATGTCTCGCCTAACAAAGGCAAGTATTCTGTATGCTTTCTTAACCACCTGGAGTGCTACCTTCAGGGATGTGTGGACATGTACTCCAAGGTCTCTTTATTCCTCTACACTTCTCAGTGTCCTACCATTTAATGTGTATTCCCTTTCAGCGGCAGCATGGGCCAGCCCACACTCCGCTATGTGTGCACGCTAGGCCCGTGCAGCAGATCTGGTCTCCAATAGTCTTGGTTAATCCTTGTCACTGGACCAAGACCTAGCTCTGCCAAGCCCGTTTGGTGGCTGGTGTGCAACGGTCACCACACATTAAAAAAATCCACGCACAGGCATCTTCCACCCCCTCAATTGGAGTTCAGGAGTGGAACATCGGGTCCTTCATCGAATCACCTGGGAACTTGTGGAAGCAAGTCATCCTCGTTCGAGGGACCGCCTATGATGATTCCCTTGCCTTGTTAGCCCTCCCCAAATGCATTAACTCACATTTCTGCGCACCTTACCAGTTCATTGATATCTTCCTGCAGTCCACAGCTTTTTTCTTCATTATCAACCACAGCCGATTTTAGTATCATCTGCAAACTTCTTAATAAAACCCTTTACTTTCAAGTGTAAATCATTGATATACACCACAAAAAGCAAAGGATATAGTACTGAGCCCTGTGGAACCCCACTGGAAACAGCCTTCCATTCACCCAATACACTCATCAACCATTACCCTTTGCTTCCTGTCTCTGAGTCAATTTTGGATCACTTTGCCCTGGATCACTTGAGCTTTTACTTTCGTGACCAGTTCTGCAATGTGGGACCAAAATGCGGCCTTGCTACAATCCATATACACCACATCAAACGCACTATGCTCATCGACTCTCCTTGTTACCTTCTCAAAAAATGCAATCAAGTTAGTCAGACATGACCTTCCCTTAACAAATCCATGCTAACTGTCCTTGATTAATTTGTGTCTTTCTAAATGAAGATTTATCCTATCCCTCAGAATTTTTCCCAATAATTTTCCCACCACCAAGGTTAGGCTGACTGGTCTGTTATTACTCAGTTTATCCCTTTCTCCCTTTTTAAACAAGAGTACCACGTTAGCAGTCCTCCAGTGCTCCAGCACCACACCTGTAGCCAGAGATAATTGGAAAATAATGGTCAGAGCCTCTGCTATTTCCTCTTTTGCTTCTCTTAACAACCTGGGATACATTTCATCCATGCCTAGGGATTTAGCCACTTTCAAAGCTGCCATGCCCCTTAATACTTCCTCTCTCACTATGTTTATTTCATCTAATATTTCACACGCCTCCTCCCTGATTGTCTGCATCGCCCCTCTCTTTTGTGAAAACAGACGCAAAGTTTTCATTCAGAACCATACCCATGTCTTCCGCCTCCACACACACATTACCTTAATGGTCTTTAATAGGCCCTGTTCTTTATTTAGTTATCCTCTTGCTCTTAATGTATTTATAAAATATCTTTGTGTTTTCCTTGATTTTACTTGCCAACATGTTTTCATGCTCTCTCTGTGCTTTCCTAATTTCCTTTTTAATTTCACCCCTGCATTTTCTATACTCCGAGAGTTTCTGCAGTATTGAGCCCTTGGTACCTGTCATAAGTCTCCCTTTTTTTCTTTATCCTTCCCTGTATATCCCTTGACATCCAGAGATCTCTAGATTTGTTAGACCACCCTTTTTTTTTTAAGGGAACATACTTGCTCTGAACTCCTCTTTGAATATTTCCCACTGCTCTGACACTAATTTACCTTCAAGTTCACTTTGGCTAAATCACCTCTCAGCTTATCAAAATTGGATCTTCCCCAATTGAGAACTTTTATTCCTGGTCTATCTTTGTCGTTTTCTATGACTACCCCAAATCTAACTGGATTTTGATCACTAGCACCAAAGTGCTTCCCCACTGATACCCTTTCCACCTACCCAGCTTCAATCCCTAAAACTAAGTTCACAAACACCCCCTTCTTTGTTGGGCTTGCTATATACTGGCTAAAAAAAATCTCCTGCATGCATTTTAGGAATTCTGCACCCTCTATACCTTGCACACTAATTTTATCTCAGTTAATATTAGGGCAGTTGAAATCCCCGACTATTACTGCCCTATAGCTTTTGCACTTCTCAGAAATTTGGCTACATATTTGCTTTGGGAGAATATCTGAAAGAAGCTGTCAAACTTAAAGAAAAGTGTCGCGGTGAAAAATAAGAATGAGCTTGAACAAACTTAAGCCTAGAAATTTGCTCAGCAGCGCCCACTTTCAAATGCTAAATGGTCTCCCAAGCCTCCAATATGGCAGGAAGTGCACGCTCATTATGAACTGGAAGTGTGCTACCCGCCATATTGGTTAAGGACAAAAAGTCATGCAGTGTTCATGCCTGAAATAGGTGTTCAACCCTTTGCATGTGCACATGTCTGTGGTGCCCAATTCAAGTTTGGTTTGGGCTGAAGCTCAGGAAAAACCAGGTCAACATGCCTGTTGGGCCGCAACCAACAAGATTAAGTTTTAGAAATATATTTACCTGAATGTGGAGTAAGGAGAAGCAGAAAAGCTCCTCAGAACTCCATCGCAAAAGAACTGCTGTGGTCACTCCACCCCACCCCTAACAATCGCCACCACTTCCTCGGCCACCGATCTCCATCCCCCATCCGCCCCCCGCACTCCCTGCCCCCCCACCCCGGCCACCTGACCCGGTCGCACCCTTCCTCACTTACCCAATGGCCACTGTTAGCATTGCAGCTGCCCGATTTTCAATGACATGTGTCGGCAGCTAGCCAGCTCAGTATTGAAAATAATACTAATTTGTCATGAAAACAGACATGGTTGCCTCTCATGATATGTTAATTAGTGCACTTTGATATTCTCATTCTATGTAATATACTACTAAAAGAGTTGGTGTGGGGGTTTCACAAGAGGTCTGCTGCAGAGTTGCCTGTGATTCAGCTGGCTATCTTTTTTCTATTCATTCTCGGGATGTGGGTGTATTGCCTATCCCTAGTTGCCCGTAAGAAGGTAGTGAACCACTGCCATTCATGAGCTGAAGGTACTCCCACAGTACTGCTGAGTAGGAAGTTCCAGGATTTTGACCCAGTGATGACAAAGGAACGGCGATATATATCACTTTAAACTCTGTAGCCATTGTTTTATTTAGAGATTAATGATTCACACTAAAATTGTGCCAGTGCAGAATGGTTCTTTGAAAAGAAAGTGCAATTCAGTATAAAAACAGACTTCAAGTAAGAAACTGCTCAATCAGAACCTGGGAAACTTGTACTGCTTCCCACAATGGTTGCTGAGATTTGCTAGCTCCTTATCATTGTCCACGAGGCCTCCCCTTATCCTGTACTATTGCTCAGTTGTGCAGTATGCAATGTGCACTGTTATTTCTGCTAGATCTCTCTGGGGCATCTAATAGAGCAGCATCAGTACGGTTCGAGCATTAGAACTATTATTTGAGTATGCAAAATGAATGTTGACTGATGTCCTGCTTTTTAATTATGCTTTTGTTCTATACTCTATGCTAAGAGGTTGTGTAGTGCTGTCATGATTGGCATTTCAAGCAAATAATCCATATCTCCAAGGAGCAAATCAATGATATATGGAATGTGCGGAAATCACGATTCCCTTAAAATATGGGTGTGGTGGAAACTCCCTGGAAACCATACAGTCACAAGTGCAACTCTCTGGCAGTGGTTGCAGACCATTTAGGCACACATCAAGTGGTGTATGTATCTGTTGATGAGCTCCATGGATGTTGCATGAAAGACGATCATGAGTGCAACTGGTGTACACTGAGAATACCGCATCTTTTAGAAAACCCATTGGGGTCGAAATTCATCGCCGCCCGAAACGGGTCACACCTACCACTTTTCTTATGTTTTCACCGCTGCTGTGGACGAGGTGGCCTCTTGCGCGAAATTCAGTTCTTTGTCATTTTTTTTCAAGCGGATCGGAAGTCGGTCATAATGGGGGCGGAAGTGGAGCGGAGAGCAGAAGATCGATCACAAAGGGGCAGAAGTGGAGGTGGGACGGAGTCTCCGCTGCTGTCAATCATCAGCATAGCGCAGATGACATCATGGCGCTTGTGCGTCACCACTTCTCTCCACTTCACTTAAAGGGGAGAGCCTTAGCTCTGCGATTATTTTAGTTCAGTCCACTGGGCCACCACAGAGGGTTTCGGCTGGGCCAGCGGCTTGGCACCCAAGAGGGGGTGCCAGGCTCTCTGTTGGCGGCTCAGCCGAAGCCGGGGGCATAAATGTCCGGCTGACCTAGCAGTCGGCCGACAAAAAAAATAAAATGGCGGCCGCGGCAATGCACCCTCCCCTTGAATGGCCACCGCACGGCCATGTCGCACACACTGCAAACGCAGTGCACCGACTGAAAAAACTGTCGTAGGCACTACTCGCCAGCCCGAAGATTTTTTTCCCCTGAATTTAGTTTGAGATGCGGGAGATCGGCGGTGCATGCTTTGATACCGCACTTAGGAGGGGTCGGCAGCAGTGGGGCGGAACTGGGGACCGTCGGAAAAAGCACCAAGGAGAATTTCGCGAGCGGCAGCCATTCGACTCCAAATTGGCGGCCATTCGACTCTACCGTGTGACCGCCACTTTCCGGCGGTAAGAGGCATTTTTAGGGGCTGAATTTCAGCCCCATTAGCTTCTCCAACTACTCTACTGCTGCTTATCAGTGCTGAATTTAGTAGGGGAGTTTTTCCTTGAACTCCTTCCAGATGCTCTGGATTACCAGAGAACCAGGGAGGTTGAAGTGCATGCCTATAACGGCACCGAACACATTCTCCCTCCATTGAATTCGAAAGGCTTCCTTTTGGGCTGTCGGTTCCAATCGACTAGATTTTGATATTCACTGTACCCAGGTGGTCCAGTGCATCTGGGTGCAAATCCAAGCAAATCTCCTATAATGTGTTCAGCAGTGGGTCAAAACAGGACTCCTGTAACCTGGGTATGCAGCACTGAACTGGAATCTCCTCACCAAGCCTTTTGCCATTGCTTGATAGAAGCTTGTGCAAAAAGAAATGAGTGCCATAATCCCTTTTCCCAATATTCGCAGCACAGTGCAATTTTGTTCTCTGGTTGCAGATATGGTTATAGGAGCTGGCACAATTTATCCATGGCTTTCTTATTGCAATGTAAGCATAGATTTTCTGATATATGTACAATTTAGACATAAAAGTGTCGGGTTTACGTGGATTCAAAAGTAAATGTTCTGTTTTGGAGAATCTTCTTTATCGAGATTGATTAGAATGTGGAACTTGCTACCACAGGGAGCAGTTGAGGCGAATAGCATCGATGCATTTAAAGGGAAACTAAATAAGTACCTGAGGGAGAAAGGAATAGAAGGTTATGTTGATGAGGTTAGATGAAGAAGGGTGGGAGGAGGCTTGAGTGGAGTATAATCACCGGCATAGACTAGTTGGGCCGAATGGCCTGCTTCTGTACTGCAAACTCTATGGGCCCGAAATTAGTCATTGCATAAGGTCTGCCCATTTCTCGGCGGTACGCGGGCGGTAGTAGGCGGTATATCGATGAATTTCAGGCCCACTTAATTCTATGTTTGCCTCCAATTTTACGAGGCTACCTATTTGCATAGCTTTGGTTGCAGATTTGAATGCATGCAAGGAACATGCTACTGGTGGGAGAGTAAAATTGAACTTTAAATGGAAGGGAACAATTAAAAGTGAGTGTCAGCATAGGGGGACAAAAATTCAGAAGGTCTTGAAAAGATTTAGAATGCATCTCAATCCATTTGCAGCCTTTTCCAAAACTAAAAGGAAAGGGAACTAAGAGTGACAGGCAGAAATGAAAGGAAAAGAAACCCAAGTTGCAGGCATAATAAATCTGCAGACGATCGGGCAGCTCAACAGCCTAGCTCCTGTTTCATGGCTGCTGAAGTCAGGTGGTGTTTCATTAGATAGTTCTGAGAAGGGTGGGCCTCATTCCACTTCACAGCACCAGGCCAGTTTTGCAACATGCTCAGCATCTACTTCTCTGCTGATCAGGTCCAGATGTGAAGACATTTTCCTCTGTCATTGCCACATAGGTTTGTAAGGTTCTGCAGATATGGCCAGTGGCAGGTGCAGCCAGTCAGTGTATGCCACCTCTTGATCAACCTGGCACCATTGCTTTCCTGCAGTGCCAGTGTTGAGATATAATATAAAACATTTGAGAAATAAACTATATAGGATTTCATAGGATATATGACACAGAAACAGGCCATTCGGCCCAACTAGTCTATGCCAGTGATTATACTCTACTCAAGCCTCCTCCCATCTTTCCTCATCTAAATTTATCAGCATAACCTTCTCTCTCATAAGCTTGTCTAGCCTCCCCTTAAATGCATCGATACTATTCGCTTCAACCACTCCCTGTGGTAGCGAGTTCTACATTCTCACCACTCTTTGGGTAAAGAAGTTTCTTCTGAATTCCATATTTGATTTCTTGGTGACTGTCTTATATTGATGGCCTCCAGTAATGCTCTTCCCCACAAGTGGAAACATTCTCTCTGTATCCGCTCTATCAAAACCTTTCATAATTTTAAAGACTTCCATTAGGTCACCCCTCAAGAGAAAAGAGACCCAGCCTGTTCATCCTTTCCTGATATGATTACCCTTGCATTTCTGGTATCATCCTTGTAAGTCTTCTCTGCACCTCTGCCGTGCCTCTATATCCTAGTATAGCATTGAGGGTTGAGAGTAAGGATCATGGGGAAAATATTTAAAGCTTAGAATGAGTATAGTCAAGCTGGATCCTAGTAAATATGACCTTTATAAGGAAAGGTTTGTGACTAGCTTTCAGATCATTAGACCAAGAGATTACCAATTCTTAAATAAACTGTCCAGAAAGGGAGAGATAAGCAGAAGTAGAGGTGACAGCAAGCGATATCAATTTACCCATTATACATCTCTCCCGATTCTCATTTTCATGAAATCAATTTGAAGGAATTTGTAGAGCTATGGGGAAAGAGCGGGGAAATGGGACTAATTGGATCGCTCTTTCAAAGGGCTGGTAAAAAGGGCCAAATCGCCTCCTTCTGTGCTGTAAGATTCTATCATTCTAAGTGATGTCTCCATGCCCAAAGGTTGAGCAATGACATGCAAAACCTACCTCTCCCAAATGAATATTTAAATACTTGAGGAGGGGCCTTCCAATGCCACTGGTCCCCATCCCCAGATGTTATGGCATGGTGCAGTGAGCTGAGCTCCAGTGGCGTGGCATGACACTTTTGCTAATTTTCTACTAATGGCCACCTGATTGAATGAGGTTAAGGTAGCTCTCACACTAGCAGTGGTCTTCTCCTATGCCTCTTGTCTTCAAACTCCTGAACATTTCCAACAAAGTAAGAATTGCTGATGCTGCTGGGTGGACTGAAACAGCTGAGTTTCTTTCTCTAGTGTTTCTTGGCCGGCACCATTTTGGTGTCCTGCCAACTCTCTCTACTAACTTAATGGCCACATTATAGTAGGTGCAATTAATGACTCGTGCTGGAAACCTTGCTTGAGCAAATTTACACATCATCATCATAGGCAGTCCCTCGGAATCGAGGAAGACTTGCTTCCACTCTAAAAATGAGTCCTTAGATGACTAAACAGCCCAATACAAGAACCACAGTCCCTGTCATAGGTGGGACATATAGTAATTGAGGGAAAGGGTGGGTGGGACTGGTTTGCCGCACGCTCTTTCTGTTGCCTGCACTTGATTTCTGCATGCTCTCGGCGATGAGATTCAAGGTGCTCAGCACCCTCCAGGATGCATTTCCTCCACTTAGGGCGGTCTTTGGCCAGGGACTCCCAGGTGTCGGTGGGAATGTTTCACTTTATCAGGGAGGATTTGAGGGTGTCCTTGTAATGTTTCCTCTGTCCACCTTTGGCTCGTTTGCCGTGAAGGAGTTCCAAGTAGAGTGCTTGCTTTGGGAGCCTCGTGTCTGACATGCGAACAATGTGGCCTCCTCAGCGGAGCTGATCAAGTGTGGTCAGTGCTTCAATGCTGAGGATGTTGGCTTGGTCGACGACACTAACGTTGGTGCGTCTGTCCTCCCAGGGAATTTGCAGGATCTTGTGGAGATATCGTTGGTGATATTTCTCCAGAGATTTGAGGTGTCTACTGTACATGGTCCATGTCTCAGAGCCTACAGGAGGGCGGGTATTACTACAGCCCTGTAGACCATGAGCTTGGTGGCAGATTTGAGAGCCTGATCTTTGAACACTCTTTTCCTCAGGCGGCCGAAGGCTGCACTGGCGCACTGGAGGCGGTGTGGAATCTCGTCGTCAATGTCTGTTGTTGTTGCTAAGAGGCTCCCGAAGTATAGGAAATGATCCACGTTGTCCAGGGCCACGCCATGGATCTTGATGACTGGGGGGCAGTGCTGTTCGGTGGGGACAAGTTGGTGGAGGACCTTTGTCTTACAGATGTTTAGTATAAGGCTCATGCTTTCGTACGCTGGCGTCGTCAGCGTACTGTAGCTCGACGAAAGAGGTTGGGGTGGTCTTGGATCTGGCCTGGACACGACGAAGGTTGAACAAGTTCCCACTGGTTCTGCAGTTCAGTTCCACTCCAATCTGGAGCTTGTTGAGTGTGAGGTAGAGCATGGCAGCGAGGAAGATTGAGAAGGAAGAGACATTTAAATTGGCCAGAAAAAGCAGCAAACCTGAGGACTGGGAGAATTTTGTAACACAGCAGAGGAGAATAAAGGGTTTAATTAGGAGGGGGAAAATAGAGTATGAGAGGAAGTTTGCTAGGAACATAAAAACTGACTGCAAAAGCTTCTACAGATATGTGAAGAGAAAAAGATTAGTAAAAACAAACGTAGGTCCCTTGCAGTCAGATTCAGGTGAATTTATAATGGGGAACAAAGAAATGGTGGACCAGTTAAACAAATACTTTGGTTCTGTCTTCACGAAGGAAGACACAAATAACCTTCCGGAAATACTAGGGGACCGAGGGTCTAGTGAGAAGGAGGAACTGAAGGAAATCCTTATTAGGCGGGAAATTGTGTTAGGGAAATTGATGGGATTGAAGGTCGATAAATCCCCGGGGCCTGATAGTCTGCATCCCAGAGTACTTAAGGAAGTAGCCCTAGAAATAGTGGATGCATTGTTGGTCATTTTCCAACAGTCTATCGACTCTGAATCGGTTCCTATGGACTGGAGGGTAGCTAATGTAACAGCACTTTTTAAGAAAGGAGGGAGAGAGAAAATGGGTAATTATAGACATCAGTTGTGGAGAAAATGTTGGAATCAATTATTAAAGATGAAATAGCAGCACATTTGGAAAGCAGTGACGGGATCGGTCCAAGTCAGCATGGATTTGTCAATCCTGCTTGACAAATCTTCTAAAATTTTTTGAGAATGTAACTAGTAGAGTGGACAAGGGAGAACCAGTGGATGTGGTATATTTGGACTTTCAAAAGACTTTGGCAAGGTCCCACACAAGAGATTAGTGTGCAAAATTAAAGCACATGGTATTGGGGGTAAAGTACAGACGTGGATAGAGAACTGGTTGGCAGACAGGAAGCACAGAGTTAGGATAAACGGGTCCTTTTCAGAATGGCAGGCAATGACTAGTGGGGTGCCGCAGGGCTCAGTGCTGGGACCCCAGCTATTTACAGTATACATTAATGATTTGGATGAGGGAATTGAGTGTAATATCTCCAAGTTTGCAGATGACACTATAAGCTGGGTGGCAGGGTGAGCTGTGAGGAGAATCACTTTGGCGTCTTGCCTCATTAATTCCTCATCTCTCCTGGCACAATAAAAAGCGCTAAATGCCACGAGACTGTTTTCCCATTTTGATCTCAGCTTTCCACTATCTACCCTCTCTGTATAAGTTTCACCATCTCCCCAAATGATGCAGGTCTACCCTCATGCTGTGCCTGTGCCCTTAACTCTTCTTCGTCTTATATTGGGCGCTTTTTGGACAACCTCTCCTGATAAACTAGCTCATCACTACTTTTTATTGTTGGCTTTCTGTCCATGACCGATCCCCTCATCCTATGTCTTTTGAATATAACTTCTGGTGGGTCCCCACTTAAACAGTTCCAACCCACCTCTTAAACAGTTACAACTATCGAGATGACCGTTGTACTTTTTAAGATGCAATTACTCGCGATCCGTTTAATCGTTTCAATTATAGTCACAATACAGATTAGAATCTCAACTCCCGAGATTTCCAATTGTTCAAAAGAATCATCAAAAAGCTGTCTCGCCAGTTGCCTGCATTCTCCACCAATTTTGTAAGATTTCTAAATCTCTCTGGGCTTACATTTGACAGTGAGATGATTTTTTCAAAACAATTGGCACAGTTTATTAAAAACATACACACATGCACATTATCAACAGTGATCAGTTATCTTATAACAGAGCTACAATGAGTTTATAATAACAAGCAATTACTTCCCTTTAGCTGTCTTGTTTGAACACATGGTTTGCCGTTTCAGCTGGTCTTAGGAGGAATATCTCGTACCATGTGTTCCCAAGAGAGAGAGAGAGACCAGTTCCTGGATTGCGTTTTTTATATTCCTAAAGTTCATTGACCCTCAAAACGCCCTGGGATTGGGCCTTGGTTCCAGGGCAGTTCCTTATTGGCTCTCGTCACACATGTGACTGTTTGGACTAGTCCACCCACCTCTTGATTAGATTATGTTAATGGTTTTCCAATTAAGACAAAGGACAAAAGCCGTGTGGCATCTGTGGGGGCTTTCATTTTGATTCTTTTGTTTCAACACAGACAGGCCTTCCGTACAATCTACACTTTTAACATTTATACATACACAGAATCAATTAATAAACACTTTTATTCTTACAGTGGGCATCACCTTGGTGCCAGTTAAAGTTTAAGTTGATTGAAGTTAAGTTTAATTATATCCTTTCATGTTAAGGAATCACCAGTGTGTAATGGTCCAGCTATCTGAGACAATGCGCAACAAGGTTATGTTAAATAAAAAAACATTTAATACGACCATTGGTCTGAAATCATATGTATCATGGGCAAAAACACCCCACCCCCACCTCACCCCACAACACTTTTTAGAACATTGACATCAATCAAATGGTCAACATGTCCAGCAACACAGAACACAAATGCAAAGCAACAGGGTGGCCCCCTCCCCCCATACTTTACAACAAATTGCACACACTCAGATGGAGATATAACACAGCCATAACCTGCGGGCGTGCACCTCACTTTCCTTTCCCCCCTCCCCTTCTTCTCCCCAACTCTGCCCCTTCCCCTCCTCGCCCCACGCCGCCTAGCCGAGGCACTCCTCAGGCGGTGCCTCATTGGGGGAGATGAAGGCAGAGCCGCTGGTTGCACAGATATGGGAGCGGGGGGTACCAAGGTGGAAACATTCTCGGATCCAGAAGCAGGATCTTGTTCCTGCCTCTCATGTGTTTTTGACACTGGGGGTGTGGAGCCTAGGGGTGGATTGCCGCGCTCCGAGACCACTGGGAGGCCTGTGCCAGCAGTGTTCCTGGCTATCGCCTCCAGGGCCTCCGCCATCTGTGGAACGTACTCCGTCATGGTGCCGGAGATGCTGGCCAGCTGTCAGGATATGCTTCCCAATGCCTATAGGATCTGGTCACCAATGTCTACAATCCACCTGGACAACTCTACCATGTCGCCCCTCTCATCTGACGCTCGTGGAGCAGACTTGCCCTGTCTCCGAAACCTCCATGGAGTCGGTGCCATCCTGGGGACACCTCGGGTGCCCTGTGGCGAGGTGCTTGAGCCCGGTACCTCCAGAGTGGAGGCAGGAATGGCCGGAGGAGCACTAGATGGCCTTAGGGTGGAATGTCTTCTGGAGCCTGGCGATGCAGGCTCCTGAAAGTCCGTGCTCTCATCAGTAGAGAATAGACCCAGTGGATTGACGGGCGAGAATCGGAACTCCTCAGCAGCAGATGTAGGATTGTCTGGCGACCCGTGCCCCGCGTTCCCACCTTTTGGTCTCTGTGGCCTTGCCTTGAGACGCGCTGCTGGCTGAGCTGCAAAACCCAAATGAGGTTATTAGAGGAGAAGGGGGTGCTAGGGTCACAAGTTAAGTCCAGCGCTACACACAGCATATGCATGACAAAAGCACCACCGCTATCAAAATCATCACAGACTTCACATTTCATGCCTATCAACACATTCTGCATTGCAATGATTGTCATGAGGGCAGCATTATTTAGAGGACACTTTTAGCAATCATCAATAATATGTTATTGTTCGGATATGAATGGGTGTGGCATCTATTGACTTTTCATCACGCAATGGTGTATCACTTCTGGGTCTGCAGCTGCTTGCGTGGCCATCTGGGGGTGGGTCCCCACTAGTGAGAGCATCCGCTCCTCCATCTCAATGAGATCACTGATGACTGGTGGCCCCCCACCCGTTCGCCTCTGCTCGGCCCTGTTCCTCGATAGCTTCTTCAGTACAAGGTAACAGGACGACATGACATGAGAACATTGCATGATATCATTGCTATGTACTTTCACAGAGACTGATACAACACATAACCAACAGATGTGATCGTGATTATTATGATAATTATCATTCTTTACCTAAAGACGTATACCTTGACCGTAGGCTTTGAGTACAACATTCCCAGTAAAAGTGAAAGACCTCACATCTGATTATAATCATTCATGACTCTTACAAATCAAATTCTTGAAATATATAAGTACATGTAAATAAATGCAATACTTAATCTTGCGGATCCGACAAGGTCGTTCCATCGCTTTCAGCATTGGTTGCCCTCACGCACATCGTTGGTCGCCGACGAGACCACCTCAGCTATCTCGGCTCATATCGTGTGGTAGGCCTTTGGAGTGGGCTTCCCACGCCCTCCCTGGGTCAAATCACCCCAGCGTGACTCAACCTCCTGCATGAGGGAGGCATTTGCCTCGTCCGAGAATCTCCTCGCTCTCTTTTGTCCTCCCAATTGTTCCTCTCCCAGCTCACTGCTCTCGCCAGTGTCAGTCTCCACAGCGTGCTGTGTCACCTCCTCCACTCCCTCCATTATAAGCACCAAATTCATGAAAATATCTGGCTGGTAACAGCTAACATACGTCTTCACTCCCTCTCAGCTCCCTCTCTCTCTGTCTCCTCTATGCGCATGTGATGATGACCCCTGACCTCCTGAATCACGGGAAACGAGCGTTGCCATGCCGTTGCTAAGGATGGCGACACTTTACGGCAGAAGGTCAGAGAGATTTAATGCTAACACCCATTTTAGATCGCTCGCGGTAACGCCCAATTTTTAAAATGGAGACTAGGGTCTTTGAAAATGGGCGACAAGCCGGCGAACTGAAAACCCATATTTACTGCCCACGCCAGAAATAACACCCATTTTTGGGCGATCTGTACAAAAGTGGAAAATCTAGCCCAAGTCATTGATATATATCACAAAAAGCAAGGGACCCAGCACTGAGCCCTGCAGAACCCCATGGATGCAACCTTCCAGTCACAAAAACACCCATCAACCATTACCCTTTGCTTCCTGACTCTGAGACAATTTTGGATCCAACTTGCCACTTTGCCCTGGATTCCATGGGCTTTTACTTTCATGACCAGTCTGCCATGTGGGACCTTATCAAAAGCTTTGCTAAAATCCATATACACTACATCATATGCACTGCCCTCATCGATCCTCCTAGTTCCCTCCTCGAAAAATTCAATCAAGTTAGTCAGACCGACCTTCCCTTAACAAATCCATGATTACTCTCCTTGATTAATCCATGTCTTTCCAAATAAAGATTTATCCTGTCCCTCAGGATTTTTTCCAATAATTTTCCTACCACTGAGATTAGGCTGACTGTCCTGTAATTACTCGGTCTATTCCTTTCTCCCTTTTTAAACAAAGGTACAGCATTAGCAGTCCTCCAGTCCTCTGGCCCCACGCCTGTAGCCAGAGAGGACTGGAAAATGATGGTCAGAGCCTCTGCTATTTCCTCTTTGGCTTCTCTTAACAGCCTGGGATATATTTTATCCGGGCCTGGGGATTTATCCACTTTCAAAGTGGCTAAGCCCCTTAATACTTCCTCTCTCACTATGTTTATCTCATCTAATATTTCACATTTCACACTCCTCCTCCCTCATTGCAAAGTCTGCATCGCTCCTCTCTTTTGTGAAAACAGATGCAAAATTTTCATTAAGAATTAAACCCACGTCTTCTGCCTCCACACACAGATTTCATTTATGGTCTCTAATAGGCCCCACTCTTTCTCTAATTATCATCTTGCTCTTAATGTATTTATAAAACATCTTTGGGTTTTCCCTGATTTTACTTGCCAACATTCTTTCATGCTCTCTCTTTGCTTTCCTGATATATTTTTTAATTGCACCCCTGCACTTCTTATACTCCTTTAGAATTTCTGCAGTGTTGAGTTCTTGGTATCTGAGAACTCGGCCAATTTCCCGGTTTCCTTATCAGCCAGTTTCCTTAAAGGTACCATGTCCACATTTATTTTGACATTGGTGCTGTCAGTGTTCTACAGCATTGAGGTGCTGCAAACACTGACAATGGCTGCACAAAGGTACAGGACTGCATCTAGGCTCTCCCATGCTTATTGAGGGAGTCACAGCATGCAGGGAGGTCCTCTTCCCTTCTGATGGGTGGAAGAGACACCCCCAGGAGATCAACACAGCCTGGTTGCACATTGCAGAGGAGGGTACAAGCAGGGATGTGGTCAGGAGCGCCTGGGTGCTGTGCCACAAACATTTCAATGATCACAGTGGATCACAAAACTTTTGTACAAAGCCACAGTCAAATCCATTGTGCTGTGCCTCTCATCATATCCCCATCACTCTGCCTTCCATATCCTACTCTTGCACATCCTTAAACCAACTTATCTTGGCCCTCCACCCACCCCTCTCTCTCTATCTATATTATCACATCCCCATCTCACTAGCCACTCCTCACACTCATCCTACTGCCATCATATCAACTAACAACACACAAGGGTAAGCACTTGGGCTTGCAAAGTTTCATATCCATGTAAAGTTTCTGTTAAGCTGATGTCAAACATTGAAACCTTTAATTTCAACACTTTGCATTCTTGGACAGAATTGTGTACACCTTATTGAGTTGCAGTGAATGCTGAGACATAACAGTACCCCTTGCAATGGTGATGAGTGTGAAAGGAATGGCTTGGGCATTGTTGGGATGCTTTATGGTGCTGGTGTGGGGTGATGCCAACCTGGTGGTAGCCAGGATGTACAGCATCAAGTGAAGTAAATCTGACCATGGTGAGGCCATCCCTGGCCTCCCGGGCAGCAATATGCTTCGGTGCTGATGGCCGCTGTTCTGTGCAGCATCAGTTGATTGCAGAGAAAGTTGTTGCTGTTGGTGCTGCTGGTGTGCCTGGTGCTGCTGGTTTTGGGGCTGATTGTAGTGGGATTCTGAGGACCAAGGTGAGAGAGTATAAAGGACACCCATGCTGATGGAATCGATGGTAGGTGAAGTGATCTTGCAATGATGAGAGAGGTAATGAGGTTAGACTGGATGGAGTCTTGTGTAAAGTCTTGCAGCAGGGTGAATCTGTTGTGGAAATGCAGTGAGGAAGAGCTTATTGCTGAGGGACGATATCTCTAAGCTGCGAGCTTTTGAAGCTATCAACTCATCAGCTGATTCAATGTCCACTGACCTCCCGCCTCAGCTTCATAGATGTGGTTTAGCAACCATGTGAAACCCATGGGTGAGCTGTCAAGTTTATAAGGAAAGTTTAAAACCATTGTTAACTGGCTGTAAACAAACCACTAATCCATTCAAATTGGCTCTCCCGCCGCTGCCCGTCAGGTCTGCTCAGTGCTGACAGATCTGACCCACTCAATCAATTCACATTTAACTGCCGACCCGCCACCGATCCCATCTGTTGAGCACCGGCAAAATTCCAGCCTTAATGTTTGAATTTGATTCAATTTCATCCAACAGATTTGAGACACATAAAACAGAAAAATACCCACCAGCTCACTGGAGATATTAGGATGGAAGTAAGTTACTGAGGAGACTCATGACTGGATTGGTTTTGCCAGCATGGTTCTACTAAATAGTGTGGAATTGACTAGGTGCTCATTGCCAGCAATAGCATAATACAGTAACATTAATAATGCAGCAGACACTGCACCCCACCAGGCCCATGCTACAGTCTAGTTTATTTTGTTCTGCTCTGGTGATTGATGGGGCATACTGAAGAAAATGTTTTTTTTTGCTGTGCCCCAAATTACATCTTCAGGTAAGACACAGCACATTGCAGTGCTATTTCCCATTTGCATTGGCTCGACAATCTCCTTCCATCCCAACTATATTAGAGCACCAATTACTGCACCAAGTGGCATTTACATTCTTGACATTACTGTAGTGTTTCTCAGAGTAAAGTGGCCAAATTAAGTGTCACATTTAATTCAGCATAGTGCAGTGCTGCAAACTAGCCTCCATTGGGAATTCAATTGAAATTGCTTAAACTCATTTTATTTGTTACAGTGTGCATTTAGTCATCTTGCAATGACGTTTGCAGTCTTAATTATTTATGCATTATTTTCCGTTTGCTCATGTTAAATTTGCCTTATGAATAAAAACAAAGGTAATTTGCGGCATTAGATATATATATATATATGCAGCACATTCTAGAGTATGTACAGTGTACACAGCAAATAAAATTGAGCTCATCAATTTTGAATGATTTGTACAGTAATGCAAAAAGCACCCTTGTGAGACATGGCCACATCCTATATAACCATTTTTTTTAGGGAAACATTATTGTTTGTATGTCACCATTGCATTAAATAAACCTGGAACTTGGTGCTCACTCTCATCCTTCAGTGGATGTAGCCTTAAAATGTCCATATGTTAGGCTGGCAGCAGCATTGAACTGTCAGTTAAGCCGGTTGTCACTGGAAACCATTAAAACTCATTCCCACAGCATCCTTATGCCACAACTGTGCTGTAATGCACAATGGAATTGATTGCATTTGCATCACCTCACAGACAAGAAATATGAGATTATTTTTGTTGGCTCCATTAATTTGACATCTGCCTTACACGACCTATAAATCATTCCCTCCCACTAACAACAAATCAGGCCTATAGCAGCAACGTAAAGTGAGGATATTGATCAGAGCAAGCACTTGGCTTAAGGAGTAAAGATTCTCTAATTACTTTTTTAGCCGTGGATTTTCACGCTGCCTGAGAAATGCCACCATACCTGTCTTCATGTTGCTCTTACTTATTGTAAAATTAGTGCAGCTGTCACTGGAGATTCAGCCTTTCTACAGCCCAGTACAGAAAGTTACTTGGAAGAATCTTGCACTCTTAACTCTGGACGACACTGCTGATGGCAATTACGCTCACCCTCAAATGACAGGGCAGCAGTGTTTAATTTCCCTGTGGTTTGGTTTGCCCTTCAATTTGCTCGGCCTTCAGGTACACTGACCTTTAATTAGAAGAAATTTGTTGCATTTTTTACACCCAGTGCCAGCAAAATAACGAACTAATTTTAATAAAGTTAGAAAGATTTAGGTCTTATAGCCACATGCGCGATAGCCTAATTAGTAGCTACAATGCAGAACACAGCACATAACAAATGTTTTGCTGCATTAAATGACAACAATCAAATATTTACAGTTATCAGTATTATACAACAGTGAAGTGTTGCTGAAGGTAATAAGAAAAGGGCATCTGTCAAAAACTATTTCTGAGATATGAAGCTCTTAACAGAAGCAACAGCCCGCAAATACATTCTGCAATTATACCATGCACATTAAAACAAGTAATAAAAAGGCTCAACTAACTAACCTAATAATGTACATATAATTTTGCATGGAAAGAATCCGTCAAAATATTAATGTGCAATTAAAATACCATCACACAGGTAATTAAGTGGAATAAAATGGTCTGATGCTACTAATTATGTAAGACTAAGTCTGTCCTGCATTGAATTCTGGAAGATGAACAGATTTGCAACGTGACATGCCACCTTATCATTCAACTTCTTGCAGCTGACATTTTAATTTAAAGTACAAATAAAGCCTGTTGTCAGGAGCAAGATCTGGTGAATTACAATGCAGAAACCATTAATATTGGACATACCATCTATTTATCATAATAATAGCGGCACAGTTTAAACACTTATTGGGGGCTCAAATTGCCACCCAAGGCTACACAAGCATAATGTGATCTTTACCAGAATCGATCTACTAGCCTCATAGGTCTTACACTTAAAATAAATGGACAAAAAGTCAGGGCTGCACCCCAGCAATTTCTGTAGATATACTCCCAGGAGAATCACATCTGTTGCGAGTGCCAGATGGCAGAGACCTGGAGAACGGTAGCATATTGGTAAAGTTATACGACTAGTAATCCAGAGGCCTGGACTAATAATCCAGAGACATGAGTTTAAATCCCACCATGGCAGCTATGAAATTTAAGTTCAGTTAATTAATTAAATCTGGAATAAAAAGCTAGTGTCAGTAATGGTGACCATGAAACTATTGGATTGTCGTAAAAACTCATCTGGTTCACTAATGTCCTTCAGGGAAAGAAATCTGCCGTCATTACCTGGTCTGGACTACATGTGACTCCAGACCCACAGCAATGTGGCTGACTTTTAACTGCCCTCTGAAATGGCCTAGCAAGCCACTCAGTTGCAACAAACCGCGAGAAGAAACAATAATACAAATAAAACCAGATGGACCAACTGGCACCGACTTCGGACATGACAACAGCACGCTGAGCCCAGTCGACCTGGCAAAGTCCTTCTTGCTAACATCTGGGGGCTTGTGCCAAAATTGGGAGAGCTGCACCACAGACTAGTCAAGCAACAGCCTGACATAATTATACTCACAGAATCATACCTTTCAGCCAATGTCCTAGACTGCTCCATCATTGGCAGGACAGGCCCACCCAAGGTGGCGACACAGTGGTTTACAGTCGGGAGATAGTGGCTCTGGGAGTCCTCAACATTGACTCCGGACCCTATGAAGTCTCATGGCTTCAAGTCAAGCATGGGCAAGGAAGCCTCCTGCTGATTACCACCTACCGACCTCCCTCAGCTGATGAATCAGTACTCCTCCATGTTGAACATCACTTTGAAGAAGCACTGTGTAACAAGGGCACAGAATGTCCATCACCAAGACTGGCTCGGTAGCACCACTACTGACCAAGCTGGCTAAGTCCTGAAGGACATAGCTGCCAGACTGATCCTGCAGCAGGTGGTGAGAGAACCAACACAAGGGAAGAACCTACTTGAACTCGTCCTCACCAACCTACCTGTCGCAGACACACCTGTCCATGACAGCATTGGTAGCAATGATCACCGCACAGTCATTGTCATTATGGAGATGAAGTCCCGTCTTCACACTAAAAGCACTCTCCATTGTGTTGTGTGGCACTACCACCGTGGGGTATAGGATAGATTCAAAACAGATTTAGCAGCTCAAAACTGGGCATCCATAAGGCATTGTGGGCCTTCAGCAGGAACAGAATTGTATTCCACCACAATCTGTAACCTCATAGCCCGGCATATTCCTTACTCTACCATTACCATCAAGTTAGGGGACCATCTCTGGTTCAATGAGGAGTGCAGAAGAGCATGCCAGGAACAGCACCAGGTGTACCTATATATAAGGTACCAACCTGGGGAAGCTGCAACACAGGTCAGCATGCATGCTAAGTAGCGGAAGCAGCATGCTATAAACAGAGCTAAGCGATCCCACAATTAGCAGATCAGATTAAAGCTCTGCAGCCCTGCAACATCAGTTGTAAATGATGTTGGGCAATTAAACAACTAATGGGAGGAGGAGGCTCCATATATACCCATCCTCAATGATGGCGGAGCCCAGCATGCGAGTGCAAAAGACAAGACTGAAGCACTTACAATCATCTGCATAGAAACATAGAAAATAGGTGCAGGAGTAGGCCATTCGGGCCTTCAAGCCTGCACCACCATTCAATAAGATCATGGCTGATCATCGCCTCAGTACCCCTTTCCAGCTTTCTGTCCATACCCCTTGATCACTTTAGCCGTAAGGGCCATATCTAACTCCCTCTTGAATATATCCAACGAACTGGCATCAACAACTCTCTGCGGTAGAGAATTCCACAGGTTAACAACTCTCTGAGTGAAGAAGTTTCTCCTCATCTTGGTCCTAAATGGCTTACCCCTTATCCTTAGACTGTGTCCCCTGGTTCTGGACTTCCCCAACATCGGGAACATTCTTCCTGCATCTAACCTGTCCAGTCCCGTCAGTATTTTATATGTTTCTATGAGATCCCCTCTCATTCTTCTAAACTCCAGTGAATACAGGCCCAGTCGATCCAGTCTCTCCTTTTATGTCAGTCCTGCCATCCCGGGAATCAATCTGGTGAACCTTCGCTGCACTCCCTCAATAGCAAAAATGTCCTTCCTCAGATTAGGAGACCAAAACTGAACACAATATTCTAGGTGAGGCCTCACCAAGGCCCTGTACAACTGCAGTAAGGCCTCCCTGCTCCTATACTCAAATCCCCTAGCTATGAAGGCCAACATGCCATTTGCCTTCTTCACCACCTGCTGTACTTGCATGCTAACTTTCAATGACTGATGTACCATGACACCCAGGTTTCATTGCACCTCCCCTTTTCCTAGTTTTCCACCATTCAGATAATATTCTGCCCTCGTGTTTTTGCCACCAAAGTGTATAACCTCACAGTTATCGACATTATACTGCATGTGCCATGCATTTGCCCACTCACCTAACCTGTCCAAGTCACCCTTCAGCCTCTTAGCATCCTCCTCGCAGCTCACACCACCACCCAGCTTAGTGTCATCTGCAAACTTGGAGATATTACATTCAATTCCTTCATCTAAATCATGAATGTATATTGTAAATAGCTGGGGTCCCAGCACAAAGCCTTGCGGCATGCCACTAGTCACAGGCTGCCATTCTGAAAAGGACCCGTTTATCTCAACTCTGCTTTCTGTCTGCCAACCAGTTCTCTATCCACGTCAATACATTACCCCCAATACCATGTGCTTTAATTTTGCACACTCATCTCTTGAGTGGGATCTTGTCAAAGCCTTTTGAAAGTCCAAATACACCAAGTCCACTGGTTCTCCCCTGTCCATTCTACTAGTTACATCCTCAAAAAATTCTAGAAGATTTGTCAAGCATGATTTCCCTTTCATAAATCCATGCTGACTTGGACTGATCTGTCACTGCTTTCCAAATGCGCTGCTATTTCATCTTTACTAATTGATTCCAACATTTTCCCCACTATCGATGTCAGGCTAACCAGTCTATAATTCCCCATTTTCTCTCTCCCTCCTTTCTTAAAAAGTGGTGTTACATTAGCTACCCTCCAATCTATAGAACTGATCCAGAGTCTATTAAGTGTTGGAAAATGACCAACAATGCATCCACTATTTCTCGGGCCACTTCCTTAAGTACTCTGGAATGCAGACTATCAGGCACTGGGGATTTATCAGCCTTCAATCCCATCAATTTCGCTAACCCAATTTCCTGACTAATAAGGATTTCCTTCAGTTCCTCTTTCTCACTGGACCCTCTGTCGCCTAGTATTTCCAGAAGCTTATTTGTGTCTTCCTTCGATAAGACAGAACCAAAGTATTTGTTCAATTGGTCTACCATTTCTTTGTTCCTTATTATAAATTCACCTGCAGCCAGAAGTGCTAAGTGGATGATGCATATCGGCCTCACCATCGCAGAAGTAGGTCCTCAGTCAATTTGATTCGCTCCACGTGATATCAAGAATCAGCTAAGCCCACATCCCCGGAACACATTTTTAAAAACCCTTATATGTACAAACTTTGTGAATATGCTCAAGGAAATTTCCTCTGTGGTATTTTTCGCAGCATTGTAAATTTTATTGAAACATCATTTGACCTTTCATACTCTGATACTTAATACACCAAGAAATGCCCTGTGGAAAGTCACGCACTTTGGCTCACAAGTCCTAATCAGCTAACTTCCTATTTGTTTTTTTTGTTTTTTGTCCTTTTTAGTGCAACTGTTTTGAGAGCAATCATTGAACATTAGTAGCCCACTACAAACACCGACCAGTTTAGATTAGAAAAGGCTAGCAGTTATTATAAATACTGGTTGGTGGCACAACACACAGTCATGGAGTTTGAATTCTGATCTTGTGACAGCATTATCCAGCATACATCTTGGGGTAGTGCTTCTGTTTTGGGTGCAATTGGCGACTCCAGCACAAATGGCATTTAAAGCTGCGCTTGTTTTGAACAATTTCCCACCCCTGCACCCTGCCCTTGTTTCTGCTCAAAATCATTTATATCTCGCCAATCTGCCACAACCAGGAAGTGTATTAAAATGTCATATTTTTCTAAATGTTGCTTTGAAAAATATTCCTTGATTATATTTAAGAGTGGTAACTTGGTAAAGTTTGATTAATACTGTCAAAAATAGGTTTATCACAAACAAATAAGCATTTTAAATCAGTGTCAATACACCACCTATGAGTAACCTGATTTTAAATGACTGAAAATTTCTTTTAAAACCTATTTTCTACTTAGATTGGGGTACAGTAGTGACTTCATTAGTAAATTGAAACAAAATTCATTCAATACCTTTCAAAATGTACCTGTTAATCTCCTTGCATCCAAAAGATCCAGCTTAACGTTTAGAGCCCCCTCCAAGGCCTGAAAACAAGCGCAATTAGCGGAAACTCCCCATGGTGATTAATTCACTCTGGGGGCGTGGCCAGTTTTGTGGGTGGGACCTGCTTCTAGCATGATGTTTTTAAAACTATCACGGAAATTCGATTTGCACAGAACACAATTTGCGTTTCAAATTCCACGATCTGTTGTGTCAGTTAGGCCAATATCGGGCAAATTGCGCCAGAAAAAAACAGCGCAATCAAGCGGAAACGCCAGGCCTAATATTTTCATACTTTGTGCAATGAATGAGACATATTTTTTAAATTCTTAGTGCTCATGAAGAACTATTGGGCCAGACTGCGCTCTCAAAATAACTGCAAGGATTCATGCACAAATGGTTCTGTGAATTCTGGTGAGGGGCAGCTGTGCAAATATCCAAAGGTTGCTGTCCGAGTTGTGCTGCTTCACTATTAGCTTGGTGAAGAACTATTAAGGAAACCTATTTTATCTCGTTATATACATACAATTAATGATATAAATGACATCAAACCACACAATTGCATCACTTGCATGTAGCTTCAACATGTCAGAAAGACACAGATCTTTCTAGCTTGTCTGCTTCCACAAGCAAAATAAATTTCACGAGATACGGGGAGAAGTTTCTCTACTTGTGTGCTAGTTGTTTCGTAAACATAGTGAGAAGATTTCCTCTATCTAGGAAAACCTAAAATCCTAATTTCACGGGAAATAGTGAATGGAGGAAATCTCCAGGTATGTTTACAGCTTTGCTGTCAAATATTGATCAGATGAATTCTTCCCTTAACAAGTAGTTACTGACCAGTTTATAAATATACTTAACTGTTAAGGTGTGGCATGCCTGACAGTTCAGTCAGTTGGTCTATAGCATGGTTGCTCTATAACATGGTGGTGTGGCAAATTTTCCTACGTTCTGTAACCCAAGCGAAGTCTAAAGATGTTTTTATGCGGTCGGTGGCAACATGCAACACTTTCACCAACAAGCTATCACCATGAACTCCACACCTCCAATGCTAGGAGCTGACCTTTCCTCGTTCTGAGAGTAACCAACGGAGGCAGTATGAAATATTGGCTTCTTAATGCCTGCCTGCTTAACAAGCCAATAGAGACTGGTGGCATTCTGGCACCACGCTTCCACAGAGCAGTGCTCATATTGTCAAACTTCGCCTGAGTACTACTCGAGCGCCCTAACCCACAATGTAAAGCACTATTGTTATTTCAACATTTTTGAACCATTTTTTCATAGTAGTGCAGGAGTTATTGCTGGTGACTTATTACAATATAAATTTCTGAGAAAGGCTAGGCTGTGGGCAAATTTAATAACACAAAGACTTGCAAACAAATTCTTCCAGTCAGACCATATAACTCCATTGCAACAATGATGTGTGTCATTATCATAAAATGGAGATAGAAGATAATCATTTTTAACGTAACATTTAAACCTATAAGTATGATATGCAACATTGCACATTTGTATGACATTTTATGCAATATTTTAATGGGTTAACACCTCCATTAAACAAGCAACGTCACTTCCTCTGACACAAAACATCATAATTTCTCGGCTTTAGGTTCTAGAAACCTGTATTGAAAGATCAGCACACTAGTGTGAGACAAAGCAGCCTGTTGTAACACGTTAGGGAACTGGGGTATCACATGGTAAAATTAATGGATGGCAAATCATAGCATTTGAGCCTGTGATTTCTCTCTCTGCACTTCCAATGGGCAAGATTCTGTGCCAGAACCAGACATCATTAAATATATCCTTAAAATGCACATGAACAAAATCCAACAGATTATTGATGTCTCAAACTTGGAGCATGCTCAAATATCTTAGTAACATCCAAAATATTTACAAACAGAAAAAGGTCACTAGGGCCCAACAAACCCATCCTTTTTATATCAACCTCAAGCCCATCTATCAATCCACTCCCCATCCCTTAGATATTGCTATCTGCACAAAGATTTACAACAGTGATACTTGCTGAGCAGAAGCAGAGAAAGCTGCTAGAGATTTCAGATGGCACCAAAGTGTATTGTTTGAATCAGCCTCCATGGCACCCATTGCATCTACAGACCTGGGAATGACTGAAAAACACTGCATGTGTCAAAAGGGAGTTAGAAATGGCCCTTACGGCCAAAGGGATCAAGAGGTATGGAGAGAAAGCAGGAAAGCGGTACTCAGGTTGAATGATCAGCCATGATCTTATTGAATGGCAGTGTAGGCTCGAAGGGCTGAATGGCCTGCTCCTGCACCTAATTTCTATGTTTCTCTGTTTCTATGAGATGCATTCTAAATCTTTTCAAAAGACATTCTGAATTTTTGTCCTCCTATGCTGACACTCATCTTTAATTGTTTCCTTCCATTTAAAGTTCAATTTTACTCTCCCACCACTAGCATGCTCCTTGCATGCATTCAAATCTGCACCCGAAGCAATGCAAATAGGTCGGCTCGAAAAATGGGGGGCAAACATAGAATCTACAGCACAGAAACAGGTCATTCTGCCCAACTGGTCTGTGCTGGTGTTTATGCTCCACAGGAGCCTTCTCTCATCCTACTTCATCTAACCCTATCTTCATATTTCTTCTATTCCTTTCTCTCTCATGTACTTATCTAGCTTCCCTTTAAAGGCATCTATGCTATTTGCCCCAACTACTCCATGTGGTAGCAAGTACCACTATTGTAAACCTTTGTGCAGATGGCAATCTCTAAGGGATGGGGAGAGGATGGTCAACACTAAGGTTGCAATTGCAGAGAGATTTACTCTTAACTGCCTTTCTCTGCTCAACACTAAGGTTGCAGTTGCAGAGAGATTAGCTTGTAACTGCCTCTCGGCTAAAGCAAACTCTACATGCAGTGTTTTTCAGTCATTCCCTGGTCTGTAGATGCAATGGGTGCCATGGAGGCTGATTCAAACAATACACTTTGGTGCCGTCTGAAATCTCTGGCAGCTCTCTCTGCTTCTGCTCAGCTTTCTCCAGGAAGTCAACTATTAAAGGATCGCCAAAATCAGTGTTGTGCTCACTATTTGGAGAATTGTTGCCAATTAAGCCTGGATTCGACAAAATTCCAATCTTCACACTTTGCATGTTTGATGTGTTCATTTCACCCATATGAAGCAGGCATTTCAGCCGAGGCAGATTCTTACATGTTAGGATGCAGTTTCACAGAGTAAGTACAGTAATGTTCACTATATTGAGGGCTGACTCGATATCTTTTGAGTAGGAGATTTGAGGGTAAAAAAGATACTGTGACTTTGGCACGAGATTGGTGGAACCCCTGGTGAAATGGTAAGTTACCATTTTCAGCCATTTATGCCATTTCTCCAGTGGTCCAATTGATCTCCCATCAGATTTATGGCAGGAGATTGGGTGAAACACTCAGGGCCACTGATTTTCCTTCCATGGAGATGGGGGACTTAGTGCTTACTGAAGTAGGACATCAACACGTGGTATGAAAGTGAAGTCCATATTAGATTTGTATGACATAGGGGCTGAAATTGAGCCCCGCCCAAAATGGGGCGCACCTACCGTTTTTGAAAGTTTACCGGAGAAAATCACATCTTTGTATTATTTTTGGTGTTCCGGTCAGCTGTGGGGCAGCAGTGCCTTTGCAGCGGGTCCTCCGACACAACTAGTCATCAGCGGCGTGCCGATGCGTCACAATGTCTCTCCCCTTCAGTTAAAGGGGAGGGCCATTGTGAACTCTGCAGCCACTTCAGTGGCAAACACTGGGCCACCAGGGAGGGTTTCAGCCGGACGAGTGGCCTGGTACCCAAGAGGGAGTGCCAGGCTGCCTGTTGGCAGCCCGGCAGAACCCGCGGCCATAATTGTCGGCCCGACCTGGCAGTTAGCCGACAAAAAAAACCCAACATGACGTCGCCGGCAGCGCCACCTCCCCTTTAAGGGTGGCCATGCCGCCAAGCCACAGAGAGTGTACCGACAGCAAAAGCTGTCAGTGGCACTGATAGGCAGCGGGGCCACTCCCGCGGGGCAATTCTGAGAAAGCGGTAATTTCCCGAAGTTCAATTTCAGGAAGGGGTCCCCGCCGGTCGGTAAGGGGTAGGCGCGTGTACGCCATAGCAGGAAAATGGACGGAACGGTCCCCTACACCGCTCCAAACCTGAGGCAGTGCAATTTTTAAAATGGCCTCCCCTCCGCAGAGACTCAGCGGCCATTCTGCACCGACCCATGGCTGCTGCTTTCAAGCGGCCAGAGGCCTTATAGAAAGGGAACGTTTCAGCTCGTTAGGCTCTGGAAGGAGTCAGCTTGACAGGCTGAATGGCTTTTTCTCACTTAGGATTTTCTTTTGTTCTTAAATTCAGTGATGTCCAGGATGGCTTCTTCAAGAGATCTTAAAGGCTTTAATACCTGTGTTTCACCTCCAGTTCTGCTCTGCTCCCTTTTATTATAGGGTAATTTTTTGCCATTGCATCAACGCTGATGAGCTTAGCCTTCTGGACATTCATATGAGAAATTGGGTGTGTGGAGCTCTTCATTTTCTAATTGTTAATTCATTTTCTGAATTTTCAATATGTGTACTCAGTGAGCAAGGTTTCTCACCAGTGGTGTGAAGTTGGAAAATTGTCCCTTATGTGCCATCCTGTCCCCCAAACACATAAGTAGTTTTGCTATTTTGGGTGTGTCAGGCAGTAAAGGTAAAAATTCGTCGGTGCGCGATTTCTACATTGACAGATTTTGAGCTGTCTGCCTCGCCGGTGGCGACCTCAGGTGAGTGGCGAGGAAGGGGGCCGATCGCAAATGGCAGCAGCCATCAGGAGTACCCCTGCTCTTCCAGGCTTCACATCATTTTTTTAAATCCTAAAGCTCACCTATTTGGTGATGACCGGTTCTTAGTCCACAGCCACAACACATGAAAATGAGCAGAGCCGGTCCATGTCGGGACCAATTTCACGAGAGGCCCTAAAATAGGTGTTGGGCCACTTATTTATATATGTAAGGGGTCTAATGCCAGTTTTAGGTGGCTGTTAGAAACGGCTGAAAAATCATCTTGCTAATTTTGATTTGCGGCACCCGATATTGACCCACGAAATTGGGGCCCAATTTGTGTCATGCATAATGTTCAAGCCATTGAAAAAAATGGACAGAAAATCTTATGCAGGCCATGAATTGGACCACAGCACCCAAATTCTTGATGTGCACTCTAATCGCATAAAGTTCTGCATCAAGGGCACAGAATCTTTAAATGTGCACTTATATTTTATAACTCCATCTGATTTTATAAATAAATTTGGTCAGTGAGTTTTGGCCTGTTGATTTGCTTATTTGTAGATTATATTTTACACCTATTTGGAGCGAGTGTGGAAGGATAGCAAGTGGTTACACATAATCCTGTCGCAGTAATGCAATTGGGATAATTGTTGATTTCCAAGCAGATAGTGATAACATTCGGATTTCAAATCCTACGTGTTATGATATATTTACAGAAACTGTAGTCAGGCCATTAAGCGAGAAAACTGCAATACTATGCAACATAAACTAAGCAGCACTACAGGAATTATTTCATCTAATTAGGACAGAAGAACTGTTCTGTGAAATCGCTGGCACATAATTAGAAGTCCCAGCTGGATTTTCTTTCCTTCTCCTATTGGTTTTTGGAAATATGTTGCTTAAAAAAGTTCATGTATAGCTTTTAATGACAACATGATTGTCATCTTGCCACTGATTTGAAGAGAAAGTATTTTAGTTATCCATGTGCAGTTTTTGCTTCACTGCAGTCATGTTGTACATTATTCTACTTCTATTTCAATGGAAGTTTTTAAAAAACTTTTTAATATTTATGAAAAGTTTTACCGCTGTAAGAATAATCAACAGCAAGTGTGTAAATTTAAGAATAAAAATCTATGCAATCATTAAAATATAAATCCCTATAAAAATGGAACACACTGGCGATGGGGAAAAACTCCCTCAGTACAATGTAGCAGATTCCCCCAAAATCAAAGTAATCCAGTCCAAAAGAGTAGATCCTAGATAGGATAAGGAGAAAGAAAATGGCAAGCTAGACAGTAATCATATTATTTACATTACTTTATAAAGCAAACTTGGGTAAAGAGGATAACAATTATTACAGAATATACAGTACTCCGATGGCATTACATCGCAAGTACTGTGGTAACTACTCAATCCATGCAATCCGAATGTAAAACAACCTCTTTGCGTAAAATGCATGAAACATATTTATCGAAAAACTTTCTTTCATGAGGAGATATACTTGAAAGCATGGGGCCAAAAATATTTAATTCTTCTAGTCACTCCGGCCAATGCTCCCAAAGTGTGGAAATGTCTGAAGCGCCAGAAATTAAGCTGGGACCCAGATACACCTAATATTGGAGATTCTGCAGGTCACACAACATCAGAGGGGGCAGACGCTAGAAGTTACCATGACCTCGGCCCACAAAGGGACCCTCTATATGTTTGGCGAGAATATACCTAGTGAGAACAGATCATCAGCTGCCAAATGGTGCCAGTGGTATCTGGGAGTTTCAAAGAGGAGTGATATTTTAACTATGTTTAGAAGCCCCTTTATAAAACAGACAACTAGGAACAAGTAAGTACCCTTTCATGGACTGGGCGGGGTGGGGAATGGGGGTGTGAGCATTGGCCTAGCATTAGGGCAGGCAGATGCTTCTAGTGCTGTGCTAATGAGGTGACCTGTCCCTGACTCAGCAGTGGATGTCACCGATGTGCTGGATCGTGTCATAATTACCAGGATTATTGTATGTATTTTACACAATAACATAGAATTAAAGGTATTGTTTGCAGAGTTAGTCATCCACTTGACATCAGCACACCTTCATATTGACTCAGCAAATATAATCCTAAGCAAGTCCCTTATTTTACTTAAAGTTAAAAGTGCAAGGCCAGATTCCCCAGGCAACTCTTACTAGAATTAATAGCACACTGTATTATGTAACAACAATTTTTAACTCTCTAGAAAATCTAAGTCAATCCAAGATGTGTACACTTCTATATCTTCTTGTATTTCTGGCTGGAACACATGAACAGGCTTGCTGCCTGCTAATGATTCTTCAATGTGTAACCTCTAATCTGTCTCTCTCTATCAGTAACAATGTTTTTACTCTTCTCTGTTTTTATAGATATCTCCTTGGTAACATTACCTCCGGACAGCTTGGTTTTCTTTTTCATGTTCTGGTTGGCCACTAAAAATATACTACTAAGATCAGTGTCTCTCTGAACTTTCCTCTTTTATTCCTTCTGTGTTCAAATATGTCATATTATAAGCTTCTCTTCCTCCTTGCATCTCCACTACATTTGGAAACAGGACTCATCATTGTGTATCTTTTAACTCATTCTTTTCTAGGATCGCAAAACTTTGGAACTTTTCACCTCGTTTCTCCTACAATCGTCAGGTTTTTAACACCCAAACCTGCTATTACCGAATCACTACATTCGAATTCTACTTTTTTTGATCTTCGTGGTGTCCTTGCCCTTCGCCGAAGCTTCTCATTAAAACACTACCAAAAGTAATACTCAGTAACATAAAATCAGCTAACATAAATCCCATACTCATCTGTATAAAGACACAACAAGATTTTGTGCAAGATTATCCAAGATTTTAGTTATTGCTATTGGTTGCCGCTTACCAACTGACATGAGGATTATTGGGGCACTTTGACCACAGCAAAAAAAAATCTAACATGTCATTCATTGCAATTGGGTACAATCAGTTTTTCAAGAGCTGAATGGACCAGGAAGGTTTTTTAGTTGTACTTGCTACAGCTGAATGAATGCAATTTGCACCGTAATTCCAATTTTGAGAGGCCATTTCCTCTGTCCTCATGCATACAAAGTGTTATGGTGGTATGAGAAACACTTAATTGATAACAAAAATGGCTTTGCACATGTTTTTTTATGTCAACACATGAAATTAAAGAACAGTATTTAATGGTGTCAATTTACAGGTCTTAAGTTGTGTAGAACTAGCTTTCATGCAAGCTCATTTGACACATTATCCCATTTCATTTCAATTTTGATGATTAAGTCGGCATTTTTCTTGAGGCAATTTAGCAGGATGTTTTGACATAACACAAATAGAATCTGATGTTGAAGATAACTGGCCAATTACATGTTTATGATATGGCTAACAGCAATATGAATCAAAACATTTATTGTTAAAACATTCTTTTATTGGTTTTATTTCATTTTAATAGTAAAATCTTGAATTTGGAGCTGGTCTTGAGATAGTAATAATATGGACTTATCCCATTAAATGTTATACTTTGAGGAATGTGGAAGTTACAGAGTGAAACTTTATTTACATTAGCCTGATGGGGGCTGAACTTTGTCAACGTTGACCAATGTTGGACCAAATATAATCAATTTTACAGGGCTATGACCTGTGCCCCAAGGATGCCTGAAAAATATCCAACACCATACAGGCCTCGGACAATTATCAGGCATCTGGGACGGCCGCCTAAAACAAGTGTTGGTGCCCTTGCATATGTTAATGTGGGGGGCTTAACACCTGTCTTAGGATGTTTCTGAGAAATTAGGCTGCCCTGAGCTGGGCAAGTGCTCAGGCTTTCCTGCCATTAATGCGGACTAAGAACTGCCAACAAGGTAAGTTTTATTTTTTTTTAAGTTCTGATCAGTTCAGCCTGGTATCTTCTGCAATTCTACATGCAAAAAATATAGAATCCTATAAAATGTTATGCAGCTGACAGCATAGTGGTAGAAGGAACAAAATATAAACTAATATTTCCATATTTGGTTATATCAGTTTTTTCAGAATATATTTACTTACTATAGGAATCTTGGTGGTGCAAAGGATCAGCTCAAGGTGCCATACATCTGATTTTATAGATGAAATTTGCATCTGGCTGATATGAAATGAGCTAACACACCCATAGTCGGAGGAATAAGATGTTAAACCGAGGCACCGTCTGCCCTCTCGGATCCCATGACATTATTCGAAGAAGAGCAAGGTAATTTCCCCTGCTGCCTTGGCCAATATTTATTCCTCAGCCAACATCATTAAAACAGATTATCTCATTGTTGTTTGTGGGAGCTTTCTGTATGCTGATTGGCTGCAGTGTTTTCTACATTACAACAATGACTACACTTCAAAAGTACTTAATTGACCCCATACCTCGGGAGCCTCTTATCAACAAGGGCAGACATTGCTGATGAGATTCAACACCAGTGCGCCAGTGCAGCCTTCGGTCGCCTGAGGAAAAGTGTGTTCAAAGACCAGGCCCTCAAATCCGCCACCAAGCTCATGGTCTACAGGGCTATAGTAATACCCACCCTCCTGTATGGCTCAGAGACATGGACCATGTACAGTAGACACCTGAAGTCGCTGGAGAAATACCACCAACGATGTTTCCACAAGATCCTACAAATCCCCTGGGTGGGCAGATGCACCAACATTAGTGCCCTCGACCAGGCCAACATCCCCAGCATTGAAGCACTGATCACACTTGATCAGCTCCGCTGGGCAGGCCACATTGTTCACATGCCAGAAACGAGACTGCCAAAGCAAGTGCTCTACTCGGAACTCCTTCATGACAAACAAGCCAAAGGTGGACAGAGGAAACGTTACAACGACACCCTCAAAGCCTCCCTGATAAAGTGCAACATCTCCACCGATATCTGGGAGTCCCTGGCCAAAGACTGCCCTAAGTAGAGGAAGTACATCCCGGAGGGTGCTGAGCACCTTGAGTTTCATCGCCGAGAGCGTGCAGAAATCAAGTGCAGATAGCGGAAAGAGCGTGCGGCAAACCAATCCCACCCACCCCTTCCCTCAACGACTATCTGTCCCACCTGTGACAGGGACTCTGGCTCTCGTATTGGACTGTTCAGCCACCTAAGGACTCATTTTAAGAGTGGAAGCAAGTCTTCCTCGATTCCGAGGGATTGCCTATGATGATGATTAATTGACTGTAAAGCGCTTTGGGATGTCCTGAGGTTGTGAAAGGTGCCATAATAAATATCGGGACGACTGAAGCCATTGTCTTCGGTTCACGCCACAAAATCCATTCCCTTTCCATTGATTTGCTCTCTCTCCCAGCAACTGCCTACGGCTGACCAAGCCTGTTTTCAACCTTGGTGTCATATTGGATCATGAACTGAGCTTCCGACCTCATATCCGTTCCATCACTAAGATTGCCCATTTCCACTTTGTAATATCGCCCATCCCAGTCCTTACTTTAACATATCTGCTGCTGAAACCCTCATCCATGCTTTTATCACCTCTAGACTTGACTATTCCAATGCACTCCTTGCTGGCCTCCCTCGTCCTGCCCTCCATAAATGTGAGGTCATCCAAAACTCTGCCACCCGTGTGCTAACTCGCACCATGTCCCGCTTACCCATCTCCCCTGTGCTTGTCACCTACATTGAATCCTAGTTAAACAACGCCTCGATTTTAAAATTCTCATCCTTGTTTTCAAATCCCACCATGGCCTCACCCCTCCATATCTCTGTAATCTTCTCCAGCCCTATAATCTCTCTAGACTTCTGCGCTCCACCTATTCTAGCCTTTGAACATCGTCAATTTTAAATGCTCCACCTTTGGGGTTGTGCCTTCAGCTGCCTAGGCCCTCAGCTCTGGATTTCCCTCCCCAAATCTCTCCACTATTCCACTTCTCTCTCCTCCATTAAGACGCTCTTTAAAACCTACCTATTTGACCAAGCATTTGATCATCTGCCCTAACATCTCCTTATATGGCTCGCTGTCAACTTTTGGGGGTGAAATTGGGTTACACCTCATTTGGGAGTGGTAACCGAGTTGAGGCGGAAGTCCTGTCCCGGCCGCGAAATTCGGGTTATTGCCCCTCACAGGGAATGGAGTGGGATCGGGGGCGTTATGTGGGCTGACGTGTTTCAACTTCCGTCCCCTTCCGTTAAAGGGGAGGGCCGCTGCGAACTCTGCAGCTCCTTTGATGGCCTGCACTTGACCACCAGACTTGCGTGGTGCCGTTGCCGCAGCCCGGCACCCAAATGGAGTTCCAGGCTGCAAGACCGCAGCCCGGACCACACAACATCGCTGGAGCACGGGCCGACCGGTGAGTCAGCTGAAGAACAAAAATGGCGGTGCAGCGCACCTCCCTTATAACTTCCACCCAGGAGCGGAGGTCGGCCCAATTCATGACCCGCGAGGTTAGTGCGGGCATCGCTCACGGCAACCTCACCAGGCATTAGGCAATTTCCGCCGCGGGGCGCAAAGTGGTCACCACGCACGGTGATGATGTCATCGGCGGAGGCGCGGTGGCCCGTGGCACTACTAGCGGGGTGCAATGCTACCGTGTTCGTGCCTCCGCTAACTTCCACATAATTTTTCGGGAACATGAAGCACCCCGTTAGTGCCCCCCAGCGTCACTAATGGGAGGCGCAGAACAAGGCCATTTCAGCCCCTTTTTTTTTATAACATTCCTGTGAAACGCCTTGGGGCGTTTTATTACATAAAAAAGCCCTATATAAATTTAAGTTGTTGTATAAATGCAAGTTTTTCTTCTTGTATCTGGGGTCTGCCTAATTTAAGTAATTGGGCAAGCTTGCAGTCAAAAATGCAACTAATTGGGAGCTTACCTACTGGGGGTGGGAACCAGCATTCTGCTGCAGGATCTAAAGGAAAGCATCCTCTTAATAGTGTAGTTATTCTAATAAATAGCTTGGGAGTAAAACAGCAAGATTGCTAGCAAAATGATGTCTATCGGGTCTCTGGCAGGGCAGAGAACTCTTGGGTGCTGGGATGGAGCTGTCAAAATGATGCTGGATAAAGTAAGGCAGGAGAAAGAGGCTCGGAGCCCAGGAAAGAGCAGCTCAAGAACAATGAAGGGAGATTGCAAGAGTGGTGAGTAACAGTGGTGACTACCAAATTCAATAACCAGCCAATGTCAGGAAAGGGTGAATAACCTTACCAGGTCTGGTATGGTAAGAGAATCGCGTCTCACCTTCAGCAATGCACAGTAGGGATAGATGTTACGCACTTGACACTTGCCCGAACCCACAGGCCCAAGGATTGATGGAAATCTGTCCTCAGACCTCATCAGCATATTGGATGCAAGCCACTACGCTGGTTGAGCCTCGACGTACAGCTCACCTGAGCAAAGACATCAGTGTTAGATTGCCTGCCTCGCCGGCAGCGGCCCTCAGGTAAGTCGTGGGATATGGGGGCTGGAGTGGGCTGCATGGGGGTTGAGGGGGAGTGATCGCAATTCCTGTGGAGTCAGAGGAGCACTCCTACTCCTGGCTCCAAAGGAACTTTTGATGGTAGCTGAAGAATCCTGAGTGAAGCAGATCCGACTCCTGCCCAGTTCTTTGCTAGCTAATTTTTGGATGGGGCTCTTCAACCGACATTAGGCTCTTAATTTATACATTCAATGGGCCTAATAACTGTTTTAGGCTTCTGCTTGGGACGCCTAAAATAAGGGCCGCACAAATTTAGCCTGCAGGCTGTCAGACTGCTAAATTGGTATGCTTTATTGTGGTTTCACGCCTGAAAAATGGGTGCAATGCCTGCCAATAAGTAACCCAGTAAGTATACCTGCCACTTAGTGTGTTAATTGCTTGTCACGCATGTCCAGGAGGCAGTTCGAAGTGATTTATATTTGATTCGGTCTGTGGTACTCCGAGATTAGAGGGAGCCTTGTTCCAAAGTTATGTTTAATATAAAAAAGAAGCTACAATGCAAGAAGTAAAGAAGTTAAAATACAAAGGTTATACTTATAGCATAATCAATTAAAGACAGATGCAACCTGTCCAAAGCTATCGGGATTCGAGGTGATCGATCTCGAATGGCCTTGTGGTTACATGTGAGTGGTCCAGTCTCATCTCGAGAACGTTCTAACATCTATACTCCAAGTCAAGGCAAATCTACCTTAAAAGCACCCTTATTCCTAACCCTTGTGCCATGGCAGGCCTCCCATCAATAATGCTCTTTGTCTCTTGCCTATTAGCCATCTGTTCTATTACCTCATCCGAGATAACACCCAGCACCTCCCATGCCTTCCTAAAACCATCCTATAAAACATAGGATAATAAAAATGAAAGAATGCCTTCCCAATGCTCCAAGGACAATCTTGACTAGACAAGATTCCAATCTTTAGCTGCCTAATTAAACTACAATGTTTACATAGAAAGCCTTATGTAAACCTGCAAAAGCACTTTGCTTACTGCAGCGCAGTGGCTTTTACACCTTCACCTGGAACTGCTTGTTCATTCACTGGCTTACAAGCATTCACCTCACAAAAGGTCTCACATGGAGCCAATTTACTTGGTGCATGCATCTGTCCTCAACGCACTCATTATTGGTTTCATGCTAACACTTTGATTTTGCTGCATGTCGTGGTAACCAGTGGTAATTCAAATGTGTTGCATTCTTTTTCAAGGACATAACGTGAGAGAGAGAAATGCAACAGGTAGCATCTCCCCAAACCTCTAATCTCTGAGTCCACGTGCAGTGCCAGGCTGGATGGGTTTGCAGCACCGCAGTCTTCTGCAGAGTTCATGGCAGCTTCAGGGTACTTGAAGCGGACAGACCCCTGACAAAAGCCCTAGAGGCAGTTTGTACTTCCTCCACAGGTGCTCAGACTGCTGCCATAGAGATGTGCGGTGCCAGATTGGAGAGGGTTGTCTTTTTCTGCCTCCAAAAGACTTGGGCTGGAGTGAAGATGAGCATCTCACAGGACTTCACTGATCTCATTAGCACCATTAGGCCTGCTTTCCAGCTGATCAGTGACCATACACAAGCATTAACTAGTCATATTGACATGGCAGGAATTGGCACTTTTGAAGCTACTATCTTTCAGGATGGCAGTACATTTGGCCCATCCAGCCATTCTCTTCCAAATCCTGTAGATTATGACTGAAAGGATGCAGGGCCAGGCTAACCAAGCAGCAGTATGAGAGCTACAACCTGCAACAGGTCCAGCTCAAGACTTAGCTGCTGTGAGACAAGAGCCATATCAATTCCAAGAGGCTAGTTATAACAGTTCACAAATCACACACTTGCACTAAAGGAAAACGTGGTGTTAACTGGGAGTGTGTACGCACACACTCACATGCACACATCTACACTCACGCACACATACACACTTGCACATGTACATACATACAGTCACAAACACACAATGCACAGTGTGTTTTTTTGTGTAAAGGTTTGGAATTTGCTGTTATTAGGAGGAATGAATGGGAATTGTGTGGGTCTACACTGAGAAAGGTCTGTAGATGATGACATATTTGTGATGAAAAAGGGGGACGATGTAGACTGGACTATTTATGCAGTAGCTAGATATTGTACAACAACAATAACAACAACAACTTACATTTATATAGCACCTTTAACATAGTAAAACATACCAAGGTGCTTCACAAGAGTGTTATTAAACTAAATTTGACACAGAGCCACATAAGGAGATAATAGGACAGATGACGGAAAGCTTGGTCAAAGAGGAACATCTCAAAGGAAGGGAGAAAGGTAGAGAAGCAGAGAGGTTTTGAAAGGGAATTCTAAAACTTAGGGCATAGGCAGCTAAAGGCTGGTGGAGCGATTAATATCAGGTAAGCGCAAAATGCCCAAAGTGGAGGAGTGCAGAGCTCTTGGAGGGTTGTAGGGCCGGAGAAGTTTACAAAGAAAGGGAGGGGCGAGACCATAGATAAGAATTTTAAAATTGAGGCATTGTTGGACGAGGAGCCAGTGTAGGTCAACAAGCACAGGGGTGATGGGTGAACGGAACTTGGTGTGAATTAATATATGGGCAGCAGAGTTTTAGATGAGCACATGTTTATGTAAGGTGGAAGATGGAAGGCCAGCCAAGAGAGCATTGGAATAGTCAAGTTTTGGGGAAACAAAGGTATCATAGAAACATAGAAACATAGAAAATAGGTGCAGGAGTAGGCCATTCGGCCCTTCTAGTCTGCACCGCCATTCAATGAGTTCATGGCTGAACATTCAACTTCAGTACCCCATTCCTGCTTTCTCGCCATACCCCTTGATCCCCCTAGTAGTAAGGAGTTCATCTAACTCCTTTTTGAATATATTTAGTGAATTGGCCTCAACAACTTTCTGTGGTAGAGAATTCCACAGGTTCACCACTCTCTGGGTGAAGAAGTTCCTCCGCATCTCGGTCCTAAATGGCTTACCCCTTATCCTTAGACTGTGACCTCTGGTTCTGGACTTCCCCAACATTGGGAACATTCTTCCTGCATCTAACCTGTCTAACCCCGTCAGAATTTTAAATGTTTCTATGAGGTCCCCTCTCATTCTTCTGAACTCCATTGAATACAAGCCCAGTTGATCCAGTCTTTCTTGATAGGTCAGTCCCGCCATCCCGGGAATCAATCTGGTGAACCTTCGCTGCACTCCCTCAATCGCAAGAATGTCCTTCCTCAGGTTAGGAGACCAAAACTGTACACAATACTCCAGGTGTGGCCTCACCAATGCCCTGTACAACTGTAGCAACACCTCCCTGCCCCTGTACTCAAATCCCCTTGCTATGAAGGCCAACATGCCATTTGCTTTCTTAACCGCCTGCTGCACCTGCATGCCAACCTTCAATGACTGATGTACCATGACACCCAGGTCTCTTTGCACCTCCCCTTTTCCTAATCTGTCACCATTCAGATAATAGTCTGTCTCTCTGTTTTTACCACCAAAGTGGATAACCTCACATTTATCCACATTATACTTCATCTGCCATGCATTTGCCCACTCACCTAACCTATCCAAGTCGCTCTGCAGCCTCACAGCATCCTCCTCGCAGCTCACACTGCCACCCAACTTAGTGTCATATCGATGAAGTTTTTTTTTAATATTCATTCATGGGATGTGGGCAAGGCCAGCATTTATTCACATCCCTTATTTCTCTTGAGAAGATGGTGGTGAGCAGCCTTCTTGAACCACTGTAGTCCGTGTGGTGAAAGTACTCCCACAGTGCTGTTCGGTCGGGAGTTCCAGGATTTTGACCCAGCGACAATAAAGGAAAAGTGATATATTTCCAAGTCGCGATGGTGTATGACTTGGAGGGGAACTTGCAGGTGGTGTTCCCATGCTCCTGCTGCCCTTGTCCTTCTAGGCATTAGAGGTCAGGGGGTTGGAAGTGCTGTCGAAGAAGCCTTGGCTAGTTACTGCTGTGCATCTTGTAGATGGTAGACACTGCCGCCACGTGTGCAGGTGGTGAAAGGAGTGAATGTTTAAGGTGGTGGATGGGGTGCCAATCAAGCGAGCTGCATTGTCCTAGATGGTGTCATTCTTCTTGAGTGTTGCTGGAGTGGCACTCATTCAGGCAAGTGGAGAGTATTCCATCACACTTCTGACTTGTGCCTTGTAGGTGATGGAAAGGGACTCAGGAGGTGAGTCACTCGCTGCAAAATACACAGCCTCTGACCTGCTCTTGTAGCCACAGTATTCATATGGCTTGTCCAGTTAAGATTCTAGTAAATGGTGACCCTCAGGATGTTGATGGTGAGGGATTCAGCCATGGTAATGCTCTTGAATGTCAAGGAAGGAGGTTAGACTCTCTCTTGTTGGATATGGACATTATCTGGCACTTGTGTTGCACAAATGTTACTGGCCACTTATCAGCTCAAGCCTGAATGTTGTCCAGGTCTTGCTACATGCGGGCATGGACTGCTTCATTATCAGAGGAGTTGCGAATGGAATGAACACTGCAATCATCAGTGAACATCCCCACTACTGACCTTAAGAAGGAAGAATGGTCAGCAGATGAGCTTAGGTAGGATCGCCCTTGGGCAATGTTACGGAGGTGGAAGTAAGCAGTTTTGGTGATGGAGTGGATATGTTGTCGGAAGCTCATCTCAGGGTCAAACACAACACCAAGGTCGCGAATGGTCTGGCTTAGCTTCGGACAGTTGCCAGGGAGAGGGATGGAATTGGTGCCAGGGCACAGTGTGTGTGGCGGGGACCAAAGACAATGGCTTCGGTCTTCCCAATATTTAAAAAGAAAGTAAGACTGAAATATTTAGTTGGAGGAAATTTCTGCTCATCCAATACGGGTTGTCAGACAAGGAATGTGACAAATCAGAGACAGTGGAGAGGTTGAGAGAGGTGGTGGTGAGATAGAGCTGAGTGTCATCAGCGTACATGTGGAACTTGAAGTTGCATTTTCGGATGATGTCGCCGAGGGGCAACATGTAGATGAGAAATAGAAGGGAGCCAAGGATATCTCCTTGGGGGAATCCAGAGGAAATGGTGCGGGAGTGGGAAGAGAAGCCATTGCAGATGTTGTAAGGGTTTCTGATACTAATCCCCCGTTACACATAGTTCTTTGACATCAGGATTTATAAGAACAAAATGCACATGATACAGGGTTTTGGCTCAACTTTAGATTCATTTGTTTATTGAATATACACACAATTACCTCCCCAGTATAAATCCCTACGATTTATATCGGAATAACAAAACCTAAAATACAAGCCCCTACACAAGAGTAATTTGCATCGACACAACATGACATAGTTAAACCCATCCGCGATTCGACTGTTACATATAAAATTACTCAGACTAAATCACAAAAAACCCATCTATGATTTGAGTGAAACTTGCAATCACCCCTCATCGGCTGTTTCCTGATGTTGATTGTAGGCCTGGACCGTAGTTACCAGCTTGCCTGCTTCTTGTCGACCGTCCAAAGACTGCTCTTCCCTCTTCGACGTGGCCCTTCTTTATACAAAATCAAACTTGCAATATCTTGAAACAGATTTCCTGTTGCCCTCATGTGAACATGATGGCAGTATTAAATGTGTGAATGTCTCTAGCAGAAATACTCTTGATGCTAGTTGTCCCTCATTTCGGGTCATTGTCCATGGGTACCTTGACCATACCTGTCTGTATGATAAGGTCTTTCCAACAATGCAACTTTCCCAAGGCAACTGCACATGTAGATGTCGGTTTCTAGTAGCATTCGTATTCAAATTGTTCATGGATGTGACCCATTTCTGGGCCTACACTGATACCAGCCTGTCTGGGGCCATGGTTCAAAGTGCGATCTTTTAACAATGCAACCCTTTAAGGTAAACAAATGTGTGAATGTTCTTGTATCTTTTCCAGACAGAAAACATTTGTATAGTAATCTGTGCAATTGTGGGTTGTCCAGTCTCTTGAGAGTTCATGGTTTTCAGCTGCAATGTCTGAATTAACCCCTTACATACCAGTTCATTGTAATGCAGTTCTGGGTTTTATATTTCATAGTCCAATTTTTACCATTGGGGGAGGAACGGATCCTACATCTCCCCCCTTTAAGATCTCTTACATTAGTGATATTACTTCTGTCAACTCTTCTGCCGTGGTGAGTGCATTGTTGGTCTCAGCCAATTCTTAAATTCCTTTTACACCGTCTATACACATGATTTTATAATCCTAAGTCCCCCTTATACAATCCTTTCAGTTTTTCCCTTTTTACCCTTCGTTTCATTTTACACGATAACCTGAACATATACAACACCACTTTTAATTGTACAATTATTAATACATGTGAGGCAATTCGGATCCAGGGAGGCATCTATACTATTGACCAGTGACGTCCCTGTATTAAACACCATGGCCACGTCATTGATCAATCCCCTCTTCCATCTCCCCAAACCGGTGTAACTGTTGTCAGCTCGTTTATATAAATCCTTCTGACTTTCATCCCCATAATTCAGTTCGTAGAATTGCCAGAACATTTCTTTTAACAGTTTCTCATACAATTTTTTCCATTTCAACTGGGCACCACCGGGCTAGCCGTACCTTTGTTAAATTAAGGATGACAGATGCTATCTCGTAATGCACGTCATGGTACAACACTTTCCTGGTTGGAATCAGCACCAACTCATTCCTAGGTCTGGGTGGCATTATGCAGCACTTAACCTCTTTATCCCATGTCTTTGGGGATGATGGTAGGGGCTTCTTGTCGTGCTCTACTAGTTTGGTAGCATTGACTGCATTTGGAGGATCTGGGACCACACACGAATCGAAACTCTGAGTCCAGCCAATTCAAGACCCGGAATCTTGCCATTGCCGTTTAAAATGATGGACACCCACTTCTGGCATTTACGTTCCAATCCTCCCACACACACACAAAGCCTTTGTTCCTCCTTCCACCACTTGTCCCAACATAATTTCACCCACCTTAGTTCCCATAGTCAGCCTGTGTGAGTCGTTCCCCAGTTTTTCCCAATCCGTGGATTCATTAGCCTTTTTGCCTTGTCTGTCTTCCATAGCGACCACCACCATCCCACCGAGATACTTCCCCAGCATTCTAGGCACACTCGCCTTCCCTCGTTCACCAATACATTTTTGGTGGTGATATTTAATTTGATGCTTCACTGAATTCGTAATCAGTGTGATTGGCATATTTAGTGGGATGTGACCCCAACCAACCCAGCCACTTTCCCTGATGGAAGTATGTAGCTATCCCATCAGTGCCCCGTGTTCTACCTCCCCGTGTTATGGCGGGCTCGGCTCCTCCCATACACCCATAAATAAACGATAGCTCGGTGTCGCCTCGCTCCATCTGTCCTGATCTGATCAGGATCACCAACAGGCTCAGCCACAGAGCGCATTTCATCCTGCGTCCTCCGTTCAACTCACCTCTGCAAATAAAAGAAAAGAAAAATAGTACCGCTCTGTGAGAGGTCTTCCCTCCACAGGTCAAACTTGGCTTATATAAATATTATACATGCTGTGATTGCTGCAATCACCAAATCCCCTTTTTCCTTTCTACCAGGTTGGGACTTCTTGTGGCTCGGTGTCGTTGTGCGAGGAGGCGTCCAAGGCACCCTAGGTCAGGGTGTCTTGACTACTCCTTCTCACCGCTCCACTCTCTGGATTTTCTTCATTATCCCACAACATGGGAGGAAAAGTTACATTGGTCAAACTCATGATCATTCCCCTGGCTCTGGTTCATTTTATTCCCCTCTCCCTGGGGTCATAGAGTTTACATTGATTAATGTGGAACCATTTTGTCCATTTTGGCAGCCGCACTGTGTAAACTATAGGACTTGCCTTGTCCATTATACTGTACGGCCCCATATACAGTGGTTCGAATGCCCCTATCCGGGCATAATTTCTCACCATGACCTGGTCCCCTACCTTCCACTCCTGTACTTTCTGTGGCTTGAACAGCATTCTATTCTTCTGGTGCTGGCTTCCCATGTTATTTGCAGCTTCCCATTGCACTTTCTTCAAGGTCTCATACAGGTGTTTTATGAACCTGTCCTGGTTGACCTCCCTCGTTTGAGCTTCAGTCAGGACCAGTACCAACCCATGAGTCGGAGTTCGCATCGCCCTACCGGTCATCAGCTCATATGAAGAGTGCCCCGGGCTTCTGGAGAGGCTGGCCCTGATATTCATGAGAACGAGAGACAGGACATCATCCTATTTCTTTGGATCCTCCCCTATCTCCTTCCTAAGCCTTTCTTTTAAGGTCCAGTTCATCCTTTCCACTATACCCGATGATTGGGGGTTGTGGGCCACATGCCATTGTCCCTGTATCACTAAAAGTTTCAGGGCGGTCTGCATGACTTGTCCCGTGAAATGGTTCCCCTGATCTGATTCCACTATCTGAGGCAATCACCATTGAGAGAAAACGTCCCTAACGAAGATCTTAGCCGTGTTTAATGCTGTGGCTGTTCGACAAAGGAAGGCCTCAACCCACTTGGAGAAAACATCCACCAACACCAGACAATATTTGCTGCCTGCTTTTGTGGTGGGCAGGGAGGGCCCGATGAAGTCTATTTGTATAGATTGCCATGGTCTCTCTACCCTCCTAATGTGTCCCAACAGTGTCTTTCTACGGTGAGGGGTCTGGATTAATTCGCAGCGCACACTAGGCAATTACTGCAATATTCCTTCACCTCTTCCCTGAGATGAGGCCACCAACTCACCTCCTCCACTTTCTTCCAGGTCATTTCTGGCTCTGGATGTCCAGCTCCCGGGCCCCCGTGAGCTAGCTGCATAAATTCCTCCCGGTACTGTGTGGGCATGAACCACCTTTCCCCTTTAATCAGCATCCCCTATTTGATCACTATATCTGCTGCTCCAAAAGGACCTGGAATTGGCTTCCCTTTCGACTTTTTTCTTAATCACGGCTTTTAAAACTGCATCTTGTGCTTGAACCTGGGTCAGGTCTGGCAGCAACTTTACCTTCTTTGGGCCTTCCATATCCCTTATGGCACGATCTGTCCAGATTGGTACGGGTCCCAAAGTATTCCCTCCCTGGCCCCCTTTTTTGCCAACTCGTCGGCCTTCTCATTACCTTTCCACTTAGGCTCAGTTTTTGAGTGTGCTTTTACTTTCTGAATGTAATACCCCCCTTTATTGCCCGTAATGTCCAGGATTGTGTTCAGCAGTGGGGCTGTTACCAATGGTTTCCCGTCGGCGGACTTGGATTCCCGTCTAGCCCATGTTGCCAGATATTCGGTGCAAGAATTGCACGTGAACATCACGTCTGAGCATATGGTGTAGGGGGTTGGGAATTCCTCGGGGTGCGTGACCACATAAGCTACAGCCACCAGCTCAGCCTGCTGTGCGCTTAGTGTGCTGGGGGGTTTGATGGCTTTCTCTATTCCAGTCCCTGGAAATTCCACACCCTGTCTTACGCTCTCCGTTTGTTACCGAGCTGGGCCCATCCACATATATATATCTCCCTGTCGAATGTTGCCCGGCCTGGAATTCCACGTCTACATCCCTTACCCCTTCTACCGTGCACACATGATCCGTCCCTGGATAAATCATATTCAGGGCCAGCTTAGATTCCGCCAATATTTCCACCCTCAGGTTCATCTGGGAGAGTAGCAATGTCCAGCTACTCACTGTCCCATCTTTTATCCTTCCATCCAATAACATCTGTGTTGGGGTGTGACAGGTCAGTAAGGTTATTAAAGATGACCCCGTAAATAATTGAAACATTTGATGGCTTGTCTTTTGCAATTTGAGTAACCCCTCTCTACATCTGTCAGGACTCGGGAGGCATAAACTACTGGCATGCCACTCTTGGGGCAATATTGCACGCAAACTATCCCCAGTAGCTGCTACCTCAAGATAAAAATCCTTGTGCCTGTTTATTGCTCCTAGTGTGGGTGCAGTTTGTAAATCTTCCTTTAGGCAGATAAATGCTTTCTGACAACTTTCACCCCATTCCCTTCCTATTCCTTTCCTAAGGAGTCTAAGCAAAGGGGCTGCCATTGCCACATAACCATCAATAAATTCCCTGCAATACCCTGTCATACCCAGAAAAGATCTTACCCCAGTTACACTCTTTGGAACGGGTAGTTCCTGTGCTGTCCTCCTCTTCGTCTCGTTGATAGCCCTTTCCCCTGCCCTAATCGTCAGTCCTAAGAATTTCACCTTCTCCTGTCCAATTTGGGCTTTCTTGGGGTTTGCCTTAAACCCTACCTCCCCCAACAGCTTTAGCAGCTCATCCAGTAGTGGCCCGTGGTCCTCTGCACTTTCTGAGAATAATAAGTCATCCATGTACTGGATCAATTAGCTAGGCTGACTAAAATTCTTTAAAGCATCAGCCATATGTTGTGTATGTAAATAAACAGACTAACTGAAACAATAGTAATGTAACTTAACTGTGCCCTTTATAGCAACCCTCAAAATGGAGTTCCAAACCAGCATGGACCAGAATGTTTATAGCAGTGTGTGAATAGCTTCCGCCGGGCCCTAATGCCTGTCTAGTGTCCTGTAACAAACAAATAGAGTATGAACACAACATATTTCCCCCCTTTTGAAAACACAGTCTATGAACAGACAAAGTCCTTGAGATAGCCAGGCTGTGTTCTGATACGCTGAGACCGGCGTGGAGCTTGCAGTGTTTGATCGAGGTTTTCGGTTGGGAAACAGAATGGTGCCTCTGTTCCATCCTGCTGGTCTGTTGGCCTGTGAATTGGGATCAGTCTACGAGCGTTCCATCGAGTTCCATCATTGAGCTCGTAGGTGTGAGGGCTGAACTTTCGCCCAATCGGTTTTGGAGGCAAAAGTGAAGATGCGAGCTTATGACTCTGGTTTAGACACTGAACTCTGACCCAATCTCTGTTCTTCAGTTGGAGCTTTTGAGCACGTCAATTTGTGTCAGTGTATGAATTTACTTTTCGTTGGTGTACTGAAATCTGGGACGCGAGTGTGATTATCCTTGCGCTAGGTTTGACTGGGGGTTTGAGAATGTCCAGTAGCCAGCGAAGATTCTGCCCAATCATGAGCTAAGCAGATGTCTTCCCCGTTAGCGAGTGCTTTGTCGAAAGGTATGTGCGGAGAATGGTTTGAACCATTTCATCGAATGTTTGGCCTACTGTGAGGTTGGGTTTCAAACCCTCTTTGATGATACAGTTAAATCGCTCAACACATCCATTGCTTTGAGGATTGTACCGAGCATTAAGGCGATGCTCAATAGTATGACGAGTGAAGAAATCCGCGAACTGGTCGGACACAAACTGTGTCCATTGTCAGTGATTATGAGCTCTGGGTGGCAATGCCTGCCTAATGTCCTGTAACAAACAAAGAGGATGAACACAACTCTATACACTGATGGAAAATCGAGGGACTGTTATGAAACCCTTGCGGGAGGCATGTCCACGTATAATGTTGCCCCTTGAATGTTAATGCAAATTTATACTGATCCTCCCATCTTACTGGGACAGACCAGAACCTGTTAGCTATGTCCAATATAGTGAACGCCATTGCCACCGCAAGGATATTCCCTATTAGATCGGCTACTGCTGCTACCATGGGCGCGCATGCTGGAATACCTTTATTTAGAACCCGGTCGTCTACATGGCTCTCCATGACTGATTGGGCTTCTTAACAGGCCAGAAAAGTGAATTCTCGGTCTCAGTACCCCTTGTTCCACCAGGGAGCTCAATGCAGTTTCCAAGTCCTTCTCTGCATCCTGGGAAAAACTGTATTGTTTCTGAGGTTACGACATTGGATCCCCGTGTACCTTCACCTCTACCCCCGTTACCCTACCACAGTCATCTCGGTGAGCGCCGAACGCTGCAAGATTAATTTTCACATGCACCCGCTACTTTTCCGGGGTGCTATGGACCAATTGTTCCAAGTCATAGCTTCCCTTCGGTCTCATAGTATAGGCGCTACCTTTCACCTTTTCCGCCTTGGGGATAACTAAAATTTCCTCAGGTTTATCTGAACCAACTGCCCCCCATAAACAGTGGTTTCTCATATCCACGATCACATAATGGGCCAGCATAAAATCAACACTGAGGAGCCCCGCACCGGGCTGATCCCATTGCATCAGTACACATGCCCACTTAATGACAAGGAGTCCTAACCCTATCGACAAAGGTTTTGATACTGCCCCAGCCTGCTCGTTCCCTATGAAACTCACTAACTTAACCGGGACCCTGCTCGACCATGGAGAAGTGGTGGAGTTTGGTGAGTGAACCACCGTACTGGAAGCTCCGGTGTCCACTAGATACTTTCCCCAAGTGGTCTCTACCTTGCACTTTACACAAGATCTGCCCCATTCATCGTAGGTGAGTGGGCACATAAGAACATAAGAACATAAGAATTAGGAACAGGAGTAGGCCATCTAGCCCCTCGAGCCTGCTCCGCCATTCAATAAGATCATGGCTGATCTGGTCGTGGACTCAGCTCCACTTACCCGCCCTCTCCTCGTAACCCTTAATTGCCTTATTGCTTAAAAATCTATCTATCTTTGACTTGAAAACATTCAATGAGCCAGCCTCAACTGCTTCCTTGGGCAGAGAATTCCACAGATTCACAATCCTCTGGGAGAAGAAATTCTTTCTCAACTCGGTTTTAAATTGGCTCCTCCGTATTTTGAGGCTGTGCCCCCTAGTTCTAGTCTCCCCCACCAATGGAAACAACCTCTCTGCCTCTATCTTGTCTATCCCTTTCATGATTTTAAATGTTTCTATAAGATCACCCCTCATCCTTCTGAACTCCAAGGAGTAAAGACCCAGTCTACTCAATCTATCATCATAAGTTAACCCCCTCATTTCTCGAATTCTGGCACAGGTACTAGTCATGGGGGAAGTGGAGCATGCTGGGCTTTTCACTGCGTACGGCAGGTCCAGCTTTCCCTGCTTCTTGCCCATAACCTGCCATAACGCGGCCGCGAGAAGTTCCAACAGCTCTTCTACCCTCTCTCTCTCTGCCTCTACTACCTGTGGTTTTGACCCTGAGGGAGCCCCGTATCTTGTTTTTTCCCTTCTTGGGAACTTGCACTCCCTGTTCCAGTGTCCCGTTCTCCCACAGTTAAAGCATGCCTGGGATCTGCACTCATTACCTCCCTCCTGCTTCCATTCTTTTCTACCATCCACATTTCCCTTCATCTCATACACTTTTCCATTTTGTTTATTCTCCTCCCCCACTGTCAGATTTAAAAGCCAGAGTCAGTTTCCTTAACACGCCTGGCTCTGTATTATTAACATCCTCGGGGTCAAACCTTGATTCCGCCCTAGCCCTGGCAGTTAGCCACTAGAGTCCTCAACCAATGATTCCTGGGAGCCCCTAACAACTGTGCTCAGGCTAGATTTGCCCCCGTCACCTTCAGATACACAGCCTATAACCTGTCTGCAAATGTATCCAGAGCCTCGTCAGCCAGCTGTCTGGTCTGCTCGACCTGCAAGAATGGGCTACTTTGGCTATGTCCCAGCACCATTAAAATTTCGTCCTTTACTCCATTCAGAGCATCCCCTCCTAACTTAGTGGCTGTCGACAAACCCTGGTACCGCTTCCCATCTAGGGAGAACAGTATCATCTTTTTCAGTTCATCGTCGTCACAATTGTTGATCCCCCTATCTGCTCTACGTTAGCAAAATGAACAGAGGCATCCCCTCCATGCTTCAGTTTTGGCACACTGGCCAGCATTTCCTGCAACTGAAGGGACACATATTGGAGCACATATTCACTTTGCAATGATCCCTGACCACTGTCTTGTGCTGTGGCAGGGGACACATCGGTCCCGGTGGTCCCTGTGCTTCGGGAGCTGGTCGAACCTCTCCATACTGGATCCCATCATTAGGCTCCTTTTCCTCCTCATCCAAGTCTACCCCACCTTCCCCTGGAGCCATGAGACAAGCCATACCCCTGGCCCTGGATAATGCTTGGGTCAACTTATGGATTTTTTCATTACAGGGCCCGTGATTGGCCTCTTCATGTACCCTGTTTTTGGCTACCCTGTATACCACCTTTATATCTTTTAACTGATCCTCAGCCTTGTCCGCTCTCTCTGAGTTCCTATTTCCTTCCTCACGCTGAGCATGACACTGCCTTCTACTTTCAGTGGCCTGACATTGCAGGTACTCTATCGTGTTTCTAGTTGTTTCTTCCTGCGCTTTTCTCTCCTGCTTTTCAATGCTCAAATCTTCTGTCAGCTGATTCACTACGGCCTCTCCCTCTCCTGCCCTACTTTCTGATTTCTGTTTCTCTTTTTCAAAACGCTCAACTTTCTCCATGAGCATCTGATTTGTTTCTGCATACATATTAACCAAATCGCCTTTTCCTTTGATTTCTTATGTACGCTACACTCTACCACTTTCTCATACGGACTGTCAGAATGTAACATTTCTAGCGTCCAGTTCCCGGAAATGTTGACTTTTCCAAATACATATGAGGATATCCTAGCCTTTATTGCGGGTTTCTTGCATTTAACCCTGTCCATAATTTTGTTCTAAACCTTGAAGTCCTGCCAACGGTCGCCAATTTCTGTAAGGGTTCTTGATACTAATCCCCCGTTACACTCAGTTCTTTGAATTCAGGATTTATATGAACAAAATACACATGGCACAGGGTTTTGACTCGACTTTAAATTTGTTTGTTTAATGAACATCCACACAATTATATCCCCAGTTTAAATCCCTATGATTTATATCGGAATAACAAATCCCAAAATACAAACCCCGACACAAGGTCAATTTGCCTCGACAAATATGACACAGTTAAACCCAACCGCGATACGACTGTTACATGCAAAATTACTCAGACTAAATCACAAAAACCCCGTCTATGATTTGAGTGAAACTTACAATCACCCTTCATCGGCTGTTTCCTGATGTCGATTGTAGGCCTGGACCATTGGGCTCAAGTTTCTGCCTGAGTTGCTCCTATTTTTTTGGAGCAACTAGTTTAGAATGGAGCATCTTAGAAATTGCAATTCTCGGTATTTAGTTTGCTTCAGTTCTAATGAGTTAGAACAGTTTCATTTTAGAACAGTTTTATTTTCAAAAGGGGGCGTGTCCAGCCATTTACACCTGTTTTGCAAGTTTAGGCAGCGAAAACTTACTCCAAACTAACTTAGAATGGAGTAAACGTAGATTTTTCTACGCTCAGAAAAACCTTGCCGACACTTTAGAAATTAGCATAGGGTACGAGAGATGGGGGGGGGCGAGGGTGGGGAAGGGAAGTTTATAAGCATTAAACACTTCACTTTTACAAATAAAGAGCCATCATCAATAACAAATGATAAATAAATCAATAAATCAACCAATAAATCAATCCAAAAAAATTAAAAAATTAAAAATTAAAAAATAATTAAAAAATCAAACAAAAACATTTTTAAAATACAAAATTAAAAAAATTAAAAAATCAATCATTAAATAAAGCATTAAGTTTCTACTCACCTACTGCAGCACCGGGAGCCCTCCAACAGCGTGCTGGGACGGGGCCCCCCAGGAGATGCCGGTCAGGCGGGCCCCGCCGCCGCCGCCCAGGACTTCGATCGGGCCCCGCCGCAGCCAACGACAACACTTCGGGCGGGGCCCACACCCAGAAGATGCCGGGCCGCCGCCAAGGAAATCGGGCGGGGTCTGCCCCCAGCGAGATGCTGGGCGGGCGGGCCCCGCCGCCATTGACAATGCCACTTCGGGTGGGGCCCGCACCCAGAAGATGCCGGGCCGCTGCCGAGGACTTCGGGTGGGGCCCGCCCCCGGCGAGATGCCGGGCGGGCGGGCCCCACCGCCACTGACGAGGTAAGAGGTGTCAGGCCAAGCGGCCCGGGATAGGGGCGACGACCCTTCGGCCAGGGATAAGGTCGTCGCCCAGAGACAGGACGCGCTGGGAGGGCCAGGAGCTACTACGCACGCGCGCAGCCCCCACTGCGCACGCGTGCAGCTGCCGGCACTGTTTTTGGCGCAGGGCTGCAGCTCCGCCCCCAACAGCTCCTGCTGCGCAGCGCCGAAGTGGAAACGGGCCTACAGATATCAGAGCGTTGCGAGGTAAGTATTCGGCGCAATTTCTGTTCGACAAATTAGGGGGCCTCTCCAATGTGTGCCGTTCTTACGGGGGTCCGAATCTTGAGCCCATAGTTACCAGCTTGCCTCCTTCTTGTCGACTGTCCAAACACCGATCTTCTTTATACAAAATCCAACTTGCAATATCTTAAAACAAATTTCCTGTTGCCCTCATGTGAACATGATGGCAGTATTAAATGTGTGAATGTCTCTAGCAGAAAGACTCTTGATGCTAATTGTCCCTCATTTAGGGTCATTGTCCATGAGTACCTTGACCACACCTGTCTGTATGATAAGGTTTTTCTGACATTGCAACTTTCCCAAGGAGACTGCAGAAAAGAACATAAGAACCTAAGAAATAGGAGCAGGAGTGGGCCATACGGGTCCTCGAACTTGCTCCACCATTCAATAAGATAATGGCTGATCTGATTACGGACTCAGCTCCACTTCGCTGTCCGATCCCCATAACCACTTATTCCCTTATCGTTTAAGGAACTGTCTATTTCTGTCTTAAATTTATTCAATGTCCCAGCTTCCACAGCTCTTTGAGGCAGCAAATTCCACAGATTTACAACCCTCTGAGAGAAGAAATTTCCCCTTATCTCAGTTTTAAATGGCTAGCCCCTTATTCTAAGATCTGCCTTCTAGTTCTATTCTTTCCTCATTAATTGAAACATCCTCTCTGCATCCATCCTGTCAGGCCCCCTCATAATCTTATACGTTTCAATAAGATCACCTCTCTTTTGAACTCCAATGAGTAGAGGCCCAACCTACTCAACCTTTCCTCAAAAGTCAACCCCCTCATCTCTGGAATAAACCTAGTGAACCTTCTCTGAACTGCCTCCAAAGCAAGTATGTCCTTTTGTAAATATGGAAATCAAAACTGCATGCAGTATTCCAGGTGTAGCCTCACCAATGCCTGTATAGCTGTAGCAAGACTTTCCTGCTTTTATACTCCATCCCCTTTGTAATAAAGGCCAAGATTCCATTCGCCTTCCTGATCACTTGCTGTACCTGCATACTATCCTTTTGTGTTTCATGCACAAGTATCCCCTGGTCCCGCTGTACTGCAGCACTTTGTAATTTTTCTCCATTTAAATAATAACTTGCTCTTGGATTTATTCTGCCAAAGTGCATGACCTCACACTTTACAACATTATACTCCATCTGCCAAATTTTTGCCCACTCACTTAGCCTGTCTATGTCCTTTTGCAGATTGTTTGTGTCCTCCTCACACATTGCTTTCCCTCCCATCTTTGTATCATCAGCAAATTTGGCTACGTTACGCTCAGTCCCTTCTTCCAAGTCGTTAATAAAGATTGTAAATAGTTGGGGTCCCAGCATTGATGCCTGCGGCACCCCACTAGTTACTGGTTTCCAACCACAGAATGAACCATTTATCCCAGAGTACTTAAGGAAGTGGCCCTAGAAATAGCATTTTCCAACATTCCATGGACTCTGGTTCAGTTCCTATGGATTGGAGGATAGCTAATGTAACTCCACTTTTTAAAAAAGGAAGGAGAGAGAAAACAGGGAATTATAGACCGTTTAGCCTGACATCGGTAGTGGGGAAAATGCTGGAATCAATTATTAAAGATGTAATAGCAGCGCATTTGGAAAGCAGTGACAGGATCGGTCCAAGTCAGCATGGATTTATGAAAGAGAAATCATGCTTGACAAATCTTCTAGAGTTTTTTGAGGATGTAACTAGTAGAGTGGATAAGAGAGAACCAGTGGATGTCGTGTATTTGGACTTTCAAAAGGCTTTTGACAAGGTCCCACACAAGAGATTAGTGTGCAAAATTAAAGCATATGGTATTGAGGTAATGCATTGACGTAGGTAGAGAACTAGTTGGCAGACAGGAAGCAAAGAGTGGGAATAAATTGGTCCTTTTCAGAATGGCAGGCAGTGACTAGTGGGGTGCCGCATGGTTCAGTGCTGGGACCCCAGCTATTTACAATATACATTAATGATTTAGATGAAGGAATTGAATGTAATATCTCCAAGTTTGCAGATGACACTAAGCTGGGTGGCAGTGCAAGCTGCGAGGAGGAGGCTAAGAGGCTGCAGGGGGACTTGGACAGGTTAGATGAATGGGCAAATGCATGGCAGATGCAGTATAATGTGGATAAATGTGAAGTTGTCCACTTTGGTGGCAAAAACAGGAAGGCAGATTATTATCTGAATGGTGACAGATTATAAAAGGGGAGGTGCAACGAGACCTAGGTGTCATGGTACATCAGTCATTGAAGGTTGGCATGCAGGTACAGCAGGCAATAAAGAAAGAAAATGGCATGCTGGCCTTCATAGCGAGAGGATTTGAGTATAGGAGCAGGGAGGTCTTACTGCAGTTGTACAGAGTCTTGGTGAGGCCACACCTTGAGTATTGTGTTCAGTTTTGGTCTCCTAATCTGAGGAAGGATGTGCTTGCTATTGAGGGAGTGCAGCGACGGTTCACCAGACTGATTCCCGGGACAGCAGGACTGACATATGAGGAAAGACTTGGATCGGCTAGGCTTATACTCACTGGAATTTAGAAGAATGAGAAGGGATCTCATAGAAACTTATAAAAGTCTGATGGGACTGGACAGGTTAGATGCAGGTAGAATGTTCACAATGTTGGGGAAGTCCAGAACCAGGGGTCACAGTCTAAAAATAAGGGGTAAGCCATATAGGACCAAGATGAGGAGAAATGTTTTCACCCAGAGAGTTGTGAACCTGTGGAATTCTCTGCCACAGAAAGTTGTTGAGTCCAGTTCGTTGGACATATCCAAAAGGGAGTTAGATGTAGCCCTTCCGGCTAAAGTGATCAGGGGGTATGGAGAGAAGGCAGGTGTGGGATACTGAGGTTGCATGATCAGCCATGATCATATCGAATGGCGGTGCAGGCTTGAAGGGCCGAATGGCCTGCTCCTGCACCTATTTTATATGTTTCTATCCCGACTCTCTGTTTTCTGTTAGTTAGCCAATCCTCTATTCATGCTAATATATTACCCCCAACCCCGTGAAATTTTATCTTGTGCAGTAACCTTTTATTTGGCATCTTGTCAAATGCCTTCTGGAAGTCCAAATACACCACATCTACTGGTTCCCCTTTATCCACCCTGTTCATTACATCCTCAAAGAATTCCAGCAAATTTGTCAAACATGACTTCCCCTTCATAAATCCATGCTAACTCTGCCTGACCGAATTTTGCACTTCCAAATATCCTGCTACTGCTTCTTTAATAATGGACTCCAACATTTTCCCAACCATAGATGTTAGGCTAACTGGTCTACAGTTTCCTGCTTTTTGTCTGCCTCCTTTTTTAAATAGGAGCGTTACATTTGCAGTTTTCCAATCTGCTGGGACCTCCCCAGAATCCAGGGAATTTTGGTAAATTACAACCAATGCATTCAGAATCCCTGCCGCTACTTCTCTGTAGATGTTGGTTTCTAGTAGCATTTGTATTCAAATGGCTCATGGATCTGGCCCATTGTCTGGGCCTACACTGATACCAGCCTGTCTGGGGCCATGGTCCAAAGTATGGTCTTTTAACAATGTAGCCCCTTAAGGTAAACAAATTTGTGAATGTTCTTATATCTTTTCCAGACAGAAAACATTTGTATAGCAATCTGTGCAATTGTGGATCGTGCAGTCTCTTGAGAGCTCTTGGTTTTCGGCTGCAATGTTTGAATTAACCCCTTACTGCCCTTCCCCTTTTTACGGGCTGTAATGCAATTTTGGGTTTTATATTTCATAGTCCAATTTTTACCATTGCGGGGGAGAAACGGATCCTACAGTGTTTCCCTTGCTACAATTCAATAGATAAGAAGGTATTCATGAGAAGGTTCCTGATATCAATGTGGCATCAATTCTCCATCAGCCATCAATACATTACCCTCCTCTTCGGTGTGTTGATCCTCTGATTGATCCCTCTGCTGCCTATGGATCTGCAAGGCCTCCATGGAGACGTCTTTATGACGAAAAGTTGTACAATATTCAGCATACCACCACTAGCCTTGAACCTCTGACCAGATTATATCGCAACACACCCTGATATCTGAAGCTTGCCTTCAACTGTGTACTCTGGTGACCTCATTATAGCAGTAGAGTCCTGGGAATCAATCATAGAATCATAGAAGTTTACAGCATGGAAGGAGGCTATTTCGGTCCATTGTGTCCGTGCCGGCCAACAAGAGCTATCCAGCCTAATCCCACTCTCCAGCTCTAGGTCTGTAACCCTGCAGGTTTCGGCACTTCAAGTGCACATCCAAGTACTTTTTAAATGTGGTGAGGGTTTCCGCCTCTGCCACCCTTTCAGTTCCAGACCTCCCACAACCCTCTGGGTGAAGAAATGTTCCCTCAAATCCTCTCTAAACCTTCTACCATTTACTTTAAATTTATGACCCCTGGTTGTCATCATTCATGGCTGTGGAGAAAAACCATTATTTCCCAGGAGCCACCTTGAGACTTGTCTTTCTGGATAAAAGGGCACTGGAACAGTGGGGTTCCTCAAGACAAAGGCAAAGTGGCAAGGGAAGTGAGATTTCACTCACATATTTGGTGTCCTGCTTATCATAAAAGTGCTACACATTGAGACGATGGAATCCCTTTGTGTTAATGTATGTCTAGGCATTGCTCAATGAAGCACCTATGGCTCTGTGGCTATTATCATTGGTTCTTTTGTCCTTGGAGAATCCTGCAAATAAAGTTGTAATGCCCTGACATGTTGTCCAAGGGAACTCTAATAAAATTGCTGGTGCTTTAGAACAATGACTCGCTTGATCTATTTATGCACAGCCGTGTGGCTAATGTTATTGATGTCTCTAGTAGTAGGCTGGAATGGTTCTTTGTATAGAAGGTAAGGGCAATTGCGACCTTAACGGCCACTGACAGAGCAGTGCCTGTGATGGAGGTGGCTGTATGTCCACTTGCAGCATGTGACCTAACTCTGTGATGGCTTCCTTTGGAAAGCAAAGCTTCTGCAAGTGCAGGAACGTATCCGCCTGTATACTGTGGTGTGAGGATACCAGCCTGTGGGTGCCATGCACCTCTCGTGAAGCATCAACAGCCGGGCACCCTTCCGTTGCTTTTCCTCTTCTTCCAAGAAGCAAAGATTGAAGGTAGTCCTTATTGGGAAAACTATTGCACTCTGTCTGAGGAGGGAATAGTAGGCACTCAGCAAATGATACAAAGGCAACAGCATAAATGATTGGAACATAAACTGCACCCCCTCACACTGAATCTAGACACTTTAAATTCTAATCTGCATTTCCACAGTGCCTTGCAACCGTGGAAGCAAGTGTGATATGGGTGTGAATATATATCAGCACAAATGCGGTAGAAATAACAGAAAATATAATATATCGTGTCACCGTGACATTACCACCTCATTTGCATGCATTTAGCCAAAAATGGGATGGTGCTTCTGCCGACTGCATGGGATGGAGAACCAATGTTACAAGATCAACATCCCATTTTCTGCTGCTGCCCACCTGATTGGTGCTGCAAAGTCAGGTGATGGCCAGCTGAAAAGCTAGGCTTTACAGTCCTATAGGTGTACAGTTTATATTCTCTCTTCAGTCATCTCTTACCCATATACTCAGTGTAAATATAGCTTTTCTTGCCTCTGGCCAGGGCAGACCCAGTCAATCAACCATAAATAAAAAAATGCCATTTAGTTGTTTTAAAATCCCATGTCAAAACCAAGGTATATTTTAATGCTGTTTTACTTTTGGAGCTCATTATTTTAATGAGTACTTCTAAAATGAAATAAAAAGATTGTGGTGTCATGTGGTTTTCATTAGACTACTAACAATATGAATTGCAACTCACTGATCCTTCATCCATTAATAAAAGCAAAAAATGAATGTGGCGGTTGCTGTTAGCATTATGTTTAAATGTATCATATTAAAAGACTATATCCTCCAGCAATCATGTTGCAATTTGCTTTTTTTAGGCATTACTTGAAACTCAAAACCTGTTGCGAACCCAGGTTCCCAAGTTTACCTTCAACCTTGGATATTCTGGAAAATTCTACCACACAGGTGAGAACGCAGAGCAAATAGCAATTCCATTCTGTGTTTGTTGCAAGGTTTAAATGCACTTTGTGCCCAAGTGAAATATCTTGGGATCCACCATCGGAAACGCAGCGCACCGACACTGTTGTCAGCTGTTTTTACCAGTGTGGTGGATGCGGTGGCCTCTTGAGTGAAATTCCACTCTTTGGCTTTTTTTCCCAGCAGCCCGGAAGTCAGTCATAATGTGGGCGGAAGTGCGGTGGAGAGCGGAAGTTCACACACTAGAGGGGCGGAAGTTGTGGGCGGGTGGACTGTCCTCTGCTGTCAGTCATCATCGTAGCTCTCATGACGTCATCACACTGGTGTGTCACCACATCTCTCCCCTTCACTTAAAGGGGAGAGCCGGTGCGATTCTTGAAGTTTGGTCCACTGGACACCAGGGAGGGTTTCGGCTGGGCCAACGACCTGGCACCCAAGAGGGAGTGCCAGGCTGCCTGTTGGCGACCTGGCCAAACCCGGGGGGGCATAATTGTCGGCTCGACATTGGCACTCAGCCGACAAAAAAAATTAAGATGGTGGCCACAGCAGAAGGTCCTCCCCTCTAATGGTAGCTGCACCGCCATTTTAGAAACACTCCAAGCACAGTGCGCCAGAAGAAAAAGATGCTGGTGGCACCGAGCGGCAGCAGAAAGATTTTCTGGGTGGAATTTCACGATCAGCGGGGGAACATTGGCGGTGCGTGCTCTGATGACATGCTTAGGAATGATCGGCAGCAGCGGAGCGGTAGTGGGGAGAGCGGGTCACCGCCGGGATACCGCAGGAGTGGAATTTTCAAAATGGCATCCATTCCACGAACAATCGGTGGCCATTCCACTTCGTAGCTTGGCCACCGATTTCCAGCGGTAACAGGCCTTAAGGGAAGGAGCAATTTTGGCCCCGTATTTAGATAGCACCTTTAATGTAGGAAAAATGCAAGCATTACACAGAGGACAAGTGAATTAAAAATAATATACAGATTAAATAGATAAAGGACACCAGGCTATGGTTGGAGAGGTGATTGAAAATTGTTCAAAAGATGGGATCTGAGAATCTTTCCAGAGGTGGAGAGAGAAGTGGAGCAGCAGAGGGAATTAAGGAAGGCATTTCTGAGAAAAGGGCAGAAACAGCTGAAAGCTCTAACAGCAATGAAGTGAGGGAGTAGTTGAGTGGTCAGGAGATAGGTAGACAGCGGATCGAGGGAGTAGGTGGTGAGGTGGGGGTTTGATGGGGAGAAGTTACAGAGTGAGATGGTGTCAGGGTTCGGATGGGCAAAAGCTAGGATGACAGAAACAGGGATGGGAGATGGAGAAAAAGGAGGCAGCTGGCGTAGCTAAGACAAATCTGTTGGGTCTTTCCTCTTGGCTTTAGAGTAAAGGATGGAGGAGGAGGGCCAAGGGGTCAGTGGAGGTTGTTCACCATTGAGAAAAGGAGTCTGGGATTGTTCTTAACTTTGTGAATGATCTTTGAGTAATAAGAGAATTTGCTGTGGTGGAGGAGATGCAACATCACTAGACATAGTAAAGCTAGGTACCACCAAATATGTCAAATGAATTAATATGTCCTAATTAAAGTTCTTTTAAAATTCTTGATAGGTGTATCAAAAATGGAGCAGAAGGTAATTGACCAAGATTCATCACTTGGCGTGTTATAGGTGTACATTCTGATTTTCATTAATTGTATCTGCTGGTAATGGCTATTGCCAATAAAAACACTTTCAGTCAGAAATAACCATGACAGCAGCAGGCTGAGCATTTAAATGTTCTAATCTGTTTTACAGAACTTAATTCTTCTCAGGTCTCAGATGATTCATAGAGCCAGTAATGAAGTGATAGTTACAGAAAGGCAAGCAGTGCGGTGTTCATGTGTGATATAAAGCTCAATATAACAGTACCAAAATTCAGGGATGGCCAGAGGTGTGGCCCTAAATCATTGAGACTTCCTCCCCAAAATTGGCATGTCACAAATTGGAGCAGATTTCAGGCCAAGTTGAAGCATATAAATCACGGAGTTAGGATAGGATGGCGGCATTCATCTTACATTCTGTGACTTATTGGCTCAAACATTGCAGACACCTCTGACCAAAATTTTTTTAACGAAAATACCTGGTAGTCCCGGAGGAACATAAACTTGCGCTCCGAGACATAGATTTACAGTCCAACGTACGGGCCCATGTCTTCCAGGAGTGTATGCGTACCCTGGAATCATGTGGGCCTGGACCATCAATAACAATGTAGTATTCTCATTCATAGTAATGGGAGCTCCGAACTCCCATTACTATCAATGAGATACCCCTAAAATCAAATAAAACACAAACATTAATTAAAAAAACACTTTTTTTAAAGTAATGGAATTTTTATTAAATGAAATGTTTTAAAGAAAAATTTATTTTTGTGAATTTAAAAAAAAATGTTTTAATAGTGTTCAAAATAAATGTACCTTCATTGGACTCAAAATTTGCCCATGCCTATTTTTGGTGCACTCACCCGAGTTGCGCAGCTTTTCTACGTTTCCAAGCATGCCGAAAAAAGACGCCCCAACTTTGACCGCTGTCCGGCCTCTCCCGGGTCTTCTCGCAACGTGGTCAGTCGAGTCGGGGACGGAGCCAGCGTCCCGCGCTGAAAACAGTGCTGGGACGTCTGCATAGGCGCATTGGAGTGTGCGCGCATGTGCAGTAGCTCTTCTCCCCAGCATCTCTGTGTGCGTCCCGCCCCTATCCCAGCCCGAGTGGCCAAATATTAAACCGACCCAATTCTTCCGCCTCATCACCGGCTTTTACCTTCGTGATATCGAAGTCACCCTCGTGATATCGAAGTCACCCTCCTGAAAAATCGCGAGCCGATCACGATCACGGAATCCAGTGGCATCCTGCCCAACCATGACGGAACCTACCAACTGACGAGATGGGCTGAGATCAAGTCTGAGGATGGAGCCACCTATTCCTGACAGTATGAGCAGAGTGACAACACAGGAGTGAAGAACTGAGACTGGGACGGGACATTCCGAGTGACTCCAGGATCTCCAAAGGGAACAAATCTCGGTTTGATTATTGGAATTGATTGCTGCCATCGCAATATAGTGGTGTTATGTGGAAGAAGAGAGGAGGAGAGAAGAAATCTGGTTACAGCCCAGCAAACCCTGCTGAAAAAGGAGAATCATCCTCGAACTCATCAGCCCAGGCCTGAGGCTGATCCCGAAGTGAAGATCCCGGGGACTGGAATCTGGACTTGATGCGTTGCTGGGAGGATCCCCATTCTGGATCCTCATTTGGTTGGGTTTTTTTGTGTTAATGTAAATGAGATGTTTCTAATTCGGCACGGGCTCGATGGGCCGATTGGCCTTCCGTGCGGTAACCATTCTATGATTCTACCGCACAGGACGGCCCGCTGCCTTCCCGGGCTGAAGATGAAGGTAGGGTAGGACTTATTTACTTCTATTTTTTATTTGGATATTTTGAAAAAATTATGTAAATATGTTTCGTCTCTTGTGAATAGTGATGACCATTTGTCAAGTCTATTTACCTGATGCTATTGTGAAAGATGAACATAAGTGACGGAGGAACACTGAGAGAATATCTTATTTATTGAAGTAGACTTTATTTAGATAATATGGGTACAATTTTGGCCCAGTATAATCATTGCAAACAAATAGTTGTTTAAATTAGTTGTGAGATTAGGGCAATTTAATTCAACTATATTTTACTTCTTTTATTTTTGTCGCTTAAGCTTCCATGAATGCTTCTGTTGTATAATAAATTAACTTTGCGAAGTTTGTCATATAATGTCTTGTATAGCTGTTTGATCCTATTCACATTCTTTAGTCAAGTCATTAAGTTCTGCTGGCCTCCGATGTACCTACCTGCGTTAATTTCTTAACTCTCCGCAAGGGTTTTCACAAGCGGCCACAAGTGGCCACATACGCTGGCCTAAGTTAGTTTAGAGTAAGTATTAGCTGACCAAAGTGGGCGTAGGTGGTTGGTAACACCCCCTTTTGGGGAAAAAAACTAAACTAAAAAAATCCTAACTAACTCACTTACACTGGCACAAATTGAATGTGCAAAATGTGGATTTTTAAGATACTCCAGAAAAATCAAGTTTCTCCAAAAAAAAACGGAGCAACTCCTGGCTAATTTTGAGCCCATAGACAGGATTTTTAATATTAAAAATAAGTGATAACATTTATTTTGTCTATGTATTAAAACTCATGCTGGTAAAAGTAGGCTATACACAAATAGCCCAAATCTCGGTCCGCGAATGTCCTTCTCTCGGGGATGCATATGCTCTGTCAAAAGACATTTTGAAAGATCGCAAAAGCTAGTTCTTGAGGCCTCTTTGGTTGCGTGCGCACATTGTATGCACCCGAAGAGGCCACAATTTTCGGGCCATTGCCTTCTCATGCACCCTTATAACCTCTATTAAGCAGGTACGGTTGCCAAGACCTGCTAAAGATAAGATTGCTATTCCAGATGTCCGGTAATTTCTTGAGATTGCCGACAGGTTTTTGCCAAATTCTTGCACTATTTTACTCAGGAAGGCTTCACCTATACTCTTCATTACCCATGGAGAGACTAATATTGATGGGGACTTCAGGAGAGAGTATCTGAAGCCTGCAAACTTGGTTTCCCAATGGGAATCTCACTTTACACAATGTACATGTTGGACAAAGAGGTGAAACTGGAGTCTGCAAGTGAAGACAGATTAATCAAGCAACACCAGAGGAGAGCCAAACCATGCTAGCTAGATGTATTGACTGAGATGAACTTCCCAAAGTCTTTCTCTTGAGGTATGTAAGGGGAAGCTAGATAAGTACATGAGCAAGAAAGGAATAGAAGGTTATGCTGAAAGGGTTAGATGAAGTAGGGTGGGAGGAGACTCATAGGGAGCATAAACACTGGCATAGAGTAGTTGGGTTGAATGGCCTGTTTCTATGCTGTACATTTGATGTAATTCTATGTAATTCCTCTGGTGCTGTTTGATTAATCTGGCTTCTCTTGCAGCCTCCAGTTGCACTTCTTCTTCCAACATGGACCCCAGTGCTTTGTTTGCTTTTTTAATGGCCTGCGTGACTACATTTAGTGATTCTGTATCTGTACCCCAGATCTCTTTGCTCTTCTCCCTATTCCTTATTTTCCAAGGAATATGTGGCCTCCTTATGCTTCCCACCAAAATGCTCCACCTCACACTTATCTATTTAAGTGTTTGCCAGGCTGTGCTAGCTGGATGTATTAACTGAGGTGAATTTTCCATAATCTTTCTCATAACTGTATAAGGGGAAGCTGCACTTTAGTCGTAAAGGCTTGGAAGAGCTCCAAATATTGCTGCTGCCAGATCTGCAAACAAGGTCCATGGCTGGGTGGCTCTGACTATGGCAGAGAAAATGATCCCAGCTCTGATATTTTAGAGACTGCCGGTTCATTCCAGAGAGCCACAGGGGATTATTGCCATATCAGCAGGTTCACTGTAAATTCACCAATGATCCTCTTTGCCAATGGTCTGCAACAGAAAATGAAAGGGACAATATGTTTTTCCAGACTCACTACATTCCCCAGGATTTGAGGCTATTGATTGCATACATGTGGTGTTGCATGTTCCAAAGGTAAATCCCCATATTTCCATCAACCGCAAAAACTTTCATTGCCTAAATGTGCAGCTAATTTGTGACCATAGGCATAGCTTTCAGCACGTGAATTTATGATAACTGGGAACTGTCATGATACTTTTATACTTTGCCAGTCCAGTGTCCCAGTTGAATTTCAACAGCAGGGTCAAGGGTCACAAGGGCTGCTGGGTATCAAAGGATACCTGCTATCCAATCGTTCATGTTGTCACTTTAACACGGTAAGAGAATCTTATGCTTCCCCCACCCCCACTAATTCCAGAAAGTGTTTGGGTCCAATTATCAGGACGTAAATTTGTATTCTTTTTCAAAACTGACACAAGTGTAACAATTTCAGGGACGCTTGCAGAGGATGAAGGCGATGATCTGCTGCTAAAGTACGTGAATGAATTCTGGTGGTTCCCCCACATGTGGAGTCACATGCAACCTCATCTCTTCCACAATGAGTCGGTGCTGGCTGAGCAAATGATTCTCAACAAGGAGTTTGCATTAGTGAGTATCAGTTGGTTTGGGAGTATTATTAGTAAACTAAATTGAAGAGGATTACAAAAGATGATAAAAATGGTATTCTTAAAGACCAAAGAAAGATTCTGACTGGATCATGATACATACACCTTCTCTTCTTTGCATAAATTCATATGTCAGAGTTAGGATTCGAGGGAAGCAAACTTTGGATTCTCTGAATCCATAGTTCAAACTATAGATTTCCTATTACATATATAAAATATAACATCGCCAGGGGAGCACCAAGTGACTTCCACTTATTCACCCTCCAACACACATGCAAGCACATGTATGCACCCAACCACACAGATTGACTGATACAAGAATAAGTGTTAGCCCATTGTAAGAGTGACAGGAAATTCAGGTGCTTCCTCTTTTTCCATTCTGATGGTAATGTGCAGACTTTTGTTATATTTCTCTCCTCTACTAGGCCACAAGGAACATCAAGGAGAATTATTTCATGACACTCTGACCAGGGGTATATAAAGAGTTCAGTAGATAGCGGAACAATTTTAAGATTTGGAATCTTAAAAAACGGGGGGCGGTGGAGGGGGGAGGGGGGAGGTGGGGGCATAATCCATACAAAATGAAAAATGGAGTCATCCCATTTCCCCCAATGGTTGCCTTCATGACCCAGACTGCCAGGGAAACCACCTCTAGATCATCACAAAACCAGAAACAAACTCACCCCATGATCATCACTCGTCAGGGAACTACAGATGGCCGTAGGATCTTCAGGTTAGGGTGGGCAAAATCTAAGATCCTACCTTTGATCACTAAATAGCAATTCCTGCTCGGAAATGTGTGCAAACATCAATGTGAACAAGATCAGGTTTGGTTGTGTTTGCCTTCATGAAAGAACATAAATTAAGAAAAAGAATCACCAATCTTGGCAGTCACTCTCGAGCACCAAAACTCACAACAAAAATGTTGAATTTTTCAAAATGGATCATACGAACAGAACAGATCAATTGTAGTTTTAGCTTTTACTCACTATTTGTATAGTTATGGCTAAAAATTGTTTCCTATGCAGATCAAACTGCCTGATTTTGTTTTCCGTTGAAGTCAACAGGTGGTATAAAACAGACTGCCAATTTGCCATCTCCTGATTTATGCTACTAGCCAAGACCAATTTCATCCCATAATCTGAAATCTATACCTCTCTTTGTGACGTGTATGGGTTATCCTCCCCAGGTTTAAGAATTAATCCTTAATTGCAGTATATATTTTACTAGAGGTCAGGTGGGACGCCCACCTAGTCATCTGTTGCTCCCAAAAGAAAATATACCGTACTGATAGTCTATTGTATACAAGCTATTACTTATTACAGATTCATTAATACAAAGAAGCCAAATGATATGCCAAGCTATTGAATCAGGACAATGACCATGAAATTCCATAGGCTTTCTCCCGATCTCTCGATGTAACTCTGGTGGGAGACAACAGCAACAACGTATATTTATATAGCGCCTTTAACATACTAAAACGTCCCAAGGTGCTTAAATTGTGTTTCTCTGGCGGTTCCACCGGCCTCTCGCCAGTTATGTTCAGAGTCTTGGAAAACCCCCGTGGAATTTCATGGCCAATTACATTAGAATCAATACACAAAGGATTGAAATACTTTTTGGAATATATTTCGTACAGTTTTATAAGTAGCCGGTTAGTGTACTGGTAGACCTTCCTGATGCGTTGTTGTATATGGACGAACCAAATCCCAGTTTATCCATGGGGGTCGATTTTAACTCCAGGCAGATTTTGGGTGGGCGGAAGGAGCTGTGATTGCATTACCTGTCCAATATCCTCAGTATGAGGCCCAAGACATTTTGAGGGCCAGGCCTCATTATCATTAGATTGGCAAACTGCGCAAGCTGACCCAATGCTCACCGATAAGGTGGGTGGGAAATCTAGTGGTGGCTCTTCTGCAGAGCCAAGCCAGAAGTAATGTGCTTGGGGGAGGAGAGGCAATCACAGGGCATGGGGGGGTGGTGGTGCAGGGAGGCATGGACAGGCAGGCTGCCAATCGGCAGGAAGATTTTTGTGGGGCCAGAAGCAGCATTTTTATGGGTAAGCTGCTCTATGCCTGGTACCAATGGGTAGAGCGTACATGGTACATGCTCCCACAAAATTGTGTTGTGCCGTATATATATTCGGGGACCCTTATTAGCATATTGAAAGTAGGCTCCCACCTGAAATAGGTGGGCACATGGGCTGCTGAGAGTGAGAAGGGAAAGATAAGTGGTGTACTGTCATTTTTGACCTATTACCACTGTATGGAAACCAGAATATCAGAGTTCAATCTACCACCAGTACTAAAGACATTGGGACAACTTCCCAATATTAGGGTAAATTTTATAATTTAGCACTGTCAGTGCAGAGCTTCACATGTCAGGAGCACAAATCATGGGTTTGGGCATGAAAATCCATTTTTTTATTTATTCGTTCATGGGATATGGGCATTGCTGGCAAGGCCAGCATTTATTGTCCATCGCTAATTGCCCTTGAGAAGGTGGTGCTAAGCAACCATTTCAGAGTCAACCACATTGCTGTGGGACTGGAGGCACATATAGGCCAGACCAGGTAAGGATAGTGGATTTCCTTCGCTAAAGGACATTAGTGAACCAGATGGGGTTTTATGACAATCTGGTAGTTTCATGGTCACCATTACTGATACTAGCTTTCTTTATTCCAGATTTTTATTTAATTAACTGAATTAAAGTTCCTCAGCTGCCGTGGCGAGATTTGAACTTGTGTCTCTGGATAATTAGTCCAGGCTTCAGGATTACTAGTCCAGTAACATAACCATTATACTACCGTACCCCTAAATGCAGAGCTCTGCCCTGGGAGCACTAAATCATAAACTTGACCCCATCCAATCCAAAGGCCTCTAAAGTCAGAGTTGTCAATTATGATTAAAAATACAGCAACATGAATTATTACCAGGTGCTCACAAATCATCTGAATTTTAATATGTGCCTGGAATAAAGCGCCTGTATCCTATAGGAACATAATAACATAGGAGCATAGGAACAGGAGTACGTCATTCATACCCTCAGTTTCTCGTGCCATTATATTAGATCATGGCTGATCCATACCGCAACTCCATTTATCTGCCTTTGATCCATAACCTTTAATACAGTTACCTAACAAAAATTTATCAATTTCATTCTTGAAAATGTCAATTTACCCAGCATCCACAGCTTTTTGGGGAAAGAGTTCCCAATTCCTACTCGGCTTTCTGTGAAAAAGTGCTTCCTGATTTCACTCCTGAACAGCCTAGCTCTAATTTTGATTGTGCCCTCTTGTTCTGGATTCCCCATCAGAGGAAATTGTTTCTCTGTAACTACCCCGTGGAATCCTTTTATGATTTTAAACATCTCAGTTAGATCACCCCTCAACTTTCTAATCTCAAGGGAATAAAAACTGTTATTAACGGGCAGGTCTGGAGTGTGCAAGGGAGCCCATTAGCGGGTGAAGAACCTGAGAAGGCCTGGGCTGTGGAGGCCCTGTCAATCTTAACGGGTCAGGTTTCTCCATCCCGATATTTTAATCCCACCACTCTCCCGCCATTCGAAAGGCTGCAGGGGTGTTAAAGTTTATGCAACCTGTCCTCATAATTTAATCCTTTTGAGGCCCAATATTGTTCTGGTCAATCTAATTTCCAGATCAAACAACCTGGCCTAGCCCCTTAAACGATTCTCTATTTTGATCTATTTGAAATTTGGTAACAAACATATCCGTAGCTATTTCAAACCTGTAGAAAATAAAATGTGGAAACTGTCTTTTATCAGTCACAGGACCAAAACTAGAAAATGTATTCAACTATACGTGTTAAATCATTTTTTGTGCATTGAAATCCAGATGGTCCAAAATGAGGTGAGTTTTGAATCAATTGCAATCAGTTTAGTGTGGGTCACTTTACCCACCTTTCCCAGACTCTCAATGCCTTTCTAGCTCTCACCGTTCTCCATTAGAACTGTTTCCGTGGAACCTGAACAGACATTCAAAAATGACGGCAACAAAATAAAAGTGCATAAACCCATAATCTAATACCAGTGATGAATTCCAAAGAGCGTATTCATTCAGATTTATCCCATTTTTGTGGTGATATTGATTGATTTTGCCTGAACATTGATCTGCTATGTTGCAATGTCATGAGAATCACTGTTTGGCTACATGGAATAATAATAATCAAACTAGCTTTATGATAGATTTTTTAACTTTAAACAACATGGATAAGCTGTAGCTTTTTCAGAATATTAATTAGTTGAATTCACCGGCTGTTGAATTTCCTCACTGCTTTTCAGATCGTGCATTTTTTTTTACATTCATGTAAAATGATTTCCTATACATTTCTGGCACAGCTTATTTTAAAACAGATCCCCAGAAATGTACACACCACAGGGCACTGCCCCAGTCACATTATACTTTGGACAAGCCAAAAAAAAAACTTCAATTCACTGTGTGTAATAACCTTCTTCCATCTCAGAGGTGAGAATCTGGTATAGTCCAACATGTAAACCTATTACAAATCATGTAAACCTATTACAAATCAGTATTGGAAAGGATGATGAAAGTGTCTGTGCCACCCATCTTCCCAATCCATTCTCTCTGGGTAGAAGAAGCATGTGAGAACAAAGCAATTCACAAAGAGAAAGAAGTGGAAATGAAATGGGGCACATTTAAGACTCTTCCATTTTAAATTTCTGTGCAGTCTCAAAACAACTCAATAAAAATACAGAAAAATATCTGATAGTATAAAAAGAAATCACAATAATATAATTCATCATTTGTAAATAGAAATGTTATATTACAGAATGGCCTGCAAATGCCATGAGGGTTCTCACAGTCTCCCATTGTAACTGCAGCTGGAGATACCCCCAGAGAAACTGTGCTAGCAGAAGTTCCAGTGTGAGATCAGCAGAATCCCCAATGTAATTTCAGAAAATAGTATTCTTACAGGTGGCCAGAAAGCATTATTGTGGGTTACTAAGTTAATATCAATTCAATAACGAAATTAAAAGCCCATGGGATCTGGGGCAAAGTGGCAAGTTGGATCCAAAATTGGCTCAGAGGCAGGAAGTAAAGGGTAATGGTTGAAGAATGTTTCCTGTGGGGTTCTGCAGGGCTCAGTGCTGGATCCCTTGCTTTTTGTGGTATATATCAATGATCTAGACTTGAATATAGGGGGTATGATTAAGAACTTTGCAGATGATACAAAAATAGGCTGTGTGGTTGATAATGAAGAAGAAAGCTGCGGACTGCAGGAAAATATCCATCAACTGGTCCGATGGGCAGAACAGTGGCAAATGGAATTTGATCCAGAGAATTGTGAGGAGTGATGCATTCATAATAAAAGATGAAACTGAGTACTGTGTACAATGAGCAAATGTGACCTTAGCTCCTTTAATAAGACTCCAGAGTGCAGGTACCTCGTGGGTGACCTGCTTATATACCGTGCTCCCAAGGGATGCTGGGATCCCGTGGGACTCCAACAGGTATGCCCTCTTGTGGTAGTGTAATACAGGTTGTAAGGGGTTAAGTACATAACATTACTCCCCCGTAAAGTCAATAGTACACTTATTTACAAGGTGAGATGATCCGAAGATTTTCACTCCCTTGTCGATCGTCTCGGTAAAGATGCGGATGTGGGTGAATTGGTTAGTTTTTAACTGGGCTGCTGGGCAGCCGGCCTTGCCGGGCTGCTGGGGATGGTGAGTTCAGCTTTATGGTCAACCATGATGTCAGTTGCCACTTGTGTGTGTGTTGGAGGGTCAAAGTCGGTGGTGTCTTCTTCAGGTTGTTCGTAGCTGTTGCTGAAGCACAATTTGATTTGGTCCAAATGTTTTCTGCACGTTAGTCCATTGGCCAATTTGACCTGAAACATCCTACTCCCCTCTTTGGTTATGACCGTGCCAGAGAGCCATTTGGGACCATGTCCATAATTGAGTTCAAACACCGGATCATTGACCTCAATATCGCGTGACTAATTTGCACAATCATGGTGCACACTTTATTGATGCCGCCTGCCCTCCATGTGATCATGGAGATCAGGGTGGACAAGAGAGAGCCTTGTTTTGAGTGCCCTTTTCATGAGTAGCTTGGCTGGGGGAACCCCGGTGAGTGAGTGGGGTCTGGTGCAGTAACTGAGCAGCACTTGGGACATGTGGGTCTGCAGAGAGCCTTCCGACACACGTTTCAAGCTTTGCTTGATGGTCTGAACTGCCTGTTCTGCCTGGCCGTTGGATGCGGGCTTCAACGGGGCAGATGTGACGTGCTTGATCCCATTGCAGGTCATGAATTCCTTGAATTCAGCACTGGTGAAACACAGCCCATTGTCGCTGACTAGGACACCAGGCAGGCTGTGCATGGCAAACATGGCTCGTAGGCTTTCAATAGTGGCCATGGACCTGCTTACAGACATTATTGCATATTCAATCCATTTTGAGTAAGCATCCACGACAACCAAGAACATTTTGCCGAGAATTGAGCCCGCATAGTCCATGTGGATCCTCGACCACGATTTGGAGGGCCACGACCACAAAAGTAATGGTGCCTCTCTGGGTTCATTGCTCAGCTAAGAGCAAGTGTTGCACTGGCGCAAGCATGACTCTAAATCTGAGTCGATGCTGGGCCACACATGGGATCTCGCTATGGCTTTCATCTTTACAATGCCTGGGTGGGTGCTGTGCAGTTCACAAATGAACGTATCTCTGCCTTTCTTGGGCAAGACCACGCGATTGCCCCAAAACAGACAGTCCGCCTGCAGGGACATTTTGTCTTTGCGCCTGTGGAACGGCTTAATTGCCTCCTGCATCTCTGCTGGGATGCTGGACCAGCTCCCATGGAGGACACAGTTTTTTACCAAGGACATTAAAGGATCCTGGCTGGTCCAGGTCCTGATCTGGTGGGCTGTAACGGCAGACTTTTCATTTTCGAATGCATCCATGGCCATGAGCAAGTCCGCAGGCTGTGCCATTTCCACCCCGGTAGTGGGCAATGGCAGCCGATGGAGAGCATCAGCGCAGTTCTCTGTGCCCGGTCTGTGGCGGATTACATAGTTGTATGCCGACAGCGTGAGCTCCCATCTTTGGATGCGGGCAGAGGCATTGGTGCTAATCCCTTTGCTCTCAGAGAACAGCGATATGAGCGGCTTGTGGTCAGTTTCAAACTCAAACTTGAGGCCAAATAAGTACTGGTGCATTTCTTTTACCCCATAAACGCACGCTCGAGCCTCTTTTTCAATCATGCTGTAGGCCTTTTCGGCCTTGGACAAACTTCTGGACGCATAGGCAACCGGTTGCAAAATCCCGGATTCATTAGCCTGTTGTAACACACACCTGACCCCCGTATGACAACGAATCGCAAACTAACACTAATCATTTACAAAGGTTATACAGGACAAGCAGTTTGTTAGAACACAACAGATTCCTGGCTTTCTTAAAGGCAGTCTCTTGTGAATTCCCCCATACCCAGTCATCTCCCTTGCGCAGTAGCGCATGTAGGGTGTCTAGCGAGGTGCTTAACCCGGGTAGGAAATTACCAAAATATTTAAGGAGTCCCAGGAACGCCCGCAGCTCCGTCACGTTCTGTGGTTTCGGCGCGTTCTTGATGGCCTCCGTCTTGGCGTCGGTGGGTCTGAAGCAGTCTGCGATTCTTCTTCCCAAGAACTCTACCTCCTGTGCCAGGAAGACAAACTTTGAGCATTTCAATCTGAGTCCCACGTGATCCAACTGACTAAGAATCTGTTCCAGATTCTTCAAGTGGTCAATGGTGTCCCGACCTGTAACCGTCCTGGAAAACCACGGTGCGAGGAACCGACTTTAGCAGGAATTCCATGTTCCGTTGGAAGATTGCCATGGCCGACCGAATCCCGAATGGGCATCTGTTATAGATAAACAGACCTTTTCCGTGTTGATGCAACTGAGGCCTTTTGAAGACACCTCCAGCTCCTGCGTCATGTAGGCTGAAGTCAGGTCCAGCTTGGTGAACGTCTTCGCTCCAGCCAGGGTCGCAAATAGGTTGCCTGCCTTGGGTAGCGGGTACTGGTCCTGTAGCAAAAAATGGCTAATCGTCACTTTATAGTCCCCACAAATTCTGACTGTGCCGTCCTCTTTACGTACCGAGACAATCGGACTGACCCACTCGTTGAATTCCACTGGTGCGATGATGTCTTCTCCCTGCAGCCTGTCCAGCTCAATTTCCACTTTCTCCCGCATCATATACGGTACCGCCCGAGCCTTGTGGTGGATGGGTCGCGAACAGGGAACCAAATGGATCTTCACTTTCGCCCCCGAGAAGCTTCCAATGCTTGGCTCGAACAACGATGGAAACCTGCTCAGAACCTGGGCACATGAGGTGTCGTCGACGGACGAAAGCGCTCAGATGTCGTCCCAGTTCCAGCGGATTTTTCCCAGCCAGCTTCTGCCAAATAGTGTGGGGCCATCTCTTGGCACAATCCACAGCAGGAGTTTGTGTACTACTCCATCATAGGAGACTTTGACTTCTGCACTGCCAATTACAAGGATTAGTTCCTTGGTGTTAGTCCTTAGTTTGGTGTGAATGGGACTGAGTTTGGGCCTGTGTGCCTTGTTGCACCACAGCCTGTCGAAGGCCTTTTTACTCATTATGGACTGACTCGCACCAGTGTCCAGTTCCATAGGTACTGGAATTCCGTTCAATTCAACGTTCAACATTATTAGTGGACATTTCGTGGTGAATGTGTGTACCCGATACACTTCTGCCTCCTCGGTACAACTCTCCAATTCAGCCTGATCCAGAGTGGATCGATCTTCCTCTGCAATGTGGTGGTTTGCAGTGTTTGCAGCTCGCCTGCACATTTGCTGGAGGTGTCCCATTGTTCTGCAACCGTTGCACACATAGAGCTTGACGTGGCATTGATGGGGCCGATGATCACCTCCACAGCACCAACAAGGTGTTAACTGCCTCGCATTAACGATTGATGGCGGACTCTGGGTCATCTGAGGCCGTGCAGCAGCAGCCGGTGTGTACGTTCTGCCATGTATATTCCTGCTCAAAAACAATGTTACTTTGTGCACAGTACTGGCCGAAACTTCTTTACTCTGCGAAATCTGTTTGATGTTGTCACTGGTGGACATAAATGCCTGGGCTATCGTTTTGGCTTTACTTAGATTCTGCATTTCAACAGTCAACAGTTTGCAAAGGATTACCTCATGACCAATGCCCAGTACAAAAAAGTCTCTAAACATTTGTTCTAGGAATCCCTCAAATTCGCAATGTCCTGCGAGGTGCCTTAGTCCGGTGACATAGCTCGCCACTTCCTGGCCCTCCGACCGTTGACACATGTAGAACCGATATCTCGCCATCAAAACGCTTTCCTTAGGATTTAGGTGCTTCCAGACCAGCGTACACAATTCTTCATAGGATTTAGCTGTTGGTTTTAGCGGTACTAGGAGATTCTTCATGAGGCCATAGGTTGTTGCCCCACAGACAGTTAGGAGAATCAGCCTTCGTTTGGCAATGTTCTCGTCCCTTTCCAGCTCGTTGGCCACAAAGTATTGGTCAAGTCTCTCCATAAAGGCCCCCCAATCGTCCCCTTCTGAGAACTTCTCCAGGATACTAACTGTTGTTTGCATTTTCGTGCGGTTGTTCGTTACCTTGTCGCCAATTGATGCATTCATAATAAAGGATTAAACTAAGTACTGTGTACCTTGAGCAAGTGTGACCTTTAATAAGACTCCAGAGTGCAGGTATCTCGTGCGTGGCCTGCTTATATACCGTGCTCCCAAAGGATGCTGGGATCCCTTGGGACTCCAACAGGTAGGCCCTCTGGTAGTTGTGTAATACAGGTTGCAAGGGGTTAAATACATAACAGGGAGGGCTAACAAGGAAAGGGAATACACATTAAATGGTAGGACATTAAGAAGTGTAGAGGAACAAAGGGACCTGGGAGTGCATGTCCACAAATGCCTGAAGGTAGCAGGCCAGGTGGATAAGGTGGTTAAGAAGGCATACGGAATGCTTGACTTTATTTGCTGAGGTGTAGAATATAAGAGCAGGTGGGTTATGCTTGACTGTATAAAACACATTTACAGTAAAATAATGTAGGCAATCTCTCAGTGACTGGAGTAACAACATGGTTCAAATGCCAGCTCTTTCACAAGCCTCGTGTGCTGCCACTAATACAGTTACAAACAGGCTGTATTGTTTGTTAATTGTCTGATTTGTAAGCCAGTGACTACCATCGTGTGGTGGCTGGTGTGCAACGGTCACCACACGTTAAAAAAATCCACGCACAGGCATCTTCCACCCCTTCAATTGGAGTTCAGGACTGGAATATCGGGTCCTTCATTGAAACATTTGTGAACTCATGTGGAAGCAAGTCATTCTCGTTCGAGGGACTGCCAATGATGATGAGATAGCGATGGAACTCACCATCATTGTGTAAGATTTGCTCCTGTAAAAAAAAAACCCTAGGGTGTTGTTAATCTCCATCAGTAATCTTTTCCATCTCTGATGGGTTTCTGTGGATTTTCAAAAAGAATTCAATAAGGTACCACATAAAAGACATATTGCAAATATAATGGCACATGGAATTAAGGGAAACATGGATAGAGAGATTGTTCGAGGGCAGAGAAGTAAAATATAGGGTAGTTGTTTGGACTAGAAAGATGTGGTGAGTCCCACAGGAGTCTGTTTTGGGGATGTTCTTATTTCCTACAAAGATAAATGATCTGGACTGGAACAATATTGAAATTTATTAAATGACGCCAAATTAAAGAAGGGGGTTCAGCAAATTGTGATTTTTTAAATAATCATTCCTGGGTTGTGGGCATCACTGGCAAGGCCGGCATTTATTGCCCATCCCTAATTGCCCTTGAGAAGGTTGTGGTGAGCTGCCTTCCTGAACCACTGCAGTCTTGAATTGCATTTGTCATCTACCTGCCCACCTTTCTAGCCTAGCTAAGTCCTCCTGCAGTCTTTTACAATCTTCATTAAGATAGTATAGTGTTTATGTTCGTACTCAGTTGTACCAAACCGCAACGAAAAAGTCAGCACTGCAGGTACCTTAACCTCATGCTTACCTAATACCTGATAATGAAGGGCGATGATAAGTTAAATAGTGACAGATAGTTACCACGAGTCAGTGAGATGGTGCTCAGCCCCAATTTTAGCCCTGGCTGCCTGATGGGATAGGGGTAGGTGGTCGGTTAAAATTTTAACCATATATTTATTGAAGATAGCCGAGGCGGCTGCCGCACACAGGCGCAGATCTCATGAATATATTAAAATCAGAGTCATGATGCAATTAGGATCACAATGCCATTTTAACCAGAAGTTGCAGCAGTCCTGCCCAGTGCTGACCCACCTGTAAATTCGGGTGGTACGTGAATCCGGAGCCAGAAGAATGCCAGAAAATTAAGTAATTTTTAAAAAATTGTTTCCTTTTTGGTCAGGAGTGCATATCCAAGCCGAAAAAGAACCCTGTCCCCAGCTTCCCTCCTTCCATCCCAACCATGATGTCTTCTTAATCCCCTCCAAACTACATAACTGACTTCTGGTAGGCTCCTGCTATCCAAAATCCCACTCTTGCTCATTGGCCAGCTTGTACTTCCCACCAGATTTGGTCGGGAGACTGACAGAGCCTTTGCAGATGAGGTCCTGGAGTTAAAATCTCCTCGGCCTCACGCTCTGGAAGAACGGACAGTTTGCCATCTGCCGTGGTCCCTGCCGACACGACTCCCTTCGGGTGTTAAAATCCAGGCTGAGAATACACTAATTTTAAATAATCTTAAAAATAATTAAAAGGGAGGTTAATTTTAACTGCAATGTCATTATAAATGGAAGTATTAATTTTAGAACTAGATTCCTGGGTGTAGGGCATGTATTTGTTTTACACTCTACCCTGATTCTTTGATCTCGGAACTTATCGGCGAAAAGGATAATACATGGCACAAAATTTAGGCTTAACTCAATGTCAGTTTTATTACGCAGCAAAACTAACCAAAATTACAGAACTAGACTTCTGAGAGAAATCGACTAGAAACATACAATTACCCTTCCTGGTTGTGGCTTGTAAGTTCGGGGTCGTTGGTTCCGTGACCAGTTGGTTATTCTTATGGCCATTCTCGGCAGTGTTGTTCCTTCTGTGTATGTTCTATACCTCGCTTCGGTACCACACTTCCATTACCCCGCCAAACGATGATAAACGACTGGTGGTGGGTATACATGTACGTGTACCTGTGCGTGTATCCTTCTTCTACGTCCATCTGTTCCTTCCGTCTGTTCTTCTTACATGTCCTTCTGTGTCTTGAGCTGCTTCTAGCTCGCATATTTATATTCATGTTTTGACTGATCTCCCGCCACTGCAGTTTCTGATAAAGTGTTTGTATCGATACGTTGCTTTGTAGTGATCCTGGTTGATTGACTGCAATAATAGACTCTTCTGTTCCCAGTTTGCACATGGAGTCTGACTCCCCATCTTAACACTTCGTTCCCCAAAAATGTGCACCTGTTGTGATTCCTTTGTTGTCCGGTCTTTTTGCAGACTTGGCGTCTCGAGTGAGCTTGTTTTTCCCCAACCTTGGTTAATCAAGTTCAGGGCCTCATGTAACAACTCCATTGTTGTTATTCATAAAGTCAGTTTTGGTTCCTGACCACAGAGTGTCCTTAATTGGGGTGAGTCACCACCTTCCCTCAGGCTGGCATCTTTTTGCTCCCATTGTCCAGTTTAATTCCAAAAGCTTGTATTAAATTCCAAAAGCTTGTATTAATCAATTTTTAGTTCATGGTCTCCATCTGTGCTTTTCTGAAGTTTAGTAACCTTACACTCCCTCCATTAATGTCTCGTTAATATAAAACCAGAGACATTACTCGTGGGTTTCTTCTTTTTCCATGAGCCATTTTTAGGTGTATTTCAGTCTCAGTCAAAAACTCCAGATTACATTCTTTTTTTTAACAACAAAAACAGTACTTTTTCACGATAAACCAATGCTTTTTACAACAAAAATGTTCGGCCTTGATCTGACTTCAGTTTTATATACAAACACTTCGGCCTTGGTTCATCTTAACAACCCTCCAAGATTCCCTTCCTTCGCTTTCTGTTTTAACTTACAGGATAAGATAAATAGGTACAACACTATCACCAACTGTACAATGAATAGTGCGAGTGACACGATTCGAACCCAGGGGGGAATCTCAATATTGAATCCCAAATCCCATCGTGGAGGGGCCATAATTTCTTTGGTTTCCTCCCTTACTTTCTCATTCATTTGGTATAATGTGTAATAGTGCTTGTGGGATACCCCGATGTCCTTTAATAACTTGGTCAAATGTTTGGGTAACAGCGGGATATCGTATCCAAAACGCGATATGTATTCCTAGAGGTTCGGTATAGTACTGTTGACTGTGATACTTATCATTTCTTGTGCTATGAGTATCTATATCTGGGGTGTGAAACAAAAGGTAGAATCTGTCACTGGACACCAAGTGTCCTGGTGTTCTCTGTACCGACTTTCGCTGACATTGACACAGTATGTCCCGTTTCCCTTGTATGCCACCTGTGGCGGGACATGGTCGTGAGCCGTCACTTCCATGATATAGCTTATAGGCTGCCTGTCCTCGTACTTGAACCCACATACCGGCCATTCGAAAGGATTCAGATGATAGGGGCACAGTAGCACGTGTACCTACTCTCTGGCATACCTCCACTAGCACTGGTTATTGAGTCTCCCAATTTTATCACATACTGTGGGGTTTTATGATGCTTCACCTGTACCCCGTTCCGAATTACCCCAATGTTTTCCACCCGGCATATCGGTACGGGTGACTGATCCATCACCGGTATTCTAAGCACTATCCCCATTATGGATTGTTTACTCTGACCACAGTTGACCGGGACTGGATACGCTTCGGAGGCTGACCATAGTTGGCACAAATTTAGGAGGTTGTTATAGACACTCAATGCTTTTAGATGCTTATTACTGACCCACGACGGTACATGGCCTTGTTTTAAATCCTCTAAATTACTGCATCCTCCATCTAACAACCAAGCTCCGTACATGGCACACACATCATTCTGAGCAGCTTGATCTGATGCGTTTCTACCCTCCTTGATTAAAGCATTGGTGGTCTGAGCGTGTTTCTCCACCTCAGCTACTATCTCTTTCAAATGGATTGTCATAGCCTGGTCCTCCTGTAATTCATTACCCTCTATGTCACTACCCTCCTCCAGTATTTTCTTTAACTGGTCCCTTAAGGTATTCACTTGGACTTGCAACTGTGTGTGTCCACACTATTTACCAGTGATGTCCCAGTATTAAATGCTGCAGCTACATCACTCATTAGCCCCCTTTTCCATCTCGATCTGTACGCTTCCCCTTGACTCTCATCCCCGTAATTCTTTTGATAGAATTGTTTAAACATTTTCTTGAACCATTTTTCATATAACTTTTCCATTTCTGGCAGGCATCACCGAGGTAATTGTAACTGTTAAATTTAGAATAACCGACGCTACTTCATAATATGCAGAATGATACAACATTTTCACTGTTGGGTGTTAGAACAGGACATGGAATTTCTTGGCTTAGAATCTCCAGCATTTTTGGAAGAGATTTTAATTTGCTCGTGAACAGTTCGGTTGTTTTTGGCGGGTTCAAGGTCACATAGGAATCAAAACCCTGCGTCCAATTCATTCCTGACCCAGAATCCTGCCATTGCCATTTAAAAACAATTGCCACACCTCCCCTGCACTTGTGGCTAGATCCAACCACACAGACATAAATCACTTGTTCCTCCTTCCACCACTTCTCCCAACACAATTTCGCCCCTTCTTTTGTTCCTGTGGTTCGTCTGTTAGAAATATTACCCAGTTTCTCCCATTCTGTGCATGCATTAACTTTTCCCCTGTCTGTTTTCTGTAACCACCACCATCCTCCCATGGGAGTAATCCCTTTACATTCCAGGCAAACTCGTCTACCCTCTCTCACCTGTACCTTCCTGGTCGTGATGTTTAGCCTGGGGCAGGACACTGATATCTCCCCAAGTTTACCCTTGGTTTGTCTGAGTACTTGGTTGAATTTGACCCCAACCACCCTGGCCAACTCCCAGTGTGAGCATAGGCGTTTGTGCCCTTGTTGCTCCGTATGGCTCCCCCTTGAGTTACAGTGGGACCGGTTCTTCCCATACACCTGTATGTAAGGAATGTCTCGGTGTCTCTCCGATCTCCCCATCCTTTAATAATAATGGCCATCCACAGGCCTATCCACAACATCCACCTCATCTTGTATCTCTAACTCGATTCGCTCCTATGAAGATAAAAATGAAAGCAAATTATTTTGCTCTGTGGGGGCCTCTCCCTCACAGGTCCTTCTTCAGTTATTCATATATTTATATAACACCTTTTTACGATCACTGCTTCCCTCTCTTTTTATCCCGATGCTTAGGCTTACGGACACTCGGGGTGGAGATGGAGCAGGCGTCCAGGGCACCCTAGGTCGCAGTAGCTGACCACTCAGCCTTACTGCTCTGTCCCTTACTTCTCCATCTTCATCATCCCACAGCATTGGTGGAAGGCTTACACTGATCAAACTCATTATAGTTCCTTGGGCCTTGGCCCGCATTTTACTTTTCTCTCCGGGGTTGTACAGCTTGCACTGGTTTATATGGAACCATTTTATACGTTTTGGCAGCTGGATCACGTAGGGCTTGCCTTACCTACAATGCTATATGGTCCTTTGTACAACGGTTCAAATGCCCCTATTCTGGCATAATTCCTGACCATTACCTGATCCCCTAACTTCCATTCCTGTGTAACCCGGGTTTCCAACAACAGTTTATTCTGCTGGTGCTGTCTGCCATATTGTTAGCTGCTTCCTAATGCAACCCCTTCAGAGTATCATACAGATCTCTGACAAACCTGTCCCGTGTGAGCTCTTTACCTGATTTTCGGTCAGGACTGGATATGGGTCGGGGTCCTCATAAATCTCCCTGTCACCAGCGCATGTGCGGAGTGTTCCGTACTCGAAGAGAGACTGGCTCGGTGGCTCATTGGTATTCGGGGAAGGATCTCATCCCATTTCTTCGGGGTATTTCCTATCTCCTTTCTAAGCCTCTCTTTTAAGGTCCGGTTTGTCCTTTCTACTGGACCCGACGATTGGGGGTTATACGCCACATGCCATTTCCCCTGTATCCCTAACAGCTTTAGAGTGGCCTGCATTACTGCTCTGGTGAAATGACTCCCTTGATCTGATTCCACTATCAGGGGCAGTCCGCATCAAGAAATACTTCTCGCACCAAAATCATTGCAGTGACTACTGTAGTGGCCGCCCTACAAGGAAAAGCTTCTACCTATTTTGTAAAGAGATCTATTAACACCAAGCAATATTTATTGCCTTTGCCTGAGGTGGGCAGTGGCCCAATGAAATCTATCTGTCTAGACTGCCATGGCCCCTCTACCCTCCTTGTGTGTCCCAATGGAGCCTTTCTCCGGTGGGGGTCTGAATTGTTTGCGGCACATACCAAACAATTCTGGCAATAATGCCTTACATCACTTCTAAGCCCAGGCCACCATCCCACGGCGTCGACTTTATTCCACGTTGTTTCTGGCCCTGAATGTCCAGCTCCTGGACCCACATGCGCTAGCTGCAAGAATTCTTCCCTGCACTGCCCTGGCATGATCCAACTATCTCCCTTAAACAACATTCCCTGCTTTACTGCTATGTCTGCAGCTCCCAAAGGTCCCGCTACAGATTTCTTGTCCCGAATTGCTGTTCTAAGATCTGCATCCCGTAACTGAGCCTGTTTTAAATCAGGAGGCAATGGTACTTCTTTGGGTCCCTCACTGCCTGTTACAGCCATAATCTGTCCGCAGTGATATGGATCCCAAGTGTCCCTCCTCCTGACCCTGTTTTGGGCAGTGTGTCTGCTTTTTCATTCCCTTTCCACTTGGGCTCTGTCCTAGAGTGTGCTTTGACCTTTTGGATGTAGTAATCCTTCTGGTCCCTACCCGTGACGTCCAAAATGACTTTTAACAAAGGACCCATCACCAACGGCTTTCTGTCTGAGGACTTAAACCCTCGCCTAGCCCATATGGCTAAATACTCTGTACAGGAGTTACAAGTGAACATGGAGTCCGAACATATCGTATAGGGAGTTGGGAATTCATTCAGGTGTGTGACTACGTATGGTACTGTTGCTAGTTCGGCCTGTTGTGCACTTAAAATGTTGGGGAGTTTTATGGCTTTCTCTATCCCTGCTTCAGGATCGTAAATCCCACAGCCTGTCTTTCTCTCTCTTTTTATCACTGAACTAGATCCATCTACATACATGTCCCTGCCTGTCGAATATTCCCCTGCTCAGAATCCCACATCTACATCCCACACTCCTTCTACTGAACACACATGAGCTGCCCCTGGATAAACCAGATTCGGGGCTAGCTTTGGTTCTCCTAGCCTCTCAACCTTCAGGTCTAACTGAGTAAGCAACAATGTCCAGCGAGCAATCCTGTTACTGCTCACTGTCCCATCTTTCATTCTACCATCCAGTAACATCTGTGTCGGGGTGTGACACGTCAGCAAAGTTACTGTAGCTAACCCTGTGAGTGACCGAAAATGCTTTACTGCCCAAAAAGTTGCTAACAGATGTCGTTCGCAGTTTGAAAAGCTCTTTTCTACTTCGGTGAGAACCCGGGAGGCATAGGTCACCGGTTTCAGCTTGCAGTGTCGGTCCTGGAGTAACACTGCGCTCAAACTGCCCCCAGTCACTGCTACCTCCAGACTAAAGTCCTGGTCCCCATTTACTGCTCCCAACAGCTGGTGCTGTCTGTAACACCTCTTTTAACCGGATGAGTGTTTCTTGACAACTCTCACTCCATTCCCACTCTACTTCTTTCCTAAGAAGCCTCAAGAAAGGAGTTGCCATGACTGCATATCCCTCTATGAATTCCCTGCAGTAACCCGTTATTCCCAGGAACGACCTTACTCCAGACACGTCCTTAGGAACAGGTACTTCCTGGACTGTCTTTCTCTTAGCTCTATCTATGGCTCTCTCTCCAGCCCTAATGGTTAAACCTAGACACTGCACCTCCTCTATTTGGGCTTTCTTGGGATTTACTTTGAAACCTGCTTCTTTCAGCAAATGCAGTAACTCACTCACTACTAGCCCGTGATCCTCCGCACTTTTGGAGAATAACACAGGTCATCCATATATTGGACCAAGCGATCAGGCTGACTAAAACCTTTTAGTGCCTTGGCCATACTCTGGTGAAAGATCAAGGGACTATTGTGAAACCCTTATGGAAGATATGTCCACATATACTGCTGACCCTTAAAGGTAGAGGCAAATTTATATTGGTCCTCCCGTCTCAGGGGAATGGACCAAAATCCGTTTGAAATGTCCAGCACAGTGTAAGTCGTAGCGGCTGGGGTGATATTGCCTATCAAATCTGCTACCATCGCTCCCGTGGGTGCACAGACTGGAATATTTTTATTCAGGACTCAGTAATCTACCATGGCTCTCCATGAGTTATCGGACTTCTTTACTGGCCATAGGGATGAGTTTACAAATATGGCTACGTTTCTCAACACACCTTGATCCACCAGGGAATTTATAGCAGTTTCCAAATCCCTTTCTGCTTCCCGGGGAAAATGATATTGTTTCTGGGGCCGTGTCATCGGATCCCCATCTATCTTCACCTCTACCCGAGTTACTCTCCCGCAATCATGTTTGTGCATGGCAAATGCATCCATATTCTCCCGTACATACCCTTGATACCTGGCCGGAATGTTATCGACTAATCCTTCTAAGTCATAACTCCCTTTTGGCTTCATCGTGCAGGTGTTGCCTTTGTCTGTACTGTCCCTGGGAATCACTACAATCTCACCCATCCTATCTGCATTAACTGCCCCCCCATAGACAATTGTTTTTCATATCCACTACAGCATGGTGTGCCAACATGTAGTTGGCCCCGAGAACTCCCGAACCGGGCTGTTCCCACTTCATTAAAATGCATTTCCACTTTATTGTGTTAGGTCCTAACTCTATGGTTAAGGGTTTTGACACTGCCCCAGCCTGTTCTTTACCAATAAACCCTGCCAGTGTAAATGGGACTCCACTCGACCACGGGGAAGTGGTCGGATTCGATGAGTGGTCAACCGTGCTAGAGGCTTCTGTATCTACTAAATACTTTCCCTTAACTGCTTCCACCTTCACATCCACACATGGCCTGCCCCACTCAACATATATGAGCGGACACAGGTATTCCGGCTACGCGCAACGTCATAGCAGGGGTGCTGACGCATTGGGTCCCTTTCCTCCACCCGTGCCCATAATCTGCTGTAATGCGGCCACTAAAATCTGTACTGGGTCATCGGCTATCTTCTTCTGGACTTTTCCCTGTCTCAGCACCCTCGTACCCTGGCTTCCCTCCTTTTGAGAGCCTACAATCCTTGCTCCAGTGTCCCAACTTCCCACAGTTTAAAAAATTTGCCTTTAGCTCGACCAGCATTACCTCCCTCTTGTCTCCATTCTTTCTTTTGCCTAACCTCTCCTTTTACTTCATGCACCTTTCCTTTTAGTTTCTCCTCCTTCCCTTGCTTGGACTTAAAAGCTAGCATTAATCTTCTCAGCAACCATGCTTCTGTATTCTAGAGATCGTCTGGGTCAAGCCATGCTTCCACCTTTGTTCTGAGCCGTGGTAAGCTGTTAGCCATCACGGTTCTCAGCCAATGGTTTCTGGGTTCCCCGATTCAGTCTGCCCGTACTAGATTTCCTCCTTTGGCCGTTAAATAAGATGGCCACAGTCTGTCTGCAAACATATCGAGTGATTCGTTTACTTGCTGCCTAGTCTGTTCTACTTGCCAGAACAGACTATCCTGACTGTATCCTCGTGCTGCCATGATTTCCTCCTTTAAGCCCTATAACAGCCACCAAGTTAGGTAAGTTCCTCCACCTAACTTGGTGGCTGTCGACAAACTCTGATAAAGCTTTCCTTCCAGTGAGAGTAGTGTTCACTTCACTTTGTCCTCCTTGCTGCAGTTATTTATACTCCCTATTTGCTCTACATTAGCAAAATGAACGGAGGGATCTCCTCCTTGCTTTAACTTTACTACACCCGTCAGCATCTCTTGCAGCTGAAACGGCATGTATGGGATCACATAATCACTCTGTCATTGAGCCGGACCACCATTTGGTGGGGGTGGGATGACTTTCTGCTGTCTCAAAGGACACATCAGTTTTGGGGGTCCCGTTGCCTCGGGAGCCGACCGATGCTCACTATATTCAGGCCCATCTCCTGACTCTTTCTCCTCTGGATCCCAAACTTCCTCACCTGTTCCGGGTGCCATGAGACAAACCAACCCTTTGGCCCCATCTAACTCTCTTGTTAGCTGGCAGATCTTTTCCTTACAAGGTTTGTGATCTGCCCTCTCGTAACTCTGTTTCTGCGCTACCCCTGTTAGGCTATCTTGATTTTCCTGAGCTGTTTTCTGCCTCTTTGGCTTTTTCTAAGTGCCTTTCACTTTGTTCGTTGTGGGTCTGTTTCTGCTTTTTACACTCGGTCACTAGACACTGCAAATACTCTGTGATTCTGTGTCCTTTCTTTCTTCCTACCCTGGTCCTGCCTTTCTTTCTCGAAGATGTTTATCTCACCTTTCAACTTTCTATTCTCCTCCTGCAGCTTAACAGATGTGCCTACATGAGCCAAATTGCCTTCTCTTTTGACCCTGTGTGGTTGCTACTGACTGTCCACTCTGCCACTTTTTCCTGCGGATCCCCAGAGTGTAGCATTTCCTGTGCCCATGGCTCTGAAATGTCCAGTTTGTTGCATATATATCAGCTATCTTAGCCTCCATGGACTTCCTACGACTGCTCTTAGCCACGGGCTCTACCGCGTTTTGCTGCGGTGAGTCCATTTCCATCTCCTGGCTGAGAAATTTCCCCTGACTACCTTGGTCTCCCCTGAGACCTCGCAGCGCCTTGCGGTTCCTGTTACTCAGGCTTCTCTCCTGGTCACCTAATCAACCTTGATATCACCCTTGGCCTCCCTGAGACCTCCGTTTCTCAGACTACCCGCGACTACTTTTTGGCTTCTCTCGGTGACTACCCCAGTCAACCGGGATTACTCCAGTCTATCCAAGACTGTTTCCTTCATCTAGCTGCTCTGGCCATTCGTGAGATTACCCCTGGCCTCCCTGAGACCCCTTTTCGCAGACTACCCGCAACTACTTCTCCCGGTGGCTGCCCTAGTCAGCCGGAGTTCTTCGACTACCCAAGTCGCCCTCGAGAGTACTTGGATACCCCTGAGACCCCGTCGCAGACTATCTGCAGCTTTCCCGGTGGCTGCTCTAGTCAACCCGTGATTACTCCAGCCAACCCAAGACTGTTTCCTTCCTCTGCTGGCTGCCCTAGCTGCCCTTGAGAAAATTAACTTTGATCTGTCTCAGACGCCTGCGCAGACTACCTGCAACTTATTTTTTTGGCGGATATCCTAGTCGACTGAGACTATTCCTGCCTGTCAGAGACTGTTTCTCTCCTGGTGATCCTAGCCACCCTTGAGAAGATAACTTTCGACTACTTTAGCCGATCTTAGACTTAACCAAACTTCCCTCGCGGTTCTTGCGGACGCGATCCTATTCCCAATGCTGAGGTCCTGCCGCTGGTCGCCAATTCTGTAGAGTGTGCAGTTGTTTTACACTCTACCCCGATTCATTGACCTAGGAACTTATAGGGGAAAAGGACAACACGTGGCGCAAAATTCAGGCTTAACCCAATGTCAGTTTTATTATGCAACAAACCTAACCAAAACTACAGAACTAGACTTCTGAGAGAAATCGACAGGAGACATACAATCACCCTTCCTGGTTGTGGCTTGTAAGTTCATTGTCGTTGGTTCCGTGACCGGTTGGTTATTCTTTTGGCCGTTCTCTGCAGTGCAGTTCCTTCCGTGTATGTTCGGTACCTTGCTTCCGTTACCCCAGTGAACGATGATGGACGACTGGTGGTGGGTGTATGTGTGTCCTTCTTCAATGTCCATCTGTTCCTTCCATCTGTTCTTCTTACATGTCCTTCTGTGTCTTGAGCTGCTTCTAGCTCGCATATTTATATTCATGTTTTGACTGATCTCCCGCCACTGCGATTTCTGATAAAGTGTTTGTATTGATACAGTGTTTTGTGGTGATCCTAGTTGATTGACTGCAATAATGGACTCTTCTGTTCCCAGTTTGCACATGGAGTCTGCGAATCTCAAAATGACTCCCCATCTTAACACCTCATTCCCCAAAAATGTGCACCTGTGGTGATTCCTTTGTTGTCCGGTCTTTTTGCAGACTTGGCGTCTCCAGTGAGCTTGTTTTTCCCCACCCTGGTCAATCAAGTCCAGGGCCTCATGTAACAACTCCATTGCTGTTATGCATAAAGTCAGTTTTGGTTCCTGACCACAGAGTGTCCTTAATTGGGGTGAGTCACCACCTGCCCTAATGCTGCCGCTTTTTTGCTCCCATTGTCCAGTTTAATTCCAAAAGCTTGTATTAATCAATTTTTAGTTCATGGTCTCCTTCTGTGCTTTTCTGAAGATTAATAACCTTACATGGGTACTGAGCCACCTACTTTTTCTATTTTGCATTCCATGTTAATTTAATATAATTTTCTTGCATAGACTATCTCACCAGCATCTTTTGCAGTATTTCTCAACACCAAAGGCTTCTAATGAATACATTGCATTGTACTGTAACATTGGTGAATGCAAGAGGAAAAGATTGTCACAAAAAATATTGCATAGCTGTAATATTTTAAATGTCCCATAGAAATTAAGTTCAAATTCAATTTACATCTGAAGAATCTAATATTTGTGCAAATTAAATTTTGAAATGTTGTTTATTGACCCTTTTTTTATTTTCAATTATTCTTTTTGGTTCAACTACTTTTGCCCAGTACTTAATTTGACACTTTTATTTCTCCACTTCTCTGTTTTGTTTCATACTTTTGTTTCCCTTTCTTGTGTTCCTTTTCATGCTGCATTGTCCCACTTTATTTCCACTGTTTCTTCTTTTTAATTTGTTCTCGAGATTTGGACAACATCTGCAAGGCCACATTTCTTGCTCTCACACAGGGGGTGATGGGTTTTCTCCTTGAAGTGCTGCAGCCCTGTGTTGATGGAGCTGCTACAATGGTATTAGGTGGATAATGCCAGGATTTTGGCCCAGTGATGGTGAAGTAATGGTATTATACGTCTAAGTCAAGATGGTGTGTGACTTGGAGGGAAATTTGGAGGTGATGAGTGTTCTTGCAATATTATTGCTCTTCTTGATGGTGCAAGTCATGGGGTTGTGAGGTGCTTTGAAGCAAGCTTGGTGAGTAGTTTGGTAGTGCATTCTATGAATAGCACATACTGAAGCTGCAGTGTGCTAGCATTAAAGGGAGTGAATATTGAGTCCAACAGCAGAAGCATTAATCATGCAAACTGCTCTATCCTGGATGATGTTGAGCTACAATTGTACAGGGCCTTGGTGAGGCCACACCTGGAGTATTGTGTACAGTTTTGGTCTCCTAACCTGAGGAAGGACATTCTTGCTATTGAGGGAGTGCAGCGAAGGTTCACCAGACTGATTCCCGGGATGGCGGGACTGACCTATCAAGAAAGACTGGATCAACTGGGCTTGTATTCACTGGAGTTCAGAAGAATGAGAGGGGACCTCATAGAAACGTTTAAAATTCTGACGGGTTTAGACAGGTTAGATGCAGGAAGAATGTTCCCAATGTTGGGGAAGTCCAGAACCAGGGGACACAGTCTGAGGATAAGGGGGAAGCCATTTAGGACCGAGATGAGGAGGAATTTCTTCACCCAGAGAGTGGTGAACCTGTGGAATTCTCTACCACAGAAAGTTGTTGAGGCCAATTCACTAAATATATTCAAAAAGGAGTTAGATGAAGTCCTTACTACTAGGGGAATCAAGGGGTATGGTGAGAAAGCAGGAATGGGGTACTGAAGTTGCATGTTCAGCCATGAACTCATTGAATGGCGGTGCAGGCTAGAAGGGCCGAATGGCCTACTCCTGCACCTATTTTCTATGTTTCTATGTTTCTATGTTTCTTGAGTATTGTTGCAGCCATATCCATTCAGGTGAATGCTGTGTATTCCATGACACTCCTAAGTTGAGCCTTGTAGATGGTGGTGAGGCTTTGAGGGGTCAGGAAGTGAGCCATTCATTGCAATGTACCAGCCTCTGCTCTGCTCTTGTCGCAACGGTGTTGATATGGCTGGACCAGTTCAGTATCTGGTCAGTGGTGAACCCCATGATGTTGATAGTGGTAGATCAGCAATAGTGATGCCATTGAAGATGAAAAGAAGATCGCAGGGCTTTTACTTGTTGCCGATGGTCATTACCTGGCACTTATGTATCGCAAATGTTATCTGGCATTTGCCAGCTCAAGCTTGGATGTTGTCAAGGTCTTGTTGCAGGCTGGCATAGTCTGCTTCATTCTCGGAGAAGTTGTAAAATTAGTTAATCGCTGTAGAATCTCCAGCAAATAGCTTGAACACTTGACTTTATGATTTTTTAAATTTTAGATTATTTCTTATCCCGGTCTGCTTCCATTTCTGTTTTGCATCCACTAAGCCTGAAATTCTTGGGGTCAGAGTGAGCAATAAGGTTCCTTTTTATTTGATATGCACCTTAAATTTCAATGGATGGAAGTGGGTGAGTCTTCCACCCATCCTCTCCCCAAAGGGGCACATCTGGAGGAGTTCCTGAAATATGTCTTTGTACAGCTTCAAGGGAACTCTCACCAGCTGAGAGCCAGTGTGATTGCCCTTGGAAAAGCTGCAGGAGTATCCAAGACAAAAGTAATTGATCCTGAAAGGGATTTTTTTACCTTAATAAAAATATTCAGTGGCTCCCATAGTTTTGCTGCAGCCCTCATGTAAGTGGGTCTGGAGTGGAGTTGGGATGGTGGTCGGGAATCTGGCCAGGGATCAGAAACAGGTCTCAGCAGAGGAGGCCATGGGTCTAGGATTGGGGGTCGGGAGCAATGGTGATCAGAAGAAATCAGGAGGACCAGGGTGCTTACATTCACGTAAGTTATGTACTTTCTTTGTTGCAGTTGATCCCTCGGATTAGTTTCACGTGCAGTCCACGATGGAGCTGACTGCCTCTGGGCAAACCAATTTGGCGAGGGGACGTCAAATAGATATTAGGCCCATTTGCATATGCAAAGAGCCTTATGCCTATGTCAGATGTGGGTAAAGGACACCTCTTGTTTGTCCTTACACAATATGGTGGACATCGTACGTCTGGCTGATAATGTGCACTCGCTTCTGGCCCGTCATATTGGGGCCTTAGTAGTTTGAGTAGCGCCCCAAAAGTGAGCACTGCATGGATCAATTTCTAAGCCAACATGTCTGTCATGTATGTATCTATGAGTATGCTCACAGGTTTGTAGAGCTGTTGCGTTTCCTCTACGGGCTGCTCCTGCACAATCTCCACCTTGCCATCCTCATCTGTCGTCCGGACATGCCATGGCGCACCATCTTGCCGTCCGGAGGAGGCGGGGGTCCCCAATGGAGTGCACTCTACGCGGGAGTCCTCCCACTATTTATTGGGGACTTGGCCTGGAGGGTGGTGCACGGAGCAATCCCGTGCAACAAGTTTTTAAGTCTGTTCACGGGCTCCCAGGCCGCCTGTAATTTCTGCGGTCTGGAAGAGTCCGTGTTCCATGTTTTTATGGAATATGCGAGGTTGCAGCCCCTATTCCATTTTTTGACACGGCTGTTCCTTAAATTCTGGTTGCACTTCAGTCCCACACTCCTGATCTTTGGGCACCCTGTGCAGAGGGGAGCGGGTAGGTCCGAAGGCCTCCTCGTAGGACTGCTCCTGGGCAAGGCCAAGGGGACCATCAGCCGGTCCAGGCAGCAGACGGTTGATGGGGTCGTTCAGCCCGACTGCCTGCCTCGCTTCCGCGGTTACATCCGAGCCAGGGTGTCCCTGGAGATGGAGCACGCAGTGTCCACCGGTACGCTCGCGGCCTTCCACGAGAGGTGGGCGTTGGAGGGACTGGAGTGCATCATCACCCCCGGCAACCAAATTTTAATTTGATTTTATGTCTTTTAAAGTTTAATTGGTTTTATTGCCAGGATTTAGTGCCCCCTCCCTTTTAGCCAGGGGGCAGTTGTAAAATTTGTGTTTTTTAGTGCCCTAAAACCCTCCCCCCCAAAAAAAAGGGCACTGAAAAGTGTTTGGAGTGTTTCCCCCCCGGCCTTTTAATCAGGGGGCACTTGACTTAATTGATTTTTTGTTCTGCAACAAAAGAGTAGTAGAGCTGTTGCATTGTGAGTGGCTTAGCCAGTCACGTGATGTTCACAAGACTAATAAAAGCTCAATCAGTTGAGTCACGGTCATCCACATTGAAATAACATAAGAACGTAAGAAATAGGAGCAGGACTAAGCCATTTGACCCCTCGAACCTGCTCTGCCATTCAATAAGATCATGGCTGATCTGATCATGGACTCAGCTCCACTTCCTTGCCCACTCTGCATAACCCTTTACTCCCTTATCGCTCAAAAATCTGTCTATCTCCGCCTTAAATATATTCAATGACCCAGCTTCCACAGCTCCCTGGGGCAGAGAATTCCGTAGATTTACAACCCTCTGAGAAAAGAAATTTCTCCTCATCTCAGTTTTAAACGGGCAGCCCTTTATTCAAAGACTATGTCCCCTAGTTTTAGTTTCCCCTATGAGTGGAAATATCCTCTCTGCATACACCTTGTCGAGCCCGCTCATTATCTTATATGTTTCAATAAGATAACTTCTCATTCTTCTGAACTCCAATGAGTATAGGCCCAACCTACTCAACCTATCCTCATAAGTCAACCCCCTCATCTCCGGAATCAACCTAGTGAACCTTCTCTGAACAGCCTCCAATGCAAGTATGTCCTTCCTTAAATACGGAGACCAAAACTGTTATATATGTAACCCTTGGCAACTTGTATCACACCACCACCAGAGGTTCTACCTGTTGGAGTCCCAAGGGATCCCAGCATCCCTGGGAGCACTGTATATAAGCAGGCCTCCCACGCTGTACCAGCACTCTGGAGTCTAATTAAAGGAGCTAAGGTCACACTTACTCATTGCTCAGTACTCAGTTTCATCCTTTATTATGAGCATAATAATTGGCCCCGAGGTAACGAACAACCGCGCAAACATACAAAGAACTGTTGTTATCCTGGAGAAATTCTCAGAAGGGGACAATTGGGAGGCTTTCGTGGAGAGACTCGACCAATACTTCTTGGCGAATGAGCTGGAAGGGGACGAGTACGCTGCCAAACGAAGGGCGATCCTCCTTACCGTCTGTGGGGCAACAACCTCTGGCCTCTTGAAGAATCTTCTAGCTCCGGTGAAACCAACAATCAAATCCTATGAAGAATTGTGTACGCTGGTCCGGGAGCACCTAAATCCGAAGGAAAGCGTTTTGATGGCGAGGTATCGTTTTTACACGTGTCAACGGTCGGAGGGCCAGGAAGTGGCGAGCTACGTCACCGAATTAAGGCGCCTTGTTGGACATTGCGAATTCAATGGATTCCTTGAACAAATGCTAAGAGACTTTTTTGTGCTTCGCATTGGCCATAAGGTAATCCTTCGCAAACTATTGACTGTTGAAATACCGAATCTGAGCAAAGCCATAACGATAGCCCAGGCATTTATGTCCACCAGCGACAACACCAAACAGATTTCGCAGAGAAAGAAGTTTCGGCCTGTACTGTGCATAAAATAACGTCGGTTTTGAGCAGGACTATACATGGCAGAACGTACACACTGGCTGCTGCTGCACGATCTCGATGACCCAGAGTCCGCCATCCATCGTTAATGCGAGGCAGTTAACACCTTGTTGGGGTTGTGGAGGTGATCATCGGCCCCACCAATGCCGCTTCAAACACTATGCGTGCAATGGCTGCAGAACAATGGGATATCTCCAGCGAATGTGCAGGCGAGCTGCAAACACTGCAAACCTTGCAAACCACCAAGCTGCAAAGGAAGATCGATCCATGGTGGATCAGGTTGAACTAGAGACTCAAACCGAGGAGGCAGAAGTGTACGGGATACACACCTTCACCACGAAATGTCCACCAATTATGTTAAAATTTGAACTGAATGGAATTCCAGTATCTATGGAACTGGACACGGATGGGAGTCAGTCTATAATGAGAAAAAAGGCCTTCGACAGGCTGTGGTGCAACAAGGCACACAGGCCTAAGCTCAGCCCCATTCACACCAAGCTAAGAACTTACACCAAAGAGCTGATCTCTGTAATTGGCAGCACAGAAGTAAAAGTCTCCTATGATGGAGCAGTGCACGAATTCCCACAATGGATCGTGCCAGGGGATGGCCCCCACTGTTTGGCAGCAGCTGGCTGTGAAAAATCCACTGGAACTGGGAAGACATCCGAGCGCTTTCGTCCGGACGCCTTATGTGCCCAGGTTCTGAGCAGATTCCCATTGTTGTTCGAGCCAGGCATTGCAAGTTTCTCGGGGGCGAAAGTGCAAATCCACTTGGTTCCCTGTACATGACCCATCCACCACAAGGCAAGGGTGGTATATGATGCAAGAGAAAGTGGAAATTGAGCTGGACAGGCTGCAGCGAGAAGGCATCATCGCGCCGGTGGAATTCAACGAGTGGGCCAGTCTGATTGTCCCGCTACTCAAAGGTGACGGCACAGTCAGAATTTGTGGGGACTCTAAAGTAACGATTAACCATTTTTCGCTACAGGACCAGTACCCACTACCCAAGGCAGACAACCTATTTGCAATTTTGGCTGGAGGAAAGACATTCGCCAAATTGGACCTGACCTTGGCCTACATGACGCAAGAACTGGAGGAATCTTCCAAAGGCCTCACCTGCATCAACACGCACAAAGGTCTGTTCATCTATAAAAGATGCCCATTTGGGATTCATTCGGCTGCGGCAATCTTCCAACGGAACATGGAGAGCACCGTAGTTTTTCAGGACGACATACTGGTCATAGATCGGGACACCATCTAACACTTGAAGAAGCTGGAAGAGGTACTAAGTCGGCTAGATCGCTTGGGACTCAGGTTGAAATGATCGAAGTGTGTTTTCCTGGCGCCAGAGGTCGAGTTCTTGGGAAGAAGAATCACAGCAGATGGCATCAGACCCACCGATGCCAAGACAGAAGCCTTCAATAACGCGCCGAGACCACAGAACGTGACGGAGCTGCAGTCGTTCCTGGGACTCCTCAACTATTTCGGTAAATTCCTACCCGGGTTAAGCACCTTGCTAGAACCCCTACATGTGCTAATGCGCACAGAGACAACTGGGTATGGGGGAATTCACAAGAGGCTGCCTTTAAGAAAGCCAGAAATCTGTTATGTTCAAACAAGCTGCTTGTTCTGTATGACCCATGTAACCGATTAGTGCTAGCTTGTGTTGCGTCGTCATACGGGGTCGGGTGTGTGTTACAACAGGTTAACGAATCGGGGATTTTGCAACCGATCGCCTATGCATCCAGGAGTCTGTCCAAGGCCGAAAGGGCCCACAGCATGATTGAAAAAGAAGCTCTGGCATGCGTTTATGGGGTGAAAAAAGTGCACCAGTATTTGTTTGGTCTCAAGTTTGAGCTAGAAACTGACCATAAGCCGCTCATATCGCTATTCTCAGAGAGCAAAGGGATTAAAACCAATGCCTCTACCCGCATCCAAAGATGGCACTCATGCTGTCGGCATACAACTATGTAATCCGCAACAAACCGGGCACAGAGAACTGCGCTGATGCTCTCAGTCAGCTACCATTGCCCACCACTGGTGTGGAAATGGCACAGTCTGCAGACTTGCTCATGGAGATAGATGCATTCGAAAACGAAAAGCCACCCATTACGGCCCGTCAGATCAAGACCTGGACCAGCCAGGATCCTTTACTGTCCCTGGTAAAAAAACTGTGTCCTCCATGGGAGCTGGTCCAGCGTCCCAGCGGAGATGCAAGAAAAGATTAAACCGTTCCACAGGCGCAAAGACGAAATGTCCATACAGGCAGACTGTCTTTTGTAAGGTAATCGCGTGGTCTTGCCCAAGAAAGGCAGAGAAATGTTCACCCAGGCATTGTAATGATGAAAGCCATAGCCAGATCCCATGTGTGGTGGCCCGGCATCGACTCAGATTTAGAGTCATGCTTGCGCCAGTGCAACACTTGCTCTCAACTGAGCAATGCGCCCAGAGATGCAGCGCTAAGTTTGTGGTCGTGGCCCTCCAAACTGTGGTCTAGGATCCACATTGACTTTGCGGGCCCATTTCTTGGTTGTTGTGAATGCTTATTCAAAATGGATTGAATGTGTGATAATGTCTGTAAGCATGTCCACCGCCACCATCGAAAGCCTACGAGCCATGTTTGCCACATACGGCCTGCCTGATGTCCTGGTCAGCGACAATGGGGCTTGTTTCAAGGAATTCATGGCCCACAATGGGATCAAACGTGTCACATCTGCCCCGTTCAAGCACGCATTCAACAGCCAGGCAAAACGGGCAGTTCTGCTTCGTGGTCAACATGATGTCAGTTGCCACTTGTGTGTGTGTTGGGGGTCAAAGTTGGTGGTGTCTTCTTCGGGTTGTTCGTAGCTGTTGGTGAACCACAATTTGATTTGATCTAAATGTTTTCTATACATTTGTCCATTGGCCAATTTGACCTGAAACACCCTACTCCCCTCTTTGCCTGTGACCGTGCCAGCGAGCCATTTGGGACCATGTCCATAATTGAGTACAAACACAAGGTCCTTGACCTCAATATCGCGTGACAAATTTGCGCGGTCATGGTACACACTTTGTTGATGCCACTTGCCCACCCCATGATCATGGAGATCAGGTGGACAAGAGAAAGCCTTGTTTTTAGCACCCTTATCATGAGCAGCTCGGCTGGGGGAACCCCGGTGAGTGAGTAGGGTCTGGTGCGGTAGCTGAGCAGATGTTGGGACAGCCGGGTCTGCAGGGAGCCTTCCGACATGCGTTTCAACCTTTGCTTGATGGTCTGAACTGCCCGTTCTGCCTGGCTGTTTGATGTGGGCTTGAACGGGGCAGATGTAACATGTTTGATCCCATTGCGGGTCATGAATTCCTTGAATTCAGCAGTGGTGAAGCATGGCCCATTGTCGCTAACTAGGACACCAGGCAAGCCGTGCGTGGCAAACATGGCTTGTAGGCTTTCAATAGTGGCCGCGGATGTGCTTATAGACATTATCGCACATTCAATCCATTTTGAGTAATCGTCCACGGCAACCAAAACTATTTTGCCTAGAAATGGGCCGGCATAGTCCACGTGGATCACATATAAGCGTATCGCTGCCTTTCTTGGGCAAGATCACACGATTGCCCCACAACAGACAGTCTGCCTGCAGGGACATTTCATCTTTGCGCCTGTGGAACGGCTTAATCGCCTCCTGCATCTCCGCTGGGATACTGGACTAGCTCCCATGGAGGATGCAGTTTTTTACCAAGGACAGTAAAGGATCCTGGTTGGTCCAGGTCCTGATCTGGCGGGCCATGACGGGGGACTTCTTGTTCTCAAATGCATCCATTACCATGAGTAAGTCCGCTGGCTGTGCCATTTCCACCCCGGTGGTGGGCAATGGCAGCCGACTGAGAGCATCTGTGCAGTTCTCTGTGCGCGATCTGTTCCGAATTACATATTTGTATGCCGACAGCGTGAGCGCCCATCTTTGGATGCGGGCAGAGGTATTGGTGTTAATCCCTTTGCTCTCAGAGAACAGCGATATGAGCAGCTTGTGGTCAGTTTCAAGCTCAAACTTGAGGCCAAATAAGTACTGTTGCATTTTTTTTACCCCATAAACGCATGCCAGAGCCTCTTTTTCAATCATGCTGTTGGCCTTTTCGGCCTTGGACAAACTTCTGGACGCATGAGCGACCGGTTGAAAGATCCCCAATTCGTTAGCCTGTTGTAATACACACCTGACCCCGTATGACGACGCATCGCAAACTAGCACTAATCTTTTACAAGGGTTATACAGGACAAGCACTTTGTTTGAACACAACAGATTTCTGGCTTCTTAAAGGCAGCCTTTTGCGAATTCCCCCATACCCAGTCGTCTCCCTTGCACAGTAGCGCATGTAAGGGTTCTAGCAGTGTACTTAACCCAGGTAGGAAATTACCGAAATAGTTAAGGAGCCCCAGGAACGATCACAGCTCCGTCACGTTCTGTGGTCTCGGCGCGTTCTTGATGGCCTCCTCTTGGCGTCGGTGAGTCTGATGCCGTCTGCCACGATTCTTCTTCCCAAGACCACGTCCTTCTGTGCCTGGAAAACACACTTCGAGCGTTTCAACCTGAGCCCCACGCGATCCAACCAACTAAGAACCTCTTCCAGATTCTTCAAGTGTTCAATGGTGTCCCGACCTGCAATCAGTATGTCGTCCTGGAAAACCATGGTGCGAGGAATCGACTTTAGCAGGCTCTCCATGTTCCGTTGGAAGATTGCCGCGGCCGACCGAATCCCGAACGGGCACCGGTTATAGATGAACAGACCTTTGTCCGTGGTGATGCAGGTGAGGCCTTTCGAAGACTCCTCCAGCGCCTGTGTCATGTAGGCCAAGGTCAGGTCCAGCTTGGTGAACGTCTTCCCTCCAGCCAGGTCACGAATAGGTCGTCTGCCTTGGGTAGTGGGTACTGGTCCTGTAGCGAAAAATGGTTAATCGTTACTTCATAGTCCCCACAAATTCTAACCATGCCGTCCTCTTCAAGTACCAGGACAATCGTACTAGTCCACTCGTTGAATTCCACGGGCGTGATGATGCCTTCTTGCTGCAGCCTGTCCAGCTCAAATTTCTACTTTCTCACGCATCATGTACGGTACCGTCTGTGCCTTCTGGTGGATGGGTCGCATACCGGGGACCAAATGGATCTACACTTTTGCCCCCGAGAAGCTTCCAATGCCTGGCTCAAACAACGATGGGAACTTGCTCAGAACCTGGGCACATGAGGCATCGTCGACGGACGAGAGCGCTCGGATGTCGTACCTGTTCCAGCGGATTTTTCCCAGCCAGCTTCTGCCAAACAATGTGGAGCCATCCCCTGGCACAATCCACAGCAGGAGTTCATGTATTGCTCCGTCATAGGAGACTTTGACTTCTGCACTCCCAATTACAGGGATTAGTTCCTTGGTGTAAGTCCTTAGTTTGGTGTGAATGGGGCTAAGCTTGGGCCTGTGTGCCTTGTTGCCCCACAGCCTGTCAAAGGCCTTTTTACTCATTATGGACTGACTTGCCCCCGTGTCCAGTTTCACAGATACTGAAATACCATTCAGTTCAACTTTCAACATTATTGGTGGACATTTCGTAGTGAATGTGTGCACCCCATGCACTTCTGCCTCCTCGGTACGAGTCTCCAATTCAGCCTGATCCACAGTGGATCGATCTTCCTCTGCAACATGGTGGTTTGCAGGGTTTGCAGCTCGCCTGCACATTCGCTGGAGGTGTCCCATTGTTCAGCAACCGTTGCATGCATAGTGCTTGAAGCGGAATTGATGGGGCCGATGATCACCTCCACAACGCCAACAAGGTGTTAACTGCCTCACATTAACGATTGATGGCGGACTCTGGGTCATCTGAGGTCGGGCAGCAGCAGCCGGGCGTGTACGTTCTGCCATGTATATTCCTGCTCGAAACCAACGTTACTTTATGCACCGTACTGGTCGAAATTTCTTTATTCTGCGAAATCTGTTTGGTGTTGTTGCTGGTGGACATAAATGCCTGGGCTATCATTATAGCTTTACTTAGATTCGGAGTTTCTACAGTCAACAGTTTGCTAAGGATTGTCTCATGGCCAATGCTCAGTACAAAAAATTCTCTCAGCATTTGTTCCAGGAATCCCTCAAACTCACAATGTCCTGCGAGGCGCCTGAGTTCAGCGACATAGCTCGCCACTTCCTAGCCCTCCGATCGTGTAGAACCGATATCTCGCCATCAAAATGCTTTTGTTAGGATTTAGGTGCTCCCGGACCAGCGTACACAATTATTCATAGGATTTCTCTGTTGGTTTTGCCGGAGCTAGGAGATTCTTCATGAGGCCATAGGTTGTTGCCCCACAGACAGTTAGGAGGATCGCCCTTCGTTTGGTAACGTCCGTTTCCAGCTCATTGGCCACGAAGTATTGGCCGAGTCTCTCCATGAAGGCCTCCCAATTGTCCGCATCTGAGAACTTCTCCAGGCTATCGTGTCGCCAATTGGTACATTCATATTAAAGGATGAAACTGAATACTGTGTACATTGAGCAAGCGTGACCACAGCTCCTTTAATATGACTCCAGAGTGCAGGTACCTTGTGGGTGGCCTGCTTATATACCGTGCTCTTGAGGGATGCTGGGATCCCTTGGAACTCCAACAGGTAGGCCCTCTGGTGATAGTGTTATACAAGTTACAAGGGGTTAAATACATAACATATAGTGTGGTTGTTAAACCTTTGTTAATAAACCAACTAGTTCTTAATAACAATGCATTGCTATGAATTCTTAAACAAAGAACCCATGAAGCAAATACATTACAATTTCCAATGGAACTTTCTACAGAGTGGAAATCAGCCCTCCTATTTGCAGAGCCCAATGTTTTAATGCAAGTCCATAGCTGACTACTATTCAGAAATACCTCCCCTCTTCCACGCAACTGACATTCCCTTATATTATATCTTAATAAAGAAAAGAAAATGTAAACAGGCATTTTAAATTCAAAGGGCTGGATTGGCGGTCTTCTTCCTCCAGATTAGCGCCTTGGAAGGGTGGCAATGGTGGTGGTAAGCACTTCTGGCAGAGCTTCCAGTGCCTCGCCGGGACATTCAGTGCCGATTTCAACGTGGTGCGGCTCATTGCCGCCCGGAAGAGGCGAGCCGGTGTGCAACGCCCCTGGTTGCGATACCGGCTCGATATTTGGATGCTGCCCGATCCATTGCACCCTGCTGGGATCGCCTGTGAAAGCTGGCGGTCCGAGCTGTAGCAGCTGCAGTGAGATAAGTAATGTTGACCTCAGTTAAGTGTGATTGTTTTTTTTATTTTTTTTGCGATTTATGTTGTGATGGCGTGAGATATTTATTGGTAATGTTTTTGGTGTTTTTTTTAAGGTTTTTTTTCTTTCCCCCCCCCCTAGGCCTCTCTTAGAGCGCTCTGAGGCCGGCTGTTTAGCTCAAGACTTTCACTTGGTCCGCCGGCCGAGAGCCCTAAAAGAGGTGTGTAATGCCTCCCTTAGTGCTCCGCTCCACACTCAGGGCCCAGTTGATGAATTTTGCTGATTGAGGCGCAGACTGTTCCCTGGCACTAACTTTATCGCCCCATCGTCATTACCAGCCTGAAATGAGTGGAACAGAAAATCCAGGCCAAACATTGTAACTAAATCGTTGTTTACCTTAAGATAGGTATCATCTGTTAAATCAGAAATACTACATCAAGATTGGATGAATTTGTGAATGATAAAAAGAAGGAAGATTGTTAATTAAAACCCTAGAGGAAATAAATCAAATTAAAATACCGTGAAGAGTGTTTTTTTAGTTAGAAGGCCGTAAGTCTCTGACCACGTCTGTGTTATTTGTGACCTTGGTGCTTCTTGCTTTAATACTACATTTAATCAGTGTTAGGTTTCGTTTTGGGGAATCATGTTCGAACAGATCTGTTTCACACTTTAGCTGGTGACTGACATTTACTAATCATGTCTTACTGTGTAATTATTGCTGTTTGTTACATCCAGCAGAAGGGGTAATTAAAATTTAAACAGTGTGCCACTTCAGTGCTTTTTCCAAATAAATTTCTACACAACCCAGCACCCTTTCATCACTGATCACACCGTAATCATAATCTCATCTATTAACCTTTGAAAATGGCCAGAAGGTATGGCCTATGTGATGGTGATATGAAAAGCATAACACATTCAGTTCCAAAAACAAGACGTGAGGCCTGGGGAAATTTTTTCTCTCCACCCGTCTTTCGTAAAACTTTTGTTGGCTTTGGATAATTTAATGTCCAGCTGTTCAGATTCTGCTGAAATTAGATTTTTAATCATTCAATGCCCTCGAGAGTATTTCTAGAGGAGCTGACAGCTGCTGTTCTGTTTACAGGAACATGGCATTCCCATCGACATGGGCTATGCCGTGGCACCACATCACTCTGGTGTCTATCCGGTCCATGTGCAGCTCTATGAGGCTTGGAAGAAGGTGTGGGGCATCAAAGTGACTAGCACTGAGGAGTATCCACATTTGAAACCTGCACGATACAGACACGGCTTCATCCACAGTGGCATCATGGTAAGACACGTTTGATTCCCATTACCGAAATTTCGGAATACTGATCCTTGAAATACTTTATCGAACTGTCATACCATTTCCATTAGTGCAGATGTTCCACTCTAAAGATGAAACGTGACCATGCATTCACCTGAAGAAATTTAAGACAATTTCTACAGTTGTGTACATTTTATTCCTTAGTTGTACAGATATGATAACTCGGACTTTCAATTTTTTTTTCTGAATTTGGGTCAAAACCGGTAAAATCAACTGTGAGCAATGTTATTCCGAAAATTGTTTTAGTGATTAGATGTACTTAAATCTGGTGTTCCGATTACCTTTTCTTTCAATTTTATCCAAAAAATATTAAACAACTTTAACCATTTTATTATTTTTAGCTGCAGGACAAATCCACAAGCCATTAAAAAAGTAAAAAGAAAGCAAAAATCTTAATCATGTGAAATTAAACCAAATCTTAATCCTACGTCTATATGTAAACACGACTAGGATAACTTACACTGCTACATATAACTATATTACATAATTTTTTTCTTATTTTTAACAAATTGAAATCTGAGGTGATCTTCCAGATTTCTTTGCATTATCCCTAAAATTAGAAAGCTTCAAATTAATGATATCCAAATTATCTTGAAGAATTTAGATAATATTCATGAGTGCATGAATGCGCAAAGCGTGGCAAATAAGATTGGTGAGTGGCAGGCATAAGTTGCCATATAGGATTATATGGGGGGTATGGTAGTATAGTGGTTATGTTACTGGACGAGTAATCCAGAAGTCTGGACTAATGATCCAGAAACGTGAGTTCAAATCCCACCACAGCACCTGGGGAATTTAAATTCAGTTCATTAAATAAATCTGGAATAAAAAAGCTAGTATCAGTAATGGTGACTACAAAACTACCGATTGTCATAAAAGCCCATCTGGTTCACTAATGTCCTTTAGGGAATGTAAACATGCTCAACTGGAGGAGAGCTTATTTCAGTGAGTTGAATAGGGATCTGGCGCTGGTGGTTTTGAATCAAAGATTGGCAGGTAAAACAGTAAATGAGCAATTTGAGGCTTTCGAAGAGGAGATAGTTCAAGTACAAATTCGACATAATCCCACGAGGAAATGAAGGACATCCAGAGTTCACTGGATGAGGAAATATATAGAGATTAAATTGAAAAAAAAATGGATGCTTATAATAAATATCAGGTTCATAATGAAGCAGAGGACCAAGCTGAATACAGAAGATGTTGTGTATCTGTAAAGCATGCACTCCCATATTTCGCCACCAGGGAGCACATCTCCTGAAGTCCCAAGGGATCCCAGCATCCCTTGGGAGCACTGTATATAAGCCGGCCCCTAAGGCCTGTTCCTCACTCTAGAGTGTCTTAATAAAGACTGAGGTCACTGTTACTTTAACCACCCTGTGTGCAGTCTCAACTGTGTTAGGAACACAATAACTGGCGACGAGTATACGACTCCAATGCAAAGATGCAGCAAACTGTGGGCATTCTGGAGAAGTTCTCGGAGGGTGAGGACTGGGAAGCCTATGTCGAACGGCTAGACCAGTACTTTGTAGCTAATGAGCTGGACGGAGAAGGAAGCGCTGCAAAAAGGAGAGCGGTCCTCCTCACGGTCTGCGGGGCATCAACCTACAGCCTCATGAAGAATCTTCTGACTCCGGTGAAACCCACAGATAAGTCGTATGAGGAGCTGTGTACACTGGTTCGGGAGCACCTTAACCCGAGGGAGAGTGTGCTGATGGCGAGGTATCGGTTTTACACGTGCCAGCGATCTGAAGGTCAGGAAGTGGTGAGCTACGTCGCCGAGCTAAGGCGACTTGCAGGACAATGTGAGTTTGATGGCTTCTTGGAGCAAATGCTCAGAGACTTTTTTGTACTGGGCATTGGCCACGAGACCATCCTACGAAAACTTTTGACTGTAGAAACACCGACCCTCATTGCGATAGCACAGGCATTTATGTCCACCAGTGATAACACCAAACAAATCTCTCAGCACACAAGTGCTAGCAATGTTCATAAATTAACTGGAATTGTGTTTGCCAGCAGAAATGTACAAGGCAGAAACCACGAGTCTGCAACTGCCGGCAGACCTCAGGTGACCCAGATGACTCAGAGTCGCAACAAAGGATGAATGCAAGGCAATTCACACTTTGTTGGCGTTGTGGAGGCTTCCATTTAGCCTATTCATGCGCTTCAAAGGGTATGTTTGCAAGAGCTGTGGAACAATGGGGCACCTCCAATGAGTTTGCAGACGAGCTGCAAGCTCTGCAAAACCTGCTAAACACCACGTGGCAGAGGAAGATCGGTCCATGATAGATCAAAGCAATTTTGAGCCTCAGAGAAAGGAGGCAGATGCTGAAGTACACAGGGTGCACATATATTTGACGAAATGTCCACCTATAATGCTAAATATAAAATTGAATGGCTTACCCGTAGCCATGGAACTGGACACTGGCGCTAGCCAATCCATCATGAATAAAAAGATGTTTGAAAGACTGTGGTACAACAAGGCCCTCAAATCAGCCCTGAGCCCCATCCACATGAAACTGAGAACGTACACCAAAGAACTCATCACTGTCCTGGGCAGTGCCATGGTCAAGGTTACCTACGAGGGCACGGTGCACGAACTGCCACTCTGAATTGTCCCGGGCGATGGCCCCACACTGCATGGAAGGAGCTGGCTAGGCAAAATCCACTGGAACTGGGATGACATCCGAGCGCTATCACATGTCGATGAGGCCTCATGTACCCAAGTTCGTAACAAATTTCCTTCCCTTTTTGAGCCAGGCATTGGAAACTTTTCCGGGGCGAAGGTGCAGATCCACTTGGTCCCAGAGACATGACCTATTCACTACAAGGCGCGAGCGGTACCTCACATGATGAGGGAGAGAGTGGAAATTGAGCTGGACAGGCTGCAACGCGAGGCCATCATCTCCCCAGTGGAATTCAGTGAGTGGGCCAGCCTGATTGTTCCAGTACTCAAAAGTGATGACACGGTCAGGATTCGCGGCGATTATAAAGTAACTATTAATTGTTTCTCGCAACAGGACCAATACCCAGTACCTAAGGCAGGCAACCTATTTGCGATGCTGGCAGGAGGCCTACATGACGCAGGAGCTGGAGGAGTCTTCGAAGGGCCTCACCTGCATCAACTTGCACAACGGACTGTTCCTCTACAACAGATGCCCGTTTGGAATTCGGTCGGCTGCAGCGATCTTCCAGAGAAATATGAAGCGCCTACTCAAGCCAGTTCCACGCATGGTGGTTTTTCAGGACGACATATAGGTCACAGGTCAGGACACCGTCGAGCACCTACAAAACCTGGAGGAGGTCCTCCAGCGACTAGATCGCGTAGGGCTGCGGCTGAAGAGGTCGAAATGCGTCTTCATGGCAACAGAAGTGGAGTTTTTGGAGAGAAAGATCGCGGAGGACGGCATTCGACCCACAGATACCAAGACAGAGGCTATCAGGAAAGCGCCCAGGCCACAGAACGTCACGGAGCTGCGGTCGTTCTTGGGACTCCTCAACTATTTTGGTAACTTCCGACCAGGGTTAAGCACCCTCTTGGAGCCCTTACATGTGTTATTGCGTAAAGGTGAGAACTGGGTATGGGGGAAAAAACCAAGTAATTTGAGAAAGCCAGAAACATTTTATGCTCCAACAAGATGCTTGTATTGTATAACCCGTGTAAAAGACTTGTGCTAGCATGTGATGCGTCGTCGTACAGAGTCAGATGTGTATTACAACAACCTGACGTTGCGGGGAAGTTGCAACCTGTCGCCTATGCCTCCAGGAGTTTGTCTAAGGCCAAGAGGGCCTACAGCATGATTGAGAAAGAGGCATTAGCGTGTGTGTTCGGGGTAAAGAAAATGTATCAGTACCTGTTTGGCCTCAAATTTGAGCTGGAAACCGATCACAAGCTCCTCATATCCCTGTTCACTGAAAACAAGGGGATAAATACTAATGTCTCAGCCCGCATACAAAGGTGGGCACTCGCGCTATCAGCGAATAACTATACCATCCGCCACAGGCCAGGCACCGAGAACTGTGCGGATGCTCTCAGTCGGCTACCATTTCCCACCACGAGGGTGGAAATGTCGCAGCCTGCAAACTTGTTGATGGTGGCGCAGCCCGCAGACTTGTTGATGGTCATGGAAGCGTTTGAAAATGATAAATCACCTGTCACAGCCCGTCAGATTCGGACTTGGACCAGTCAAGATCCTCTGCTGTCCCGAGTAAAAAACTGTGTTCTGCATGGGAGCTGGGCCAGCATCGCTGTTGAAATGCAAGAGCTAATCAAGCCGTTCCAGCGGCGAAAGGATGAGCTGTCCATTCAGGCAGATTGCCTGTTGTGGGGTAACCGTGTCGTGCTACCCAAAAACGGCAAGGAGACGTTCATCTCGGATCTCCACAGCACACACCCGGGTATAGTCAAGATGAAAGCGATAGCCAGATCCCATGTGTGGTGGCCCGGTATCGACTCTGACTTATAGTCCTGTGTACGGCAATGCCGCGTGTGTGCTCAGTTGAGCAACGCGCCCAGAGGGGCACCACTAAGTTTGTGGTCCTGGCCCTCCAGACCATGGTTGAGGATCCATGTCGACTATGCGGGCCCGTTTCTCGGTAAAATGTTCCTGGTGGTGGTGGATGCTTTTTCAAAATGGATTGAATGTGAAATAATGTCAGGAAGCACCGCCACCGCCACCATTGAAAGCCTGAGGGCCATGTTTGCCACCCACGGCCTGCCTGACATACTGGTCAGTGACAACGGGCCATGTTTCACCAGTGCCGAATTTAAAGAATTCATGAGCTGCAATAGGGTCAAACATGTTACCTTGGCCCTGTTCAAACCAGCCTCCAATGGGCAGGCAGAGTGGGCAGTACAAACAATCAAACAGAGCCTTAAACGAGTCACAGAAGGCTCACTCCAAACCCGCCTGTCCCGAGTACTGCTCAGCTACCGCATGAGACCCCACTTGCTCACAGGGGTGCCCCCAGCTGAGCTACTCATGAAAAGGACACTTAAAACCAGACTCTCGCTGGTCCACCCCAACCTGCATGATCAGGTAGAGAGCAGGCGGCAGCAACAAAATGTAAATGATGGTCACGCCACTGTGTCACGGGAAATTGATCTGAATGACCCTGTGTATATGCTAAACTAATGACATAGTCCCAAGTGGATCGCAGGCACGGTGATAGCTAAAGAAGGGAGTAGGGTGTTTGTAGTCAAACTAGACAATGGACAAATTTGCAGAAAGCACCTGGACCAAACGAGGCTGCGGTTCACAGACTGCCCTGAACAACCCACAGCAGACACTACCTTTTTCGAACCCACAACCCACACCCAAAGGATCAACGACAACACGCCAGACCAGGAAATTGAACCCATCACGCCCAACAGCCCAGCAAGGCCTGGCTCACCCAGCAGCCCTGCAAGGCCAACAACACGCCAGCCCAGCGAGGGCACAGCCAACACACCAGAACAGACATTTATACCGAGGCAGTCCACTGAGCAAAGAAAGGCTCCTGACCGCCTCACCTTGTAAATAGTTTTCACTTTGACTTTGGAGTGGAGTGATGTTGTGTATCTGTAAAGCATGCACTCCCATATTCCGCCACCAGGGAACGCATCGCCTGAAGTCCCAAGGTATCCCAGCATCCCTTGGGAGCACTGTATATAAGCCGGCTCCTAAGGCCTGTTCCTCACTCTGGAGTGTCTTAATAAAGACTGAGGTCACTGTTACTTTAACCTCCCTGTGTGTAGTCTCATCTGTGTTAGGAACACATTGGAAAGTGCAGAGGAAAAATGATAAGGATACAAGAGGGCAAAGAGAGTCTATGAGAATAGATTAGCAGGTAACATAAAAGGGAAAACTGAAGTCTTTTATTAGTATATAAATAGTAAAAGGATAGACAAAGGATGTCAGGGGCTGATTAGGGACCAAAAAGATCTTCTTGTGAAGGTAGAGGACATGGCTGGGGTACTAAATGAATATTTTGCCTCTGCTTCACTAAAGAGGGGAATGCTGCCAATGTCACAGTAAAGGAGGAGATAGTAAAGAATTAGAATAGGATAAAAATAGATAAAGAGGAGGTACTTAAAAGGTTGGTAATGCTCAAAGTAGAAAAGTTACCAGGACCGGATGGGATGCATCCTAGGTTACTGAGGGAAGTAAGGGTGGAGATAGTGGAGGATCGGGCCACAATCTGCCAATCCTCCTTAGATCGGGGAATGGTGCCAGAGGACTGGAGGGTTGAAATGTTACACCCCTGTTCAAAAAATTGGAGATGGATAACCCAGGTCACTACTGGACAGTTAGCGATATCGTCGATGGTGGGGAAACTTTTAGAGACAACAATTTGTGACAGAACTTGGAAAGACATGTGTTAATCAATGGCAGCTAACATGGATTTATTAAGAGCAAATCATGTTTGACTAACTTAATTGAGTTCTTTGACGAAGTAACAGAGAGGGCTGATGAAGGTAGAGATGGTGATGTTGTGTATCTGGACTTTCAAAAGGCGTTTGATAAAGTACCACATAATAGATTTATTCGCAAAATTGAAAACTATGGGATTAAAGGGGCAGTGGCAGCGTTGATACAAAATTGGCTAAGGGATAGAGAGCAGAGGTAAATGGTTGTTTTTCAGATTGGGGAGAATAGCGGTGTTCCCACAGGGGTCGGTATTCGGACCATTGTTCTTTCTGATAAATATTAATGACCTGGAGTTGGGTATACAAGGGATAATTAAAAAATGTGTAGATGGCACAAAACTCAGAAAAGTAGTTAATAGTGAAGGAGATAGTAGCAGACTTCAAGAGGACATAGACAGGCTGGTAGAATGGGCAGAAACAGATGAAGTTTAATGCAGAGAAGTGTGAAGTGATGCATTTTGGAAGGAAGAATGAGGAGAGGCACTGTAAACTCAATTGTATTATTTTAAAGGGGATGCCGAGACAGAGAGACCTGAGGGTTTATGTACATAAATCTTTGACAGTGGCAAGACAAATTGATAAGGCTGTAAAAAAAATAAAGCATACGGGATCCTCAGCTTTATAAATAGAGGCGTAGAGTACAAAAGCAAGGAAGTTACGCTAAACCTTTATAAATCATTGGCAAGGCCTCGGTGGGCGTATTGTGTCCTATTCTGGGCACTGCGCTTTCGGAAGGATATCAAGGCCTTGGAGAGGGTGCAGAGGAGATTTACTAGAATGATACCTGGGATGGGGGACTTCAGTTAGGTGGAGAGACTGGAGAAGCTGGGGTTCTCCTTAGAGCAGAGAAGATTAAAGGGTGATTTAACAGAGGTGTTTAAAATCATGAAGGGTTTTGATAGCGTAAAAGAGGAGAAAATATTCCCAGTGGCAGAAGGTTCAGTAACCAGAGGACACAGATTTAAGATATTTGGCACAAGAGCTAAAGGTGAGATGAGGAGAATATTTTTAAGTAGTGAGTTATGATCTGGACAGCACTGCCTGAAAGGGTGTTGGGTGCAGATTTAGTAGTAATTTTCAAAAGAGAATTGGATAAATATTTGAAGGAGAGAAAATCACAGGGAAAATTACAGAGCAGGGAAGTGAAACTAAATGGATAGCTCATTCAAAGAGCTAGCACAGGCATGATGGGTTGAATAGCCTCCTTCAGTGCTGTATGATTCTGGGGAATTGTAACCCCCAAAAACGGGCAGATTAGGGTGGGTGGGATGTTAAAATGTTGAATCCTGACCCAAACCTGGCTCAAACCCACCCGCTTTCTGTTTGAACAGAAGCAGGACGGGTGCGGAAACCCAACCCGTTCGCAGGAGGTGGATTGTCAATTTAAATATTATAATGAGGCTGCATGCCTCATATTTAACCACCATTTTAAATTTAACCCAATGACTAAAGTGCCTTTCTACTTACCTGCTATATCCAGCTTACCTGGTTCATCCACCCACCGAAATCGGACAACCCACCCTACTCCCCCACCGATCTTTCCGACCTCCTCCACAAGGCCTCCAATCTCACCCTGCAATCTTCCCCCCGCTCTGGCCTGCAATCTTCCTTGTGGCCTCCAGACACAGATCACCCCATCCTCCCATGTCCCTGATGTTGCCTGGCTCAGGACTCCCGACCTTCCTACCCCTGCTCTGGCCTCCGAGTTGTCCCCTGGCTCACAACTCCCATTCTTCCTCTGTCCCCCCGCTCCCCGATCCCGCACTCCCTCTTCTCCGCTCCCCGGTTGCGGCCTGGTTCTGAAGCCCTACCCACCCAACAGCCAGTGAGAAGCCCTACCTACCCGACAGCCAGTGAGTCTCTCAATCTGGCTGGCTGCGGCTAGGAAATGAAAACAAAAAATCTTCATCCAGTCTTGTCATTAAAATCGGCAGGGCTTGATGGAACCCCATTTTTCTGGGTTTCCCGACCTCAATCCAGTCCCCCTGCCCCCTCCCTGTCTCCGAGTTAATATCCAGCCCTATGATTCTATGGTTTATCACTTGCTTGTCTCAATCCCAAGACCACCTTGATTCACACTATTTTCTATTTCTTTATAATGCATACATTATTATGTGGAAAAAGTTATCATGATAAACCTAAACTCAGAAAGTAAAAGAGAAGCAATATTTAATAGATAAAAAGAAAGCAGTGAATATTGACTTGGTTTGAAAGTGTAAAATGGATGATAGCAAATCAGCAGCCGATTTGGGGAAAGATGTAAAATGGTCTCGTGATTGGATATCACCTGTTTTACACTATCGCATAATGTCAAAATGATTCCCAGTCTGCCGACATCACCTGACCTAAACTAAAGTGATGCAATCCAACATGGCTGGCTCAAACAGAAGTGATAGGATGTTTATAAATAGTCAGAAGCTGAAAAATATAGTCTGTAGTGTAGATTTATACAACATAGAACACAACAACTGGAACTCACATTGTGAAGAACTACAGTTTTTCCGAATTACTTTGGAAGAGTTTCCTTACTTCGTCGATCAAAAGAAAAAAAACCACAAGTATAGGAAAATCTGAAATAAAGCAGAAAATGCTGGAAATATAGGGCAGGTCCTTGAGCATCTGAAATAGAAAAATAGGTTTCAGATTTGACAATCCAGATGTAACTCTTTTATCAGAATTTCACATTGGTTGTAAAGCAATAGTCAGGGTTAACTATATTGGTAGGGGTTAGCATCAGTAACTGTTTGACCCCCAATGAGGTTTTCCTTTGAGTATCTTGTACTGTTGCGGTGCTACAGTGCAAGGTTCATCAGCGTGTTTAACACAGGGATAGATGAAGGTGCTGGATTGATGGAGTCTGTCAAAGATTCCATCAGCCTCAGGGCATTACATCGAATTTAAACGAGCCAAGGCTGAGGACACGACCTAAATAGTAAGTCAAATCGGTGAATGCTGCCAGCTGTGGCCAATCCATAAATTGCATCCAATCCCCCTATTGACCTGGATGAAATCTTCATGAGCATGGAAACTAAAGCTGCCTTCAGGTCTCCCATTTATATTATTGCTCTCACCACTCCATGCCACGTAGACTTGGTGTTCCAATGCTCAGTGAGTGAAAAGTGAAGGGAAAATCCCCCTTAGCAGTGGCTGCATTTGTAGATTTCACTGTCTGGAATAGTTTAATTTTTCTATTCCAATTTGGTGTTGGGGGTGGAGGAACAACAATCGTTTAATTTATTTTTATAATCAGCTTAATGAAACCAGATAATCACTAGAATGGAATGTGACAAGATTTTAAAAAATCATTGCAGAAAGAAATTGAGGGATCTGAGAGTTAATTAAAGGTCCTCGGGTGAAATTGGTCTTCGTCAATCGTGTAAAAGGGGCTCATAGTGAATTGAACTCCCATTTTCTTTTTCAATGAAGTCTTTTTTCTAATAGCCTGCTCAACTTTGAGTTAATTTTATACATTTAAAACTAAACAATGCATTTTGTGTAGAAGTTGAATGACTCCCAGTAAATTAAGTTGCACTGAAATTCACTTTAGGCACATCAAGATGTAGTAAAACTCTATTTATAATTTTTTTTTAAAATTCCAATATCTTTATTCATTCAGCATGTTACTGAATGGCGTGATGCTCCTGTTATAATCACACTTCTATCTGCTTATAATGAAAAGTTGTGTATTTAATTCCTATTTAATCAACATGAAAGAGTGGACTGTCTGATAGATCAATGGGCACCAAAATCTCTGATCATTAACACCGTGTCTTGAAACACCAACTGATTCTTGTAAAAATGTGAACTTGGGTCCTCCATCAATGGTTCAATTAGTAAATGCCCTTCCCACTGTGGGAATGAGCCATACAGATCAGGGAGGTCCCAGGGGTGATCCACATTCCGCGCTGAATTAGCGAGTCTCACCATTACAATTGGTTTTAGTGTCCTTGAGTTAAGGAATAGGGAAATCAGCCATGCATTGAGGCTCCTCATCACTTATCAATGGACACTGCTGGAAAGTACACCTATGTGGACACGTCGCATTATATATATCAGATGAGAAGAGGATCCAGGAGACCATTCGGCTCATCATGCCAGTGCCGGTTCTTTGAAAGAGCTATCCAATTAGTCCCATATTCTAGCTCTTTCCCTATAGCCCTGCAAATTTTTCCATTTCAAGTATTTATCCAATTATCATTTGAAAGTTACTGTTGAATCAGCTTCCACCACCCGTTCAGGTAGTGCATTCCAGATCACAACAGCTCGCTGCATAAAAGAATGGTCATTTAGATGCTAATGATTGGAAAACTGCAAATGTAACGCCCCTATTTAAAAAAGGAGGCAGACAAAAAACAGGAAACTATAGACCAGTTAGCCTAACATCTGTGGTTGGGAAAATGTTGGAGTCCATTATTAAAGAAGCAGTAGCAGGATATTTGGAAAAGCATAATTCAGTCAGACAGAGTCAGCATGGATTTATGAAGGGGAAGTCATGTTTGACAAATTTGCTGGAATTATTTGAGGATGTAACGAACAGGGTGGATAAAGGGGAACCAGTGGATGTGGTGTATTTGGACTTCAAGAAGACATTTGACAAGGTGCCACATAAAAGGTTATTGCACAAGATAAATGTTCACGGGGTTGGGGGTAATATATTAGCATGGATAGAGGATTGGCTAACTAACAGAAAACAGAGAGTTGGGATAAATAGTTCATTCTCGGGTTGGCAATCAGTAACTAGTGGGGTGCCGCAGGGATCAGTGTTGGGACCCTAACTATTTATTATCTATATTAATGACTTGGAAGAAGGGACCAAGTGTAATGTAGCCAAGTTTGCTGACGATACAAAGATGGGAGGAAAAGCAATGTGTGAGGAGGACACAAAAAATCTGCAAAAAGACATAGACAGGCTAAGTGAGTGGGCAAAATTTTGGCAGATAGAGTATAATGTTGGAAAGTGTGAGGTCATGCACTTTGACAGCAAAAATCAAAGAGCAAGTTATTATTTAAATGGAGCTAGATTGCAAAGTGCTGCAGTACCTAGGGGTACTTGTGCATGAAACACAAAATGTTAGCATGCAGATACAGCAAGCGATCAGGAATGGAATCTTGGCCTTTATTGCAAAGGGGATGGAATACAAAAGCAGTTATACAGGGTATTGGTGAGGCCATATCTGGAATACTGCATGCAGTTTTGGTTTCCATATTTACGAAAGGATATACTTGCTTTGGAGGCAGTTCAGAGAATGTTCACTAGGTTGATTCTGGAGATGAGGAGGTTGACTTATGAGGACAGGTTGAGGAGGTTGGGCCTCTGCTCATTGGAATTCAGAAGAATGAGAGGTGATCTTATCGAAACATATAAGATTATGAGGGCCTTGACAAGATGGATGCAGAGAGGATGTTTCCACTGATGCGGGAGACTAGAACTAGAGGACATAATTTTAGAATAAGCGGCTGCCCATTTAAAACTGAGATGAGGAGAAATTTCTTCTCTCAGAGGGTTATAAATCTGTGTAATTTGCTGCCTCAGAGCTGTGGAAGCTGGGACATTGAGTAAATTTCAGACAGAAATAGACAGTTTCTTAAAAGATAATGGAATAAGGGGTTATGGGGAGTGGGCAGGGAAATGGAGCTGAATCCTTGATCGGATCAGCCATGATCGTATTGAATGGCAGAGCAGGTTCGAGGGTCTGTATGGCCTAGTCCTGCTCCTATTTCTTATGTTCTTATGTTGTACCTTTGTTTAAAAAGGGAGAAAGGGATAGACCGAGTAATTACAGGCCAATCAGCCTAACCTCGGTGGTGGGAAAATTATTGGGAAATATCCTGAGGGACAGGATAAATCTTCATTTAGAAAGACATGGATTAATCAAGGATAGTCAGCATGGATTTGTTAAGGGAAGTTCGTATCTGACTAACTGGATTGAATTTTTTGAGGAGTCAACAAGGAGGGTTGATGAGGGTAGTGCATTTTATGTAGTGTATATGGATTTTAGCAAGGCTTTTGATAAGGTTCCACATGGCAGACTGGTCACGAAAGTAAAAGCCCATGGGATCCAAGGCAAAGTGGCAAGTTGGATTCAAAATTGGCTTAGCGGCAAGAAGCAAAGGGTAATGGTTGCTAGGTGTTTTTGTGACTGGAAGGCTGTTTCCAGTGGAGTTCTGCAGGGTTCAGTACTAGGTCCCTTGCTTTTTGTGGTATATATCAATGATTTAGACGAATGTAGGGAGTATGATTACAAAGTTTGCAGAGGATACAAAAATTGGCCGTGTGGTTGATAACGAAGAAGAAAGCTGCGAAGTGCAGGAAGATAGCAATAGACCGGTCAGGTGGGCAGAACAGTAGCAAATGGAATTCAATCCAGAGAAGTGTGAGATAATGCATTTGGAAAGGGCTAAAAAGGCAAGGAAATACATAATAAATTGTAGGACACTGAGAAATGTAAAAGAACAGAGGGACCTTGGAGTGCATGCCTACAGATCCCTGAAGGTAGCAGGACAGGTAGGTGGCAAATTGGATACTTGTTTTTATTAGCCGAGGCTTAAAATATAAGAGCAGGAATGTTATGCTTGAACTGTATAAAACACTAGTTACGCCACAGCTAGAGTACTGCAGGCAGTTCTGGTCACCACATTACAGGAAAGATGTGATTGCACTGGAAAGGGTGCAGAGGAGATTTACAGGAATGTTTCCTGGACTGGAGAATTTTAGCTATGAGGAAAAATTGGATAGGCTGCATTTGTTTTCTTTGGAACAGAGGAGGCTGAGGGGAGACATTTTGAGGTGAATAAAGTTATGCGGGGCCTAGATAGGGTGGATAAGAAGGACCTAATTTCCTTAACAGAGTGGTCAACAATCAGGGGGCATAGATTTAAAGTAATTGGTAGAAGGGATTTGAGGGGAGGTTTTTTTACCCAGAAGGTGGGGGAGTGGTCTGGAATTCACTGCCTGAAAGGGTGGTAGAGGCAGAAACCCTCACCACATTTAAAAAGTACTTGGATGTGCACTTGAAGTGTCGTAACCTACAGGGCTACGGACCAAGAGCTGGAAAGTGGGATTAGGCTGGATAGTTCTTTGTTGGTCGGCGCGGACACGATGGGCCGAAGGGCCTCCTTCCTTGCTGTAAATTTCTATGATTCTGTGAGGTTCCAAAGGGTGGCCAGTAGTTTTGGAACTCTACCTCAGTATGTCAGTACCTGTAGGAGAAGAATAATTGCTCCAGTTCAATCCAAAAAAAAAAGCTACCTCAGCAACGTAATTTCTTTTCCTTTTCTGAAAAATTTAAGGTTGGAATTTCAACCTGAAAAGCACAGAATGCAGAAGCTTTATTATATTAGGCAGCCTTGGAATCCATATCGGAAATGCAGTCATTTCAGCTGAGCTAGTTGTTTAATGCAACTGAACTTGAACTGACTGTTTTTCCCATTTGATGAAACTGTCAGTCAATTTAACATTCAGTTGACCAGCTCCTGATAGCAGAAAGAGCTTGTCAAGCAAACAAAATTTCGCTAACGGTTTATTGAATTACAATAAAAACTTTCCAATGTTATTAGAATGGAATAATGAAATAAGCTATTTTGTACCAAGCTGTCAGTATCTGGAAGACCCAAGGACATATATAAGGAATTACTGTTGCCACCGCAGCTCCAGAAGTAGGTAAAAAGAACTAAAGAGCAAAACAGTTACTTGACATTTCCCACTGCTTTCCGAAGGCCTTTTTAAATTGAAATCTCAACAGTCCATTGTCTGTTTTTCTCCAATTTATTCTACTTTGTGTAAGATACTGCTTTGAGGAAAACCTGCTCAAATATATACTTTAAAAAAATCTTATTGCTTCAGGTACTCCCACGTCAAACCTGTGGCCTTTTCACCCATACTATATTCTACAAGGAGTACCCCGGAGGCCCAAGAGAACTGGACAAAAGCATCAGGGGAGGAGAACTTTTTCTCACTGTTCTTCTTAATCCAGTAAGTGTTTGAACTATCTATAGTTGTGAACATTAGTGATGGCAAAGAGAATTTAGGCTCCTCCCAAAGTTCTCCCCCCTGCCCTGAACCCGCATCTTCCTCTAGTTTCTCTCTTATCTTCCCTCATGCACTCTCCGAGTTCATCTTATCAATGACACCCACGTCCTGCTCTCTTGACCCTATACCTGCTCAGCTACTGACCACCCAATTTCCCTTCCTGGGCCCCATGCTCGCAGATATTGTAAACACTTCCCTCTCTTCAGGTACTGTTTCGCCATGGTCCCCCTCCCCACCCCCTACTTTCAAATCTTCTGTCATCACCCCCTTCTCAAAAAAACAACTTTGACCCCCTCAATCCTTCTTCAACCTCCCTTTCCTCTCCAAAGCTCTTGAACGTGCTGAACATGTTGTTGCTTTCAAAATCCATGTCCATCTTTCCTGCAACTCCATGTTTGAATCTCTGGAATCGGGTTTCTGCCCTTGCCAATGCATTGAAATGAATCATAAAATCATACAGCACAGCAGAAGGCCATTCAGCCCATTGCGCCTGTGCCAGCTGTTTGAAAGAGCTATCCAATTAGTCCCACACCCCAGCCCTTTCCTTCTAACCCTACCAATTTTTCCCTTTCAAGTATTTATCCAATTACATTTTGAAAGTTACTATTGAATCTGTTTCCACCACCCTTTCAAGCAATACATTCCAGATCATAACAACTCGCTGCGTAAATAAAATGGCTCCTAATCTCTCCTCTGGTTCTTTTTCCAATTACCATAAATCTGTGCCATCTGATTACCTATCCTCCTGCCAGTGGAAACAGTTCCTCCCTCTGTACTCTATCAAAGCACCTCAACATTTTGAACTCCTCTATTAAATCGCCACTTAACCTTCTCTGCTCTAAAGAGAACAATGGCAGCTTTGCTAACCTCTCCACAGAACTGAAGTCTCTCATCCCTGATACCATTCTAGTAAATCTCCTCTGCACCTTCTGCCTAGACATATTTCCTCAAGTGTGGTGCCCAGAACTGGACACAATACTCCAGTTTATGATTTTGAAAAGATTTGCATAACTTCCTTGCTTTTGTACTTTATGGGGCCGAAAATGCCCCCCGCCCGAAACAGAGCGCACGCACCCGGTTTCAATGGTTTTTACCGCCCCGGTGGTTGAGGTCACCTTTTGAACGACATTTCACTCTTGTTTTTTTTCATTCTGATCCGGAAGTCGCTCTTAATGGGGGCAGTTATTCAGTGGTGGCAATATTAGAGGGACAGAAGTTGGGGGCGGTGCGGAATGGCCGGCGCGATGACATCATCACGGTGCTGTGTCACCATTGCTCTCCCCTTCATTTAAAGGGGAGAGCCTCCGCGATCTTAAAACTTCAGCCCATTGGGCCACCAGGGATGGTTTCGGCCAGGCCAGCAGTCTAGGACCCAAGAGAGATTGCAAGGCTGCCTGTTGGTGGCTTGGCCGAACCCGGGGGCATAATTGTCGGGCTAACATGGCAGTCGGCTGACAAAAACAACATGGCAGCAGCGGCAGTGCATCATCCCCTTTAAGGGAGGCTGCACCACCATTGCAGAAGGCCTCAGCCTCACTGGACCACTGGGAAAAAACAGGTTTTGGCACTGCCGGGCGGGCTGAAGATTTTTACGACGGAATTTCACCGGCGGTGCACACTGTGATAATGCACAATACCAATCGGCAGCAGCGGAGCGGTGGGGGGGGGGCGGTGGGGGTGGTGGGAGCGGGTCACTGCTGGGATAAAATGGGAGCAGAATTTTGATAATGGCGACCATTACATGAAAAGTTGGTGGCCATTGTATTCCGTAGCGTGGCCGCCACTTTCCGGTGTAAAGAGGCCTTAAGGAAAAGGGCAATTTTGGCCCCAATGCCTCTATTTATAAATCCAAGGATCCCATATGCTTTTCCAACACCCTTATCAATTTGTCCTGCCTCCTTCAAAGATTTGTGTATGTAAACTCTAATGTCCTTACTCTACTGCATGAAACCACATGAGGCACATTCTAGGGACAAGGTCACTCTGTGACCTCAACTCTTTATTCACAGCACTCCACAAGTGATGACCCTGCGTGGGACCTCCCTTTATATACCTGGGAGATCAGGTAAGGAGTGTCTCCCACAAGTTCACCCTTTGTGGTCAAGGTGTGCATCTAGGTTGTGTGTATACAGTAATACAGTGTTGTTACATTGTGGTTACATACATGACATAAACCCCCAGATTTTTCTGTTCCTGCTCTTCATTTAAAATTGTACCTTTCAGTTTATATTGCCTCTTCTCATTCTTCTTTCGAAAATGCATCATTTTATAGTTCTCTGCATTAAATTTCATCTGCCATGTATCTGCCAATTTCATGAGGCTGTCTATGTCCTCTTGACATCTGCTACTATCCTTCTCACTGTTTACTACATACCCGAGCTTTGTGTCATCTGCAAACATTGAAATTATGCACTGTATACCCAAGTCCAGGTCATTAAAAAGAGCAATGGACCTAATACCAAACCCTGGGGAACATCACTGTACACTTACCTCCAGTCTGAAAAAGAAATGTTCACCACTACTCTCTGCCTTCTATCCCTTTATCAATTTCATATCCACTCTGCCACTATCCCTTTAAACCATAGGCTTAATTTAATTCACAAATTATATCCTCTGTGACCTTGACCATGGAGCACTATCTCGTCTCATTCTTCTCAAACATGTCTGCTGGATTTGACATGGTTGACCAAACCATCCTCTTCCAACGCCTCTCCTCCAATGTCTAGCTGAGTGAGACTTCTCTCGCCTGGTTACACTCTCAGATATCCAGTTGTAACAATAGAATCTCCTGCAATGGCGAATCTTCTCTTCCTGTCCTTCACCATTACATTTGGAGTTCTCCAGGGCTCTATTCTTTGTGCCCTCCTATTTATCTTCTACATGTTGCCCCTCAGTGACATCATCCGAAGACATGAAGTCAGATTCCACTTGTATGGTGATTATACCCAACTGTACCTCTCTTGACACCTTCACTGCATCTGTCCAGTCCTGGGTGGGCCAAAATTTTCTCCAACTAAACATTGGGAAGACTGAAGCCATTGTCTTTGGCCCCCACCATAAACTCCATTGACTAGTCACCTATTCCATCCTGCTCTCTGGCCACTATCTCAGGCTGAACCAGACTGTTCACAATTTCGTCATCCTATTTGACTCTGAGCTGAACTTCTGACCCCATATCTTCTCCATCAAGACCGCCTACTTCCACCTCTGTAATATCACCCATCTCTGCCTTGCCTTAGTCCATCTGCTATTAAAACCCGCATCCATGCTTTTGTTACCCCCCAGACTTGGCTTCTTAAAAATTCATTCATGGGATTTGGACGCGGCTGGCAAGGCCAGTATTTATTGCCCATCCATAATTGCCCCTGAGAAGGTGGTGCTGAGCCACCTTCTTGAACCGCTGCAGTCTTATTCTAATACACTCTTGGCTGGCCTCCTATCTTCCACCCTCCATAAATTGAGTTCATCCAAACCTCTGCTGCCTGTATTCTAAGTGATACCAAGTCCTGTTCACCCATCACCCCTATCTGCACTGACCTACATTGGCTCTCCTTGATTTTAAAATTCTCATCCTCGTGTTTAAATCTCTCCCTATCTCTGTAACTTCCTCCAGCCATACACCCCTCTAAGAACTCTGCGTTCCTCAAACTCTGGCCTCTTGTGCCTCCCCCATTTCATTCACCGCACTATTGGTGGCCATGCCTTCAGCAATTTAGACCCTAAACTCTGGAATCCTTTCCTAAAACTCTCGGTCTCACCACTTCACTCCCCTCTTTTAAGATGCTGTTTAAAATCTACCACTTTGACCAAGCTTTTAGTCACCTATCCTAATATCTCTTTCTTTGGCTCAATATCAATTTTTGTCTTATTACACTCCTGTGAAAAATCTTGGGACGTTTTAGTATGTTAAAGGCACTATATAAATGCATATTGTTGTTATAGGCTGTGGAATGAATAAAGTGCCCTGGGAATTAATCAGTTGGGAAGGGGGTTGGAGCATGTGAAAACAAATGTGGTTTGTATATGTCTGACAGGAGTCATGCTTCTTCCTGAGGTTCACAGAGTGGTGCTGATTGTGACTGTAGCGGGGTCTCTGGTTTGAACTGGCCCTGCTTAAAGAGGTTATATAAATGAATCCACACCACAACAGGAATTAATTGGACAGAGAGTAAAGTAAAAAAATAAATAGGTTTAGAGATGATGCTGATTGCTAAAATGACCACTCATGCCAAGTAATACGATTGCCTTTAACTCCCAAGTAGATGCCTCTCCAAATGTATGTAAAGAAAACATGTCAGTGCCATTTAAACATTCCCATTTTAAATTAAAATAAGCTGGTCATCCAAACATCCTTTGACCATTTTCAGTACACAATACTCACTTATCGACCTATTCATCAAAACAAAAACAACCTACAGCAGCTGACAAAAGCAGTGGTGCAATACATTGTGACCATTTAAAGGCCATTTTAGCTGGCATATATATATCAAAAATAACTGCTAGTCACAGCACTTCCCATTTAAAAAGTATTTTCAGCCTTTCTGAAATAATTTTTGCCTCCTTGCCCCTCCAACCTGCCAACTATCTTTAAGTGGCTGCATCCATTTAAGTATTTTTTTCCAGCAATCTCTCTGTCTGTGCCCTGCACCCTTGTACCTGGGTCAATGTGCACTTGACCCCTCAATCTTGGCCAAGATTAGGACACTGGGCTAGTTGTGCACGAGGGTCAGCAATTCTGTCACTGTGGCGGGACCATGAAATCGCTCTTTGTCTCCTGGGAGAGTCCGATAATCACAGATATCCCTGTGTTTCTCTCATATAAAGCTTTATTCACTATCAATGGATAATTTTTCACTGTTACCTATGTTATAAAATAATCATCAAAACTTTCCAATTTGTGGCACAGAACATCTCTGTGTATACCTCACATTTGAAAGGGGTAATTATCTGAGTTTGAGCTCTTAGCTGGGAATACATATCAGAAGTTTGGGGGATGCCATGCTCATCATTTTCTGACCATTTAATGCTGAACAAGGCTTCCAGCCAGGTGCAAAAAGGTGGAAAATTATTCATAAACTGTCCTAGCTTGGTTTTTGAAGTACCAAAACCAGTTTCTGACACTGGTAGCATTTGTCTTTCATTTTGCTCCATTGTTCGTGAGGGCAGGAAGGAATTTCAGTTCTTGGAAGTACTGTCTATGGTTATCAGGTTCTCCCGGGAGACAAAGGCACTTATTCTGCAGACCTATCATGATTAGCGCAGGACTGCAGGAAGCAGAAACAGATATGAGAGAAAATAATATACTTTAAGGAACTTGGCAAAGTAAGAGTACTCAACCATCCTATGTACCAGGTAGATAGTTCTGGATTTCATGCCACAAGGCGTCTCCCAATTTTTTTCATATTCATTGATCACGTGTGCCAAATCGTCATATCACCTTGCAGTTCTTTTATTGCATCTCATGCATTCTAATATTTAAGCAGGGCACACATTCAAGCTACAATGTACAATTGAATGCCTGGTCACATTCATGTCTTCCAAGGGCTTCACACATCAAACCAGTGTAACACAAATGTGGCCCCTTACTGACACTCAGAATGGGCTTTAGGTTGGGTACATGACAGTCATTAATGATCTCTTGTATTTTGCAGTAGTGTGATTGGATTGAGCAGCTATGTCATACTATTCAAAAAGAAATAATGTCTTGCATTTATATAGCGCCTTTCATGACCACCGGATGTCCCAAAGTGCTTTACAGACAATTTTTTTTTTGAAGTATAGTCACTGTTGTAATGTAGGAGACGTGACAACCAATTTGCTCCCACAAACAGAAATGTGATAATGACCAGATAATCTATTTTAGTGATAAATATTAGCCAGGACACTGGGGATAGCTCCCTGCTCATCTTTGAAATAGTGCCATGGGATCTTTTACGTCCATCTGAGAGCAGGCACGGCCTTGGTTTAACACCAACCAATGGCACGTTCGACAGTGCAGCACTCTCTCAGAACTGCATTGAGTGTTGGCCTATATTTTTGTGCTTAAGTCACTGAAGTGGGACTTGAACCTACCACCTTCTGACTCAGAGGCGAGAATGCTACCACTGAGCCATTGGCTGATGCATTCGATGGGAAAAGAGACAAAAGCGCCGGCCATACTAGTCTTCACAAATAGAGGAAGAAGCACCCCTGTGATGTACGTCTTTGGATAATAATGGCTGTCAACATCATGCTGTAGATGTAGTGGCACCTATCTTTTCTATCCCTTCATAAAGAAGGGATTTTCATTTATATAGCCAATTTCATTACCTCAGGATGACCCATAGTGCTTCATAGCCAAGAATTACTTTTGCAGTGTAGTCATTGTTATGCAGACAAATGCAGCAACCAAATTACACACTACAGGATCCTACAAACAGCAATGAGATAAACAATCTTTGGTGATGTCAGTTAAGGGACAAATGTTGACTAGGACACTGGGAGAGCTTCCCGCTCTTCAATGAAATAGTGCTGAGGACATTTTACATCCAACTGAACAGCACCTCTGAATTGTCAGCGTAGATCACATGCTCATGTCATGTACTGGAGATTGAACCCACAAACTTCTGACTCCAATGTGCCAGTACTACCTCTGAGCCAAGCAGATACTCAGTGAACTCTTCTTCTTCATCTAAATCATTGAGTTCAATAGGGCATTCCCATCTTCAGCATTTTATTTTCTGCAAGTTTAACTGAGACTGAAACCAAGAATATTGTTGGGAAACTATTGCAAATAAAAGACAATAAATGCAGAAATGCAGGCATCCAGAGTAACATAAATCAATATAGCAAGCACAATGCAGCCAAAAATAAATGCCCACTGAAAAAAAACAGATAAAATTTTCTGCCAACTTTGGAATTGATGGCTTCAAAGAGCCTCCTTCTGCAGGGCAGACCAGTGAAGTTGTCTTGAGCCCATTTTGTATGGACAAAGCCAGCCACAACAACATGGAATTCAGTGTGGGGCCTATTTAAATGTACTTTATTATTTAAATTGTGCTAGTGCTACACTACAGCAGTGCCTAGCTTTTTCCTTGGAGCAAAATAGAGCAGATAGCAAATTGGACCGAGGTGCCTGCAAGCCTGATTTCATGATCCGCGCTTATCCAATAGCAAGGCTATGTGCTGCTAGTGAAGCCTTGCAAATGAAGTCACATATTAGCCATTCACAAATTTGCGGGGGCCAACCCATTCGCAATTGCCCCTGGATCGGGGGCGGTGGGAACAGCCGAACCCCTCCCTGGTGGCCCAGTGGGCTCCACGTAGGCCTCGCAACCTCCCTCCCCTTTAATTGAAGGGGAGGAAAGTTACGACACGTCAGCACGACATGGTATGTCTGCGTAGCGCTGACATCATCACCGCCCCGCTCTTGACCCGAACCCGCCCCAATACCGCCTCAAACAGCGCAGCGTCCCAAAGCGCTGAGAGGAGGTGTCAGAATTTTCCAGCTCTTCCCTTTGACTCCTGCCGGGCGGTAAATTTATGGATAAATCAAAGTGCCCTCCCCAATTTCCCGCTGAGGGCAATTTTGGCCCCAGTGTCTCTTCAAAAAAAGTACTTAATTTGCTGTAAAGCACTTTGGGATATCCTGTGGTTGTGCAACATGCTTTCTTTCTTTCTTCACTAAACCGTTCTAATATGAATGAACAGAAGGGATCAAGTCATGTACTTGTTTGAGCTTTGTTGAAAAATATCTGGTAATATAGTGGAACTAGAGGCAACATAACTGCTTCATAAATGAAGTGCTGGCTTATTTACACAGCAGCAGATCTATCCCTTAAGGTAGAGAAAGACACTTTCAAGGGAAAAAAGTGAAAATTACATCTTAAGATCAAGAAGCAGGGAGACTTACACGCCAGGCACAGAGCCATCATTAGTCTGTGGGCTACATGTTGATTGCTTTTTAGTTTCTTCCATCATGGTCCAAAGGCAACTTATTAGATTTTGAAGTCATGTATCTTTAATTAGTCTGCTATATTACAAGGTCGGTGTCTTGTTGCAAACGAGGACTAGGAGTTACAGAAGCAAGTACAAAGTAAGTCTTTCCAAAAATTGCAGCCTGGGTTGCTTCGGGATGCTTTGTGCACTAATGATTGAATTAGAGTTGTCATGAACGAGACTCCAGAGTTCCAGAGATAGGAAAAGCGACAGGTCTGAGCTAACCTGCCATTGACTGCCGCTAGAGAACAAAATGTCTAGTATATTCCGTAGCTATTGATCCAATGAGTCCAACCACATCCCGTCAGTGGCAGAGTATAGCAATTCATCAATCAACAGTGACTGCAGAGTAAAAGAGCAGCACTGTTAACAAATACAACCACTCTGTCTGACACAAGCTGTGGAATGGTACACATGCAGCTGTGCTGGAGCAATGGAGTCACCATCTCTCCTGAAAGACCATGCAAGAGACTAAAATGGATACTGAAAGAAAATTAACTATTAACCTTTTACAGGTTATTCTTTCAGTTGAGTAGAAGTTAAAGATAATGGAACAAAAAGAATAAAGAAGTGCCATGGAAATGTCTTGAGCAATGTTTTTTTTTGTTAAGAGAGGTAGAACACGTGTTACCAGGTTTGTCACAATATCAGACACAAGTGACACAATAATCCAGTTACACTTAGTTGCTTAGTATGTTTATGGAACACACTCTTTCCATTTGTTGTGGGGAACAGCTATTAGAATGCACCCAAGGCTGCTTCCTAAATCAGTATGTATCGAATCCAACAAGGAAAAAGAATTGCTAAATTTAGTTCTGAGAAAAGAAATAGGACAAATAATTGGTGAAAATAGGAGAACAATTGGGAAACATAGTTAAATTCAATGTGAAAATAGTAAAGGATAATGAAGAGTCGGGAGAAGGGTACTGAAAGACAAAGTTCAGTGAGATAAGACAAGTCTAGCCCAAATTAACTGGGCAGGAAAGTTAGCAAATAGAGCAGTGAGAAATCTTCAAATCTCAGATGGATAGTGTAGAAAATAAACATATTCCTATAAGGTAAATAGGAGTGCAGAAAGGAGAGAGTTTTGTAGACAAAAAAGAGAGGTTAAAACTTAATTGTGACTTAAATGGATAACATATCATAAAAATAGGGCTAACAATACAAATTAAAGTCATGAGGAATATAGAAAGTGTTGGGAGGAGATAAAAATAAAAATTAGAAGGGTTAAAAGGAATGTGCAAAAAGCCTAATAGATAATAGAAAAGGAAATAATAAGCCCTTTTATAAGCATACTAGTAAACTGCCGATAGTTTTTTTCATATACAAGATAGTGACAGATTGAAATTAGTCTTCAACCACATTGCTAAATGGGCGATAGCGAATCCCTTTCTCACTCTACTGGCCTTCAAATATGCATTTGGCCTCTGAGAGGCTGAGAATATGGGAATTCCCCAATGGGAGTTCCTCTCATTGGCCCTGCCCCCTCCATATCAGTAGCCTTGTTTGGGATAGGTGGAGGGTCTGCCCACAAAGAAGGGCACAGGAATCTGAGGGACAGGTCTGAGACCCAGTATATCTGGATTCCAGCCATTCCATCGCACTTCCATCAGTTATGAAGTCCACTGGAATGGCTGAGCACTTCTGCCCCAGTTTCCCCTTAGGGGGTTTAATTACCTCTTATACTGCCCCAAGATAACATGTTTTATTGTGCTCTATTTTAACATAGCTAGCTCTTTTCATTTGCTGCATTAAAATAGGGCAACATTTAACATAAACTGGTTAAGCACTACCAGGGGAAATGAAACCCTCATATGTGTAGTAATACTGTTAAATCTGGTTAGAACAGATAGTGTTTTTTGGAAATAAAAATTTCCCTAGGCCCAGCTAAAGTTCCACTGCGAGTCAGAGATTTAAGTGTCTAAGAGATGTCATGGATTAGAACATGGTCCTTTTACCTTTAAGGTTAGAATTTAAGTGCTTCCCAGATTGCTGGGATGAAGTTTCCTCTTTCTCTCTGATAGCTATAAAGGATCCTATAGCAAGCTGCTTCAGATCAATTAGTGTTTAGCGTACCTCACATTGTCACAAATTTGAACCAATTTCTTGAGAACTCGACAGCATGCTAGAGGGAAGAATTGAAAAATACAAACCTTTATATGAGCAACCTGAACTCCAATAGCATTACTTTTTAGTTGACAGCCAGATTTTACAACTAAAATATGTTGAGCTTAAATAACATGTGATCAGACCTTTTAGAAAGGGAACACATTTTAATGTGTTCCCTTTCCTTACATTAATAGAATTTATTTATGATATCTGTAGCACACCATTTAATTAACAATTCAAATTAAAACATTTAGCTTCGTCCTCTATACAAATTGTAAACTCAGATGTGTCTGTTGCTGCTAGTCCTGCCTGTTTTCTGTCATATCCACAGCCACTTGTGCAGGGAAGCTAGATGAACCTGATGTGGTGTCGCCCTGACAACAAGCAGCCTCATCTGTGTCTACTACAGCCACAACCTTGTTGCTAGGCACTCCCTCGGCATAACCATATTGGGGGAATAGACCTGTGAGCAGCAATGTAGTCTGTGAATCCCTGCTTCAAGGTTCTCTCAGTTCAACTCCTCAAGATGTTGAAACTGGATAAGAGAGATACTTGCACAGTGGAACCGAAGTCTCCATTTCATCAGTTTGAGCATTCACAAGAATTGTTCTAACTCGACTTCGGACTTGTGCCACAGAGGGATTTGCTGCAGATGCCCCTGAAGTTGCCACACATCCCGTGGTAGACAATAGTACAGACACTTGTTTATCCACAGAAGTATATTGCTGTTCCTTCATTGTCGCTGGGTCAAAATTCTGGAACTCCCTCCCGAACAGCACTGTGGGAGTACCTTCACCACATGGACTGCAGCGGTCCAAGAAGGTGGCTCACCACCACCTTCTCAAGAGCAATTAGGGATGGGCAATAAATGCTGGCCTTGCCAGTGGCGCCCACATCCCAGGAATTAATTTTTTTTTTAAGTGCTGCAACGGTTTCATTGCCAACTTTCAGTTCCTGCACCATTACCTGGCCCCAATTACACTGAGCAAGAGGAAAGAACATTTAGTGCTGGTGGGGCACATGGCCAGAACGGCATCTACCCCTCCTCTCTGCGAATATATTTTTGCTTTTTGCTTTTTGTTCAGCTGGGTGGTACTGCACTAGCCTGGTTCCATTCTTATCTGTCCAGTCATAGCCAGAGAATCAATTGCAATGGCTTCTCTTTCTGCTCCTGCAGCAGTACCTCTGGTGTCCCCCAAGGATCTATCCTAGGCCCCTCTTTTTTTTCATTTGCATGCTACCATTTGGTGACATGTTCTGAAAACACAATGTCAGGTTCCACATGTATGCTAATGACACCCAGCTCTACCTCACCACCACCTCTCTCGACCCATTCACTGTCTGTAATTTGTCACACTGCTTGTTCGACATCCAATGCTGGATAGAAACATAGAAAATAGAAGCAGTAGTAGGCCATTCGGCCCTTCAAGCCTGTACCGCCATTCAATATGATCATTGCTGATCCTCTCTCAAGACGATATTCCTGCTTTCTCCCCATAACCCTTGATGCCTTTTGTGTCTAGAAATCTATCTATCTCCTTCTTAAATATATTCAGTGATTTGGCCTCCACAGACTTCTGTGGTAGAGAATTCCACAGGTTCACCTGAGTGAAGAAATTTCTCCTCATCTCAGTCCTAAATTTCCTACCCCATATCCTGAGACTGTAACCCCTTGTTCTAGACTTCCCAGCCAGGGGAAACATCCTCCCCGCATCCAGTCTGTCCAACCCCGTCAGAATTTTATACATTTCAATGAGATCCCCTCTCATTCTTCTAAACTCTAGTGAATACAAGCCTAGTCGGCCCAATCTCTCCTCATACAACAGTCCTGACATCCCAGGAATCAGTCTGGTCAACCTTCGCTGCACTCCCTCTATGGCAAGTATATCCTTTCTTAGGTAAGGAAACCAAAACTGCACACAATACTCCAGATGTGGTCTCACCAAGGCCCTGTATAACTGTAGTAAGACATCCTGGCTCCTGTATTCAAATCCTCTTGCAATGAAGGCCAACATACCATTTGCCTTCCTAACTGTTTGCTGCAGCTGCATATTTGCTTTCAATGACTGGTGTACAAGGACACCCAGGCCCCTTTGTACATCGACATTTCCCAAGCTATCACCATTTAAATAATACTTTGTCTTTATGTTTTTCCTACCAAAGTGGATAGCTTCACATTTAACCACGTTATACTGCAGCTGCCATGTGTTTGCCCACTCACTCAACCTACCTAAGGTTAACCTCTATTTTCTCCATTTAAATATTGGGAAGACCGAAGCCATAGGGGGCAAAATTGGTATGTTGTGTGCCTCCCATTAACTCCTCTGGGAGGGGCTAACTGGGCTCGAAAGTGTTTTCGTCGGGGGGGTGGGGATGGGCGCTACTGGCTCCCGCGAAATTTCATGAGAGTTTGCGGGAGGTGTAAAACTGATAGAGCCCTGCTCCTGCTGATAGCGTCCGAGGCCGCTGCACCTCTGGCGATTACATCGCCGTGTGCGGCAACCCCTTTTTGCCCCGCCGCGGCCCGTTTTCGTCCCGTGGCAGAAATTGGCCAGCGCCCCATGAGGCTCCCATAGGTGATGTCAGCGCCAGCCCAGTGGGTCACGAACTGGGCTGCACTCAGCTCACGGGGCGAAAGTTAAAGGGGTGGTGCGTGGCACCATTTTTAATTTTCGGCCGACTTACCGGCCCAGCCTCGGTGTGGCTTTCCACGGAGTCCATGCCATGATGGTGCAGCTTGGCATCCCGTTTCAGCTGCGGCCATGGCACTCCACATCCCCGGTGGCCTAGTGGATGCCCTTCAAAACCCCTGCACATTGCAGCGTGCCCTCCCCTTTAATGGAAGGGGAGGGGCCTGTGATCGCGCAAGTGCTACGAGGAGAAGCCACGTAGCATTCTGAGTTGCGGCACTTAGTGCTCCCGAGAGGAAGTGGAGCACCCGACACTGTGCTCCACTTCCTCTTAGGGGCGGTAACCCCAATTTTGCTTCCGGGGTGGGAATTCTGCACTGGGTGCATGATGTCCCGCCCGCGAAGGTTACTGCCCCCAAACGGGGTAATATGCAATTTTGCCCCCATAGTCTTTGGTCCCCGGCACAAAATCCATTCCCCAGCCACCAGCTTCATCCTTCTCCCTGGTAAAAATCTGAGGCTAAACCAGACCTTGGTGTTGTATTTGACCATGAGGTGACGTTCCGACCACATATCCGCTCCATCACCAAGACTGCCTACTTCCACCTCTGTAACATCGTCCGTCTCCGCCCATGCCTCAGCACATCTACTGCTGAAACCCTCATCCATACCTTTGTTACCTCTAAACTTAACTATTCCAATGCTCTCCTGGCTGGCTTCCCATCTTCCACGCTCCATAAGCTTGAGCTCATCCAAAAACTCTGCTGCCCATATCCTAACTCGCACCAAGTCCGATCACCCAACATCCCTGTGCTCGCTGACCTACATTGGCTCCCGGTCCGGCAATGCCTCAATTTTAAAATTCACATCCTTGTTTTCAAATCTCTCCATGGCCTTGGCCCTCCCTATCTGTGTAACCTCCTTCAGCGCGACAATCTTCTGAGGCCTAGTTGCACAGTCCAGCATACAGGAACATGTCTTCCAGGATCTTATGCGTATCCCGGAATCATGTGGGCCTGGACCACCAATCACAATGTAGTATTCTCATTCAGAGTAATGGGAGCTCTGAGCTCCCATTACTATCAATGAGAATGCCCCTAAAATCAAATAAAACACAAACATAAACTTAAAAAACACCACTTTTTTTTAATTATTAGAAATTGCATTAAATTAAAGGTTTTAGAAAAAAAAAATTGGGGGGAATTTTCTTGAATGTTTTATTAGTGTTAAAAATAAACATACCTTCATAGACATAAAAATATGTAGTTTTAATTTTTCCATGTTTTAAATCTCTTACGCTGGTAAAGGTAGGCTATATGCCAGGCGTAAGAGTTTGAAGGACATTCGCTGGATAAGAGTTAGGCAAATTGACCAAATATCCGCCCATGAATGTCCTTCTCCACGTATGCATGCATTTACAAGGCCTCTTCGGGTGCGTGCGCACATCGTACACACCCAGAGAGGCCGCAATTTTTAGGCCAATGAATTGTGGCACTGTTTCCAATTAAATCAAAAGCTGGGAGGGCTACGAAATTCTAGTGCAGGTGTAGTACCAACTGTTATATATATATGGACTTGTATTTACTCTGTACAGCCATCAGAGGGCTCATCCCCCGGAGTCCCAAGGGATCCCATAATCCCTTGGGAGCACAGGTACTGAAGAAGGCTTCACAGGTTGGAGAGGTACTCTGGAGACCTGCAATAAAAGACTAAGGTCACACTTTACTTTGAGCTCACAGTGTTCAGTCTGACTCTTTCTCCATACACAACTGGCAACGAGATACAGATAGCGAACTCAAAGGTGCAGAGAACAGTGGGCATCCTGGAGAAATTTTCAGAGGGAGATGATTGGGAAACTTTTGTGGAGTGACTTGACCAATACTTCGTGGCCAACGAACTAAATGAGGAAGAGAGCATTGCCAAATGAAGGGCGATCCTCCTCACTGTCTGTGGGGCACCAACGTATGGCCTCATGAAGAATCTGCTCACTCCAGCGAAACCCACGGAGAAATCATATGATGATTTGTACACACTGGTCCAAGAGCATTTGAACCCGAAGGAAAGCGTTCTGATGGCGAGGTACCAGTTCTACACCTACAAAAGGTCTGAAGGCCAGAAAGTGGCGAGTTATGTCGCCGAGCTAAGACGCCTTGCAGGACATTGTGAATTTGGAGCACATGCTCAGGGACTTTTTCATACTTGGCATTGGCCATGTAACCATACTTCACAAACTTTTGACTGTAGAGACCCCAACCTTGAGTAAGGCCACAGGGATTGCTCAGTCGTTCATAGCCACCAGTGACAAAACAAAGCAAATCTCTCAGCACACAAGTGCTGCTACAAGTACTGTGAACAAAGTGATGTTGTTTTCGAATCATAACGTACAGGGCAGGTCACACATACCTGCAGCTGTACATCTGCAGATGTCTCAGAGTCCACCATCAAGGGTGATAAATGCAAGGCCATTAACATCTTGTTGGCGCTGCGGGGGTGATCATCGTTTCCATTCATGCCGATTCAAAGGATACATTTGCAAGGACTGTGGAACAATGGGACACCTCCAAAGAGTGTGCAGACGAGCTGCTAAGCCTGTTAAACCTGCAAACCACCATGTTGCAGAGGAGGATCATGACGAAACAGAGCCTCAGATAGAGGAGGCAGAGGTACATGGGGTGCACACATTCACCACAAATTGTCCCCCGATAATGCTGAAGGTTGAACTAAATGGACTCCCGGTGTCAGTGGAGCTGGACACGGGTGAAAGCCAGTCCATCATGGGCAAAAAGACTTTCGAAAGGTTGTGGTGCAACAAGGCCTCAACGCCAGTCTTAACTCTAATTCGCATGAAACTAAGAACTTACACAAAAGAATTGATTCCTGTAATCGGAGGTGCTACCGTAAAGGTCTCCTATGATGGAGCAGTGCACAAGCTACCACTCTGGATGATACCGGGCAATGATCCCACGCTGCTCGGCAGGAGCTGGCTGGGAAAGATACGCTGGAACTGGGACGACATCCGAGTGCTATCGCCCGCTGACGACACTTCGTGTGCCCAGGTCTTAAACAAATTTTCTTCGCTGTTCGAACCAGGCATCGGAAAATTCCAAGGAGCAAAAGTGCAGATCCACCTAATTCAGGGGGCGCGAACAATCCATCACAAGGCGAGAGCAGTACCATACATGATGAGAGAAAGGGTAGAGATCGAGCTAGACCGGCTACAAAGAGAGGGCATCATCTCACCAATCGAGTTCAGCGTGGGCCAGTCCTAATGTCCCAGTCCAAAGGGAGACAGAACCGTCAGAATCTGTGGCGATTACAAAGTAACTATCAATCGTTTCTCCCTGCAGGACCAATAGCCATTACCAAAGGTCGATGACCTCTTTGCAACGCTGGCGGGAGAAAAGACGTTCACGAAGCTGGATCTGACTTCAACCTACATGACGCAGGAACTGGAGGAATCACCGAAGGCCCTCACCCGCATCAACACGCACAAAGGGCTTTTTGTTTATAACAGATGCCCGTTTGGAATCCGATCAGCGGCAGCGATATTCCAGAGAAACATGGAAAGTTTACTGAAGTCAGTCCCACACACCGTGGTCTTCCAGGACGACATCTTGGTCACAGGTCGGAACACAGTCAAGCACCTGCAGAACCTGGATGAGGTTCTTAGTCGATTTAACCACGTGTGGCTCAGGTTAAAACGCTCGCAGTGCTTTTTCCTGTAGCCCGAAGTGGAGTTCCTGGGAAGGAGGATTGCGGCGGACGGCATCAGGCCCACCAACGCGAAGATGGAGACAATTGAGAATTCACCGAGACCACAGAACGTGACGGAACTGCGGTTGTTTCTGGGACTCTTGAACTACTTTGGTAACTTCTTACCAGGTCTCAGCACACTGCTAGAACCACTACATGTCTTACTACGAAAAAGGGGAGAATGGGTTTGGGGCAAAAGCCAAGAAAATGCCTTTGTAAAAGCGAGAAAATTGTTATGCTCAAACAAATTGCTTGTGTTGTATGATTCATGTAAGCGTTTGGTACTAGCATGTGATGCGTCGTCATATGGCATTGGGTGCGTATTGCAACAAGCTAATGATTTCGGGAAATTGCAACCGGTTGCTTATGCATCCAGGAGTCTGTCTAAGGTCGAGAGAGCCTACAGCATGATTGAAAAAGAAGCGTTAGCGTGTGTCTATGGGGTAAAGAAAATGCATCAATGCCTGTTTGGGCTAAAATTTGAATTGGAAACTGACCATAAGCTTCTTATAGCCTTGGTTTCCGAGAATAAAGGGATAAATACCAACGCATCGGCCCGCATCCAGAGATGGGTGCTCATGTTGTCCTCATACAACTACGCCATCCACCACAGGCCAGGCACAGAAAACTGCACCGATGCTCTCAGTCGGCTGCCATTGCCCACCACGGGGGTGGAAATGGCGCAGCCCGCAGATCTAGCCATGGTTATGGAAGCATTTGAGAGTGAGCAATCACCCGTCACTGCCCGGCAGATCAAAACCTGGACAAGCCTGGACCCCTTATTATCTCTAGTCAAAAGCTGTGTGCCTCACGGGAGCTGGTCCAGTGTCCCAGTGGAAATGCAGAAAGAGATAAAGCCATTCCAGCGCCGCAAAGATAAAATATCTATATAGGCAGACTGCCTTCTGTGGCGCAATCTGTGGTCCCCAAGAAGGACAGAGACACCTTCATCAATGGCCTCCACAGTATCCACCCAGGTATCGTAATAATGAAAGCAATAGCCAGATCCCACGTGTGGTAGCCTGGTATCGATGCGGATTTAGAGTCCTGCGTTCACAGATGTAATACATGCTCGCAGTTAAGCAATGTACCCAGGGAGGCGCCGCTAAGCTTATGGTCTTGGCCCTCCAAACCGTGGTCTAGGGTACACGTCGACTATGCAGGCCCGTTCTTGGGTAAAATGTTCCTTGTGGTTGTAGACGCGTATTCCAAGTGGATTGAATGTGAGATAATGTCGACCAGCACGTCGGCTGCCACTACTGAAAGCCTGCGGGCCATGTTTGCCACTCACGGCTTACCCGATGTCCTGGTGAGCGATAGCGGGCCATGTTTTACCAGGGCTGAGTTCAAAGAATTCATGACCCATAACGGGATCAAACATGTCACATCTTCCCCGTTTAAACCAGCTTCCAATGGTCAGGCAGAGAGAGCAGTGCAAACCATCAAGCAAGGCTTGAAGAGGGTAACTGAAGGCTCACTGCAGACTCGCCTATCCCGAGTCCTGCTTAGCTACCGCACGAGACCCCACATGCTCACTGGGACCCCACCTGCTGAACTGCTCATGAAAAGAACACTTAAGACAAGGCTCTCATTAGTTCACCCTGATCTACATGAACAGGTAGAGAGCAGGCGGCTTCAACAAAATGCATACCATGATAGCGCAAATGTGTCACGCGAGATTGAAGTCAATGATCCTGTATTTGTATTAAATTATGGACAAGGTCCCAAGTGGCTTCCCGGCACTGTCATGGCCAAAGAGGGGAGCAGGGTGTTTCAGGTCAAATGGACTCATTCATCGGAAACACTTGGACCAAATCAAACTCATATTTACGGACTATCCTGAGCAACCCCCTTTGCACCCCACCTTTTTTGATCCCCCAACATACACACCAGTGGCAATCAGCACCACGGTTGACCACGAAGCAGAACCCATCATCAACAGCAGCCCTGCAGGGCCCAACACACCCAGCAGCCCAGCAAGGCCAGCTGCACAGCAGCCCAGCGAGGGCCCAACAAATGATTCAACAACGCCAGCTTTCACACCGAGACGATCAACGAGGGCAAGAAGGGCCCCAGATCGACTCACATTTAAATAGTTACACTATTGACTTTGGGGGGGAATGTTATTATATATGTGGACTTGTATTTACTCTGTACAGCCACCAGAGGGCTCATCCCCCAGAGTCCCAAGGGATCCCATAATCCCTTGGAGCACAGGTACTTAGGAAGGCTTCACAGGTTGGAGAGGCACTCTGGAGACCTGCAGTAAAAGACTAAGGTCACACTTTACTTTGAGCTCACAGTATTCAGTCTGACTATTTCTCCATACAGAACACCAACAATAAATGGTTACGCAATGTTGCTGGCTCTTGATACCTGGTTGTTTGCTTTGGAGGGGAGTGATTTTGCTTCTTATTCTGTGTGGGTTATGGGCAACATGGTACTGTAGCAATGTTCAATTAAACCAGCAGATAAGATAATGAATGACATTACAGCTGGTCTATCAAACTATTAATGACCCGTAAATAATGGAAGCTGCAGGCATGAGTGAGTCCCAAAGGTTTTCTGCACAAATTAAAGAAAATTACTAACAGGCCAGTTATATTACACTGTTTGTATCAATTTGACTTCAAAATATAAGATACAGACTGGGAGCAAGGTCAGAGTGAACTCTAGCAAAAGTGTTGAGTCTATCTGGAGGAGCTGTACGCGTAATGGTTAGTAATACTGCACCAGTTACAAAACAAAGTTTTCAAACTTCATTCCTCAAATGAAAAAAATGCTATCCATTAACATCAACAATATAACTTTTTTTGGATCCGAGTGAATACAGCTCTTTACATGTTTGTAAGCATGCTGTGTACGTGTTTGTAAACACACTGTGGGCGAAATTGCCCATTTATCAGAGGCCCGTTAGCTTTTCGCCCGGGTGGGGGATATGCGACTGGCTTCCAGGAAATTGCCCAGCCGCCATGCAACCAGCAATGACATCATTACCATGCACGGAGACCCCTCAGTGCCGTGCCAGCGACCCCTTAGTGCTCCGCCAGGAAAATTGCGCGCGGACCATGAGGCTGGTGTGACCAGGTGTCAACGCCAGCTTTGCGAGTCGCAGAGCTGGCTGGCATCCGCTCACGGGGCAGAAGTTAAAGGGGAAATCATAGGTGCACCGTGCCGCTGCCTCCGATTTTTTGATGAGACTTGGGTCGGCTCACTAACCTGTTTTTTTAGCGTGGTCCGGGCCGCCATCGTGCAGCCTGGCATTCCGTTTTGGGTGCCAAGCTGCAAACCCGGTACCATGCTGCCCTGGTAGTCTAGTAGAGGCCATCAGAGGCCTTGCAGACACCTGCGTCTGTGCACACTCGGAGGCCGAACTCCAAGCCATCGTCAACAGCTTCACCGAGGAGTAGGAGAGCATGGGCCTTACACTAAACACCCGTAAGACAAAGGTCCTCTATCAATCTACCCCCGCCACACAGCACTGTCCCCCGGTTATCAAAATCCACGATGAGGCTTTGGACAACGTAGACCATTTTTCATACCTTGGGAGACTATTGTCAACAAGGACAGACATCGATGAAGAGGTCCAACACTGCCTTCAGTGTGCCAGTGGAGCCTTCAATCGCCTGAGGAAGAGTGCTTGAAGACCAGGACCTCAAACCCAGCACCAAGCTCATGGTTTACAGAGCAGTAGTGATACACACCATCCTATATGGCTCAGAGACATGGACTATGTACAGCGGGCACCTCAAAACACTGGAGAAATACCACCAACGCTGCCTTTGCATGATCCTGCAAATCCATTGGCAGAATAGGCGCAACAACCTCTGTGACCTCACTCAGGCCAATATCCCCAGCATCGAAGCACTGACCACGCTCAATCAGCTCCGCTGGATGGGCCACATCGCACGCATGCCTGACACGAGACTCCCAAAACAAGTGCTCTATTTGGAGCTCCAACACGGCAAGCAAGCCCCAGGTGGGCAGAGGAAATGCTTCAAGGACACCGTCAAAGCCGCCTTGAAAAAATGTAACGTCTCCACTGACACCTGAGAATCCCTGGCCCAAGAACGCCCAAAGTGGAGGAAAAGCATCCAGGAAGGCGCTGAACACCTTGAATCTCTTTGCCGAGAGCAAGCTGAAGCACATGGCAACCCAGGCACCCCACCCACCCGTTGCTTCAAACACCGTTTGCCCCACCTGTGACAGAGACTGTCGGTCCTGCATTGGACTCTTCTTTCACTTGAGAACTTATTTCTAGTGTGGAAGCAAGTCATCCTCGACTTCGAGGGACTGGCCTATGATGATGATGCAGAGTGCGTGGTGGCCCTCCCCTTTAAGTGAAGGGGAGGGTCATTGAAACGCGTCAGTGCTACATGGAGCATCCATGTAGTACTGCACAACTCGCCCCAGCATCGCCCTGGGTTCCGCCCCTAAAGGATGTGAAGCCCAAGAGATTGCACTCCACTTCCTTTGAGGGGCGGTAAGCCCAATTCAGCGGCCAAGGTGGGACGTCTGCATCAGGTGCAGGAAGTCCCGGCCCCAGCAGGTTTCCGCCCCCAATCGGGACGCAGGGAAATTTTGCCCCCGCTGTGTGCATGTTTGTAAATATGTGAGCAGAGAACTCTGCTTTCCCTGTAAGGAAGCAACACAGAGCATATATATAGCTCAGTCCTGCATTGATCCAAACAAGGGCTTTTCTCAAACCAGTACATATTAACATAATTTCATCACGACAGATTATCATGCAGTGTGATATTTTGTATATTCTATGCACTATGTTGGCTGCGAATGGGACTAATTAGTCTCGTTCTGAAAAGTTTGAGGACACATCTAATGCAGTAGTCAAGATTGCATTAGGGTAAATTTTCTGCTTTTGCACATTGCACACTGGGAGCGTTTATTGGAATTTAAATTAATGGCTGGGAAATCAGTTGGCCCACTTACCAGGCACATGATCGTCCACACTCAATATTCTGTTATGCGATGTTCTGCACTGGGAAATAAAAGTGAAAAATTACCCCAATCACGAATCCAATGTTGAGTTATTTCTATATCACTGATATGCAATATTTTTTTATTTTTACTGGTGTAAAATATTCCCCTCCATTATTAAGAAAGATTAGTTAGGACCTGAAATTCCGATTGAGGTCTTCCTGCGGGCAAACGAGTGAAATAGGGAAAAAAGATGTGCATTTACATGTTGCTGCTGCGCCCATTCGAACTTCCGAGCCTGAGGCCTTTGGTGACTACACGTTGCAGCGCGTGCACGTGGGGATGTGCGCAGGCCGGGAGCTGGAGACAGCAGCCAATCAGGTTAGTATATTTTCTCATTCATAGTAATAGGAGTTCCGTAAACACCCAAAACACAATAAAAAATTGAAAATAAACTACATAGTTAACATTCATTTAAATTAAAGTTCTTATAAAAAATATATTTTCCCGACTTTTTAAAAAGCTTTTTTAATTAAGCCTTAAAATAAACTTACCGTAGTGGGAAGGATTTTTAAAAATAAAATGTGTTTTTATAACTTTATTTTAAAATGTTTCTGTGTATTTTTAAACACTTGCGCCCATAAAAGTAGGCTATATCCCTGCTTTTTCAGGTGCAAGATTTTAAAGGACATTTGCAGGGCAAGATATTCGTAAATATTGGAAATCTTGCCCTGCAAGTGTCCTCGCTCCCGATATGTGTGAGATCTGTCAAGCCAGAAACTTGACGGATCGGAAAAGCCGATTTTCAGCGCATGCGCATTGCGCTCTGAAACCCAGCTTTTCCGATGCCTTCCCGGGTCCGTAGAAACTTCGTACGGATCCGGGACATCAGAATTTCAGGGCCTATAAGCACTCTCATGAAATAAATGTTCACAAACTGTTCAGAGCAGTGTAATGAAAATGTGCTGGTTTGTGTAAGAATAGGAATAATACTGAGGCACAATGACACAAACTACAAAGTTCCTTGAAGTTAAATGAAAAATGAATGGATATCCTAAACAAAGACATGTTCATGGGTTTAATTAAATTAAATGACCAGGACTATACAAACGGGTCTGCATTACACATAGGATTCAATAATTAACAAACTGATGACTATTAACTGATACTGTGTTATAGGAGTGTTCACGTCAGCTTCGTGTTTATATTTCTATCACCTATTCTTCGTCTGCCTGGTCCACATTATAACAGCGACTGCATTTCAAAAGTACTTCATAGATTCATAGAAATTCATAGAAATTTACAGCACAGAAGGAGGCCATTTCAGCCCATCGTGTCCTCACCAGCCAACCAAAAGCTATCCAGCCTAATCCCACTTTCCAGCTCTTGGTCTGTAGCTCTGCAAGTTACGGCACTTTAGTGCATATCCAAGTATTTTTTTAAATGTGGTGAGGGTTTCTGCCTCCACCACGCTTTCAGGCAGTGAGTTCCAGACCCCCACCACCCTCTGGGTAAAGACATTTCCCCTCATATCTCCTCTATACCTCCCCCCAATTACTTTAAACTCTGGATGTTGACCCCTCTGCCAAGGGAAACAGGCTCTTCCTATCCACTCTATTCAGGCCCCTCATAATTTTATACACTTCAATCAGGTCTCCCCTCAGCCTTTTCTGTTCCAAAGAAAACATACCCAGCATCTCCAATCTTTCCTCATAGCCAAAATTCTCCAGTCCAGGCAACATTCATGTAAATCTCCTCTGCACCCTTTCCAGTGCAATCGCATCTTTCCTGTAATGTGGTGACCAGAACTGCACACAGTACTCCAGCTGCGGCCTAACCAGTGCTTTATACAGTTGAAGCATAACGTCCTTGCTCTTGTATTCCATGCCTCGACTAATAAAGGCAAGTATTCCATATGCCTTCTTAACCAACTTATCTACCTGGCCTGCTACCGTCAGGGGTCTGTGGACCTGCACTCCAATGTCCCTTTGTTCCTCTACACTTTTCAGTGTCGTACCATTTAATGTGTATTCCCTTGCCTTGTTAGACCTCCCCAAATGCTTTACCTCAAACTTATCCGGATTGAATTCCATTTGCCACTGTTCTGACCAGTACATTGATATCTTCCTGCAGTCCACAGCTTTCTTCTTCATTATCAAGCACACAGCCTATTTTAGTGTCATCTGCAAACTTCTTAATCATACCCCCAACATTCAAGTCCAAGTCATTGATATATACCACAAAAAAGCAAGGGACCCTGCACTGAGCCCTGCGGAACCCCAGTGGATACAGCCTTCCAGCCACAAAAACACCCATAAATCCATCAACTTTGCTTCTTGCCTCTCAGCCAATTTTGGAACCAACTTGCCATTTTGCCCTGGATCCCATGGGCTTTTACTTTCGTGACCAGTCTGCCATGTGGGACCTTATCTAAAGCTTTGCTAAAATCCATATACACTACATCATATGCACTGCCCTCATCGCCCCTCCTGGTTACCTCCTCGAAAAATTCAATCAAGTTAGTCAGACACGACCTTCCCATAACAAATCCATGCTGATTAATCCGTGTCTTTCCAAATGTCGCTCAGATTTTTTCCAATAATTTTACCATTACTGTGATTAGGCTGACCGGCCTGTAATTACTCGGTCTATCCTTTTCTCCCTTTTTAAACAAAGGTACAACATTCAGGGCGTGATTAACCCATAGGCTAATAAGGCCCTTATATTTTTTAGGCCCTTGACTTTAGGCCCTAATTATAAATTGGAGTATAAATCAGCCAAACACCACAAAAGACAAAAGACATGTGATGATGCAACTTCACACACATTCAGTGGCAAGGAAGCCTTCAGAGTCAAGGCCATGAACTTACCAGTCTTTGTTTGAAAATATGTATTCAGAGAATTTTTTTTGTTTGATATCACAGTTTAAAGCCAGGAAGAAACCATTTGAATTGTATGCTGATTTTTAATGCACATAGCTTTGATTTTTGTTAGTTGTTAAATTTGTATAAATATACAATTATATTTGTCTGATGATTTTATGAATTGTATGCAATATATAGTACATATATAGGCCCTTCCCTCCTATTAGTCTTAGGCCCCACACAGCCTTAATCTGACACTGACAATATTAGCAGTCCTCCAGTCCTCTGGCACCACAGCTGTAACCAGAGAGGACTGGAAAATAATAGTCAGAGCCTCTGCTATTTCCTCTTTTGCTTCTCTTAACAGCCTGGGATACATTTCATCCTGGCCTGGGGATTTATCCACTTTCAACGCTGCTAAGCCCCTAAATACTTCCTCTCTCACTATGTTTATCTCGCCTAATATTTCACACCTCCTCCCTCATTGCAAAGTCTGCAACGCCCCTCTCTTTTGTGAAAACAGGTGCAAAGTATTCATTGAGAATTATACCCACGACTTCTGCCTCCACACACAGATTTTCTTTATGGTCTCTAATAGGCCCCATTCTTTCTCTAGTTATCCTCTTGCTCTTAATGTATTTATAAAACATCTTTGGGTTTTCCCTGATTTTATTTGCCAACATTCTTTCATGCTCTCTCTTTGCTTTCCTGATATCTTTTTTAATTGCTCCCCTGCACTTTTTATACTCCTCTTGAGTTTCTGCAGTATTGAGTTCTCGGTATCTGTCATAAGCTCCCCTTTTTTTCTTTATCTTATGTCCACTTCAGTGGCTGTAAAGCGCTTAGGGAAGGCCTGAGGTTGTGAAAGGCGCTATATAAATGCAAGTGTATTTTTTTCTTACAGATCTGGCATTCCCCTGCTCCCAGGTCATTACTAATACTCCCTGTGATGAGCTGGACCGGAGGGAAAATACATTTCTCAGGCACTGTTATCCATTGTGCTTATCCTTCCCCCTGCTAGGAAGGAGCTGTCATGACTTCCACTTGCTGTGACTCCAGTGAACAAAGTGGAGTTTAACCCAGCGTCCACTTTGCTTCAAGACACTAATTGTTCATGCTCCAATGCATGGTAATACCATGCCATCACGTCGATTGGATGTTTAAACATTCAAAACAACTCTGAGGGCGATTTTTCTGTTGCTGCATTTGGGCATATTGTATGGCCTGAACACATCGCATAGAAAAAAATGACAAGGATCACACACCTGATTTTCTATTAATTTATTTTCTTTTGCAATGTGACAGAGTTACACTAACGTGATTCTAACGTACACTATTTTTTTTAACAAACTGAATATTTGCTGGAAATTGATCGGCTCAAATTGTCATGAAACCAACCAGCTGATACTGACCCATCGCACATCCACATCCATTTCTACAATTAATTTGATTTTGTGATTCATACATGCACAAGAGACAGCTGAACTTCCAGTGACATGAAGTGCGCAAACTAATATATTATATAACTCAAACAAAACTATAGGTTAGCACTAGCCTCTAGGCATTCTGTTCAGCATTTACTGTAGGTTTACACTAGTATAAGTTTAATACTGGAGTTACTGGCTATATAACCTTGAAATTGACTCCCATTCGGTCTTGCTGAAAGTGAGTGCAGATCAGAGAACATAAGAACATAACATAAGAAATAGGAGCAGGAGTAGGCCATTTGGCCCCTCGAGCCTGCTCCGCTATTCAATGAGATCATGGCTGATCTTCTACCTCAACTCTACTTGCCCGCATTATCCCCATATCCCTTGATTCCCTTAATATCCAAAAATGTATCAATCTCTGTCTTGAATATACTCAACGACTGAGCTTCCACAGCCCTCTAGGGTAGAGAATTCCAAAGATTCACAACCCTCTGAGTGAAGAAATTTCTCCTCATCTCAGTTCTAAGTGGCCAATCCCTTATTCTGAGACTGTGACCCTGATTCTAAACTCCCCAGCCAGGGGAAACATCCTCTCTGCATCTACCCTGTCAATCCCTGTAAATTTTGTATGTTTCAATGAGATCACCTCTCATTCTTCTAAACTCGAGAGAATATAGGCCTAGTCTACTCAATCTCTCCTAATACAGGTGCAGCGTCGAGAATTCGGAATCCTCGGGACCGAAGCCGTTCCGGATTCCGGGCTTTTCCGCACTTTCAATCGTCTTTCTGACGTCACGAATCCGGAAATACCCGAGCCCAGGTTCGAGTCTTTCCAGATTTCGGAACGTCATAAAGTGGGGGGGGGGGTGGTGTGGGGGGCGGCGGTCCCCGCCGAGGAGCTGCTCAGGCGGGCCCCACCAAGGAGAAGGTGTTCGGGCGGGCCCCACAGGGGAGGAGGTGTTCGGGTAGTGCCCCACAGAGGAGACGGTGTTCGGGCAGGCCGGCGAGGAGGCCGCGAGTAAGTGCAGTGGCGGCGATTGAGGCGAGGCGAGCGACAGCAAGGTAAGGGCAATGGGGGTGAAGCGAGGCCCGAGGTCAAGCAGCGCTGGGGTCCCGAGGTCGGCAGGGTCAGCGGTTCCGGATTCCGGAGCATTTTACGGATTCTGGACGACCCTGCCACCGCTCGGTCCGGTGTCCGTATTCCAGAACACCAGATTTTGACACTGCACCTGTAGTACAATCCCCCCATCCCAGGCATCAGTCTGTTGAACCTTTGTTGCACTCCCTCAATGGAAAGTATATCCTTCCTTAGGTAAGGAGATCAAAACTGTACACAATACTTCAAGTGTGGCCTCACCAGGGCCCTATATACTTGCAGTAAGACGTCTTTACTCTTATACTCAAATCCTCTTGTAATAAAGGCCAACATACTATTTGCTTTCTTAATTGCTTGTTGCACCTGCATGTTAACTTTCAGTGTTTCATGTACAAGGACACCCAGGTCCCTCTGAACATCAACATTTCTCAAACTCTCACCATTTAAAAAAATATTCTGCATATTCTATTTTTCTTACCAAAGTGGATAACTTCACATTTCTCCACATTATATTCCATTTGCCATGTTCTTGCCCACTGATTTAGTCTATCTATATCTCCTTGAAGCTTCTTTGCATCCTCGTCACAAGTTACATTCCCACCTAGCTTTATATCATCAGCAAACTTGGATATATTACATTTGGTCCCCTGTTCCAGTTGCAGATATCTGTGTGACAACTTGCAAATTTATGATTTTCTGACCATGGGCTAAGACCTCCACTTTTGCGCTTATCGCCCAAAAGTGGCCATTATTTCCAGTGTGGGCAGTAAAAAAGGGTTTTCAGATCGCCGACTTCTCACCCATTCTCAAAACACCTAGTTTACATTTTTGAAAATGGGCATTAACGTGACCGTCTGCCGTAAAGTGTGGCTGTCCTTAGCAACGGCATGGCAACGCTCGATTCACGCGATTCTGGAGGTCAAGGGTCACCATGACATGCGCAGAAGAGGAGGCAGAGAGATAGGGAGCTCAGAGGGACTGAAGGCGTGGCTGGGTGTGGTGTGGTTGCATTGGGAGGAAAGAGGGAGACTTTAGAGCTTCACTGCAACTACGGAAACAAAAATTAGCAGTTACCAGCCACATATTTGCCCGAATTTAGCCTATAATGGAGGGAGAGGAGGAGGCATCACAGCACGCTGTGGAGACTCACGCTGGAGAGAGCAGTGAGGTGAGAGAGGAGCAAATTGGAGGGCGCAAAAGGGCGAGGAGGTTCTCGGACGAGGCCTTCCTTCAGCAGGAGGTCGAGTTACGCTGGGGTGATTTGACACAGGGCGGGCCTAGCAGAAAATATGGACCAAGATAGCAGAGGTGGTCTCGTCGGCAACCAACGAGGTGCGTGAGGGCAACCAATGCCGCAAACGATGGAATGATCTTGTGGGATCCGCATGAGTAAGTATTACATTGATTTACATGTACTTATGTATTTATATAATTTGATTTGTAACAGTCATGAGTGACTATCATCAGATGTGAGATCTTGCACTTTTACCGAGAATGTTTTACACAAAGCCTGCGGTCACGCTGCACGTCTTTAGGTAAAGAATGATAATTATCATAATAATCATAATTACATCTGTCGGTTATGTGTTGTATCAATCTCTGTGACAGTATCGAGCAATGATATCACGCAATGATCTCATGCCATGTCGTCCTGTCACCTTTTACAGAAGAAGCTAGCGACAAGAAGGTCCATGCAGAGGCGAATGGGTGGGGGGCCACAGTCCCCTGCGACATCACAGAGATGGAGGAGCGAGTGCTAGCACTCGTGTGGAAGCACCCCCGGGCAGCCACAGACGCATCTGCAGACCCTGAAGTGATGCTACGTGAGTAAAGCTTACACCATTATGTGGTGTAAAGTCAATAGATGCCACACCAACTCATATCCGAAGAATCATATATGATAGATGATTTCTAAAAGTGTCATAGAAATAATGCTGGCCTAATGAAAATCATTGCAATGCACAATGTGTTGATGGTGATGAAATGTGATGTCTGCTATGATTTTGAGAGCGGTGGTGCTTTTGTCGTGCATATGCTGTGTGTAGCGCTGGATTCACCTTGTCAGCCTAACACCTCCTTTTGCTCTAATAACCTAATTTGTGTCTTGCAGCTCAGCCAGCAGCGCGGCCCCAGGCAATGCCACAAAGACCGGAGGTGGGGGCGTGGGGCAGGAGTTGGCGGATGATCCTACTACATCTGGTGCTGAGGAGCTCCGATTGTCGCCCGTCAATCTGCTGGGTCTGTCCTTGATGGGTGAGAGCGCGGACTTCAAAGAACCTGCATCGCCACGCTACAGAACCCATTCCACCCAAGGCCATCTAGCGGTCCTCTGGTCATTCCTGCCTCCACTCTAGAGGTGCCGGCCCCAAGCACAGTGAACCTCATTTGTCCCAGGATGGCGCCGATCCCACGGAGGTCTCGTGGATGCGGCAGGTCTGTTCCACGAGCACGATATGACAGCGGAGAGATAGTACAGTTGTCCAGGAGGACTGTAGACATTGGTGACCAGCTCATCGAAGCATTGGGAGGCATATCCCAACACCTGGCCACCATGACTGAGAACATTCTGGGCATGGTGCAGCCTCTGGATGTGATAGCCAGGAACACTGCTGCCACAGGCCTCCCAATGGTCCCCAAGTGCAGCACTCCATCCCTAGGTTCTGCGAACGGCAGATGAGAGCAAGGACCAAGATCCTGCTTCTGCATCAGAGAATGTTGCCCCCTCAGCACCCACTGCTCCCATACCCGTCCAACCAACGCATCTGCCTTCATCCCCCCTAATGAAGCACAGCCTGAAGAGCTCCTCGGCCAGGCACCATGGAGCGAGGGGGGAAGGGGTAGAGGTGGGAAAAGAAGTCGAGGGATGAAGGAAAGTGAGGTCCATGTGCGCAGGTGATGGCTGTGTTATATCTCCATCTGGGTGTATGCAATTTGTTGCAATGTATGGGTGCTGGGGACCATGCTCCTGCTTTGACTTTGTATTCTGTATTGGTGGACAGGTTGAGCATGTGATTTATGTCAGTGGTGGAAAAAGTGGGGCGTGGGCGGGCGTTGGGTGTTATTGGCTGTGATACTTATGATTTCAGACCAATGTTGGTATTAAACTTTTGTTATTGCGCATTGTCTCAGATAGCTGGACGGTTACACACTGGTGATTCCTTAACATGAAAGTGTTAAATACAACTTAACATCAATCAATGTAAACTTTAATTGGCACCAAGGTGATGGGCACCATTGATGTCTGAGCTGCTCACACACAGCAGTGTGTCAGCATTGTCACTCACATCAGCGTTCTTTCAGGCAAATCTTTCCGATATCAGCTCCTCAAGTAAGAGTGGGATTTATCAAATGCCAGCCACATCGCTGGCGTTCGTTCCGGTTAGTTCCACTTTTTGTGGGCGGTTTTTTGAGCGAGCGATATTGTGGGCGATATGTGTGCGAGGTGGTGAAATTGAAGATGGGCGATCTCCATGGCCGCTAGTTTGGGTAAATATGCTCTATACGACAAAAAACAGCAGGCGGGCGTTAATATTGAATCTCGCGTAAATTCCATGTGAAAACTAACGCTGGGCGATATGGGTGTTGAATTTGCCCATTCTGATGATTCCGCCCCAAAAAAGTGGGCGGGTGGTGATATTTTTTCTCAGCGTTAAGCCCATTGGGAAAATAACACTTGGCGATAAATCTCCTAAAAAAGCCCGTCAGTTTCCATTTTGTGCCAGAATGGGAGATATATTGACGTTATACGTCATTTCAGTGGTAAAATGGGCATTAAGTGGGCATTAGGCATGCAAAAAAAGTGGAGGTTCTAGCCCCATATATGTTTAAGGCTGGAAAATCAGGAGCAGTGTTAATTGAGCACGCTAACCTCTGTGCTCAATCACCAGATGTGTGCTCCCATTGGATCAGTGCATCATTAGTCTAGACCTAGGAGCATATTGATTACCTGTCATTTTGGTCACAGTAGGTGCATATGCCAGAAAAATTAGGGAACTAGAGAGAAAATAGAGTAATTTCATGCCCTAAGTAAATAAAGTAGAAAAGAAGTCTTTGTGTAGTTGTGGCAGTAGTCGCACGTCTCATCCAAATAATGCAACAGAAAGTAAGTTATAAAAGGTACTGAAAAGGTTCTGCTCTCTCAGGTGGACGTAAAAGATCTCATTGCACTATTTTGAAGAAGAGCAGGGGAGTTATCCCCGGTGTCCTGGCCAAGATTTATCCCTCAATCAACATAACAAAAAAACAGATGATCTGGTCATTATCACTTTGCTGTTTGTGGGAGCTTGTTGTGCGCAAATTGGCTGCCACGTTTCCTGCATAACAGCAGTGATTACACTCCAAAAGTACTTCATTGGCTGTAAAGCACTTTGAGACATCCGGTGATCGTGAAAGGCGCTATATAAATTAAAATCTTTCTTTCTTTCATATGTAGTTAAGCAACCATGGTCAACAAATGAGATAAGAGACAGTATCCAGGTTTACAGAAGAGCAAGGAAAAGTGAAATTCAGCGGACTGGGAGAGCTATAAAAAGCAACAAAGGGCAAAGGGATACAAAGAAAGTAATAAGAGGTGCAAAAAGGGAATATGAATAAAACCTCCAGTGGATATCAAAGCTAACAGCAAAAGATTTTACCAATATATTAAGAGACAGAGAGGTAGAAATTGTCCCCCGCCCGAAACAGGGTGCACGCACCCATTTCAATAGTTTTTAACCGCAGCTGTGGTTGAGGTCGCCTCTTGAGCGAAATTCTGCTCTGTTGTTTGTTTATATTCGGATCCGGAAGTTGTTCTCAATAGAGGCAGTGACTGCACGAGAGGGGCAGAAGTTGGGGCGGTGAGTATACTTGAGGGACGGAAGTTGGGGGGTGCGGAGTGACTACTGCGATGACATCATCACGGTGCCATGTCACCACGGCTCTCCCCTTCACTTAAAGGGGAGGGCCTGCGTAAATTTTAAACTTTGGCCCATTGGGCCAGCAGGGAGGGTTTTGGCCGGCCCAAGAGGGGTGCCAGGCTGCCTTTTGGTGGCCCAGCCGAACCCGGGGGCATAATTGTCGGGCCGACATAGCAGTTGTCCGACAAAAAAAAGCATGGCGGCAGCAGCAATGCATCCTCCCCTTTAAGGGAAGCCACACCGCCATTGCAGAAGGCCATAGCCTCACTGGACCACTGGGGAAAAACAGGTTTCAGCACTACCGAAGATTTTCAGAGGGGAATGTCACCGTCAGGGGGATAGATTGTCAGCGCGCATGGTGATAGCGTACTTAAGGCGGATCTGCAGCAGCGGAGCAGCAGAGGGTGGATGGGGCAACCGCCGGGAAACCTCGGGAGGGCAATTGGGCTAGCAGCAGCCATTCCACGAAAAGTCGGCGGCCACTCCACTATGCAACGTGGCCGCCGATTTGCGATGGTAACAGGTCTTAAAGAGAGGGGCAATTTCGGCCCCAGAGAGCAAAGTAGAATGTGGGGCCATTAAAGAGGCAGGCTGTAGTGGATGGAGAAAGAGTCAGACTGAATACTGTGAGCTCAAAGTAAAGTGTGACCGTAGTCTTTTACTGCAGGTCTCCAGAGTGCCTCTCCAACCTGTGAAGCCTCCTTAAATACCTGTGCTCCCAAAGGATTATGGGATCCCTTGGGACTCCGGGGAATGAGCCCTCTGGTGGCTGTGCAGAGTAAATACAAGTCCACATGTATAATAACATTCCCCTCCCAAAGTCAATAGTGTAACTATTTACAATGTGTGTCGATCTGGGGCCCTTCTTGCCCTGGTTGATCGTCTCGGTGTGAAAGCTGGTGTTGTTGAATCATTTGTTGGGCCCTCGCTGGGCTGCTGTGCAGCTGGCCTTGCTGGGCTGCCTGGTATATTGAGCCCTGCAGGGCTGCTGTGGATGATGGGTTCTGCTTCGTGGTCAACCGTGGTGTCGGTTGCCACTGGTGTGTGTTGGGGGATCAAAAAAGGTAGGGTCCAAGGTGGTTGCTCAGGGTAGTCCACGAATCTGAATTTTATTTGGTCCAAGTATTTCCGGTGAATGAGTCCATTTGAAAGTTTGACCGGAAACACCCTGTTCCCTCTTTGGCCATGACAGTGCCGAGAAGCCACTTGGGACCTTGTCCCTAATTTGAAACAAATACAGGATCATTGATTTCAATCTCGCGTGACACATTTGCGCTATCATGGTATGCATTTTGTTGAAGTCGCCTGCTTTCTACCTGTTCATGTAGATCAGGGTGAACTAACGAGAGCCTTGTCTTAAATGCTCTTTTCATGAGCAGTTCAGCAGGTGGGATCCCAGTGAGTGAGTGGGGTCTCGTGTGGTAGCTAAGCAAGACTCGGGATAGGTGAGTCTGCAGTGAGTCTTCAGTTACCCTCTTCAAATCTTGCTTGACGGTTTGCACTGCTCTCTCTGCCTGACCATTGGACGCTGGTTTAAACGGGGCAGATGTGACATGTTTGATCCCATTGCAGGTCATGAATTCTTTGAACTTAGCATTGGTAAAACATAGCCCAATGTCGCTCACCTGGACATCGGGTAAGCCGTGTGTGGCAAACATGGCCCGCAGGCTTTCAGTAGTGGCAGCAGACGTGCTAGCCGACATTATCTCACATTCAATCCACTTGGAGTACGCGTCTACAACCACAAGGAACATTTTACCCAAGCACGGGCCTGCATAGTCGACGTGTACCCTAGACCACGATTTGGAGGGCCAAGACCATAAACTTAGCGGCGCCTCCCTGGGTGCTTTGCTTAACTCCGAGCATGTATTACATCTGTGAACGTAGGACTCTAAATCCGCATCGATGCCGGGCCACCACACGTGGGATCTGGCTATTGCTTTCATCATTACGATGCCTGGGTGGGTACTGTGGAGGTCATTGATGAAGGTGTATCTGCCCTTCTTGGGGACCACTACTCGATTACGCCACAGAAGACAGTCTGCCTGTATCGACATTTCATCTTTGCGCCGCTGGAATGGCTGTATCACTTCCTGCATTTCCACTGGGACACTGGACCAGCTCCCGTGAAGCACACAGCTTTTGACTTGAGATAATAAGGGGTCCTGGCTTGTCCAGGTTTTGATCTGCCGGGCAGTGATGGGTGATTGCTCACTCTCAAATGCTTCCATAACCATGGCTAGATCTGCGGGCTGCGCCATTTCCACCCCCATGGTGGGCAATGGCAGCCGACTGAGAGCATCGTTGCAGTTTTCTGTGCCTGGCCTGTGCGGATAGCATAGTTGTATGCAGACAACGTGAGTGCCCATCTCTGGATGGGGGCTGACGCATTGGTATTTATCCCTTTATTCTCGGGAAACAGGGATATAAGTGGCTTATGGTCAAGTTCCAATTCGAATTTTAGCCCAAACAGGCATTAATGCATTTTCTTTAGCCCCATAGACACACGCTAATGCTTCTTTTTCAATCATGCTGTAGGCTGTCTCAGCCTTAGACAGACTCCTGGATGCATAAGCAACAGGTTGCAGTTTCCCGAAATCATTAGCTTGTTGTAATACGCACCCAATGCCATATGACGACGCATCACATGCTAGCACCAAACACTTACATGGATCATACAACACAAGCAATTTGTTTGAGCATAACAATTTTCTCGTTTTTACAAAGGCATTTTCTTGGCTTTTGCCCCAAACCCATTCACCCCCTGTTCGTAGTAAGACATGTAGTGGTTCTAGCAGGGTGCTGAGACCCGGTAAGAAGTTACCAAAGTAGTTCAAGAGTCCCAAAAACGACCGCAGCTCCATCACATTCTTTGGCCTCGGTGCGTTCTCGTTTGCCTCCGTCTTCGCGTCGGTGGGCCTAATGCCGTCCGTCGCAATCCTCCTTCCCAGGAACTCCACTTCAGGCTACAGGAAAACGCACTTCGAGCGTTTGACCCTGATCCCCACGAGATTTAGTCGACTAAGAACCTCCTCCAGAGTCTGCAGATGCTTGACTGTGTGTTCCGACCTGTGACCAAGTTGTCGCCCTGGAAGACCACAGTGTGCAGGATCGACTTCAGTAAACTTTCCATGTTTCTCTGGAATATCGCCGCCACTGATTGGATTCCAAACGGGCACCTATTGTAAACAAAAAGACCTTTGTGCGTGTTGATGCAGGTAAGGGCCTTCGATGATTCCTCCAGTTCCTGCATCATGTAGGCTGAAGTCAGATCCAGCTTCGTGAACGTCTTTCCTCCCACCAGCGTTGCAAACAGGTCATCGGTTTTTGGTAGTAGCTATTGGTCCTGCAGGGAGAATCGATTGATAGTTACTTTGTAATCGCCACAGATTCTGACGGTGCCGTCTCCCTTGAGAACTGGGACAATAGGACTGGCCCACTCACTCAACTCGATCAGTGAAATGATGCCCTCTTGTTGCCGCCGGTCTAGCTCAATCTCTACCCTTTCTCTCATCATGTACAGTACTGCTCTCGCCTTGTGATGGATGGGTCGCGCCCCCGGAATTCGGTGGATCTGCATTTTTCTCCTTGAAATTTCCTGATGCCTGGTTCGAACAATGAAGGAAATTTGTTTAAGACCTGGGCACACGAAGTGTCGTCAGCGGCGGTTAGCGTTAGGACATCGTCCCAGTTCCAGCATATCTTTCTCAGCCAGCTCCTGCCGAGCAGCGTGGGACATAGAAACATAGAAACATAGAAAATAAGTGCAGGAGTAGGCCATTCGGCCCTTCGAGCCTGCACCGCCATTCAATGAGTTCATGGCTGAACATGCAACCTCAGTACCCCATCGCCGGTACTACCCAGAGTGGTAGCTTGTGCACCGCTCCATCGAAGGAGACCTTTACGGTAGCACTGCCGATTACAGGAATCAGTTCTTTTGTGTAAGTTCTTAGTTTCGTACAAATTGGAGTTAAGACTGGCCTTGAGGCCTTGTTGCACCACAACCTTTCGAAAGTCTTTTTGCCCATGATGGACTGGCTTGTGCCCGTGTCCAGCTCCATTGACACCGGGAGTCCATTTAGTTCAACATTCAGCATTATCGGGGGACAATTCATGGTGAATGTGTGTACTCCATGTACCTCTGCCTCCTCTATCTGAGGCTCTGTTTCGTCGTGATCCTTCTCTGCAACATGGTGGTTTGCAGGTTTAACAGGCTTAGCAGCTCGCCTGCACACTCGTTGGAGGTGTCTCATTGTTCCATAGCCCTTGCAATCGTATCCTTTGAATCGGCATGAATGGAAACAATGATCACCCCCGCAGCGCCAACAAGGTGTTAATGGCCTTGCATTCATCACCCTTGATGGTGGACTCTGAGACATTTGCAGACGTATAGCTGCAGGTATGTGTGACCTGCCCCGTATGTTATGATTTGAAAACAACATCACTTTGTTCACAGTACTTGTAACAGCACTTGTGTACTGAGAGATTTGCTTAGTATTGTCACTGATGGCAATGAACGCCTGGGCTATCATAAGAACATAAGAACATAAAAATTAGGAACAGGAGTAGGCCATCTAGCCCCTCGAGCCTGCTCCGCCATTCAATAAGATCATGGCTGATCTGGCCGTGGACTCAGCTCCACCTACCCGCCTATGCCTATCGCTATGGCCTTACTCAAGGTTGGGGTCTCTACAGTCTAAAGTTTGCGAAGTATGGCTACGTGGCCAATGCCAACTACGAAAAAGTCTCTGAGCATGTGCTCCAAATGTCCTTCAAATTCGCAATGTCCTGCAAGGCGTCTTAGCTCGGTGACATAACTCGCCACTTCCTGGCATTCAGATCTTTTGTACGTGTAAAACCGGTACCTCGCCATCAGAATGCTTTCCTCCAGGTTCAAATGCTCTTGGACCAGTGTGCACAAATCGTCATATGATTTCTCCGTGAGTTTCACTGGAGAGACCAGATTCTTCATGAGGTTTTCCGTTGGTGCCTCACAGACGGTGAGGAGGATCGCCTTTCGTTTGGCAGCGCTCTCTTCCCCATCTAGCTCGTTGGCCACGAAGTATTGGTCGAGTCACTCCACAAAAGTTTCCCAATCATCTTCCTCCGAAAATTTCTCCAGGATGCCCACTGTCCTTTGCATCTTTGGGTTCGCTATCTGCTTCTCGTCGCCAGTCGTAGTGTATGAAGAAAGAGTCAGACTGAATACTGTGAGCTCAAAGTAATGTGTGACCTTAGTCTTTTATTGCAGGTCTCCAGAGTGCCTCTCCAACCTTTGAAGCCTTCTTAAATACCTGTGCTCCCAAGGGATTATGGGATCTCTTGGGACTCCGGGGAATGAGCCCTCTGGTGGCTGTACAGAGTAAATACAAGCCCACATATATAACACAGGCAAGATTATAATGGATGGTAAGGAAATGGCAGACTTGTTAAATGAGTACTTTGTATCTATTGTTACAGTGGAGGAAGAGGACAAAATACCATCGGAACCTAAAAGTAATCCAGGGAAGGACCTTGGTGGATTTAATATAATTTTTTTTAAATGGTAATGGAGAAATAAATGGAACTTAAAATAGATAAATCTCTGGGACCTGAAGGTTTCCATGCCAAGATGTTAAATGAAGTCGGTGAGGGAATTGCAGGGGTATTAGCCATAAGCTCTTTTGATACAGGAATTGTGTCTTTGATTTGGAAAATTGCAAAAGTCACCCCATTATTTAAGAAGGGAAGGAGAGAGAAGCAGGTAATGATAGATCTGTCTGTTTAACATCAATTGTGTGGAAGTTACTGGAATCTGTCATCAGAGATAGAGTGATTGACCCCTTGAACAAGTATCAGCTGATCAAAGAGAGTTAAAATGGACTTCTGAAAGATTGATCATTTCTGATCTAATCTAGTTAAAATTTTTGAGGAGGTCACTAGAATGGTGGATCGGTGAGTTTCTATGGATGTTGCTTATATGGACTTCTATAATAAGACATTTGATAAGGTTTTGCACAAGAAGATATTCGCAAAACTTAGACCACATGGAATCGCAGGTAACCTTGTGACATAGGGTGTAAATTGATTGGGAGGTAGAAGACAGAAAGTAAGGATAAAAGATTTGCTTTCTGATTTGCGGGATGGAGCAAGTGTGTGTTCCCCAAGGATCTGTACTGGGGCCTCATCATATATATATTAACAACGAATGAAGAAATAGAGAGCTGCGTATCCAAGTTTTCAGGTGCAGTAAGTTGTATAAGGGGCCAATTTTCCACTTGCTGATTTTTGGCGCAGTTGTAGAGGTACATCCGATTTTTTTAGTGGTCGACTGCGGCAACAGTTTCAAGTTTTGCCAGAATAAATTTTCATTTTGGAGCGTCGTACATAGACCTTAAGCTCTGTAGGTGCAGCTTAAGGTCTGCGCCGAAAAACTGAGGTTGCCAGGGTAATGAGGGACACACTGAAGGGCTGAGGTTGCAAAGTGAAACATACATGTAGCAAGTCACAAGCAACTATAGAGCCCCGGTGCCGTTGCTATCCTGGGCCGGAAGCCACCCCCCCACCCCCCGCCCCCGGTGCCAGTGCTGCACCTATCCCAGGCCGAAAGGTGCCCGCCCCACCCCACCCCCAGTGCTGCTCCTATCCCAGGCCGAAAGGCCCCCCCACCCCGCCCCCAGTGCTGTGAGCTGACCCTCTGGTGAATTCTTTCCTGGGAAATCCTTGCCTCCTCCACCAATTCTTGCTCAATTGTGCTCAGTGAATTATCAAGTGCAGACTCTCTAACTCACTACCTCAGGCATTTGTGGTGCCAATTTCTGTGCTGGTGCTTGGAAAGGTCAGAACTGAGTGATGGGGCATCATCTGGAGGGTTTTGCTCCTCAGTTTGTGTGGCTGGAGTGATCAAGTTGTCTGATTGACCGAGAAAAAGGGAAGATGGACAAATGTTAGCATGAAGTGGCAAGGGTAGCCACTAGCAGATGAATTACACTGCAATGCCCCACCAGGTGTTCATGTTGAGTGTGTGACTGTGTGTTCGAAAGAAAACAGGAAGGGAAGGTGCCCAAACACCTTGGCATGTGTGGCCTCCAGCCTCACCATCTCTGATGTAGTGTGCCCTTTTTTGGTCAATTTTGCACTGTCTGACAGGACTTTTTCCTTGACTATTATCTCCCTACAGATGAGTGGCAGTTTCTCATGCAAGCAGGGTGGAAGTGGGTTAATATGTGCCCTATGCAAGGCCTGTCAACACGTTTGAGGCAGCTTACCACAGTGTGCATGATAACAGGAAGAAACAGCAAGTGAGAGCAACAAGGAGAAATAGTTTTCAGGGCAGTAGCACCTTTAGATGGTGTGAAAGAAGGTGAAGTGAAGTGTTCCCTACTGACTTGTGGAGTGCCATGGTAAGTGGGGAAGGGAAGGATTGATAGTGCTGAGGCAAGGGATGGTTCTGCATGTCTGTACAGATTCTATGAGAGGTATGAAGGGGAGTCTTACCTCGGTAGCACTGGTCAGATTATTATATTTCTTTCTACGATGCAGCCAGGTCCTGGGGACAATACTGATGACATTAACATTTTCCACCACCGCTCTCCATGCCCGTTCACTAATTTGCCTTGGTGCAACCGACCAGCTATGAGGAAGAGGATTTTCTTCCTGATGGTGAATTGCTCTATCAGCATCTCTATTACAACTTTGAAAATCTTTGGACCCCTACTGGAACTCATTGTGCCTTTGCACATCTATATTAGCAATTATTTTTGGAGAGGGACCAATATTAATCAATTCTTAAATTTCTGAATGAAGCCAAATTTGTCTCTTTGCAAATAGGCCTGAAACACTAACATCTGCATCCCTTTGGCTTTTTAATTTGGTTAGGTGTTTATCCCTAGCATGTTTGCTTATTCAGTTATTTTACTGGCAGATCAAGAACTCATCACGCATATGGCCACCGCTTAGTGTTTACTCATAGTGTTGACTTGAGCCACAGGGGCATGAAGGAAGCATCTTAATTGCTGCATTATTGATCTACTTTTATTATTTTAAAATAAACCATAAGAAATAAGCAAATGAGCCAATCCATTTTGTTGGGAGCTTCTAAAACTGGATGACACATTTCCTGATAACCGATTAAAAAAAAATGTTCTGTGGGACTCTACAAGATGATATGCATCATTCAGCTTCTACATTTTACCTATAAGTGGAGTAGTGTGAGCAGTTCGGTCAGTTTGAGATTCTAGTTGGAAATGTTTGGCAAGAAAAGGGTGCATCGACTGCATAGTACATTTAATCACAACCACGGCTTACATAAATGATTTTGCTTCTTAATTTTGCATGCGTCAGCGTCAACGTGACAACTTGTGAGGGAGGGGAACTAAATAGGAAAGTCGTTAAATCTGTGAGGGATAATTTATCATCATTAACAAAGATTATTCTGATGGAAAAAAAACATTCTATTTCAGCATTCCATTCATGTCAGCCATTATGTCAAATTCTTGAATGCTGTTCGCAGCCATATATGCTGTAGTATGAAAGAACAGCAAATGTGCATGCCATATTCTCTTGTAGCATATCTGGTATATAGTGAAAGATTGTCAGATGCCTAAAAGCAATAATTGCTTAACTTCAGAATACAGACAGCATGCTAATTACATGCAAACACAGTTTGTCATTAATAGTTAAAACATTCAACTTTGGATAGAAATGGGCCTGACAGGTTGACAGATAGAGCTGTACACACGCAATGTAGCAGACTGACGTAGATTCTCTGGTTCTTTTCAAATCCATTTTTAACTTTCAGTAGTGATTAGTTTTATTTTATAACATTAACAGAATGTTACAGATTTTTTATGTCAGTTAGGACCACATACTACAAAAAATGATATGGAAGAGGTGGAGTTATGTTCATCAGGGCAAGGATAATTAAACACTTTTGGACTTTATACTTTCAATTATACCATTAATTGAGATGTAACAATGGTTAGACATGAATTGCAGCTCCCTCCACCCTAGCCCCATAATTGACCTTAATGCCAACCTTCGAATAGCACACCTATTGGATTAGTAGGTCATTTCTATTTCCCACATCAGCCATTCTTCCTGAAAGAAATCATCAAATTAATATTAAACTATGGGAAGTTTTGCAATATAGATCACAACCCATTAGAAAGTGAATGGAGACTGCCCTACTTTATTTAACTCAGGGCTCTTTTATCTGACAAAGAGAAGACATTTAATCCCATCAGTCTGGCCTGGATTTGAACCCAAGTACTGGAGGTGAAAAGAAGTGGATGTACTATAATATGACATTGCCACTTGGGAAATCGCAGGCGTGCAGTCTCATAATTTTCCATCCACTGAAGTTAATAGGTAATATAAATTGTTGGACATTTTAATTGTATTTTGACTTTTTGCTTCAAAAAATCCTAGACTGAGTCAGTAACAAGATAATAAGCAGAAAAACTCAATCTTGTAGTTTAGTGCTATCAATTGAAGATTAATATCAGACTCTTCATGCTTCAGATGGATGTGCCTGTTGTAAGATTTCTAAATCTCTGGCATTTAATTGACAGCAAGACCGATTCTTTTAAAACAATTTGGAATAGTTTATTAAACGCACACACATGCACATCTATCAGCAGTCGTCAGCTATTCTACGGATCTACTTAGTTATAACAGATACAATGATGTTACAATAAAAAAGGTATACTTTACTTCCCTCTGGCAAAGCACATGGCCTGCTTCTTTGTCTGTAGAGGAAGGTCCAGCTTTTGCCATGTGCTTAAGAAAAGAGAGCGAAGAAGAGATCCAGAAATCTTTGGCTTGACTTATTACCCCTTAAGGCCATTGTTTCTCAGAAAGCCTCAGGATTGGGTCTTGGTTCCAGGGCCGTTCCTGATTGGCTCCTCCTCATATATGTGTATGGCTGGAGGGCCGGTGCCATTCCTTGATTAAGTTAATGGCTTTCCAATTAACATCTTTCCTAGTTTGGTGAGTTTCAAATCCATGCTTTCTTTGTTCCTTGAGCTCTGCCCAGCCAGAGGACGTATGAACTTGGGGGAAATCATCAACGTTGTTTCTTTCAACACTGCAGCCTTTCCGTATAATCTACACTTTTAATATTTCTATATATATATATACAGAATCAATTTTATCATTACGAAACATTTTATTCTTACATTGTATTACTGTTACAATCAAATGACAAAAATAACATGTCTGTTAAATTCTAACCTTGTTACTTTGCTGTGCTTTAGTTGTTCCATATTTGAAGCAAATTTACATTGGTACTACCAGAGGTTGTCATCTCTGAGCGTTGCAAACAACTAGAATGAAAATTTGTGGCTGATGGCCTTTGACCCATGAAGGATATAAACATGCTTCCAATTTGTCACTTTACTGGCACACATCACACATTGTTGTAGAGTAAGTGCTCTTTGCTGAGACTGGCTAAACTGTAATGGTTCATCTCTTCTTCGGCTGTCACACAGACCAGCTACATTCTCCACAATATCAGTGTTCTCGTGCTAAGTACAGCAATAAAAATAATTAAATAATCATAGCAATTATATTAAAACTATAATAAAATTGTTGACTTTTTTGTTTTGATTGGCTGCAAGCAACAAGGGAAAGTAATTCCTACATTGCAGATTTTCTAAATACTTCTGCAGCACCTCATGTGAAATGTATCACTGTTTTAGCAGCCACACTTAGAAACAAAGGCAACTTGAGGAATTATTTTAATATGAAAGCAACATAGGTGCAATTTTCCAAATTGGTGCGCCCAGCTTGGATCTTTCCACACTGGGAACACACAGCAGAAATTCGCGTGGTTCCACCTGCACCCCCGCCCTAAATTGTACTGAATAGAAAATCAAAAAATGTCCACATTTTTCAACGTTGTCAATGACAAAATGTTCTCCAGTATTTTTAAAAATACTGTTGCAGGCTGAATTCCTGAGTGGGCATTTCCCATGAGAGCTAGTGCTCATCGGGCGCAGCGTCAATACCTGATATAAATGGGTATAAATTGAGGCATTGAGACCTTGATATCCCACAGTGCTAACTGCCAAGCGAGCCCAGTTAGGGAATTAACCCTTTTATTTCCCTACCTATGACATCCATTTTGTAACAGTATTTAATATGTAATCTCACCATTTTTCCAGGCCTTACTTTTTGTTTTAAGTATCAGCTTGGCTGATCTGGAAGATGGCTGTGGGTTCAGGTCCCACTCTAGGCCAAAAGTGCTCGGGGGCAAAATTGTCCCTCGCCTCGCTCGAGGGCGGTAACCTTCCAGGGCCAGGGCTTTTATCGCCCCACCCGGAAGTCCCGCCCCCTCCGCGGAATTGGGTCTACCGCCCCTCAAAGGATGCGGAGTGCTATCTCCGGCGCTCTGCTTCCTTTGTGGGTGGTGCCGGGGCAATAGTGTGGCATCAAGTCCAGCGTTACATGGATGCTCCGCATAGCGCTAACGCGCTGCAACGCCCCTCCCCTTCCATTAAAGGGGAGCGCTACTGCGCACTCTGCATGGCCCTTTAGTGGCCACCACTGGGCCACCAGGGATGCGTGAGACAGGGCCAGCAGCCCGGCACCCAAGACGGAGCGCCGGGTTGACCAACAAAGATGGCGGCCCGAGTGCTGCAGGTCTCCTCTTTAAACAGTGCCCCGGGAATGGATGTCCATCAGTTTCATTACCCGCAAAGTTGATGTTAGCATCTGCCCGTGCTAGCCTCGCAGCCCACTGGGCCATTCCCCCGTGGGACATTAAGGGGTTGGCGCAGGGTGGTGAGGGATTGCCGCGCAGGGCAATGACGTCATCGTCGGTTCACTGGGGAGTCATTTTGACTTTGGCTGATAGTGTCAAATGGATGATATCAATTCAACCCTCCGTTATACATCTCTCCTGATTGTCATTTCCATCCGTGGAAATTAAAATCAGGAGAGATGTATAGCGGATGGCTGAATCGATATCGCTGGTTGTACACGATCAGCCAAATTTACATCCCCGATGTCAGAGGTACTTTGAGGATGTGATAAAGTGCCACAGGCCCATACCAGCCTGAAGATTCAAATGGTCAAAAAAATCTATTGCCCCACAGGGAGTGGAAGACCAGCAGTAAAAAGGTAATTAATCCCTCTGGGATTGATTACTTTTGTTGATTTACATCTTTAAGGTCATTGTAAGCCCACAACAGAACCCATACCTGCTGTTAACTGAAATGGGAATTGTAAAGTCCTGACTCTACAGTATGAAACCACACGAGGCACATTCTGGGGACAAGGTCACTCTGTGACCTTAACTCTTTATTCACAGGACTCCAAAGACGATGACCCTGCGTGGGACCTCCCTTGTTATACCTGTGTGATCAGGTAAGGAGTGTCTCCCACAAGTTCACCCCTTGTGGTCAAGGTGTGCATCTAGGTTGAGTGTATACAGTAATACAGTGGTGTTACATTATAGTTACATACATGACAGGAATGGCTGAGTGTAACTGGGGTGAGCTGGTGGAATTTCCAGTGTAGCCCAGGATTATCCCGAGATATGCCCCAAATTGCTGATGTAGTACGTAGGAGATGCTACAACAACAGGTTGCATTTATAAGGCTCCTGTACCTTAGTAAAAATGTCCCAAGACGCTTCACTGGAGCATTATCAGACAAAATTTGACACTGAGCAACTGAGGAGTTATTAGAACAGGGTCAAAGTGGTAGGTTTAAAAAGTGACTTAAAGGAGGAGAGGGAGGTGGAGAGGTCTAGGGAGAGAATTCCAGAGCTTGGGGCCTCGGCTGCTGAAGGCATGGCCACCAATGGTGGAGCAATGAAAATCAGGAATGCGCAAAAGGCCAGAATTGGAGGAGCAGAGAGATCTCTGATGGTTGTAGAACTGGAGGAGGTTACAGAGAAGGGATAAGGCAAGGCATGGGCCTGAACTTTAAATTTAAGGGGCTAAAAATTCGGGGAATTAGCGTCATCCGTTACTGCCAGATTTGGGGAAAAAAAGGTGACCGCCACAAATCTGCCCGCTACTCGTGGATCCCACAGCAGCCGCCATTTTCAGCTGGGTGGCAGCGCTGCCAATGTCCTCGTTCATGAAAATGATGTAGATTATGGAGATCGTGACGTCAGTGAGTGTGCAACACTGCCATTTTCAACTTTGCCGCTCCGCTTATCAGCATACCTTAAGTACGACCAGCTGAGCAAGACTTGACAAGCAGGAAGGACGCTCCAGCAGCGTTATTTAAAGGGATCATCAAGCAACGACTTGCAGCTGACATGTTTCTGCAGTTTGAATGGCTCTTTGCAACTTTCTGCAACTTCAGCAGCTTTATAAACTTCTTTCAAGTTTCTAAGGTAACAGGGAGTCTTGTTGCAAGTGGATAACAACATTCTTATTTAAAAGCTTCTGCTCACAACACTTTCTCACAGTCATAGAAACATAGAAAATAGGTGCAGGAGTATGCCATTCGGCCCTTCGAGCCTGCACTGCCATTCAATAAGATCATGGATAATCATTCACCTCAGTACCTGTTTCCTGCTTTCTCTCCATACCCCTTGATCCCCTTAGCCGTAAGGCCATATCTAACTCCCTCTTGAATATATCCAATGAACTGGCATCAGCAACTCTCTGCTGCAGGGAATTCCACAGGTTAACAACTCTCTGAGTGAAGAAATTTCTCCTCATCTCAGTCCTAAATGGCCTACCCCTTATCCTAAGACTATGTCCACTGGTTCTGGACTTCCCCAACATCGGGAACATTCGTCCCGCATCTAACCTGTCCAGTCCCGTCAGAATCTTATACGTTTCTGTGAGATCCCACTCATCCTTCTAAACTCCAGTGAATAAAGGCCCAGTTGATCCAGTCTCTCCTCATATGACAGTGCAGCCATCCCTGCAATTAGTCTGGTGAACCTTCGGTGCACTCCCTCAATTGCAGGAACGTCCTTCCTCAGATTAGGAGGCCAAAACTGAACACAATATTCCAGGTGAGGCCTCACTAAGGCCCTGTATACCTGCAGTAAGACCTTCCTGCTCCTATACTCAAATCCCCTCGCTATGAAGGCCAACATACCATTTGCCTTCTTCCCCGCTTGTTGTACCTGCATGCCAACCTTCAATGACTGATGAACCATGACACCCAGGTCTCGTTGCACCTCCCCTTTTCCTAATCTGCCACCATTCAGATAATATTCTGCCTTCGTGTTTTTGTCCCCAAAATGGATAACCTCACATTTATCCACATTATACTGCATCTGCCATGCATTTATCCACTCACCTAACCTATCCAAGTCACCTTGCAGCCTCACAGCTGACACCGCCACCCAGTTTAGTATCATCTGCAAACTTGGAGATATTACACTCAATTCCTTCATCTAAATCGTTAATGTATATTGTAAAGAGCTGGGGTCCCAGCACTGAGCCCTGCGGCACTCCACTGGTCACTGCCTGCCATTCTGAAAAGGACCCATTTATCCCAACTCTCTGCTTCCTGTCTGCCAACCAGTTCCCTATCCACATCAGTACATTACCCCCAATACTATGCGTTTTGACTTTGCACACCAATCTCTTGTGTGGGACCTTGTCAAAAGCCTTTTGAAAGTCCAAATACACCACATCCACTGGTTCTCCCTTGTCCACTCTGCTAGTTACATCATCAAAAAATTCCAGAAGATTTGTCAAGCATGATTTCCCTTTCATAAATCCATGCTGACTTGGACCGATCCTGTCACTGCTTTCCAAATGCACTGCTATTCATCCTTAATGATTGATTCCAACATTTTCCCCACTACTGATGTCAGGATAACCGGCCTATAATTATCCATTTTCTCTCTCTCTCCCTTTTTAAAAAGTGGTGTTCCATTAGCTACCCTCCAGTCCATAGGAACTGATCCAGAGTCGATAGACTGTTGGAAAATGATCACCAATGCATCCACTATTTCTAGGGCCACTTCCTTAAGTATTCTGGGATGCAGACTATCAGGCCCTGGGGATTTATCAGCCTTCAATCCCATCAATTTCCGTAATACAATTTCCCACCTAATAAGGATATCCTTCAGTTCCTCCTTCTCACTAGACCCACTGTCCCCTAGTACATTTGAAAGGTTATTCGTGTCTTCCTTCGTGAAGACAGAACCGAAGTATTTGTTCAATTGGTCTGCCATTTCTTTGTTCCCCATTATAAATTAACCTGAATTCCGACTGCAAGGGACCTACATTTGTCTTCACTAATCTTTTTCTCTTCACATATTTATAGAAGCTTTTGCAGTCAGTTTTTATGTTCCCTGCAACTTCCTCTCCTACTCTATTTTCCCCCTCTTAATTAAACCCTTAGTCCTCCTCTGCTGAATTCTAAATTTCTCCCAGTCCTCAGGTTTGTTACTTTTTCTTGCCAATTTATATGCCTCTTCCTTGGTTTTAACACTATCCTTAATTTCCCTTGTTAGCCACAGTTGAGCCACCTTCCCCATTTTATTTTTACTCCAGACAGGGATGTACAATTGCTGAAGTTCATCCATGTGATCTTTAAATGTTTGCCATTGCTTATCCACAGTCAACCCTTTAAGTTTCCTTTGCCAGTTTATTCCAGCCAATTCACGTCTCATACCGTCGAAGTTACCTTTCCTTAAGCTCAGGGCCCTAGTTTCCAAATTAACTGTGTCACTCTCCATCTTAATAAAGAATTCTACCATATTATGGTCACTCTTCCCCAAGGGTCCTCGCACAACAATATTGCTAATTATCCCTTCTCATTACACATCACCCAGTCGAGGATGGCCAGCTCTCTAGTTGGTTCCTCGAGATATTGGTCGAGAAAACCATCCCTAATACACTCCAAGAAATCCCCCTCCACCGCATTACTACCAGTTTGGTAAGCCCAACCAATATGTAGATTAAAGTCGCCCATGATAGCTGCTGTTTATTGCACACATCCTTTATTTCTTGTTTGATGCTGTCCCCAACCTCACTACTACTGTTTGGTGGTCTGTACACAACTCCGACTAACGTTTTCTGCCCTTTGGTTTTCCGTAGCACCACTAATACCGGTTCTACATCATCCAGGCTAATGTCCTTCCTTACTATTGCATTCATTTCCTCTTTAACCAGCAACGCCACCCTGCTTCCTTTTCTTCTCTACATAGCCTTACTAAATGTTGAATACCCCTGGATGTTGAGTTCCCAGCCTTGGTCACCCTGGAGCCATGTCTCCATGATGCCAATTACATCGTATCCATTAACTGCTATCTGTGCAGTTAATTCGTCCACCTTATTCCGAATACTCCTCACATTAAGGCACAGAGCCTTCAGGATTGTCTTTTTAACACACTTTGCCTCTTTAGAATTTTGCTGTAATGTGGTCCTTTTTGTTTTTTGCCTTGCATTTATCTGCCCTCCACTTTTATTATTCTCCTTTCTATCTTTTGATTCTGCCTCCATTTTATTTCCCTCTGTTTCCCTGCATAGGTTCCCATCCCCCTGCCATGTTAGTTTAACTCCTCCACAACTGCACTAGCAAACACTCCCCCTAGGACATTGGTTCCAGTCCTGCCCAGGTGCAGACCATCCGGTTTGTACTGGTCCCACCTCCCCCAGAACCAGTTCCAATGTCCCAGGAATTTGAATCCCTCCCTTTTGCACCACTCCTCAAGCCACGCATTCATCTGAGCTATCCTGTGATTCCTACTCTGACTAGCACATGGCACTGGTAGCAATTCTGAGATTACTACTTTTGAGGTCCTACTTTTTAATTTAGCTCCTAGCTCCCTAAATTCGTCTCGTAGGACCTCATCCCGTTTTTTACCTATATCATAGGGGCTGTACAGGCAGTCCCTCTCGCACTCGAGTATCTTCGGGAGAGGGAGCGGAGGTTACAAAGAAGAGAAGATACCCGTAGGGTGGGGGGGGGGGCAGAGCAAGAGGGCCAGGAGGGCTCTCAAAAGGAGGACTTACCCACCTAGGATCTTACGACAGCACTTCTCCTACCTTCAGTTCAGCGAAGAGCAGTGTATTAGGAGGCTTCACTTCACCAAGGAGCTGGTCACAGAATTCTTGCCAGCTCCTGCAATTAGATCTGCGACCTGAGAGCAGGGCAACCACAGCTCTCCCAATGACAGTGAAGGTCACTGGCTCTTGAAGACATAGCTAACATCTCCCAGTTCGCAGTCCATCGCTGCATCCGGGAGGTCACACAGGCTCTCTACACCAGGAGAAGGGAGTATGTTTTCCTCTCTCTGAGCAGAGAGAAGCAGGACGAGCGCGCATGTGGCTTTGCCAGGATCGCGGCCTTCCCATGGTGCAGGGCAACATCAACTGCACACATGTGGCTTTGTGGGCACCGCATAACAATCCTAAGATGTTATGTAATCGCAAAGGCTACCACTCACTTAATGTGCAGTTGGTGTGCGACCACGCCACACGCTTCCTGATGGTCAATGCCCGCTATCTTGGCAGCAGTCATGATGCCTTCATCCTGCATCAGTCCGTTGTGCCAGCAATCTTCCAGCCACCACGGCAAACCTGAGGGTAGCTACTCGGAAACAAGGGCTATCCGCTCTACACCTTGCTGATGATTCCCCTCAGCAACCTCACCAGTCATGGGTGGCACTCATATAATGAGAGCCATGCTGCCTGCAGGAACATCATCGGGCAGACCATCAGGCTACTGAAGCAAAGGTTCCACTGCCTTGAAAACTCGGGACAGCCCTCCAGTACTCGGCAGAGTTTGTGCCCCATTTCGTGGCAGTCTGCTGCATTCTTTACAACTTGACCATCATGAAGGCGCAGCACTTGCCAACAGAGATTGCGGGACCACATTAGAAGGAGAACGAGGAGGAAAAGGAAGATGAGCAAGAGGAAGAGGAAGTGAGGAGGCAGCCAGCCAATGCCTTTTCCAGATGGGCTGTCCATGAACGCCTCATCAGACTCTGATTCCAATGAATGAAACCCCGATCCCCATCGCTTACCACATCCCCATCATACCATCCCTCTGTCACGGAATAGCACAGTATCCTCCTGGGCACAAAGCTGAAATGAGAGCCACCTGAAAAGTTTCCAAACAGAATTATTAAATTCATCAACAATTTATACATAAGCTATAAACTAATCACCCTTGTGGAATCCCTTAGTGCCTGTCGTTCAGGTGCCCTTTCCTGATCTCGAGCTCCTATGAAGTGCTCCCACAATGGCTGGTGGAAGGCTGCTGAGTTTCCATGGGGGAGACTACAGATGGCCTTACAGGATGACCTCAAGCAGCTCTGATCCTAGAAGGCCTGGCTGTAGACTTCACCACCTCGGCATGGGCAGCAGCAGTTTGGGCTGGCTGGCTGATGGGCAGCGGCAATGGCAATGGTGGAGTGTAGTTGTGAGAACAGGAATGCTATTATCCTAAGAGAGGTCAGCAGGGTCCTAATCCACAGAGCCACTGCCACTCCCCCAGGGCAGCGCCTCAGCATTCCTAGCAATCTGTTGGAGGAGAGATTACTGGCTTGCTGCGACAATTATAAGCCCTATTTGACAGTGGTAAATCCAGCCATGATGACAGCAGTCTGAGCTTGGGTGGCAGCAAGCTGAGATTGCAGGACAGTGGTCTGCGCTCCCGCCGCAACACTAAGCTGTTGGGTTGCTTTTGCCTGTGCTGCAATGGCAGCCGCGACATGACCCATCACATACAGCATCATATCATAAAAACATAAGAACATAAGAAATAGGAACAGGAGTAGGCCATACGGTCCCTCGAGTCTGCTCCGCCATTCAATAAGACCATGGTTGATCTGATCATGGATTCAGCGCCACTTCCCCGCCCGTTCCCCATAACTCCTTATCCCTTTATCGTTTAAGAAACTGTCTATTTCTGTCTGAAATTTCGTCAATGTCCCAGCTTCCACAGCTCTCTGAGGCAGCGAATTCCACAGATTTTACAACGCTCTGAGAGAAGAAATTTCTCCTCATCTCTGTTTTAAATGGGCGGCCCCTTATTCGAAGATCATGCCCTCTAGTTCTAGTCTCCCCCATCAGTGGAAACATCCTCTCTGCATCCATCTTGTCAAGCCCCCTCATAATCTTATACGTTTCGATAAGATCACCTCTCATTCTTCTGAATTCTAATGAGTAGAGGCCCAACCTACTCAACCTTTCCTCATAAGTCAACCCCCTCATCTCCGGTATCAACCTTCTCTGAACTGCCTCCAAAGTATATCCTTTCGTAAATATGGAAACCAAAACTGCACACAGTATTCCAGGTGTGGCCTCACCAATACTTTATATAGCTGTAGTAAGTCTTCCCTGCTTTTATACTCCATCCCCGTTGCAATAAAGGCCAAGATACCATTGGCCTTCCTGATCACTTGCTGTACCTGCATACTATCCTTTTGTGTTTCATGCACAAGTACCCCCAGGTCCTGCTGTACTGCGGCACTTTGCAATGTTTCTCCATTTAAATAATAACTCGCTCTTTGATTTTTTTTCTGCCAAAGTGCATGACCTCACATTTTCCAACATTATACTCCATCTGCCAAATTTTTGCCCACACTTAGCCTGTTTATGTCCTTTTCCAGATTTTTTGCGTCCTCATTACACATTGCTTTTCCTCCCATCTTTGTATCGTCAGCAAACTTGGCTACGTTACACTCAGTCCCTTCTTCTAAGTCGTTAATATAGATTGTAAATAGTTGGGGTCCCAGCATTTATCCCTGCGGCACCCCACTAGTTACTGGTTGTCAATCAGAGAATGAACCACTGATCCCAACTCTCTGTTCTCTGTTAGTTAGTCAATCCTCTATCCATGCTAATATATTACCCCCAACCCCATGAATTTTTATCTTGTGCAGTAACCTTTTATGTGGCACCTTGTCAAATGCCTTCTGGAAGTCCAAATACATCACATTTATTCCCTTTATCCACCCTGTTCATTACATCCTCAAAGAATTCCAGCAAATTTGTAAAATATGACATCCCCTTCATAAATCCATGCTGACTCTGCCTGACCGAATTTTGCTTTTCCAAATGTCCTGCTACTGCTTCTTTAATAATGGACTCCAATATTTTCCCAACCACAGATGTTCGGCTAACTGGTCTATAGTTCCCTGCTTTTGGTCTGCTTCCTTTTTTAAATAGGGGCATTACATTTGCAGTTTTCCAATCTGCCGGGACCTCCCCAGAATCCAGGTAATTTTGGTAAATTACAACCAATGTCCATCTAATAAATTCTGGGCTCCAAGCTGTGTGCAAAGCCCTGTACAATGTTGGAGCTGGACTCCTCAATGCTCCTTGCCATTTCCAAGAGGCACTCTGGCAGGCTTGCCATTGCACCAAGCAATTTGGTGTGCATGCCCATCACCCTTGTTCTGAAGGCTGCCCCATCGAGGTGCTCACCTGAGTCCTGTGCAGCAGAACTTGCGCACGAACTCGTCCTCCGGGGAGCTGATGCCTGAGCTACCATTTCCCTCTGGCCTTGCTGCAGCCCACTCGGGCACAGTGCCTCACTGTTTTGTATGCAATAACTGTTAGACTGAGTACTGTTTAACTCCAAGAGGTATGACGTTGGCTCTGCTTTACTAAGGCCCAAAGTGACTAATATATAAAATGGCTGGCCTTTTATACTTGGGCTGCACACACATGCGTGCAACCTAATGGCCTCCAACAGTGACGCCATCTCGTGGCTAGTGATCCCAAAAATACATACATTACAATACCCACCTCTGAGGTATTAATACACAGTCTTTTACAAATTGAGACGGTGCAGTGTTTTACACTCCCGGGTTGACCGTCTCAGTTCAACTCCAACCTTGGGTGAGTCTTCAGAGTCTGTCGTGACTGGTGGCTGGGTGGCTGACCTGATGGGAGTGGCAATGGCCATGTCAGGGATTGAAAGTCCATTTTCATTGAATATGTCAGTGATTGAAAATCCTGATTCATTGATGACCACTGAGTCCTCTGATGACTGGGGGTTGGTTGGTTTGTCGTCAATTGTCTCTTCCTCCGACTGTTCCGGTTCGTCAGTGTGCCGCAGCTTTGTCTGATCTATATGTTTCCTGCTTGTTTGCCCATTTTTGAGCTTAACAATAAATTCTCTGTTGTCCTCCTTGGCCATGACAGTACCAGTGATGCACTTGGGACTCTGACCATAATTCTGAACATACACAGGATCATTTACAGAAATATCGCGTGACACAGCTGCGCGATCGTGATACCCTTGCTGAATTTATCTTCTATATTCAACATGATTATTCAAGTCAGGGTGTACAAGAGATAGCTTGGTCTTAAGCCCTCTCTTCATCATTAGTTCAGCAGGTGAGACCCCGGTAAGCGTGTGTGGTCTTGGCCTGTAACTCAGCAGTATGCATGACAGGCGGGTCTGCTGTGACCCTTGGGTTACTCGCTTCATACTCTGCTTTATGATTTGGACAGCACGTTCTGCTTGCCCATTGGATGCAGGTTTGAATGGTGCTGACCTTACATGTTTGATACCATTGAGTTTCATGAACTCTTGAAACTCCTGACTGGTGAAGCACGATCCGTTGTCACTAACAACGATGTCAGGCAGACCATGTGTCACGAACATGACACTGAGATTCTCAATGGTAGCTGTGGATGTGCTGGATGACATGATTATTCCCTCTATCTACTTCAAATATGCATCCACCACAACTAAAAATATCTTCCGCAGGAAGGGACCTGCAAAGTCTATGTGGATCCTGGACCATGGTTTGGACGGCCACGACCACAGACTCAGCGGTGATTCCGCTGCTGCTTTGCTGAGCTGCATGCAAGTGTTGCACTGATGCACACATGATTCCAGCTCAGAGTCAATTCCCGGCCACCATACATGAGACCTGGCAATGGCTTTCATTATTACAATGCCGGGATGTGTGCTATGTAGCTCACGTACAAATTTCTCTCTCCCTTTCTTGGGCATAACAACACGATTGCCCCACAGTATACAATCCGACTGAATAGACAGTTCGTCTTTGCGATGAATGTAAGGTTTGGTCTCCTCGCACATTTACTTGGGTGTGGCAGACCAATCACCTTTGAGGATGCAACTCTTCACCACCGATAAAATTGGGTCCTGGCTGGTCCAGGTCTTAACTTGTTGAGCCGTGACAGGGGTTCCTTCACTCACAAAAGCATCCAAACTAACAATAGGTCCGCCGATTGTGGCATTTCCACCTCCAGTGTGGGCAACGACAGACGGCTCAAAGCATCGGCACAATTCTCGGTCTATGGCAAATGACACAATCATAAGCGGATAATGTCAGTGCCCACCTCTGGATGCAGGATGAAGGATTGGTATTGATACCTTTGTTTTCAGAGAACAGTGAAATGAGCAGCTTATGATCTGTCTCCAGTTCAAACCGAAGACGAAACAGATACTGATGCATCTTTTTAACCCCATACACACAGGTTAGTGCTTCTTTCTCTACCATGCTGTAGGCTCTTTCCGCTTTAGACAAACTTTTTGAAGCATACGCGACTGGTTGAAGTTTACCCGACTCATTAGCTTGTTGGAGTACGCAACCAATTCCATATGACGAAGCATCACAGGCCTACACTAAACATTTACATGGGTCATAATGTACCAGCAGCTTGTTAGAGCAAAGCAGATTAGTGGCTTTCTCAAAAGCTCTGTCTTATACGTACCCCACACCCAGTTGTCGCCTTTTCTTAGCAGCATGTGCAGTGGTTCTAATAAGGTACTCAATTTAGGTAGGAAGTTACCGAAGTAGTTGAGTAAACCCAGGAACGAACGCAGCTCCGTCACATTCTGCGGCTTGGGTGCATTCTTGATGGCCTTGGTTTTCGCATCCATGGGCCTGATGCCATCAGCAGCAATTTTCCTCCCCAGGTTTTCAACCTCTGGTGCCATGAAGATGCACCTTGAGCATTTCAGTCCAAGTCCCACTTTGTCCAGACGATGTAAAACCTCTTCCAGGTTGTTCAGATGTTCCTCGGGAGTCACAACCTGTGATCAGGATGTTATCTTGGAACGGGACAGTTCTGGGAACGGACTTCAGTCGACTCTCCATGTTCCTCTGAAATATTGCTGCAGCCGAGCGAATTCCAAAAGGGCACCTGGGACAAACAAACAGTTCTTTATGCGTGTTAATGCACATAAGTCTCTTCGACGTCTCGACCAGCTCCTATGTCATGTAGGCCGACGTCAAGTCCAGTTTGGTGAACGACTTCCCCCCGGCTAGCATTGCAAACAAGTCATCAGCCTTCGGTAACAGGTACTGTTGATCGTAGCCTTGTAGTCTCCACAGATTCTGACTGTGCCATCAATTTTCAGCACAGGAACAATGGGGCTGGCCCATTCATTAAATTCAACCAGTGATATGATCCCTTCATGCTGGAGTCTGTCCATTTCAATTTTGACCTTCTCCCTCATCATATACGGAACTGACCGAGCTTTATAATGGTCGGGTTTTGCATCTGAGTCCATGTGGATCTGCACCTTGGCTCCCGTGAAGTTGCCGATGCCTGGTTCGAACAGCGATGGGAAATTGCTCAGTACTTGGCACATCTATCTTTCTCCAACGACAATGCCTTGATGTCATTCCAATCGCATCTGATTTTTTCAAGCCTGTTCCTGCCGAACAGCATTGGGCCATTGCCTGGGACAATCCATAGCGGTAACTCATGAACCGCACCGTCATACGACACTTTAATTGTAGCACTACCAATCACTGTTATGAGTTCTTTGGTGTACGTGCGCAGCTTGGCATTAAATGGACTCAGCCTGGGCCTCACAGCCTTAGTATCCCACAGCTTGTCGAATGCCCTCCAGCTCATTATTGATTGACTCGTCCCTGTGTCCAATTCCATCGATACCGGCACCTCATTACATTTCACGTTGATCATTAGCGGTTTGCTCTTAGTTAGGAATGAGTACAGTCCATACACTTCCTCCTCTGGTATTTCGGATTGCGTATCGGGATCCACGCTAGTCTGACCATCATCCTCCACGTGGTGTGTCGCAGCACGCTTGCTCGTCTACGGACACTTGCGCTGGAGATGCTCCACTCTCAGACAGCCTTTGCAACTATATTGTTAAATCGGCACTGCTGGTGCCGGTGATTTCCCCCACAACGCCAACACAGAGAAATCGGATGCATTCCCGCTGGCGGACTTTGGGCAGCCACAGGTTGCACATACGCAATCGGGTAGGCCCTGCCATGTGGCGCTCTGCCGAACACCGAATCAATCATATTTACAATACGTGCCGAGTTTTGATTTTTCACTGATACCTGCTTTAGACTTCTATCCGTCGTCATGCATGACTGAGTAATCGTGATAGCCCTGTTCAAGTCCAACGTCTCCACCGCCAGTAGTTTATGCAGGATCACCTCGTGGTTGATGCCAATTACAAAGAAGTCCCGCAGCATGTCTGCCAATACAGCCCCGAACTTACACGGTCTCGCTAGACGTCTCAGGTCGGCAACGAATTCCGCCGCATTCTGGCCCTCTGAGCGAACGTGTGTGTAAAATCTATATCTCGAGATGATGATGCCTTCGTCTGGCTTAAGGTAGTCTTGTATCAGTGTACACAATTCTTCATATGTCTTCTCTGTTGGGCTCACAGGCAGGAGTAGATTCTTTATCATACCATAAATATTTGGATCGCAAACTGTGAGGAACACCACCTGGCACCGATCTGCATCGCCGACCTCCTCCATTTTGTTGGCCACGAAGAACTGGATCAAACGGTGCACAAAGTCTGCCCAATCTTCTCCTTCTACAAATCGCTCCAACAATCCAATTGTGCTCATTTTTGCAGGTTCTTGTTGCCTTGTCGCCAAATGTTGTGTATGCATTAACTGTTAGACTGAGTACTGTTTAACTCCAAGAGTATGACTTTAGCTCTGCTTTATTAAGGTTCAAAGTGACTAATATACAAAATGGCTGGCCTTTTATACTTGGGCTGCACACACGTGCGTGCAGCCCAATGGCCTCCAAAAGTGGCGCCGTCTAGTGGCTAGTGATCCCAAAAGTACATACGTGACACTCACCATGTGCAGATCCCATATCTACACTTCCCTCTAAATTCTGCGCAGTGCCAGTTTCTGAGCTGATGTCTGTGAGTGTCAGATGCAGTGATCGTGTGTCTTCTTCTTCTCCTTCACTCTCCTCCATGGCTTCAGGGACAGGCTCTGCAGCTGGTAGATCTTGGTCACCTGAAAGCAGAAAGGCACAAGAGTCTGGTTATGGTGAGGGGAGCGAGGGGAAACAAGATATCCATACATACAGCTTGTAAGTGAGAAGAGCTTCTGCAATGAGGGGGAAGTGGGATGTGAGAAGAAGGATTAAGATTGAGCATATCGATATTGTCCCCAAGGGCTTCAACTTCACCTGTTGCCACGGCCTCGGTGACTTCCCCTCCAATGAGGTCGAGCACTGTCTCCTCCAGTTGGCTCAAGGCCTGTAATGCGGCTTGCCCTCCCCCCGCCTGTCTCTCACTGCTCCTAGCAAAACTGTGCGCAACCTTAGCCTGCAAGAGAAAAGGAAGTGTGTGAGTGTGGTGCAATGTGTTTGGGTGATGTGTCTGCCATAGTTGAATAGCTATCAGTTTGTGCAAGGTCTGAGATGTGGGTGTGAGTGTTGCAATAGTCCTAAGGTTGTGAGGGTGAAGTGAAGCTGTGATTGTGAGTTGTGAGTGGGGATAGGTAGAGATTGTTGGTAGGTGAATGCTGGGGGTGGGTGCATTGAGCAGTGTGTAAGGCTTGTGGTGCAGATGGTGGGATATGACATTTTTGGAAGCCTTCACTCACCTTGATCAGCCATGTGAGGTCATTAAACTTCTTGCGGCATTGAATCAATGACTTGGGGACCACAGTGCTGGCCGTCACATAGTCGCCCATCTCCCGCCACAGCCTTCTGGATATATGGGTCGAGGGCTTCCTGCCAGTCTGCGGGAAAAGAACAGCCCGTCTCCTCTCCACGGCCATTATCAGTGCCTCCAGAGACACAGCTGAGAATCTTCGGGCTCTCCCCCTGTGTTGAGCCTCAGCCGTCTGTTTCTAGTACCATTTACTTCCAGGTGAAGTTCGAACTGGATTGACAATGAGGTGTTGTAGCATCAATGCACTTCTCGTTTAAGTACTGTTAAGCCTGTGCCAAACATGACTGGGAATTAGACCGGACACGAATTTGAGCGTAAGCCAATGAGCAGCGGTTTTAGCACTGAGAGCTAATGAGGACTGAGCACAAATTTTGCATACTACCTAGACCATTTTGCCCTGGCACAGCTTAATAACGTTGGGCCTTAACACCGCCCATTTTCTGGCCATATACAATTTTTAACCCAATGTAAATTAGGTGGAAACTCGATGGGGCATAACCCTGCAAAATTGCAAATTTTTGCCCCAGCTTTCCATTCGGAAAACAGACATATTGATATCCAATTTTTACCCCATTGTTATGTAACAATTGGGGATAAGAATCTTTTGCTGTATAATGTCAGTATAGTACTGTGATCCTAGTTTATTGGCATGCCTTAAATAAAAAGTTAGGAGGTTCCTCCAACCTCCTGATGTTACGGACATAAAACCTGTTGGTGGTGCAGAACTATAAACTTACAACAGTGCCAACAATTATTCTAACAGTTTATCACTACATTTTTTAAACCATTCTGACTAAATCTCTATTTTTGGAATTGAGGACAATGTCAGAAAAGAGTCAAGATTTTTTTAAGTCTCTTCGGGGTATCTTTAAACAGGCAAATGTAATGAGTGTAGAATTTAGTATTAATGGAAATGAAAAAATACTCTTCAAGATATCTGAGATTATACTGTTGTGTGTAACTTACAATAAAATCAGCTCTGAAGTTATTATACCATTATACCAGGTCATGGAAAAATATGTATTTTATTCCACGTGTTTGGGTGTTTTTTTTTATATATATATATTCTTTGCAACCTTTCCCCCTCAACGAAAGACTCAGGCAAACACCTCATAAATATATGCAAATTTGGATCCTATCACTCAGATAGGACCCTGCGGAAATGTTAATGACTTTATGGCCAAAATATTCGCAGTGGACCCACCGACCAGTAAAACCTGCCAGAGCAGAAGCAGAGGCCCCAAAGGGTAAGTACGAAACTTATATTTGTGGGGCCAGCAGGAGTAGGAGTGCAACTCTGGGCCGCAAAAAGAATATTTGTCTGCGTAACACAGTGCCTGACTAACAGGAGATTGGAAAATCTACCCCACAGTGTTAAAGTGTTAAGCTTATGTGTATTTGAAATAAGCAGTCAGCAATAGATACCAGAGAGTAATAGCAACTTAATTTGCTTTGATTGAGAGATATTATTGCGCATTGTTGTTCGTGTGTGTGGTGATGGTGATGGGAAAAGTGTTCTTTTCCTTAGTGTTGTATTCGATTCCTCTGGCGGACAGGATTGTATGTAAACCAGGCTGACTCCATTATGGGCCTGTGATCCTCGCCACCTGATTTTCCTCTCTGACTCTTGCCCAGTTGATACTTTACAGCCAAATATTAAAATGGAAAGTTTGTCCAATATTTATAATGACAGGATTGTTATACCCCATGTAGAGCTCAATGTATTATTCTGCAGCTGAAGTGGAGCTGGGTTTAAACTAACTTCCCTTTAATGTCACAACATCTCATTGCTGTAACTATCCTGAAGACAGGTCAATAGCTGTTGGTGAGGGAAGGTAGAAAAATGGCGGATTCTTTTAAGTCTTCGACTCCAGGACGGAAGAAACCACCATGAAGTAACTTGCTTTGTTTCATTTTTATACCTTTGGTGCTTTGAAAGCTGGGGGGTGAGATTGGTCTTGGGAAGTAGTGCAAAAGGAACGGGTGATTGGGAATCAGCTGTCTGTTTACAGCCAATTGAAGTCAATGGAAAGGAAAACTGGGTGGGAAATAAAACAGCCTATTGATTCGGTATCGCCCGTTTTGCACTGTTGCCCAAGACAAAGTTCATACCCATGATGTCTGCAGTGTGATGGATACTCCATGAACATAGATAGATAGAACTCTTTCCATTGATTGGCTTGTGACTGACAAGTTAGCGGCAGCTAATTTGGATAAGGCCCGAATCCCATGCCAATTGAAAGTAATGCAGGCAGCACGGCACAATTGAAGTGATGAGCCCAGCGCTAAACACGCTGCTGGTTGTCTCAGCGCTCAGCAGGGGCCTCAATAGCGCGGGATGTCTGATCTGTCTTTAAAGGTTGCCTGCAGAGTGAAACGCTGTCTGCACTTCTTAAAGGGGAGGTGCTTTGTGAAAGAAGTACCTCATTCTTACTGGAGCTATGCCACAGAGAAGTTATCAAGGCAGAGAAAGGGCACCTCATTTTTCAGATGCAGGACTAGAGGCCTTGGTGCAGGGGGTCGATAGGAGAAGTGAAGTTCTCAATCACAGGAGGCCAGGAGGCCTTCCAGACATACTGTACGAAGGCAGAGGGAGGAGATAACTGAAGTGGTCAGTGCCACCAGTCTTACCCCTAGGATCCAGTGCTGGAAGAAGTTTAATGACCTCACATGAGTTTGTCAAGGTGAGTGAATGCATCTTCAATTGTCATATCCACCAACTGCACCACTAATCTCACACACTGCTCACTACACCACACCTCCATCACTTACCTACCAACAATATCAAAATCCCGACTCATACCTCACAATTATAGCTTCACCTCACCCTCACATACTTGCCACTGCTGATAGCCTCACACCCACACCTTGCACACAATGCCTGCTATTCCCCCATGACAGGCATATGACCCAAACACAAGGCAGCACACTCACTGACACACTTCCCTTTCTCTTGCAAGCCATAGTGGCATGTAAATGGCGCCAGCAGGAGCTAACAGGCAGGGGGCATGCACAGCTGCAGGACCTGACCCAGCAGGAGGAGATGGTTCTAGATATAATTGGAGGGGCCATCACTGAGGCCCTTCCGATTGACGAGAATGAAAGCATTGATGATAATGATAAGCTCATACCTAATCCTTCTGCTCATCCCACAATCTCTTCTCACTTACAAGCTGCTGATGGTGTAAGCATGCACATCTTGCTTCCCCCCACCGCCTCACCACAACCTGAACCTAACGCATTTCTTCTTTCGGATACGCAAGGACAGCCAGCAGCCCAGCCTGTGCAGGAAGCAATAGAGGAGGAGAGTGGTAGAGAAGAAACACCATCACACAATCTGACACTCCCAGGCACCAATTCAGAAAATGACAACTTTAGAGGGTAGTATAGAGGTGGGATCTGCACAGGGCGCGCCACCGGGCAAAAGGAGGTTGCACCAAGGGCAGGGGCAAGGGTACAGCAGGTGCCAGCTCCCTGGAGGGCGAGTTCATATACAAATTCTGCTGCAGAGAACTCAGATGATGATCTCGATGGGGCAGCCTTTTGAAGAAGGGTGATGGGCATGCACACTGAATTGCTAGGCGCAATGGCAAGCCAGCCAAACAGCCTCTCTTGTCAATGTCAAGGAGCATGGAAGAATCAGGCTCCAACATTGCACGGGGCTTTGCATGGAGCTTGGAGCCCATGATTTCCAGGATGGAAGTGATGGGCAACTCCAGGAGAGACCTTGTGGACTTAGCCATGATGCTGGGTGTGATGGGCGATGTTGCAGCTTCCATTGCAGCATAAGAGGAAGTGACCCAACCTCTGAGTGCTGCAGTGGAAGCTCAGACTTTTGTCATGCCACACAAGCTCTGACTGCTCTCATCCAATCTTAACTTGCTACTACGCAAGCCCAGACCGCTGCCATCATGGCTGGGTTTACAAGTGTGGAAAGGTTGCAGGGTGTCACAGCAATCCAGCAATCTGTCCTCCAACAGATTTCAAGGAATGCTGAGGCGCAGCCTCGGAGTAGTGGCAGTGGCTCCGTGGAGCTCGAACCTGTAGTCCTTTCTCAGGATGACAGCATTTCTACTTCCACTACTGCTGCTCTGCCAGTGCCATTTCAGTTGCCTGTCAGCCAGCCACCCAGACTGCTGCTGCCCATGCCGAGGTGGTGCAGTCTACAGCTGGGCCATCTAGGCCCAGAGCTGCTCGAGGTTGTTCTGCAAGGCCATCTGCAGCATCCCCCACGGAAAGTCAACAACATTCCACCAGCCATGCTGCAGCCCTTGAGATAGCACTTCGTAGGAGCACTAGAATAGGCAAAAACTCACTGAAGACAGAGACTAAGAGAATGCATAAGGGTGATTAGTTGACCTTGCAATGTAATAATGGAATTATTCATTTATAAATTATGTTTGGAATGTTTGTTTTGTGGTGGTTTCATTTCAGCTTTGTGCCCAAGAGGTCGCTGTGATGTTCTGTGACAGACAGATGATAAGGTGGGGAAGTGTTGAGCATCGGGAATTTGGGGTTTCTTTTAGGGGAAGCGGAGTCAATGATGTGTTAACAGACACCCTGTCCGGAACTGGGATTAGCAGGCTGCCTCCTCCTCCTCCTCATCCTCCTCCTCTCCTCTTCCTCCTCCTGAGGTGGTCACAGAACCCATGGTGGCAAGGGCTGCACCCTCATTATGGCCTTGTGGAGGATGCACCAGACCACCACAAATTGGGACACCCGCTCTGGTGAGTACTGGTATAAGTGGGTGTGCCCTTGGTGGTTTCGAATCCCCCCCTTGCAGCAGTTCTAGACCCGGGAATTATAGTAGTGAACAGAATACTCAGTTATAGACAAATCTTTCGGTCTCAACCATCACAAGGCTTTCATTCAAGTTAAAGCAAACACGTGCTTCCAGTAAAAACACACCCTGGTGGCATAAAACAAACACAGTACAACACACAACACTGGCCCATCTGAACAGGTCCCTATTGTGAAGTACCCAGGACTAAAACACCCTTGCTTGGCTCAATAGGGCACCACCAAATCTGTCCAACAGACTGTGCGTACGCCTATGATCTGTGCAGAACCTCCCCACTAAACCCCTAAGCCTTGGTTGGGACACACGACACCCCTTCACACTATGCGGTAGTCTAAAGGATGTGTGGGCTGGGATAATGTTCACCAGTTACCCCTTTGGCTTACTCGCTGCTTCTCCGGTTGAGGCGTATCTTCTGGTTCTGTACCAGTCTGTGGTTTCCAAGTCCCAGTCTCAAGATCAGCTTCCCAGTCAAAATAGCGAGGCTCTCTTTGCTCGTAGACGATGGTTTCTTCTCTCCGTCCCAGATGGAGTGCTCAGTCCTTGAATGCGTTGAACGAAGCAAGCAAGCGTAGAAGAGGAGAGAGAGAGAGATGGCAGCAAACTGCTTACTCTTATACCTGAAAAATGCTTGCTGAATCCTCGCGCCAAAAACCAGTCCTTTGCCTGAGGCAGTCCAACTAAAGAGCAATGAATCGCATCTTCGGCCTGTGCCTTTGTTACCAGGCTCTTCCTGGGGATAAAGGCTCCAACGAGTCTGGGTGGCCAAATAGCTTCCTTTGTCCTGAGGTTCCCACGCTCCGTCATTTTGATGGCTTGAGCACTGACCAGTTTACCTGATCTCGATTATATGACAAAAGGGTCCTCTGTCTGCTTTCAGCCATCCCAGACTATCCCCGCCCACCTGATGTGTATTCTTGTGGAACATGCCTGGGCCTGTCCCAGTCATGCTGTCAGCTCTTCTGAAATATGAAAAAGCAATGTCCAAAACTTAAAGTCCGAAATGTTGAAGTCAGTATCGATGTTTACGCCGATGCTTACACTGGAAAGATCCTCCCAAGTGGTCAATGCGACAGAACAGTTGCTTGAGCACCATGATGGTTTGCTCGATGAGGTTCTGCATGGCAGCATGGCTGTCATTACATGATTGCAGGCCACAAGGGGAATCATCAGCCAGGGTAGAGCGGATAGCCCTCGTCATCGAGCAGCCACCCTTGGGCTTGACGTGGTGGCTGGATGATTGGCATAGCAGACTGGCGCAGGATAAAGGCATCATGACTGCTGCCGGGATACCGGGGATTCACCAACATGACGTTCTGGGTGTGGACGCACACCAACTGCACATTAAGAGAGTGGTATTCTTTGCGGTTACAGCACATCACAGCATTTATATGTGAAGCTCGCAAAGCCACGTGTGTGCAGCTGATGGCGTCCTGCACCACGGGAAAGCTCAATATCCTGGCAACGTCACATGCGTGCTCCTCCTGCTTCTCTCTGGGACAGCAAACTGCAAAATGTTTGCTATGTTGCCTGTTCCAGCCTGGGTCACCTTGAGGCCACTGGGAGAGCCGCCGTTGCCTGGCTCTGAGGCTACAGGTCTGGTTCCAAGAGGTGGCAGAGTTCAGTGACCACCTCCTTGGCAAAACGGAGCTACCGGACACACCGCTCCTGGCTAAAGTGCAGGGAGGAGAAGTGCTCCCTGAAGAACCTAGGTGGGAAATGCCTCCTGCTGAGAACCCTTCTCCTCCTCCCTCTGTGAGCAGCTTGTCTTTGCTGCCCCTGTTCCATCTCCCTGTCATGCTGCAACATGAGGGGGGGCTTGCAACTAGTGCCCCCATGAGTGGGAGCAAGTGATGTAGCTAGAGGCCTTCCAGTAGCAGCCAACATCCTCTCAACATCCAGAAACATTCCCTGCACATTTTAACAACATTATAAATGTCTTCCAGCAAGCCATTATTTAAATAAACTCTGCAAGAGCCAGTACAAGAGAAATAATCAACTTACCTGCAAGTTATATGTTTCCCTTTAAATTGCACTGGTGGGGGTCCCTTGTGCAGCTGAACACAGCTCAATTGTGCATGTTTAGGAGAGGGTGTTGTTTGGTATGGTGGTACACACCATGCTCTGCCTACTCTGCATACTGCCGGCACACGCACACTGGCGGAAGCGAGATGGCTGCAATTTGTTTCTCCAAACTGGACTTAACTGCCAGCGCTAAGGTGCCTAATTTTGTGGCCAGGATTTCCAGACTAGGCAAGTACTTTTTTTAAATCAATGCTATATTTTTGGTAGCTGAGTCTCCATAGCAATAATTTGAAGAGCAGCCTTGCTATACAACAGCTACTTTGACAAATTACAGTTGCATAAGGATTTGGATAATAATGTTCCAATCAGTGTCACTCACTGGACATGGTGATTAATTAAAAAACAGAAAGTGCTGGAAATACTCAGCAGGTCAGGCAGCATCTGTGGTGAAAGAAACAGAGTTAACATTTCAGGTAGTTGATCTTTCTTCAGAACTGGAAAAAGTTAGAGCTATAACAGGTTTTAAGCAGGTACAGAGGCAGGGAAAGGGCAGGGGAGGAAAGAACCAAAGGTCTGTGATAGGGTTTAAGGCAGGAGTGATTAAATGACAAAAGGTATGATGGTGTGAGTAAAAGGGGGTGGTAATGGGACAAGTAAAGAAACAAAAGCTGGGTCTAGAAGAACGGTAAATGGCAGAAGCAGAATCATTACCAGCACCTGTTGTCCGAAAATATGGGAGCAGTGTTTATGATCTGAAATTGTTGAACTCAATGTTCAAAGAGACCAAAAGTGGAAGAGAGGGGTTTTTTGCAGACTTATCACTACCAGTGTCTTTATCACTACCACATCTGCCTCAGACTGAGTACACTCCTTATTTGACACGGAGATATCTTCTACAGGAAAACATTTGTCTTTTTAAACATACTAACGTTGCAGTTATGTGGCTGAAATTACTTAATGCATTACAGTGACTTCTCTTCAATGTTGAGATGATAGTTAAATCCATGTGAAAAATGCACCATTCTCCAGGGTGGCTAGGTTAGTGCCTCTCCTGCATCAGCCATTGTCGCTCAGTACCAATGATTAGGTATGTGAGAACATCCTGGATCAATTTATCTTTTGACATTTCTTCCCTGTGGGGGATAAAGATTACCGTACTCAGTGCACACAGCCCACTGTGTCACTAAATAACCACATCCGTCTTCTGTGATCCATGTCATAGATAATTGCAATATTAACACACTGCAGTCCTGTTATACACAATTGGTCAAAGTTAACAGATTTGTTTAGAACTCACCTTACATATAACAGGACAGTTATATTAGTACCTACTGGATTCGGAATATCAGCTGAAACTTCTTGGCTCACACATATGCAGAAATGATGTCGAAATTTACACAGGTTCCTGCTCCGATCATGCTGACAGGAACTTACGCCCAAGTTTCCTGCAGACACGGGCAGTGTTTGCCTTGTGGGGACTCCATGCAACGGCTTGTTTGGGGTCTGAAGGTACTTGTGGCCCTGACTCTGCAATTACACGGCTCTAATACAAGACCTGCTTCTTCCTCTAACTAAAACAGAAACTGCTGGTAAACACTCAGCAGGTCATCGACCTGAAACCTTGGCCCAAGTTTCGGGTGGAGTTGCTCCAATTGGAGCAACTAGTTTAGTTTGGAGTATCTTAGAAATCGCAATTCTCGGCATTTAGTTTGCTCCAGTTCTAGTGGGTTAGTTTAGTTTCATTTTAGTTCAGTTTTTTTTTTCAAAAGTGGGTGTGTCCAGCCACTTAGGCCTGTTTTGCAAGTTTAGGCAGCGAAAATTTACTCCAAACTATCTTAGAATGGAGTAAGTGTCCACTTTTGTAATTTTTGAAAAACTTTACCTAGAGTTAATTTCAGTGCAGGCACAGCCAGAGACAGGAAGTGGGAAGCATTAAACACAAAGGACTAAAGCATTAAACACATCACTTATAATGGCATAAAACCTCTTGCGATTATATTTTGCCTTATATCTGCTGAATGAGGACAGTTGTTTCTCTTTTTATAAATAAGCAAGTGTAGGCTCCCGGCTGAGGCAGACACATCAACATCAACAGGGAGAGGAGGTCGGGGGGGGGGGGGGGGGCGTGGGAAGGGAAGTTAGAGGATTTTCCAAAGCACTAAACACCTTCACAACAACATTAAAGAAGCATAAGTACATTTAAAGCACCAAGCACTAAACGAAGCACAAAACGTAATAAGCAATTAATTAACAAATACAAATTAGAAGGAGCCCTGCACCTAAAGCACCGAGACCTAAGTAATAAGCAACCAATCAATAACAAATAAAACATAGCAGTCCTACCTTTATATGAAGGGAAGGCGTTTCTGTCAGCCTCACTCTGTGTTTCTGTCAATGTCTCTCTCAGTGTCTCTGTCAGTGTCTCTCTCTCTGTCTCTGTCAGTGTCTCTCTGTGTTTCTGACAGTGAGGGGAGAGAGGTTAGGGGGAAGGGGTGGAGGGGGGAGGGGGTGGAGGAGGGAGGGAAGGAGGGAGAGGAGGAGGGGGGAGGGGCTGAATGGGAGGGAGGGGGGGCTGAACGGTGGTTGAACGCTGGAGGGGGGGTGGGAATGGCTGAACAGGAGGCTGAATGCAGGGTGGGGTGAACGGAGGATGAACGCGGTGGGGAGAGGGATGTGAACAGAGGCTGAACGCGAGGGGAGAGTCTGAATGCGGCAGCGGGCCTGTAGAGCATCGGACTGCGAGGAGCTACTGCACATGCGCGCGCACTCTAGCGCGAATGTGCAGATATCCCGGCACTGTTTTCAGCACCAGGACCTGGCTCCGCTCCCCCATCCCTTGTGCTGCGCTACGCCTAGGCCGACGACATCCTGAGGAGCTCGGAGAATTAGAAGTTAAGTTTTCGGCACCCTTTTTATTCTAGAAAGTCGGCGCACCTTACTTTTTTTTTACAGAAGGCGGAAACTTGGGCCCGTTAACTCTGTTTCTCTCTCCACAGATGCTGCCTGACCTGCTGAGTGTTTCCAGCAATTTCTGTTTTTATTTCAGATTTCCAGCATGTGCAGTATTTTATTTCTGTTGCTTCCTGTGTTTGTCTTTCTCTACCTGTGAGTTTCTTTATCTTTATTCGCTTTTAAATTCCCTCTCTATCCCTGTCTTTATGTCCTTCAACTATCTTTCCTGGCTAGTTGAGGGATACCTTGCTTCACCTTAATAGATGCCTATATTTCTGTTGCATGAACAAAACATACTCAGAACAATAACTCTGAAGCTATTACTTTGTACATCGCCCACCCCACCCCACCCCATCCTATTGTCGATCACGGTGCGCTCCAGAACTGGGAGGATCCACACACACCAGTCATGCAGAAACAGAATACATTAGGCTGAGAGTTTGGCCTGCCCGGACTGACCATTGCTGCCAGCGGCGGCTGGTTACAGGCACTGGATTTGCTTGAGGTCCCTGACTGGCTTGGAACCCTGTGCAAATACATGGGCTGTAAGGCCCAAGTGCAGCCCCCACCTATGAAGCTCATTTGCCTAAAAACTTGCATAAAAGAGCACAAACACAGTGCCGCCAACAGGGGAAATACTTCAGAATGCTGTCTCTGCCCTGGTGCATCACTTTCAGAGCCTCTCACCTCTGCTGCTCCTCCTCTTCTTCCATTATTACAGTGAACAGGAAGCTGAGACAACACTAGTAACTTGGGCGTGGCTCCTAGGGTATAAAAGTAAACACTATCTGCACAGAGTGATCTTAAACAGACTGCTTCTAAACAGAGTTGTTAAAGTTGGGAATTTGGAAAGAGTGGAAATTTGGAGCAGAGGGAGAAGAAAGTGCTGCTTTTTGTCTCTAATGCTTGTAGTGCTTTGTATTACAGGTAAATATTTAATGTAATCAACCTATAACTTAAACTAGTAATTAGTTACTAAACTATATACTAAATTAATTAAATACATAAACTTTAATTAACTAACTAAATAAAGCAAGGTTATATAGGGCTGGCAGTGCAGGTGGTGTGCCGCAAGTGCAGCATGTGGGAGTTTGTGGCGAGCATCGCAATCCCGGACGATCATGCCTGCAGTAGGTGTCTACATCTCAAGGACCTTCAGCTCAGAGTTGTTTCAACTCAGAGGTGCAGACATGGTGGGCATCAGAGAGGGGGAGAGTTATCTGGACACTTTGATCCTGGAGGCAGTCATAGATAGTGGTACCGGTCTGGTTAGTGGTCAGCAACAGGAGGGTGTGACTGCAAATTAGGCAGGTAAGGAGACCCTAGGTGCAATTCTGGTGGAGCCTCGGTCTTTGCCCTTATTCAACAGATATGAGGTTCTTGCTGCCTATGAAGATAAGGGTAAAGTCTGCAGGTGGATGAACAAACTGACCACGGCACATGGTATAGGAGGCCATTCAAATGTTAGACCAAATGCAGATTGGGTCCATTCAGTCCATAAGCGTGACCACAAGCTTCCGGTCGCCTGTCACTTTAATTCTCCGCTCCACTCTGACCTCTCCATCCTTGTCCTCTTACAATGTTCCATTGAAGCTCAACGATGAGGATCTTTTGATTAAGCACTTTACAGCCTTCTGGACTCACCATCGAGTTCAACAATTTCAGACCATAACCTCTGCCCCGATTTTTTCATATGGCAGCTGTTGATGATTCTGCCATTCCTATCTCTTCGAGACTCATCTCTTGTTTCTTCTCTTGTCCCATTACCATCTCCTTTTGCCTTGCACCATCACCCCTTTTGTCATTTAATATTTCCTGCCTTCCATTCTATCACAGACCTTCCCTTTTGTTCTTTTCTCCTTTCCCCTCTTTCCCTACCCCTACACTTGCTTAAAATCTGTTGCATCTCTAACATTTTCCCATTTAGATGAAAGGTCATCGACCTGAAACATTAATTCTGTTTTTCTCCCAATAGATGCTGTCTGACCTGCTGAGTATTTCCAGCATTTTCTGTTATTATTATACATGGAAAAATAACCTGGTTATAGGACAGGATTGTAACTGTTGCCTAGTATTATTTACATTTAATGAATCCTTGGTGCTGTCTGTTTTATATTTGTATCTTTATTTGTTTGTTTTAAAGTTAGTATTGCTTATGTCATACATGCTGTCTAAATCAATTTGAGAAATCTAGCATTTTTAGACACGATTTAAAATATTGAGTTGAAGAATAACGTCTGGCTCAAACATAAATTTCTAAAATCAGCCTTCTTCCTGTATTATGCAATCTTAAAACAAATATGTGTTTGATAGTTTAGTTAAAAAGGTAACATTACTCAGGTGATGCTTATAAGCACAATCACAGTGGTTTGTGGGATTCACGGATTGGCCTTTATATATGAACTCTAAAAAATTAAAAATATATCAAGTGCCACAAACGATAACAGCATCCCCTCTCTCTTAAAATAGCCTAAGTAAAGAACTCCAGTCAAAAAAATAACCTGATTTTAGGATAGAATTGCCTTGTATTAACTACATATAATGAACCCTGGTGGTTCCTGTGTAGTTCCTAATGTTAATTATTTTACATTGTAATACCCAAGTGCAACTCCAGAGCCGAGCTCAATGGGGTTAGTTTTTTTATGCAAATCACACCAGCACAACTCCCAGTGCAATTATCATGCAACATATCTGTGATTCATGGGGCAGGGGTCATCATCATCATAGGCAGTCCCTCAGAATCGAGGAAGACTTGCTTCCACTCATAGCATGAGTTCTTAGGTGGCTGTGCAGTCCAATACGAGAACCACAGTCTCTGTCACAGGTGAGACAGACGGTGGTTGAAGAAAAGGGTGGGCGGGGAGCCTGGTTTGCCGCACGCTCCTACCGCGGCCTGCGCTTGATTTCTGCATGCTCTCGGCGACGAGACTTGAGGAGCTCAGCGCCCTCCCGGATGCACTTCCTCCACTTAGGGCGGTCTTTGGCCAGGGTATCCCAGTTGTCAGTGGGGATGTTGCACTTTATCAGGGAGGCTTTGAGGGTGTCCTTGTAACGTTTCCGCTGCCCACCTTTGACTCGTTTGCCGTGGATGAGTTCCGAGTAGAGCGCTTGCTTTGGGAGTCTCGTGTCTGGTATGCGAACTATGTGTCCTGCCCAGTGGAGCTGATCAAGTGTGGTCAGTGCTTCAAAGAGAACTGTAACCCATATGTAAATGAGTAACTGCTTGGGCTAAAGCTCAGGTTTTCAGTCATTTTTAGATACCCGTGTATGGATTTGTTTTAAAAATGTTACCATTATAAACTTAACTATTTCTGTAATGTAAAATGGTACCTTATAACTATTGTGATTGAGTGGTCAGAGTACACTTGGCACCCTCTAGTGGTTGGTGCAACAATCATTTTGGTTCATAGCTGTCCCTCTATGGTGCTGCTTTGTGTTTGGATTATCCTTCCCCAACACTGGAGGCAAACTAAGCTTGAACTAAAGATAGGATTGTGGCTGGAGCCGCTTATCTGAAATACCCGTGATAAAAGTAAGGCCAAATATTTTATGGTTGACATTCTTTCGCATTGTAATCATACAAAAGGCAATGCCTGTGACTTGAACTGGTAACCAGAGATAACACACAGTGCCTTGACAATGGCCCTAAATACACAAAGGTGTCATCTTGTGTCTAAACTAAGCTGTTGTCTAACTTTAGTAATGTCCAAACATTGTGATGAGACTGCACAGACATTATACTCAGAAATACCGACAGTATATTTGGAAATACCGACAGTGTATTCTGAAATACGGACAGTGTATTCTGAAATATAAACAGTATATTCGGAAATACAGACAGCATATTCGGAAATACGGACAGTATATTCGGAAATACGGACAGTGTATTCTGAAATACGGACAGTGTATTCTGAAATATTGACAGTATTTTCGGTAATACCAACAGTATATTCTGAAATACAGACAGTGTAATCTGAAATATCGACAGTATATTTGGAAATACCGATAGTGTATTCTGAAATACCGACAGTGTATTCGGTGATCAATTAAAATTGCTGCTTGGCTCAGCATAGCAGCAAAGTGAGAGGAGCAGATTGTTATTCTTTGCAGGCTACAGATGTTTATTGAATTGACATTAAATGATATTTGAGGCTACATTTTGATTTCAAATTGATTTGTTCTACATAGAATTTGTCATTACTATATGCCTACTGCACATTAAGCACTAACTTATTATTTACACAAAAGCAAAATACTGTGGATGCTGGAAATCTGAAATACTCAGCAGGCCAGGTAGCATCTGTGAAGAATCAGAGTTAATGGGCTGGATATTAACTTGGAGGCGGGGAAGGAGCTGGGTGGGGGGCTGCTTTGAGGTCGGGAAACCAGGTAGAATGGTTTTCCCTCAGCTCCTGCTGAATTTTACGGCATGGCCTGATTCGTATTTTTTATCTCCTTTCCCGGCCGCATCCAGCCAAGTTGAGATTTTGGCTGCGGTCGGGGAGTGGAGGGGGATCGGAAAGGCCGGCCCGGAGTGGGTGGAGATCGGAGGCCAGAGGGCAGATAGAGACCAGGACGCGGGAGATTGGAACGTTCAGGGGATGTCCGATCGCAGGGGTTTGGTGAAGCAGGTAAATGCAGGTAAGTGGATAGGCGCTTACCACCTGGATCGAGCAGTCCTTGGCTCCCTTTAGCCATCAGGTTTCTCGAGGACCGAAAAACTCGCCGGCCAAGGATAAATTTAAAATGGTGGTTACATATAAGAACATAAGAAATAGGAGCAGGTGTAGGCCATTTGGCTCCTCGAGCCTGCTCCCTCATTCAATAAGATCATGGCTGATCTGATCATGGACTCAGCTTCACTTCCCTGCCCACTCTCCATAACCCATTACTCCCTTATCGTTCGAAAATCTGTCTATCTCCGCCCTAAATATATTCAATGACCCAGCCTCCACAGCTCTCTGGGGCAGAGAATTCCATCGATTTACAACCCACTGAGAGAAGAAATTTCTCCTCATCTCAGTTTCTAATGGCCGGCCCCTTATTCTAAGATTATGTCCCCTAGTTTTAGTTTCCCCTATTAATGGAAATATCTTCTCTGCATCCACCTTGTCGAGCCCCCTCATTATCTTATAAGTTTCAATAAGATCACCTCTCATTCTACTGAACTCCAATGTGTATAGGCCCAACCTACTCAACCTATCCTCATAAGTCAACTCCCTCATCTCTGGAATCAACCTAGTGAACCTTCTCGGAACAGCCTCCAATGCAAGTATATCCTTCCTTAAATACGGAGACCAAAACTATATGCAGTACTCTAGGTGTGACCTCACCAAAACCCGGTACAGTTGTAGCAGGACTTCTCTGCTTTTATACTCTATCCCCCTTGCAATAAAGGCCAACATTCCATTTGCCTTCCTGATTACTTGCTGCACCTGCATACTAACTTTTTGTGATTCATGCACAAAGACGGTCCAGGGTGTCCTTGGAGATGGAGCACGTGGTGTCCACCGGTACGCTCGCGGCCTTCCGCGAGAGGTGGGCACCGGAGGGACTGGAGTGCATCATCACGCCCGGCAACCAAATTTTAATTTGATTTTACGTTTTTAAGTTTAATTTGTTTTAATTGCTGGTGCTTTTAGTGTCCCCCTTCCCTTTTATAGGGGGCACTGGGGAAAATTGTGATTTTAGTGCCCAAAAAAAAAAACCAAAAAAAGAAAAACACAAAAAAAAACACAAAAAAGGGGGGGGAAAAAAAAGGGCCTTGTAAATGTCTGGAGTGTCACCCAGGTCGGGTGGCACCGTTTAATGTTTTATGTTTTCACAGGTAAACTCAAAAGAGTTTCATGCACAAAGACGGTCCAGGGTGTCCTTGGAGATGGAGCACGCGGTGTCCACCGGTACGCTCGCGGCCTTCCGCGAGAGGTGGGCACCGGAGGGACTGGAGTGCATCATCACGCCCGGCAACCAAATTTTAATTTGATTTTACGTTTTAAAGTTTAATTTGTTTTAATTGCCGGTGCTTTTAGTGTCCCCCTCTCCTTTTATAGGGGGCACTGGAAAAAGGAAAAATTTGATTTTAGTGCCCAAAAAAAAAAACCACAAAAAAAACCAAAAAAAACAAAAAAAGGCCTTGTAAATGTCTTGTGTGTGTCATCCAGGTCGGGTGGCACGGATACATGTTTTATGTTTTGCAGGTAGACTCTAAAAGAGTTTCATGCACAAAGACCCCCCAGGTCTCTCTGTACCACAGCACTTTGCAATCTTTCTCCATTTAAATTATAATTTGCTTTTCTATTATTTCTTTCAAAGTGGATAACCTCACAAATTTCCCACATTATACTCCATCTGCCAAATTTTTGCCCACTCACTTAGCCCGTCTATATCCCTTTGCAGATTTTTTGTGTCCTCCTCATAATTTGCTTTCCCACCCATCTTTGTATCATCAGCAAACTTGGCTACATTACAGTCGGTCCCTTCATCCAAGTCATTAATATAGATTGTAAATAGTTGAGGATCCAGCACCGATCCCTGCGGCACCCCACTAATCACTGTTTGCCAACCGGAAAATGACCCATTTATCCCGAATCTGTTTTCTGTTAGTTAGCCAATCCTCTATCAATGCTAATATATTACCCCCAACCCCATGAGCTTTTATCTTGTGCATTAACCTCTTATGTGACACCCTATGGAATGCCTTCTGGAAATCCAAAAACACCACATCCACTGGTTCCCCCTTATCCACTCTGATCGTTACATCCTCAAAGTACTCCAGCAAATTTGTCAAACATGATTTCCCTTTCATAAAGCCATGCTGACTCTGCTTTATTGAATCATGCTTTTCCAAATGTCCTGTTACTGCTTCCTTAATATTGGACTTCAGCATTTTCCCACCTCATTATAATATTTAATTGCCAACCCGCCTCCTCAGAGCAGGTTGGTCACCCTCACCCACCATCCCACCTCCATTAAAACCCAAAGTTATCAGGTTGGAGGCAGGTTGGGGTAGGGATTCAGATTTTTAACATTTTAACATCTCATCCGACCCAAACATTTTGGGAGTTAAAATTTCCTCCAGTGTTTCAGGTTGCCTAAAACATGAACTCTGTTTCTCTCTCCACAGATGCTGACTAATCTGCTGAGTATTTCCAGCATTTTCTCTTTTAAGAACTTATTATTTATGCTCTTCTCAATGGCTCAGTGGATAAATGCACAATATGCAGAGGCAATGGGCCGTAGATTTAAATCTTGGCCAGATCTCAGCAACAGCAACAATAGGGACACTACAGTTGACCTCAGTATCCCTGGATTAAAGGAGCAGAAAATTAGTCAGGGTTGCTGCTTTTGGTCACTGTCTAGTAACACCTGCTGGAAACTTTGCATTGGATATCACTGTGAGGGGAGAGATGTATTTATTTATAGTGAGGGCTAGTTTCAACCATTGTTCTGAATTGAAATAATGCAAAACAATAAAATGTGCATTTTCTTTGTACAACATTTATGCTGGCAACCCCCATGCCTGCTGCCTGTTAGAACACTCAACTCTGGTTCAAGGCATTCCTGGAGGTTTGATCACATGATGTTCTGACCACATGACATCTGACCATGATAAGATCACATGACTTCTACAAATCTTAGTGACTTACTTGCAGTCTAGAATTTCTATTTGTGATTTTGCACCAGCTGCTGCTGTGCGATAAGTTCCAAGAACCAGGAGGCCATTTGTCAGCAGACGAAGAGGGGATACCGAGTGCAAGGAAGAAAGAAAATGGAGTGCGGAGTAAAGGGGAATCCATTCTCCCGATTTCAGAGCACTCCCCTGGTCTTAGAACCCCCCTGATTTCAGAGACCCCCGATTCCAGAGACCCCTGATTTCAACTCCCCCCTGATCTCAAAGCCCCCCTAATTTCAGACCCCCCCTGATTTCAAAGCACTCCCCTAATTTTAGAGCCTCATAAGATTTCAGAGCCCCTCTGATTTCAGAGCACCTCCGCTCTGATTTCAGAGTCCACCTCCTCCAATTTCAGAACCCCCCCTTCCGATTTCAGAGCGCACCCCTTCCGATTTCAGAGCCCCCCCTTCCAATTTCAGAGCCCACCCCCTTCCGATTTCAGAGCGCACCCCTTCCGATTTCAGAGCCCCCCCTTCCAATTTCAGAGCCCACCCCCTTCCGATTTCAGAGCGCACCCCTTCCGATTTCAGAGCCCACCCCCTTCCGATTTCAGAGCGCACCCCATGATTTTAGAGCCCAACCCCTCCGATTTCAGAGCCCCCCCTTCCGATTACAGAGCCCACTCTCTCTGATTTCAGAGCCCCCCCTTCCGATTTCAGAGCCCACCCCCCCATGATTTCAGAGCCCAACCCCTCCGATTTCAGAGCCCCCCCCTTCCGATTTCAGAGCCCACCCCCCCATGATTTCAGAGCCCAACCCCTCCAATTTCAAAGCCCCCCCCATGATTTCAGAGCCCACCTCCTCCGATTTCAGAGCCCCCCCCATGATTTCAGAGCCCAACCCCTCCAATTTCAAAGCCCCCCCCATGATTTCAGAGCCCACCTCCTCCGATTTCAGAGCCCCCCCCATGATTTCAGAGCCCAACCCCTCCAATTTCAAAGCCCCCCCCATGATTTCAGAGACCCCCCCTCTGATTTCTGAGCCTCCCCCTGCCCCCGCCCCTCGATTTCAGAGACCCTCCTAATTTCAGAGCCCCTACCTGATTTCAGATCCACACTATTTCAGTGTCTCCGCTCAATTTTAGAGCTTCTCCATTATTTCCCAACTTGCTCCCTCCACTCCCCCCTCCCCCACCCCCCGGCCGGTCATGGCTTTCTGTGGCTGGCAAGCTCAGCGGAAAAGGCAGGAAATGAGTCTCTTTAAAATTAATGCAGTTTAACCTTGTTCTGACGCCCAATGCTGAACAGTTAGTAATTATTTACACTATCTCACATAAGTGTCTGTAGTTCATAGGGCCACTCGAAGGCAGGAAATTTAAACTGCTTATCTCCCAGGGTGCTGGAGGCAGCGCTCAGGTTAGGAACCCCCTCGATTCCAGAATCTTCTAGTCATTCCAGGATTTTTGGGAATCCCACCCCCGTCTCCTTCACACCTCTCCCTCACGCTAATTCTAAATTACCCACCGGAAACCTTCCCCGCAGCAAATGCTGATCCTAGTGTTGCCAACCCTCCAGGATTGTCCAGGAATTAAAGATCTCTGGACACTGCTGCGATCAAACCCAGGAGAAAAGTTATCGGGACTTTTTTTTAAAAAAAGGGTTTTATTCCATTTTCTTTCAACATTTTTTATTTATTAGTTATAAAAATATTGGAGTCAGGAAAAAAAGCTGTTTTACTGGGTGGTGGGGGGAGGGGATGTGGTGGTTGGAGGCAAGAGGCCATATACTGAAACCTCCAATCATACATCCAATCATAGTTGGTAACTCCAGTTGAACCCCATCCTGCCCACTACCATTTGCCCCTACCTCTTCCCCTGCCATTCCCTCTTCTCACTTACTCTGGTCCAATTATACCCCAACCTCTAACCATCTTTCACCTGAACACTGCACATGGTCTTCACTCCCCATGTGAAGATTAATGAGTATGTATGTGTCAAAGGGTTACATCCTAAATGTTAACTTGCCTTTTCTCTTTGCACATGGCAGCTGTGTTTTTCCAGCATTTACTGTTTTGCTTCTAAATGAGATAGTTTGTTCTTTTCCTTTCCAGTTTAATAAGTCACAGCTGTGGCTCAGGGGGTAGCCCTCTCGCCTCTGAGTCCGAAGGCTCTGGGTTCATAATCCCACTACAGAGACTTGAGCACAAAAATCTAGGCTGACACTCTGATGCAGAACTGAAGGAGTGCTGCACTGGCGGAGGTGCCTTCTTTCGGATGAGACTTTAAACCGAGGCCCTGTCTGCCCTCTCAGGTGGCGTAAAAGATCCTATTTCACAGAAGAGCAGGGGAGTTATCCATGGTGTCCTAACTAATATTTAGCCCTCAATCAACAGATTATCTGGTCATTATCACATTGCTGTTTGTGGGAGCTTGCTGTGCGACAATCGGCTGCCACATTTCCTATATTGCAACAGTGACTACACATCAAAAAAAGTATTTCATTGGTAAATCGTTTTGGGACATCCGGTGGTTGTGAAAGGCTCTATATAAATGCAAGTCTTTCTTTTCTTAAAAACCATGGATCACATCAGCCAAAAGCTCTGCATTGAATCAAGTCCATAAACTTTTGGGTGGAATATCCTTGATGCACCATGTGGACAGAGGAATTAACAAATGGCGATATGATGCTTCATATAAACAAATAGCTAGCTTTAAATGAATTATAGAAACTTTGGTGATGGTACCAAAGGGCATTTGTCACGCCTGAAACTTTAACCCAAAATGAGTCAGTGCCTTTAAGCAATGGGGTGAGAACATTTTAGCTCTCAAGCTAGATTATCCACAGAAAATATAAGTTAGCCCGACCACTCTGAATTATAAATGAAATCTCTTTAATTGAAGAATTCATATCCAGAGCTCCATCTACAGTGTAACCTGTTTCTCTTTTTCTTTCAGATCAGTATCTTCATGACCCATTTATCCAACTATGGGAATGACCGACTGGGACTCTATACATTTGTGAACCTGGCTAATTTTGTCCACTGCTGGACCAACCTGAAGCTGCAGACCATGCCCCCTGTGCAGCTGGCACACAAATACTTTGCGCTCTTTCCAGAACAAAAGGAGCCACTCTGGCAGGTGTGGTTCCAGTCCTTCTTGAAACGAGTGCACTGACAGGGTCTTCTTTGTCATGCTAATAACTTTACCTGTTTTTGGAGTGTACGATGATTTTAACAGCAGGAAGTGACAACCAAAAAACATGGCTGCCATCAGCCTGATTCCCAAAGGTCTCCTCCCACCTCTCCTGAAATATATTTTCCTATAAAATCTTTTCTTTTAATCCACAACATCTGAGATTGCTGGAGAACTCCTGCACGGGTAAATGAAAGTGAAATAGTCACGCTATCAATAAGGACAATCTGAAACTGACCACAGATGTTCCTTTGGAGCAAGCACGCAACCAAGGAATTTCAACATCTATACAAACCAGTCAGAATCAGGGGGAAAGTTCAGATGTCTGTTAACATTTGAGATTGGACCCAACTCTCAATGCCCCTTTGGAAACTGGTAGCATAAACAACAAAGTGTTTTTGACATGCCCCTTCTCTATGTGTGCAATGCTACTGTGAAAATCTTGCCGGGATTGTTGCAGATGTGATTTGTATCAGAAGATGGCTGTTTATTTTAAATTGTTTTTATTTTTCTATCTAAGAATGCTTCTGGTTGGGAGGGCGGGGCAGGGGTATGTGCCCTAAGTTCCATGACAGATTTAAATATATATTTATATTCTTGTATTTATATAGAGCCTTATCAAATCAAAATACTTCAGAGCATTTCACGCAGTGAATTTCTTTTCCGTTCTGGAATATAATGACTTGTTATCTTAGAATCATATAATAGTACAGCACAGAAGGAGGCCTTTTGGCCCATCGAGTCTGCACCAGCTCTTTCAAAGAGCAATCCAGTTAGTCCCACTCCCCCACTCTTTCCCCATATCCCTGCAATTATTTCTCCTTCATGTATTTATCCAATTCCCTTTTGAAAGCTACTGTTGAATCTGTTTCCACCAGGTATGTTATGTGGGTATGTATATGGGAAGGAATTCATGTTTTCCATGGTGATGTGTAGGATCTCCCCTTTCTGCTGCATCATTGATCAGGCCACCCACACTGTTTATTGGGCAAAGATTGGGACATTTTAGCTAGTTATTAGACACTGTTCTGATTTCAGTTGAATTTTCTTTCCATTTGGAGGCACAGACTAATTTCCACGCAACCATTAGCTCACGCAGACTGACTTTCACCCATTTTATTGACACACCTGCAAGACCACCAGGGTTCCTTGTCTGTTCCTTTAAGAACAATTACCATCCATGCTGTGTTAAACTCTAAGGGGATTAGCCGTTTTAACATTGTACCCAATATCCTTCTTTCTGGCAGAATCCGTGTGATGATAAACGACACAAGGACATCTGGTCTAAAGAGAAAACGTGTGATCGTTTACCCAAATTTCTGGTTATTGGACCTCAAAAAACAGGTGAGTTTTTATTAAAACCAATAAGGAATTATTCCATTCAAATGAATTATCTGCGCTAACCAGATGGGTTGCATGGAGAATAGTTAATTATTCAAACTATTCCATTAAGCATGTTCTAATAGTACATTTCCAGTTAATATCATAGCTAATGTAGCTCTGTGTTACTTCTCTTTATGCCTAAAACTGAGCCCCGATAAGCCATCTTGTGGTTTTAAGATATTTTAAGAAATTAAAGCCTAGAATTTCATAGTGTTAGCGCTGGCCATTAAAGCCCATTTTGGGAAAAAAGGACGGCCACTGTACTTGCGCCCGCTGCTGGTGGGTCCCATGGCGGCCGCTATTTTGGGCTGGGCGGCAGCGCTGCTCATGCTGCTGCTCGCTGGCAATGTGGAGATTATGGGGATTGTGACGTCAATGAGTGTGCAATGCTCATCTGACGCCCGATCTGCCATTTTTGAGTGCGCCGCTCAACTTACCGGCCTGTGTTAATTGCGACCAGCTGAGCAAGCGGGGACAAGCAGGAAAGAGGCTCCAGCAGCATTATTTAAAGGGAGCATCAGCAACTACTTGCAGATGACATGTTTCCGCCATTTGACTGGCTCGGTGGAACTTTCTGCAACTCTAGCTTTATAAACTTCTTTCAAGTTTCTAAGGTGACGTCTTCATTCTTATTTAACGACCTCATCTCACAACATTTGCTCACAGTAATGGGGCTCCCCTTATGCTCGAGTATCTTTGGGAGAGAGAGCAGAGGCAGCGAAGAAGAGGAGAAGATGCGCACAGAGGGAGGAGGAGGGCCAGGAGGGCTCTCAACAGGAGGCCTTACCAACCCAGCATCTTCCGAGAGCACTTCTCTTTTATCTACTTAAACAAGAAGTAGTGTATTTGGATGCTCTGCTTCACCAAGGAGGTGGTCACAGAACTCTGCCACTTCCTGCAACCAAACCCGCAGCCTGAGAGCAGGGTGACCACGGCTCTCCCAGTGGCCCTCAAGGTCACCATGACCCTCAGTCTCTTTGCTAGCAGATCATTCCAGTCTGCAGCAGGAGTGATAGCTAACATCTCACAATTCACCGTCCATCGCTGAATCCGAGAGGTCACTGAAGCTCTCTACACCAAGATAAGGGACTACATTGTCTTCTTTCTGAGCAGATAGAAGCAGGATGAGTGCGCATGTGGCTTTGCCAGAATAGTGGCCTTCCCCATGGTGCAGGGCGCCATCGTCAGCACACAAGTGGCTTTGCAGGCACCACATAACAATCCTAAGATCTTCCGTAACCGTCAATTACTGCCACTGTGACCACGTCCAGTGTATCCTGATGGTCAATGCCTGTGACCCTGGCAGCAGCCATGATGTGTTCATTCTGCGTCAGCAATCTACCAGCCACCATGTCAAACCCGAGGGTGGCTGCTCGGAGACAAGGGCTATCCGCTCTCCACCTGACTTATGACTCCCCTCCGCAACCCCAACACTCATATAATGAGAGCCATGCTGCCACCAGGAACATCATCGAGCAGATTATCGGGCTACTGAAACAACGGTTCTGCTGCCTTGACTGCTCGGGTGGAGACCTCCAATACTTGGCAGAGCGGGTGTCTCATTTCTTGGTGGTCAGCTACAGTCTTCCCAGCTGGGATTACAGGACCACCTCAGGAAGAGGGAGAAGAGGAAGAGGAGCAGGAGGAAGAAAGGAGGAGACAGGCAGAAAATCCTCTTTCAGCACGGGTGAATGCCTCATCAGACTCCGATTAGAGTGAATGAAAACCCAGATCCCCATTGCTGACCACATCCCCATCATACTATCCCTCTCTCATGAATAACACAGTGTCCTCCTGTAACAAAGCTGAAATGAGAGCCACCATAAAACAAAGATTCAATTCAGTACTCAATTCACATTACAATATCAACTAATTGTACGGTGCCTTAGCGCCAGTTGTTTTGGTGCCGTTTCCTGCTCTGGTGCTCCTACGTCGTGCTTCCCTAGTGGCTACAGCACGGCTGGTGGAAGGCTGCTGAGTTTTCATGGTGGAGACTTCAAATGGCCTTGCAGGACGACCTTGAGCAGCTCTGGCTGTAGAACGCCGGCTGCAGACTGCACCACCTCAGCATGGATGGCAGCAGTCTGGGCTGGCTGGCTGATAGGCAGCGGCAAGGGCAATGGCAGAGTGGCAGTGGTGGGAATAGAAATGCTGTCATCCTGAGCGAGGACAGCAGGTTCCTGCTCCACTGACCCACTGCCACTCCCCCAGGGCGGCGCCTCAGCATTTCTAGCAATCTGTTGGAGGCTTGATTGCTGAGATTCTGTGACATTCTGCAAGACAGTGGTAAACCCAGCCACTATGGCAGGAGTCTGAGCTTAGGTGGCAGCAAGCTGAGAAGGCAGGAGAGCAGTCTGCGCATCCATTGCAGCACTGAGATGTTAGGTTGCTTATGCGTTGCAGCAGTGGCAGACGCGATAACGCCCATCACAAGCAGCACCACGTCTGGGTCGACACAATCTCTCCTGGAATTATCCATCATTTCCAGTCTACAAAGCTCCGTCCAATGTTGGAGCCAGGCTCCTCCATGCTCCTTGACATTTCCAAGATGCTCTCTGTCATGCTTGCCATTGCACATGCTAATTCGATGTGCATGCCCATCATCCTTCTTCTGAAGGCCGCCCCATCAAAATTCTCATCTGAGTCGTGTGCACCAGAACACGCCTGCAAACTAGGCCTCCGGGGAGCTGGCCCCAGGGTACCCTTTCCCCGTAGCCTTGCTGTAACTCACTCATAATCGGTGCCTCACCCTGTGCAGATCCCGCATCTGCATTATCCTCTAAATTCTGTGCAATGCTAGTTTTTGAGCTGGTGTCTGTGAGTGACAGATGTAGTGATGAAGTGACACCTTCTTCTTCTTCTCCCCCCTCGCTTTTGTGCATCACCTTGGGGACAGGCTGCTCGGGTGCTTGTTGTTGATTATCTGAAATCAGGAAGGCCCAAGGGTCGTGTTCTGGTGAGGTGGCGGGGGATGGCGGGGGAGGGAGGGAAGGTGTGGCTGGGAACGGGGAAGCAAGGTCTGCAGGCATTCAAGTATCAGCAGCTTGAAAGTAAGAAGAGATTGTGGGATAAGTGGGAAGTGGGATGTGAGAAGCAGGATTAAGAATGGGCATGTCGATATTGTCCCCAAGGGCTTCAACTTCACCTGTTGCCACGGCCTCGGTGGCTTCCCCTCCAATGTCGAGCACTGTCTCCTCCAGTTGGCTCAAGGCCTGTGTCACAGCTTGCCCTCCCACCTGCCTGCTGCTGTTCCCAGTGATTATGAGCGACCTTGGCCTGCAAGAAAAAGGGAAATGTGTGAGTGAGTGTGGTGCAATGTGTTTGTAATGTGCCTGCCAGAGTTGAATAACTATCAGTGTGTGCAAGGTGTGAGATGTGGGTGCGAGTGTTGCAGCAGTGGTATGTTTGTGAGGGTGAAGTGAAGCTATGATTGTGAAGTATGAGTGGTGATAGGTAGAGATTGTTGGTAGGTGAGTGATGGGAGTGTGGTGCATTGAGCAGTGTGTGAGGCTTGTGATGCATGTAGGGGATATTGGATTTGCTGAAGCCATCACTCACCTTGACCTGCCATGTGAGGTCATTAAAATTCTTGGGCACTGTATCCATGATCTGGGGACCACACTGTTAGCCGTCACCTATCCAGATATCTCCTGCCAGAGCCTTCTAGATGTATGGGCAGATGGTTTCCTGCCAGTCTGCGGGAAGAGGACAGCCCGTCTCCTCCTCACAGTCACCACCAGAGCCTCCAGAGCCGCATCTGAGAACCATTGGGCTCTTTCCCTCTGCTGCTGCTAAGCCATCTCTTGCAAGGTCAGTACTGAATCCAAGTGGAGCTCCAAATACAATCGCAATGAAGTACTGCTGCATCAAAGCACCTACCCTTTAAGTAGTGGAGAAAGCCTAGGCCAAACATTACTTGCAAATAGACTGCACCCGATATTGGCCCACCTGTTGAGCAGTAAGCCAATGAGCAGTGGTTCTAGCACTGAGAACAGCACTATAACCATGTAAATGAGCACGAATTTTGTGTGTTAGCTGGGCCACTTTGAGCTGGCGCAGCTATAAATATCGCTGGGCTATGACTCCGCCCGTTTTCAGCCCATATCCAATTCCTAGGCCTGAGAGCTTTAAACATGAAGCAGGAGGGTAAATTTCTGCAGGTGTTCTCTCAATTGTCCACCATAACATTGGCCAAGACATTCGGATACCCTGGAAAAAAGGCATAAACTGCATTGACACCGTTTTTTCCCGGGTTTCTGCGGCTCACATTGAAGTTACGGTGGACCCCGGTGGAAATTCACCCCATGCTTCTTATCTGAAGATGGTTTGATGTTGGAGCAATGATGAGTTTCAGTAGAATTACACAGTAGATCTTACAAATTTATGTTCCTGGCTCTGAGCTTATTGGGAATTCAGGGACAGAGATCAGTGAGCCCTGGTGAGAAAGACCTGGGTGCAGTGCCGGAAACATTTTAATCATCTCATGAGATCAGGAAAGGTCAGTGCAAAACCACACTCAATGTCATCCTGCTGTGCCTCTCATCACTTCCCCATCACTCTGCCTTCCCATCCTACTCCTGCACATCCTTACTCAAACCAACTTACCTTGCACCTCTACCCATCCCTCTCTCTCTCTCTACATTATCACATCCCCACCTGACTAACCACTCCTCACACTCACCCTCAATTTAATGCAATCATGCCAACTGACAACATATAAGGAGGCCACTTGGCTTTGACACCCCACTCCATCATAGAGATCCTCGAAAGATGTAACCTATCCATTCCTTACACTCATTCCATCACTCAGCCTTCTCTTCTTTTCCTCCTTGCAGGAAAAGAGAGCCCACAATAAGAGTGAGAGGGAAAGAACCGGAGGTGCCCTCCATCATTGACCACCTTAACAGCAACAGTGTCAGGAGTCACAGAGCAGTTGGAGGTGGGAGATGGAGAGAGGAGTACATCTCAGCAACCTGGTGACAGAATGAAATCTCATACAGCCACGTGGCATACAGCAGTCACTCACATGGGGACTGATGTTTGCAGTCAGTGAATGTTCCTCATGTGCATAATGGTATCTGTATCCACAGGTCCATCAAGAGCCCCCCTCCCCACCCACCACTGTCCAGGAGAAAGAGGAAGATGACTCCTCAGAGGAGCCTCCAGCCTCCGAGGGCGCATCGTCACCAGACATAAGCACACCCAGCACCAATGCAGATAAGCACACCTCGGTTGGTGCCACACGAGAGAGTAATGTTGTCATCTGGTATCTCACAAGTCACAATTGAGCAAGAGCAGATGTTGAAAACAGGAACAGCAGTGGAGAATCGTCACCGGAGGATGCAGGACACACCCAGCTCTGCTCAGTTGCATGCAGATACTGAGCCTCGGGAGCCATCCAGAAACAGGGCAATCCTGGAGGTGCAGCAAGAAGTGCAGGAGGCCCTGGCAGGTTTTGCTGCTGCGATGTCTGCAAATGTTCAGAGAATGAAGGAGTCCATCTGCAACATGAGCACCACTGTGTCACAGGCGATGGCTACTTAGGCTCTTCCATGGAAAGAATAGCCATCTGTATGGAGCAGCTAATGCATTACTCTCAGGAGCACATAGTCTCTATGGAGAATAAATGGCAGATGCTCATAGACCTCCTCTCTAGGAGGGATGTCAAAGTAGATGTGGGTCTTCATAACCCCACTGCTGTGCAGTAAGGTGCTCTCCAGTGCCTTGCTAACAGGGAAGTGCTGGTGGCCCATGAGAGGGATGATGGTGAGAGAGGACATGAAAGTGGGAGCTCCTGTCAAAACAATCCTTGTATCGCGATGGCCTGGTCTGCCCCTGCACAGTTGCAGGAGGAGCAGACTTTGGCAAGCTCAAAAACCCAGAGGACATCTGCCAAAAATGTCTATGCAGTTGCAGCAGGGAAGTGAGCAGACTGCCTCTACCTCTGCTGAAGCCACTGGGGTAGCACCTCGTAGAAGCACATGTTAGAGAAAGATGAGACATAAGTAGATACACAAGGGTAGCCACTTGGGTGTTTTAATAAATGTTTGTGTAAAGTTTCCATTACTGTGATGTCACAGATAAAAATATTTATTTTCATCACTTTCAATGGCAAATTTGTGCTACTTTGGAAGTGACTTAGTGAGCTGGAGTGAATGATGAGACATAATGGTATACACCACAATGGTGGTCAATGTGAAAGAAATGGCTTGGTCATTGTAGGGATGCTTTATGGTGTTGCTATGGGGTGGTGCCAACCTGGTGCAGCATGTGGCAGCCATATGGATGTAATGTGTGATGGAATACTCTCCACTTGCCTGGATGAGCACACAGGAAGCTCGACATCATCCAGGACAAAGTAGCTCACTTGATTGGCATCCCATCCACCACCTTAAACATTTACTCCCTCTACCACCGGCACACTGTGGCTGCAGTGTGTACCATCTACAATATGCACTGCAGCAATTCTCCAAGGCTTCTTCGACAGCACCTGAAGTTAAGTAGATCTGACCACGATGAGGACATCCCTAGCCTCCCGGGCAGCAATGTGCTCGGGTGCTGGTGGGATCTGGACTGCAGGTTCTTCCTGCTCCTCCTCCTCATCTTCCAGCTGATGTTCCTCCATCTGTTCCTCCTCCTCTAAAGAGGCTGTGCGCTCAGAGCCTTGCTCCTCATGCATCGCTAATCCTCGCTGCTACACTATGTTGTGCAGGATGCAGCAGGCCATAATGATTCTGGAGACCCTGGCTGGTGTGTACTGAAGGGCTCCTCCAGATCTGTCAAGGCTTCTGAAGCGCATTTTCAGCACGCCTATTGACTGCTGTATGACACATCTGATATCTCTCCTGAGCCTCAGTACTTGGCCTTCTCAAGGGTGCCATAAGCCACGTCTTGAGTGGATAACCCTTGTCTCCAAGCAGCCGGCTGAAAAGTCTATTTGGAGGAGCAAGGAGCTGAGGGAGGGTGGATTGGCGCAGGATGAAAGAGTCATGACAGCTGCCAAGGAATTTGGCACACACATGCATGAAGATCTTCCTATGGTTGCAGACCAGCTGCACATTGAGAGAGTGGAAGCCCTTGTGGTTGAGAAAGACTCCTGGGTTGTGATGGGGTGCCCTGATGGCCCAAGGTGACTCAGTATAACACATGCTTTTGTGACAGATGGCAGGTCAAGTAGAGATGACAGAAGCAATCTGTCAATAGTGTGATAGGTTCTACCAAAGAGGTGACACTGGATCCCAACTTTGCCGGAAACACTTGCAACCTCTAGAAAGCTAAATCTGTGCTGACAATGCAGTCAGCAACAGCATCTGCCTTTGGAAAGTAACCAGCTGTGAGGTGGGAGTTTTTATTGTACTTTTCAAGCTGTGCACTAATGAGCTGGATCAATGGCCACTCAACTCCCACCTCAGGTTCCTGAGATGTGATTCCTGAGCTGCGCGATTCCCGTGCTCATCCCGGGAAATTTGAATGGTAGGGTGAAAAAGATTCTTAAGGGTCTGACAAGTACCTCATAATGATCTTAATTACCTTGGCTGCCTCTGCCATTCGGGTTGCTGATGCGCTGGCAAACACGCCCGAGGGAAAGGCGTATGGGGGCTGGGTGACAACGAGTTACCAACCCGCTCCAAGGTTTTTCAAATTTCCCTCCCGACCCGCCTCTAATTGCGCCCGCACGGACGCCAGAAAATTACGGCCTATGTTACTATTATAGGCTGTCACAATGAAATTGGCCCTATTATTAAGTGGGTCGATTGCCACAGTTATTGCAATGTTCAGCTGATCCCACCAGCATTTTCCCCACGCAGGCTGTCAAGTGCTGCATTTTGCAACTCCCCACCACCTGTTTGCAGGTGGCCACGATGTACCCATACTGATACAAATGATAAATTGAATGACTTCAATGGAAAGTAAAATTGTATGGGCTAGATTTTACACTTTTGTGCAGATCGCCCAAAAATGGGCATTATTTCCGGCGTGAGCAGTAAAAATGGATTTTCAGATCTCCGGCATGTCACCCATTCTCAAAGCCCCTCGTCTCCATTTTTTAAATTGTGCGTTACCGCGAGCGATATGAAATGGGTGGTAGCGTTAAATCTCTCTGACTTTCTGCCGTAAAGTGTCATCATCCTTAGCAACGGCATGGCAACGCTCGATTCCCACGATTCAGGTGGTCATCATGACATGTGCAGAAGAGGAGACAGAGAGGGACCTGAGAGTGAGTGAAGGCGTGTGTGATGTGGCTGCTTTGCAAGGAAGGAGGGAGAGTTTAGGGCTTTAGAGCAAATTGGGAAAATAAATTAGCTGTTACCAGCCAGATATTTGCCCTAATTTGGTGCCTATAATGGAGGGAGAGGAGGCGACACAGCACGCTGTGGAGACTGACACTGGTGAGAGCAGTGAGTTGGGGGGGGAGCACATTGGAGGGCACAAAAGAGCGAGGAGGTTCTCGGACGAGGCAAATGCCTCCCTTCTGCAGGAGGTCGAGTCACGCTGGGGTGATTTGACACAGGGAGGGCATGGGAAGCCCACCCCAAGGGCTATGAGAAGATATGGGCCGAGATAGCAGAGGTGGTCTCGTCGGCGACCAACGTGAGGCAACCAATGCTGCAAACGATGGAACGACTTTGTCAGATCCGCAAGAGTAAGTATTACATTTATTTACTTGTACTTATGTATTTATATAATTTGATTTGTAAGAGTTATGAGTGACTATCATCAGATGTGAGGTCTTTCACTTTTTCCGGAAATGTTGTAGTCAAAGCCTGCGGTCACAGTGTACGTCTTTAGGTAAAGAATGATAATTATCATAATAATCATGATTACATCTGTTGGTTATGTGTTGTATCAGTCTCTGTGACAGTCCCTAGCAATGATCTCACACAATGATCTTATGTCATATCATCCTGCCACCTTTTAAAGAAGAAGCTATTGATGATGAGGTCCGAGCAGAGGCAAACTGGTGGGGGGCCACCAGTCACCAGTGACATCACTGAGATGGAGGAGCGGGTGCTCGCACTCGTGGGGAAACACCACCGGACAGCCACGCAAGCATCGGCAGACCCTGAAGTGATGCGACGTGAGTAAAGTTTACACCATTGTGTGGTGTAAAGTTAATAGATGCCACACCCACTCTTAACTGATCAATAATATATGATTGATGATTTGTAAAATTGTCCTATAAATAATGCTGGCCTATTGAAAATCATTGCAAGGCAGAATGTGTTGATGGTAATGAAATGTGATGTCTGTGATGATTTTGATAGCGGTGGTATTTTTGTCGTGCATATGCTGTGTGTAGCACTGGAATCACCTTGTGACCCTAGCACCCCCTTCTCCTCTAATAACCTCATTTGTGTTTTGCAGCTCAGTCAGCAGCGTGGCCCCAGGCAAGACCACAGAGGCCAGAAGGTGGGGGCACGGGGCCGGACTCGCCGGACGATCCAACATCTGGTGCTGAGGAGCACCGATTCTCGCCCGTCAATCCGCTGCTCTGTTCTCCACGGATGAGAACGCGGACTTCGAGCAACCTGCATCGCCACGCTCCAGAAGCCATTCCACCCCAAGGCCATCTAGTGCTCCTCCGGCCATTCCCGCCTCCACTCTGGAGGTACCGGGCCCAAGCACCTCACCACTGGGCACCCCATTTGTCCCCAGGATGGCACCGACCCCGCGGAGGTTTCGTGGATGCGGCAGGTCTGTTCCACGGGTGCCACATGAGAGCGGAGAGATGGTACAGTTGTCCAGGAGAACTGTAGATATTGGTGACCAGATCCTCGATACATTGGGGGCCATATCCCGACAGCTGGCCACCATGACTGAGTACATTCCATGGATAACGGAGGCCCTGGAGGCGATAGCCGGCAATACTGGCACAGGCCTCCCAGTGATCTCGGAGCGCGGCACTCCACCCCTAGGTTCCGCACCAACAGTGCCAATGACAGATGAGAGGCAGGATCAAGACCCTGCTTCTGTATTAGAGAATGTTGCCCCTCGGCATCCCCCGCTCCCGTACCCGTGCAATGACCGCATCTGCATTCATCCCCCCCAATGAGGCTCCACCTGAGGAGCTTCTCGGCCAGGCGCCATGGAGCGAGGAAGGAAAGGGATAGAGGTGGGGAGAAGAAGGGGAGAGGGGACGGAAAGTCCGCAGGAAGTCCGCAGGTGATGGCTGTGTTATATCTCCATCTGGGTGTATGCAATTTGTTGTAATGTATGGGGGGAGGGGGCACCCTCCTGCTTTGCCTTTGTATTCTGTGTTGCTGGACATGTCGACCATTTGATTGATGTCAATGGTCGAAAAAGTGGGGTGGGGGTGGGGTGTTTTTGGCTGTGATACTTATGATTTCAGACCAATGGTCATTTAAAATGTTTTTTATTCAACATAACCTTGTTGTGCATTGTTTCAGGTAGCTGGACTTTTACACACTGGTGATTACTTAACATGAAAGGGTTAAATAAAAACTTAACTTAAATCAACTTAAACTTTAACTGACACCAAGGTGATGCCCACCATTCATGTCTGAGCTGCACACATAAAGCAATGTGTCAGCGTTGTCAATCACAGCAATGTTCTTTCAGGCAAATCGTTCAGCTATGAGCTCCTGACGTAAGACTCTTGCAGCTATGTAGCCACCATGGACCTTTTCCTGCGGTCTGGAGTGGGGGGCGTGGGCATGGTTGCATAGTCAGCCTGATTGTCTGGCCATAGCTCAGCATCCAGCTCCTCATCCTCCTCTTCCTCTCTCTCTTGAGGTGGACCATCAGTCCCTTCTAGCAATTCTTGTCACCTCCTGATAGCCAGGTTGTGCAGCATGAAGCACACGACCACAAATTGAGCTACATGATCAGGGTTGTATTGTAGCTCAAGGCATCTAAAGCGCTGTTTATGCATAGTTATTGTTTTCTGGACCACATTGCATGTGTCTCTGTGGCTCTGGTTGTATCGCTTCTCGGCCTCAGTGTGGATGTCACACAGGGGGGTCATCATCCAGGTGGCTAGGCCATATCGGTTGTCATCAAGCATCCAGCATTTGCTCTTGTGGCTGACTCTTAGACATGTCAGAGACAGCGCTCTCATGCAGGATGTGAGCCTTATCGAAGCTGCCCGGACATTTGACATTCACTGCCATTATTATCTGGTTGTGGTCGACAACGAGTTGGACCTTCAGGGAGTGAAATCCTTTTCTGTTATGAAAAAGCTCTGGGTCCTGAGAAGGTGGCCGCATGGCGATGTGAGTGCACTCTATTGCTCCCTGCACCCTGGGGAACTTAGCAATGCAGTAGAATGCTCCAGCCCTGTCAGTCTGAGCCTCCATGGTCATGGGGAAGCTGATAAAGTCTCTCCTCCATGCGCATACAGAACCTCCATGACCTGTCTAATGCAGCGATGGGTGACACGGTGAGACAGAGGGGAAATCTCGACCGCAGAGACCCGAAAGGAACTGGACGCATAGAAAGACAATGCCGTGATGACCTTGACCTCGACCGACAATGATGTCCAATGATGGCAGGCTGCATATCTGGCCTGAGGAGCTTGCATATTTCAGTGATCACCACCTTGTGGAAGTGCAGTCTCCGAAGGCAAATTTGCTCGGACACATTGAGGTAAGACCTCTTCTCCCTGTAAGTGCGGGGTGTGTATGGTCTAGACCCCCTCCTCATTCTGGCACGTCTTAGATTGGGCACACTTAGGTTGTGCATTAGACGTTGTGCCATTTGCACTCTGTAGCATCTGCGTATTAATCGATGCAGGCCGAGAAATGGCTGGCCCCTTTCCAATGAAGTATAAGAGCGATTGATCAGAAGCAATCATTTCCACACTAAAATACACCTACAGTAAACCTCAATTGTCCAGAGTCTGTTGAGATAATCACTTCAGCTGAGAAGAATTCCAGAGTCAATCCAAACTCCCCCGAAGTTGAAGCAGCCTTTTGGATGAAGCGACCTGCGATTTTAAAAATGGTGCCCACACCGCTGTGATTCATTCAGAACAGTTCCACTTTTTCTAAGCGGTGTTTTGGGCGAGCGATATTGTGGGCGAGATGTGTGCGAGGTGGTGAAAGTGACGCTGGGCGATCTCCTGGATGTTAGTTTTGGCAAATTTGATCTTTACGACAAAATAAAGTGTGCGGTTGGTATTATTGAATCTCAGCGTTAATTACTTGTGGAAAGTAACGCTGGGCGATATTATGGCCGTTGGTTTCGTCCATTCTGATGATTCCGCTCCCAAAAAGTGGGCGGGCGGTATTATTTTTTCCCCGGCGTTACATACATGGGGAAAGTAACGCTTGACGATAAGTGTCTGAAAAATGGGCATCAGGTTCCATTTTGTGGCTAAATGGGCAATGTCTGGGCATTATACCTCATTTCAGCAGTAAAATGGACATTAAGTGGGCGTTATGCATGCAAAAATAATGGAAAGTCTTGCCCAATGTGTGTAAAATGGACTCTTGATCTGATCCCATTAATTGCCCAACAAGTAGGTTAGGTTAAAATTACCCCTCATGTTTGATAGGACAGTTTGGCTTTAAGATGGGTCCTGTGACAATGAATAACTCATGTTTTCCATTAAGGTCTTGCGCTTGTTTCCCATTAATCATATGAAACATTTACCTGAAGGTTTCTCTATAGCTTTGATAATGCTGGACCATTCCCAACAATTGCATGTCGGTATCTATTCAGCAAATAACTTATTTTCCAACAATATTTTTATTCACTTCTCAGAAGCGCAGTGCAAATCATTTGTGATTGTTTAGAGTAACAGAATATATAGTAAGCTTTTACTTACAATAGAAAGCTGTCCAAAATATAAAATACTACACATTTTTCACATTTATCTAATTGAGGAACATTCAAAGGACCAAAAAAGAAGCAGACAGCAGTAGCACACAACTTAGATTATTCAGTTAGTAGCATTAAATATAATGGCTGTAGATTGTTGTTTAACATTTTCAGTTCCTGTTCCAGTACAAATATCCTTTAACAGCCATCCACTTAAGTGATGTTGACTATATTAGCAATGTCAGTGGTAACCTGAAATAATAAATGTATATTTTAATTAGTCACTGAGAATTGTTCTATGCTGTTCTACCAATTATGTGGTAAAAATGGTAATAATTGACTTGTGCTAATATTCAGTAATTGCTATGTTCTAATTAAAAAACCTAGCATTTCACAAAACAGTGTTTTTGCTGTCTTTCAAAGATTAAATGCTTGCAAAATGAAGCTTCGCTGACAAAATGTCATGGATAGGAGGGCGGTAAATTCTACGCATATACATCAATAGGTTTTCTGATATTTTCTGTTCTCAGGCACCACAGCTTTGTACTTGTTCCTAATTATGCATCCAGCCATCACCAGTAATTTCCCCAACCCAAAGACCTTTGAAGAAGTGCAGTTCTTCAATGGGAACGCTTATCACAAGGGAATTGACTGGTAAGATAAGTTATCAAGCATTTTGTATAATGAAGGAAGTCTTTATTTGGACTTAGAAGCCTAATGTCCATAATCTGTGGAGATATTAATGACTTGCTTTGAAAGCTTGAGGTCTACGTTGGGCCTCCATATTGATGGAACATTTCTGTGGATTCCAAAGATTTTGAAATTATTTTGCAAAGGTACATTAACATGACCAAGTCCCGCTCACCCATCACCCCTGTGCTCACTGACCTACATTGGCTTCAGGTTAAGCAACACCTCGATTTCAAAATTCTCATCCTTCAAATCCCCCCATGGCCTCGCCCCTCTCTATTTCTATAATCTCCTCCAGCCCCAGAACACCGCTCCCCCCGCCCCCCCCCCACACCAAGATGTCTGTGCTCCTCTAATTCTGCCCTCTTGAGCATCCCTGATTATAATCTCTCAACCATTGGTGGCGTGTCTTCTGTTGCCTAGGTCCTAAGCTCTGGAACTCCCTGCCTAAACCTCTCCGCCTCGCTACATCTCTTTCCTCTTTCAAGACACTCCTTAAAACATACATCTTTGACTAAGCTTTTGGTCACATGCTCCAATTTCTACTTATGTGGCTCGGTGTCAAATTTTTATCGCATAATACTCCTATGAAGCGCCTTGGGATGTTTCACTATGTTAAAGGCACTATATAAATACAAGTTGTTGTTGTAACCTCAAGATTATCCAGTTTATTGTGTTCCTAACACAGATGAGACTGCACACAGGGAGGTTAAAGTAACAGTGACCTCAGTCTTTATTAAGACACTCCAGAGTGAGGAACAGGCCTTAGGGGCCGGCTTATATACAGTGCTCCCAAGGGATGCTGGGATACCTTGGGACTTCAGGGGATGCGTTCCCTGGTGACGAAATATGGGAGTGCATGCTTTACAGATACACAACATCACTCCCCTCCAAAGTCAAAGTGAAAACTATTTACAAGGTGAGGCGGTCAGGAGCCTTTCTTTGCTTGGTGGACTGCCTCGGTATAAATGTCTGTTCTGGTGTGTTGGCTGTGCCCTCGTTGGGCTGGCGTGTTGTTGGCCTTGCAGGGCTGCTGGGTGAGCCTGGCCTTGCTGGGCTGTTGGGCGTGATGGGTTCAATTTCCTGGTCTGGCATGGTGTCGTTGATCCTTTGGGTGTGGGTTGTGGGTTTGAAAAAGGTAGTGTCTGCTGTGGGTTGTTCAGGGCAGTCTGTGAACCGCAGCCTCGTTTGGTCTAGGTGCTTTCTGCAAATTTGTCCATTATCTAGTTTGACTACAAACACCCTACTCCCTTCTTTAGCTATCACCGTGCCCGCGATCCACTTGGGACCATGTTCATAGTTTAGCACATACACAGGGTAATTCAGATCAATTTCCCGTGACACAGTGGTGCGACCATCGTTTACATTTTGTTGCTGCCGCCTGCTCTCTATCTGATCATGCAGGTTGGGGTGAACCAGCGAGAGTCTGGTTTTAAGTGTCCTTTTCATGAGTAGCTCAGCCGGGGGCACCCCTGTGAGCGAGTGGGGTCTCGTGCGGTAGCTGAGCAGTACTCGGGACAGGCGGGTTTGGAGTGAGCCATCTGTGACTTGTTTAAGGCTCTGTTTGATTGTTTGTACTGCCCGCTCTGCCTGCCTATTGGAGGCTGGTTTAAATGAGGCCGAGGTGACATGTTTGATCCCATTGCGGGTCATGAATTCTTTAAATTCGGCACTGGTGAAACATGACCCATTGTCACTGACCAGTATGTCAGGCAGGCTGTGGGTGGAAAACATGGCCCTCAGGCTTTCAATGGTGGCGGTGGCGGTGCTTCCCGACATTATTTCACATTCAATCCTTTTTGAAAAAGCATCCACCACCACAGGAACATTTCACCGAGAAATGGGCCCGCATAGTCGACATGGATCCTCGACCATGGTCTGGAGGGCAAGGACCACAAACTTAGTGGTGCCTCTCTGGGCGCGTTGCTCAACTGAGCACACACGCTGACTCTAAGTCAGAGTCGATACCGGGCCACCACACGTGGGATCTGGCTATCGCTTTCATCATTACTATACCCGGGTGTGTGCTGTGGAGATCTGAGATGAACATCTCCCTGCCCTTTTTGGGTAGCACTACACGGTTACCCCACAACAGGCAGTCTGTCTGAATGGACAGCTCGTCTTTTCGCCGCTGGAACGGCTTGATTAGCTCTTGCATTTCAAAAGGGATGCTGGCCCAGCTCCCATGCAGTACACAGTTTTTTACCAGGGACAGCAGAGGATCTTGGCTGGTTCAAGTCCTAATCTGGCAGGCCGTGACAGGTGATTTATCATTTTTGAACGCTCCCATGACCATCAACAAGTCTGCGGGCTGCGCCACCATCAACAAGTTTGCAGACTGCGCCATTTCCACTCCCGTGGTGGGCAATGGTAGCCGACTGAGAGCATCCACACAGTTCTCGGTGCCTGGGCTGTGGCGGATGGTAAAGTTATACACTGATAGCCCGAGTGCCCACCTCTGTATGTGGGCTGAGGCATTAGTATTTATCCCCTTGTTTTCAGCGAACAGTGATATGAAGGGCTTGTGATCGGTTTCGAGCTCAAATTTGAGGCCAAACAGGTACAGATGCATTTTCTTTATCCCGAACACACACGCTAATGCCTCTTTCTCAATCATGCAGTCGGCCCTCTCGGCCTTAGACAGCTCCTGGAGGCATAGGCGACAGGTTGCAACTTCCCCACAACGTTAGCTTGTTGTAATACACACCCGACTCCGTACGACGACTCATCAGATGCTAGCACAAGTCTTTTACACGGGTTATACAATACAAGCAGCTTGTTGGAGCAGAAAATGTTTCTGGCTTTCTCAAAAGCAATTACTTGTTTTTTTCCCCATATTCAGTTCTCACCTTTACGCAATAACACATGTAGGAGCTCTAAGAGGGTGCTTCACCCCGGAAGGAAGTTACCAAAATAATTGAGGAGTCCCAGGAATGACCGCGGCTCTGTCACGTTTTGTGGCCTGGGCGTGTTCCTGATAGCCTCGGTCTTGGCATCTGTGGGCCAAATGCCGTCCGCCGCGATCTTGCTCCCCAAAAACTCCACTTCTGTTGCCATGAAGATGCATTTCGACCTCTTCAGCCGCAGCCCGACGTGATCCAGTTGCTGGAGGACCTCCTCCAAGTTTTGTAGGTGCTCGACGGTGTCCCGACCCATGACCAATATGTTGTCCTGAAAAACCATCGCGCGTGGTACCGACTTGAGTCGGCTCTCCATGTTTCTCTGGAAGATCGCTGCAGCCGATCAGATTTCAAACGGGCATTTGTTGTAGATGAACAGTCCCTTGTGCGTGTTGATGCAGGTGAGGCCCTTTGAAGACTCCTCCAGCTCCTGCGTCATGTCGGCCGAAGTCAGGTCGAGCTTGGTGAACGTCTTGCCTCCTGCCAGCGTCGCAAATAGGTCGTCTGCCTTAGGTAGTGGGTATTAGTCCTGTAGCGAGAAATGATTAATAGTTACTTTATAATCGCTGCAAATCCTGACCGTGCCATCACTTTTGAGTACTGGAATAATCGGGCTGGCCCACTCACTGAATTCCAATGGGGCGATGATGACCTCGCATTGCAGCCTGTCCAGCTCAATTTCCACTCTCTCCCTCATCATGTGAGGTACCGCTCGCGCCTTGTGGTGAATGGGTCGTGCCTCTGGGACCAAGTGGATCCACACCTTCGCCCTGGAAAAGTTTCCAATGCCTGGCTCAAAAAGGAAAGGAAATTTGTTAAGAACCTGGGTACATGAGGTGTCTTCAACATGTGATAGCGCTCGGATGTCATCCCAGTTCCAGTGGATTTTGCCCAGCCAGCTTCTTCCAAGCAGTGTGGGGCCAACGCCCGGGACAATCCAGAGTGGCAGTTCATGCACCGTGTCCTTGTAGGTGACCTTGACCATGGCACTGTCCAGGACAGTGATGAGCTCTTTAGTGTACGTTCTCAGTTTCGTGTGGATGGGGCTCAGGGCTGTCTGAGTGCCTTGTTGCACCACAGTCTCTCAAACATCTTTTTACTCATGATGGATTGGCTAGCGCCAGTGTCCAGTTCCATGGCTATGGGTAAGCCATTCAATTTTACATTTATCATTATAGGTGGACATTTTGTCGAAAATGTGTGCACCCCATGTACTTCAGCATGTGTCTCCTCTCTCTGAGGCTCGAAATTGCTTTGATCAGCCATGGGCCGATCTTCCTCTGCCATCTGGTGGTTAGCAGGTTTTGAAGAGCTTGCAGCTTGTCTGCAAGCTCGTTGAAGGTGCCCCATTGTTCCACAGTTCTTGCAAACATACCCTTTGAAGCAGCATGAATAGGCTGAATGGAAGCCTCCACAACACCAACAAGGTATGAATTGCCTTGCATTTATCCTTTGTTGCGGACTCTGAATCATTTGGGTCACATGAGGCCTTCTTGTAGTTGCAGACTCGTGGTTTCTGCCCTGTACATTTCTGCTCACAAACACAGTTCCAGTTAATTTATGAATATTGCTAGCACTTGTGTGCTGAGAGATTTGTTTGGTGTTATCACTGGTGGACATAAACGCCTGTGCTATCGCAATGGCCTTACTGAGGGTCGGTATCTCTACAGTCAAAAGTTTTCGTAGGATGGTCTCGTGGCCAATGCCCAGAACAAAAAAGTCTGAGCATCTGCTCCAGTTAGCCATCAAACTCACATTATCCTGCAAGTCGCCTTAGCTCGGCGACGTAGCTCGCCACTTCCTGACCTTCAGATCGCTGCCACGTGTAGAACCGATACCTCGCCATCAGCATGCTCTCCCTCGGATTAAGATGCTCCTGAACCAGCGTACACAGCTCCTCATTTGACTTATCTGTGGGTTTCACCAGAGCCAGAAGATTCTTCATGAGGCTGTAGGTCGGTGCCCCGCAGACCGTGAGGAGGACCGCTCTCCTTTTTGCAGCGCTTCCTTCACCGGCCAGCTTGTTGGCTACAAAGTACTGGTCTAGTCGCTCGACACAGGCTTCCCAGTTCTCACCCTCCGAGAACTTATCCAGGATGCCCACAGTTTGCTGCATCTTTGCGTTGGATTCGTATACTCGTCGCCAGTTATTGTGTTCCTAACACAGATGAGACTGCACACAGGGAGGTTAAAGTAACAGTGACCTCAGTCTTTTTTAAGACACTCCAGAGTGAGGAACAGGCCTTAGGGGCCGGCTGATATACCGTGCTCCCAAGGGATGCTGGGATTCGCTGGGACTTCAGGGGATGCTCTCCCTGGTGGTGGAACATGGGAGTGCATGCTTTACAGATACATAACACAGTTCTCTAATAAAATTTGGCAGCCTGATAGCAAAACAAATGTATTGGCATGCTGATGTGCAGTGACATGGCCCAGTAGGTCATCAGTTTCTGCCTGTGATTTCCCCACAAGGTGAGTTTGTGAAATTAACCAGGATGGAACTGAAGATCAGCAAGCCAATCAACCAGTGTGGTTTTATGCAATTTAGCAGCCAATTCAGAAGTTGCAATCTTTTTGGATGTGTGGTTCCACATATGGAACATATGTCCCTGGAACATCATGGGCCGCCCCGACCTGTGTGAGACCACCACAGGTCGGGGCTATAAATAGAGCTGGAGCGCCGGGCCTTGGAACATCGTGGGCAAAGGTGCGGCGAATGAGGGCACGGGGCCCAGAAGAGCCGAGGGCCCAGTTGTAGCACGGGCCTGCCCACATTGCGATATGTCTGTGCACTGGGTCCGTGCAGCAGAGCAGGTCTCCAGTCATCCTGGTTCAACCCTTGCCACTGGATAAAGGACTAGCTCTGTCGAGCCCGTGTGGTAGCTGATGTGCAACGGTCACCACACGTTAAAAAATCTACTCGCAGGCATCTTCCACCCCCTCAATTGGAGTTCAGGACTGGAACATCGGGTCCTTCATTGAAACATCTGTGAACCCATGGAAACAAGTCATCCTCGTTCAAGGGATCACCTATGATGATGGGTACGGAACGCAACAACCAATTTGCGTACAGTAAGGTCGCACAAACAGCATGTGATAATGACGAAATATTCTGTTTTTTAGTGATGTTGGTTGAGGGATAAATTTTGGCCTGATCAGCAGGGAAAACTGCACTGCTCTCCTTTGACTTACATCCACCTGAAAGGGCAGACAGGGCCTTGTTTTAAAGACTCATCCAAAAAGCGGTACATCCGATAGTGTAGTACTCTATCAGTACTGCACTGGACTGTCAGCCTAGATTGTGTGCTCAAGTACTGGAGTGGGACTTGAATCCACAACCTTCAGATAAAGACTACCATTTTAGGTCAGAACTGGTTGGAATATACATGGTCCATCCTCCGACCAGTTCCGCAGGCGATGGAGCCAAAGAGACCCACCTAAGATAAGTCTAGAATTGTTTTTGTAGGACCTGGATGAGAAGGATTGTTCCTCCGAGTGCTCTAAAAACCTCGGCTGCTGTTGCCCCGGGACCTTCACGAGCGCATCTCCCCACTGCACTCATCTTTCTGCTGACTGGGGTAACCCAATATTGGAAGGCCTCAATCCAGCCAGCTGCATTGGGATGCTCGTAATAACACTGGTGCCTCGAAATTGTGCCTACCATTTCGTTGCGGTTGCAGGTGATCATTCGCGCACCCTGCCAGTCAGTCATCCAAAAGTTAAAATCAGCCCAGTGGGTCGAATAGCCTCTTTCTGTGTTGTATCACTCTATGACCTCTCACTGCCTCCACTGCCTGCCCGGGCCACCTCATTCCACGAGTTCACCAACTTCTGCATAAAGTAGGCAAATCAGAACTGTCTGCGTGCATGCCCTTTAGTAAGCTTGAGCCAGTGTCCTCGGTTCTAGAGATTGTAGCAATTTAAACACATCATTAGGTATCAAATCATCAAATTCCCTTAAGAACCTTGAATACTGGAATAATATTTTCCGCGAGCCTGCTCTCTTCCAGGGTAAATAACCTCAGACTCTTCAATCTGTCCTCATAGCTCATATGCCTTAAGATGGATGTCAGTTGTGTTGCCTTCAGTGCCTAGCTGTCCTTGCTATACTATGGTAACCACTACAGTGCACTTTACTCTAGCGCCTTATACAGTCTCATTTCCAGAGGCTGGTCTTGACATGGCCAGAGTGATTCCAGAGGGAGTCCATCTCAGGAAATCTCAGGTATGCAGCCCATGATTTTCCATACGTTAAAACGAATGGACTACGTAACCACAATTTCCCAGAGTGGAAATGCTGGATCTGTGGGAGAGGCAAAAATAACTTAATAAAACAGGGGGAGATGAAATATGATTCCATAATCAGTAACATTGAGGTATTGCTTTTTACCACAGAATGTACAGAAACAAAATTGACTCAACTCCATTTAAATGTATTGAAAGCATCTTGAAATGATTCTTATATTTACAATAGTGCATGCAGTTTCAGATAGCCTACCTTCAGAATAACATTGTTGAATTTGTGAGGAGTCAGAGAAAATACCAAAGATGATAGTGGGATTTAGGATTCAAATTTATTCGGAAAGACTCAGTCTAAATTTATTTTCATTGGAGAAAAGATAATGGGGAGGAAATGTTACAGGTCTTTAAAATGACGAGAAGCATAAATAGTGAAAACATATACAGGCTGTTTAACATTGACTGTGACCTTGGAATGAGAGGACACATACAAAATTAACAGCCCTCGAATAAGACTAGATACTGTGAAAAAAAATATTTTCAGAGTAGTGGAACAGACTCACAGCAAAATGAATTGGCCTTGCATCAACTAATCCTCCTTGAGAAAAGAAATGGAAAAAATATCCGGTTAGAATGGGATTGATGGCAGTAGGGATAATAACAGACAGCGATAATCAAATACTGCATGGAACACAATGGTCCCTATGTAGCTGCGACTGTTATGTATGTTAACTAGGTTTTACCTGCCACCAGAAGGCGCGACTGTCGGAGCCCTAATGGTCACTGGCAGATAAGTGCAAGCCATGTATATAATGTTGGCAGCCATGTTGAATCCTCACTTTGAGAATAAATAAACTGGAGTAAGGTCATGCCTGAACTAGCTCATCATACTTAGCCTTGTGGAGTTATTCAATACTTAACAATTGGCAACGAGTTAAAAATACGAACTTTCACGCAACCATGTCTGTTGGAATTTTGGAGAGATTTGTGGAAGGGGAAGATTGGGATGATTTCACTGATCGCCCCAACCTGTACTTCGCAGCCAACGGATTGGAAGGAACCAAGCACAGGGCGGTTCTCCTCACCGTTTGTGGGTCAAAAAGTTATGGCCTTATCAAGAATCTACTCTCACCGACTCGACCAATAGATAAGACTTATGATGAATTGTGTACACTGGTTCAGAACCACTTTAAAGCGAAGGAAAGCATCATCATGGCGAGGTATCGTTTCTATAAGCACAATCGCTCCGAGGGCCAGGACGTGGCTGAATTTGTCGCCGACCTAAGACGTCTCGCTGGGCCGGGCAACTTTGGAGTTGAGTTGGAGGAAATGCTGCGGGATTTTTTCGTGCTTGGCATTGGCCACGAGGTCATCCTTCGAAAGCTGCTGGCTGCTGAATCTCTAGACCTGAGCAGGGCCATCACAATCGCCCAGGCATGCATGTTCACGGACAAAAACCCAGAACAGATATCTTCCCAGCATCGAAACTTACCCACAAGTACTGTGCATAAAATAATATCGTCGGCAGGCAGAGCTGCACATAGCAGAGTCTAATCGTCCGCGTTCGTACGATCTGTAACTGCTCAAAGTCCGCCATCCGGGGGTGAATCAAATATCACCTTGTCGGCGTTGTGGGGGCTAACATCGGGGCCATCAATGCCGATTCAAGCAATACTTGTGCAAAGGCTGTGCAACAATTGGGCACCTTCAGCGAATGTGTCCGTAACCGAGCAAGCATGCTGCGACACACCACGTGGTTGAGGATGATTGATCCAGCTTGGATCAAGCGGTACAGGCAACTCAACCCGAGGTACAGGACGAAGAAGTGTATGGGGTTCATTCTTTTACCAAAAGTCCTCCGATAATGCTGGAAGTTAAGTTAAATGGGGTTCCAGTATCCATGGAATTGGACACGGGTGCGAGTCAGTCAATAATGAACCAGTGGGCTTTAGAAAAGCTGTGGGACACTAAGGCAAAAAGACCAAAACTGGGGATGAGTGACCATAATATGGTAGAATTCTTCATTAAGATGGAGAGTGACACAGTTAATTCAGAGACTAGGGTCCTGAACTTAAAGAAAGGTAACTTCGATGGTATGAGATGTGAATTAGCTAGGATAGACTGGTGAATGGTACTTAAAGGGTTGACGGTGGATAGGCAATGGCAAACATTTAAAGATCACATGGATGAACTTCAACAATTGTACATCCCTGTCTGGCGTAAAAATAAAACGGGGAAGATGGCTCAACCGTGGCTGACAAGCGAAATTAGGGATAGTGTTAAATCTGAGGAAGAGACATATAAATTGGCCAGAAAAAGCAGCAAACCTGAGGACTGGGAGAAATTTAGAATTCAGCAGAGGAGGACAAAGGGTTTAATTAGGAGGTGGAAAATAGAGTATGAGAGTAAGCTTGCAGTGAACATAAAAACTGACTGCAAAAGCTTCCACAGATATGTGAAAAGAAAAAGATTAGTGAAGACAAATGTAGGTCCCTTGCAGTCAGAATCAGGTGAATTTATAATGGGGAACAAAGAAATGGCAGACCAATTGAACAAATATTTTGGTTCTGTCTTCACTAAGGAAGACACAAAATAACCTTCCAGAAATGCTAGGGCACCGAGGGTCTAGTGAGAAGGAGGAACTGAAGGAAATCCTTATTAGTCAGGAAATTGTTTTATGTAAATTGATGGGATTAAAGGTCGATAAATCTCCAGGGCCTGATAGTCTGCATCCCAGAGTACTTAAAGAAGTGGCCCTAGAAATAGTGGATGCATTAGTGGTCATTTTCCAACATTCTATAGACTCTGGATCAGTTCCTATGGATTGGAGTGTAGCTAATGTAACCCCACTTTTTAAAAAAGGAGGGAGAGAGAAAACAGGGAATTATCAACTAGTTATCCTGACATCAGTAGTGGGGAAAATGTTGGAATCAATTATTAAAGACATAATAGCAGCCGATTTGGAAAGCAGTGACAGGATCGGTCCAAGTCAGCATGGATTTATGAAAGGGAAATCATGCTTGACAAATCTTCTAGAATTTTTTGAGGATGTAACTAGTAGAGTGGACAAGGGAGAACCAGTGGATGTGGTGTATTTGAACTTTCAAAAGGCTTTTGACAAGGTCCCACACAAGAGATTAGTGTGCAAAATTAAAGCATATGGTATTGGGAGTAATGTATTGATGTGGATAGAGAACTGGTTGGCAGACAGGAAGCAAAGAGTAAGAATAAACAGGTCCTTTTCAGAACGGCAGGCAGTGACTAGTGGGGTACCACAAGGTTCAGTGCTGGGCCCCCAGCTATTTACAATATACATTAATGATTTGGACGAAGGAATTGAATGTAATATCTCCAAGTTTGCCGATGACACTAAGCTGGGTGGCGGTGTGAGCTGTGAGGAGGATGCTAAGAGACTGCAGGGTGACTTGGACAGGTTAGGTGAGTGGACAAATGCATGGCAGATGCAGTATAATGTAGATAAATGTGAGGTTATCCACTTTGGTGGCAAAAACACAAAGGCGGAATATTATCTGAATGGTGACAGATTAGGAAAAGGGGAGGTGCAACGAGACTTGGGTGTCATGGTACATCAGTCATTGAAAGTTGAAATGCAGGTACAGCAAGCGGTGAAGAAGGCAAATGACATGTTGGCCTTCATAGCGAGAGGATTTGAGTATAGGAGCAGGGAAGTCTTACTGCAGTTGTACAGGGCCTTGGTGAGGCCACACCTTGAATATTGTGTACAGTTTTGGTCTCCTAATCTGAGGAAGGACATTCTTGCTATTGAGGAAGTGCAGCGAAGGTTCACCAGACTGATTCCCGCGATGGCAGGACTGAAACATGAAGAAAGACTGGATCGACTAGGCTTATATTCACTGGAATTTAGAAGAATGAGAGGGGATCTCATAGAAACATATAAAATTCTGACGGGATTGGACAAGTTAGATGCAGGAAGAATGTTCCTGATGTTGGGGAAGTCCAGAACCAGGGGTCACAGTCTAAGGATAATGTTTAAGCCAGTTAGGACTGAGGTGAGGAGAAACTTCTTCACTCAGAGAATTGTGCACCTGTGGAATTATCTACCACAGAAAGTTGTTGAGGCCAGTTCGTTAGATATATTCAAAAGGGAGTTCGATGTGGCCCTTACAGCTAAAGGGATCAAGGGTTATGGAGAGAAAGCAGGAATGGGGTTCTGAAGTTGCATGATCAGCCATGATCATATTGAATGGTGGTGCAGGCTCGAAGGGCCGAATAGCCTACTCCTGAACCTATTTTCTATGTTTCTATGTTTCAATCAATGCGAAAATGCGTACCTACATCAAAGAGTTTATACAAGTCATTGGCAGCGCGGCAGTAAAGGTATCGTACAATGGAGCTATGCATGATTTATCTTTGTGGATCGTTCCAGGCAATGGCCCAACGCTGTTCGGCAGGAGATGGCTTGAGAAAATAAAATGGAACTGGAACGATATTAAAGCCTTAACATCAGTGGATGATGCTGCGTGTGCTCAAGTGCTGAGCAAGTTTCCCTCGTTGTTCGAACCAGGCATCGGCAACTTCAGGGGAGCCAAAGTGCAGATCTACTTTCGCCCGGATGCAAGACACGTCCATTACAAGGCTAGGGCGGTTCTGTACATGATGAGGGAGAAGATCGTGATCGAACTGGACAGACTTCAACGGGAAGGAATCATATCACCAGTCGAGTTCAGTGAATGGGCCAGTCCAATTGTCCTGTTGAAAAGTGATGGCACGGTCAGGATCTGCAGCGACTACAAGGGAACGATCAACCGAGTCTCGATACAGGATCAGTACCCTTACCCAAGGCTGATGACCTGTTTGCAATGCTAGCGGGGGGGAAGTCGTTCACCAAATTGGACCTGACCTCTGCTTACATGACACAGGAGCTGGTCGAATCGTTGAAAAAACCGACGTGCATCAACACACACACAGGATTGTTTATATACCACAGATACCCTTTCGGAATTCGCTCGGCGGCAGCCATATTTCAGAGAAACATGGAGAGTTTGTTGAAGTCCGTCCCGAGAACTGTCATGTTCCAAGATGACATCCTGATCACCGGTTGCGACGCCACCGAACACCTGCACAACCTGGAAGAGGTTCTGCGTCGTCTGCACAGAGTGGGACTCAGGCTAAAATGCTCCAAGTGCATTTTCATGGCACCAGAATTCGAATTCCTGGGGAGAAAGATTGCAGCAGATGGCATCAGGCCTACGGACCCGAAGACAGAGGCCATCATGAATGCACCCAGACCCCAGAGTGTGACGGAGCTGCGTTCGTTCCTGGGTCTTCTCAACTATTTCGGTAACTTTCTACCTAGTTTGAGCACATTGCTAATGCCCTTGCACATGCTGCTGAGAAAGGGTAATGATTGGGTTTGGAGCAAATCTCAAGACAGAGCCTTTGAGAAGGCCAGGAACCTGCTATGTTCCAATGAATTACTGGTACACTATGACCCACATAAGGGGTTAATGCTGGCCTGCGACGCCTCATCATATGGGGTCAGTTGTGTGCTCCAGCAAGCCAATGTATCAGGCAAACTCCAACCAGTTGCATACGCATCCAGAAGTCAGTCAAAGACTGAAAGAGTATGGTAAAGAGGCTTTAGCATGCGTATATGGGGTTAGGAAAATGCACCAGTACCTGTTTGGGCTTCAGTTTGAACTTGAAACAGACCACAAGCCGCTCATTTGATTGTTTTCTTAGAGCAAAGGTACAAACACCAATGCCTCGTCCCGCATCCAAAGATGGGCACTGACATTATCCGTTTATGATTATATCATCCGCCACAGACCAGGCACTGAAAACTGTGCTGATGCGCTTAGCCGGCTATCATTGCCCACAACCAGGGTGGAAATGCTGCAGCCCGCAGACTTGCTGCTGGTTATGGATGCCTTTGAGAGCGAGGGGGTCACCTGTCACGGCTCGCCAAATTAGGACCTAGACCAGCCAGGATCCTGTACTGTCAAGCGTAAAAAGGTGTGTCCTAAATGGAAATTGGTCTGCCATTCCCAGGGAAATGCAGGATGAAATTAAGCCTTATAGCCATTGTCTACTCAGTCTGATTGTCTATTATGGGGTAATCGTGCTGTTATGCCAAAAAAAGGCAGGGAAACTTTTGTGCAAGATTTACACAGTACCCATTGTCATGATGAAGGCCATTGCCAGGTCTCACGTTTGGTGACCCGGCATTTATTCGGACTTGGAGTCATGCGTGCATCAGTGCAACACTTGCATGCAACTGAATAACGCACCTGTGGAGGCTCCGCTGAGTCTGTGGTCATGGCCATCCAAACCATGGTCAAGGATCCACATAGACTTTGCCGGCCCCTTTCTCTACAAAATGTTTTTAGTGGTAGTGGGCACTTACTCCAAATGGATTGAATGCGTAATCATGTCATCCAGCATGTCCACAGCCACTATTGAAAGCCTCCGGGCCATGTTCGCCACCCATGGCCTGCCTGACGTCCTTGTTAGCAACAACGGACCGTGTTTCACCAGTTCGGAGTTCCACAAGTTTATGACCCGTAATGGCATCAAGCATGTCAGGTCTGCCCCTTTCAAACCCGCATCTAATGGTCAAGTGGAGCGGGCTGTCCAAACCATTAAGCAGAGCCTAAAATGCGTGACTCATGGCTCCCTACAGACCTGCTTGTCCCGCATTCTGCTCAGTTACTGGACGAGACCCACTCGCTCACTGGGGTCTCTTTTGCCGTGCTGTTAATGAAGAGAGGCCTCAAAACCAGGCTCTCACTTGTACACCCGGATCTCAATGATCACGTCGAAACCAGAAGGCAACGGCAGCAAAGGTACCACGATCGCGCGGCCGTATCATGTGACATTGTTTTTCATGACCCTGTGTTTGTCCTGAATTATGGTCATGGTCCAAAGTGGGTTGCTGGTATGGTTTTGGCCAAGGAGGGGAACAGGGTGTTTGTAGTCAAACTGTTAAATGGCCAAACGTGCAAGAGGCACATCGACCAAACCAAACTGTGATGTACAGACAACCCAGAACAAATTGAAGATGACATCATCATCGACCAACCAACACACATCCAACCATCAGTTGACCCTTGTGTCATTCACGAAGACGAACCTACCATCCCCGACAGTCCTGTCAGATCGACTGTTCCGCAATGCAGCAATGGTCCTACTAACTCACCCAAGCTTGGGTTTGAACTGAGATCAACCAGGGAGCGGAAGGCCCCGGACCGTCTCAACTTGTAAATACAACCTGTATCAAGGATTTTGGGGGGGAGTGATGTTATATATGTTAACTGGGTTTTAGCTGCCACCAGAGAGTGTGACTGTCAGAGTCCTAAAGGTCACTGGCAGACACGTGCAAGCCGTGTATATAATGTTGGCAGCCATGTTGAATCCTCACTTTGAGCATAAATAAAATGGAGTAAGGTCATGCCTGAACTAGCTCACCGTACTTAGCCTCATGGAGTTATTCGATACTTAACAATGACCAGGGTTGAATAACACAAACGACCAAAGATATTCTAGAATTTCATTTAATTAATTTTGGGGTCATTGAAAAATGTTGTAGAATGTTTCCTCAACAGATTAAATAGGTACAGTAAATTCTATGGTAGGGTAGACTGTACTTTTTAAGTGTATGCTTTCTTATTACAAATGTTTCAACAAAGTACTTGGTGACAGTCTATTTCTATAACTTAATTTTAAGTGTGAAGCAGATATTCCTTAAAAAGAGCCACCAATTATGTTCCACAATGGTTCTCCTGATCATCTTCTGTAACTTTGGCAGAAGATCAGACGGGACTTCGGAGGAACAACGCAAACCCATTTGTCTGGGATTTCTATGGATCTTCTGCCAAAGTTACCATGGTCAATTGGGAGAACTCCCAGGAAAATCCAATCCCAGAGTGTCACCTTCCAGGACTCCTTTTCAAAATCAAACAGTAACAAAGAACTACTGCCAGTGTCAGCATCCTTTTATTTTGTCCATTTCAGTTGATTCCTGCTGAGTCCATGTAGCCTCACCTGTCCCATTTCCAAGTATTTCCCCAGTCTATCCAGCAACTTTGAGTTCAGTGCAGTGCTGCATCCCTTGAGGTGGGTGTGTTCAGCCCTAGTTTTGTCATTTTAAACTTAGACATATTGGCTATAACATTTGACTTTGGATGATAGTGTAACATGGGCAATAGTGAATCAGCAACCCGTTTTACATCACTCCCGATTTTCATTTGCATTGACTTCAATGGTGTCCACTCTGCTGCTCGATGAGGTCGGCGGGAGGCCTGATCAGTTTTCATGGTTGGGCCTCGCTTACATTAAATAGGTACCAGTGCTGATCATGCTCCTTGCAGGCAGTTTGTCAATTGGGAGGGCAGGTAATCCAACGGGCTAGCCAAATCTAATTGAGCCTGCAGCAGCACCCCAATGATAAGCATGGGAGTGAGACTGAGCAGCAGTTTTACCAGCAGGTAAAACTTTGCAGCACCTACAGCAGCCTTGAAGGCTCGAAGCACCCTCAAAGCTACAGTAAAAATGGGCTTCAGCCCTGTTTTCAGCTTTCACTGACTGTAACTAAAGATCCTTTTTAATACCACGGTAAATGGCTGCATCCTGGCCCATAGTTTGTGGCGGGTTGACGAACTGATGGTAACAATGCGGGTAGAGATGACAAAGTCATTTGACCCCAATTTACATATATTGACAAGGCCCCCATCTACCTGCAGAAATCATAGAAACTTACAACACAGAAGGAGACCATTCAGCCCATTGTGTCTGCCGGCCGAAAAAGAGCTATCAGGCCTAATCCCACTTTCCAGCTCTTGATCTCTAGCATAGGTTACCACGCTTCAAGTACTTTTTAAATGGGGGTTCTGCCTCCATCACCCTTCAGGCAGTGAGTTCCAGACCCCCACCATCCTCTGGGTGAAAATAATTCTCCTCAACTCCCCTCTGACTCTTCTACCGATTACTTTAAATCTATGCCCCCTGGTTATTGACCTCTCTGCTAAGGGAAATAGATCCTCACTATCCACACTATCTCGGCCCCTCATAATTTTATGCACCTCAATTAAGTCTTTCCTCAGCCTCCTCTGTTCCAAAGAAAACAACCCAAGCCTATCCAATCTTTCCTCATAGCTAAAATTTTCCAGACCTGGAGACCTCCTTGTAAACCTCCTCTGTACCCTCTCTAATGCAATCACATCCTTCCTGTAATGTAGTGACCAGAACTGTATGCAGTACTCCAGCTGTGACCTAACTAGTGTTTTATACAGTTCTAGCATAACCTCCCTGCTCTTACATTCTATGCCTCAACTAATAAAGGCAAGTATCCCATATGCCTTCTTAACCACCTTATGTACCTGTCCTTCTACCTTCAGGGATCTGTGGACCTGTACTTCAAGGTCCCTCTGTTCCTCTACACTACTTAATATCCCACCATTTATTGTGCATTCCTTTGCTCTGTTTGTCCTCCCCAAAAGCATTACCTCACACTTCTCCAGATTGAATTCCATTTGCCACTTTTCTGCCCACCTGACCAGTCCTTTGATATCTTCCTGCAGTCCGCTGCTTTTGTCGTCACTATCAACCACATGGCCAATTTTTGTATCATCACTAAAGCAGATTATCACATTGCTGTTTGTGGGAGCTTGCTTGTGCGCAAATTGGCTACCACGTTTCCCACATTACAACAGTAACTACACTTCAAAAAGTATTTCATTGGCTGTAAAGTGCTTTGGACGATCTAGTGGTCTTGAAAGGTGCTATATAAATGCAAGCCAGTCTCTTTCTTTCTTTCCTTCTTTCTCACTCTTTCTCTCTTTCTTGCATCCTTGCGCTCTCTTTATCTCTCTTTCTTTCTCTCTTTCAGTGGTCAGCTGTGGCTCAATGGGTAGCACTCTCGCTAGTTGTGGGTTCAAGTTCCACTCTAAGGACTTGAGCACAAATAAATCTAGGCTGACACTCCAGTGCAGTGCTGAGGGAGTGCTGCACTGTCAAAGGTGCCATCTTTTGGATGAGACGTTAAACCGAGGCCCCATCTGCTCTCTCAAATGGACGTAAATGGCACTATTTCGAAAAAGAGCAGGAAAGTTATCCCCGGTATCCTGGCCAATATTTATCCCTCAATAACAGAAAAATAGCTTATCTGGTCATTATCACATTGCTGTTTGTGGGAGCTTGCTTATGTGCAAATTGCCTGCTGCATTTTCTACATTACAAAAGTGACTACACTCCAAAAGTACTTCATTGGCTGTAAAGCGCTTTGAGACGTCTGGTGATCGTGAAAGGCACTATATAAATCCAAATATTTCTTTCTTTTTTCATACACCAAATTCTCAATCATTTGAAATTAGGCTTCCAATTGACAGAAATCATTTTTAAATGTTGGTTTTCCAGCATTTGAAGAAATATCAGTACATTCAAGAACCATCAGATCGTGTCCAAAACTTTTCACAGGACTAAACATGATACACAAACATTTTTATACTTATTTTAATACTTTCTCTGCCATTCTTATTTTATACAACATTACCTGACTAAGAAGATTGGTGGGCAGTTCAGCCAATCACCTTGGCATAGCAGAGATAAGGACTTCATTGTGTTGGGGATTTTGGGCACAGAACATTGCAGTTCCAGTTTGCTGTGTCGCACCTTCTAGATTATGCATTCAAAATAATGAAAATTTACCTCCTACTCTATTTTTGTAGGTACATGAATTTTTTTCCTATCCCTTCCAATGTGACCACAGACTTTTTGTTTGAGAAAAGTGCAAACTACTTTCATTCCGAGGAAGCTCCGAAGCGAGCTGCAGCCCTCTTGCCAAAGGTGAAAATAATCACCATTCTCATCAATCCTTCAGATCGGGCCTACTCCTGGTACCAGGTAACCTTCACAATTCTGCATGTTTAATGCCCTCCGTTTAACTAAAGTTGCAGGGACCCCTTTGAATTCTCCATTTCTTCTGCTGTCCACAGCACCAGCGAGCCCATGAAGATCCTGCTGCTCTTCGATATAGTTTTTATGAGGTGATCACGGCAGGTCGGCGGGCTGTTCCCGAGCTTCGGGCCCTTCACAATCGTTGTCTGGTGCCTAGCTGGTACGCAGCTCATATCGAAAGATGGCTAACGTACTACCCTACCAGCCAGGTGAGCACTTAAACAGGCAAGAAGCATCTGTTTCAATTGCACATGACATGTCATTTTTATCCATTTATGTTTTATTAAACTCTGTGTATTTTTCAATCTCCTCTTACGGTGGAAGAAACCGGCATAGCCGAGGCCGTTGAACCCCTGCCGAACTTAACGGCAGAACCTCATTATCATTTTCTTGTTCCATTTCCCACCCTGTAGCCAATCATATTGACAGCCTGGCCTGCGAGTGGGAGGGAACACCAGTAGCAGGAGGCCGCAGCCAAGGACCCTTGGGGACAGCCCTTGGTAATCGGGAAACATAGAAACATAGAAAATAGGTGCAGGAGTAGGCCATTCGGCCCTTCTAGCCTGCACCGCCATTCAATGAGTTCATGGCTGAACATGCAACTTCAGTACCCCATTCCTGCTTTCTCGCCATACCCCTTGATCCCCCTAGTAGTAAGGACTTCATCTAACTATTGAGTGGGGAGAGAGCCCGTGATCGGATGGGGGAGAGAGGGCAGCAATCGGGAAGGCTGGAGGGAGAGGCTGCTGATGGTGGCTGGGGGAGGCCGAAAAGTTCTTGGGCTCCTGCTATATTTAATGTTTCGCCTCTCAACTCAGATGCCCCGATATCTGCAGCCTTAAAAAAGGTGGCGGGCGATTGTGCATGTGGGGCATGTTGGGAACGTGCTCCTCGTGTTTAACTCTTAAGTGCCCTTCCCTCGACCCTCTCCCACCATTATTGGTCTTTATTTCTGCTGCACTGTCAGGCAGTATCTGTTCCTGCAGCCAGTTTGCTCTGGTTCTGTACTCTGGCTAATACATGTGTGTAGAAATTGAACTTCGTTGTTCCTTTCTTATGGGCATAAAATAGACGCACGAGGGCCAATTTTGGGGCTCAATGTTCTGCGCCCCAAGCACACCCGAAAGACGACCGACCCAAATATTGCACCATTTTTCAGGCGTTCTTGGTGGCCACCTAAAACATGCATTAGGTCCCTTACAGATGTAAATGAGAGGCCTTTCAGCTGGTTCAGGCACCATCTACCAAATTGGATCGTGATAAGAGCAGCAGGCCACTGTTGCCAAAGTCTCCAAAAGGTTAGTTTTAAAAAAACAATTTGAAAAAAATGCTCCTGTGAAGTCAGGAGGTAGGAGTGCACCCATGACTCAATAGTACTCGACAGCTAACTCCTATCAATTCTGTCTTGCTTATAAGTACTGGTGGAGAAGTTACCTTGAGGATTGGGAACGAACTTAATCCTAGCCACAAAGGAGCAGTCAGCATTCACAATGCCACACCACTTGGTCCTTTCCTTTGTCTTTACTGAGAGAGGCAGGGCAAATTTGATGTTGATCTTATGCCTCCCTCTGTATGTGAAGAATTTGCACTGAATTACGCTCTCTTTATGGTACAATTACATAATGGGTACAAATTTTACACCTGTATGATTTTGATAGCTGCTGCAAAAGAAGACCAAACAAGTGTCCATTTACACACTTGCATCACTCACCGATCAAGGAAATCAAAACTTTGCCCATGTGTGCTCGAGTGGAGCTCTGCTCACAACTTGTGGGCCTAGAAATTCCCTACTTTAGTGCCGGATTTCTTCAAAAAATGGCGGGCAGCTCGCTTCTTCCTGTTTCCGCGGCGGCACACCATTATAGTGAGGGCCATAGCACTGCCATTGCCAGTGCTGGCCTCTCAAGGTCAAATGAATAGATTGTGACATTAATCGGGGTGCAACGCCTGATTTGATGCCACGACTGCTATTTTGGATGTTGTCGCATGTCATAACACCTTTTCGTAACTACGCATGAAGAACATGTGTGAAGCAGCCCTGCAGAGATGCTGTCAGGGCTTAAAGGGGGACACACATCTTTCAGGTAAGTTTGGATTTCAGCTTTTGGACTTTTTTTTAATGTATTTTATTGAAGTACTGGCTTAGTGCAATACATTTAAAAAGTTGTTAAAGTGTGCAGGGAGTGCTGCTGGACACTTGCACGGCTTTGGATGGTAAAGGAAGGCCTCAGAGAAGATGGAAAATGCTGGAAATACTCAGCAGATCAGGTAGCATCTGTGGAGAGAGAAACAGCGTTAATGTTTCAGGTTAAGATGCTGCCTGACCTACTGAGTATTTCCAGAATTCTCTGTTTTTATTTCAGATTTCCAGCATCTGCAGTATTTTGCCTCTGAGAAGATCACTTGCTCACAGTACTGGGGGGGCACATGGAGATGAAGCAGAGGCAGCAAAGGAAACAAGATGTTCGTAGAGGGAGGAGGAAGAAGAAGAAGCAGAATAGGAGGAAACGGAAGGAAGGATGCAATGCAGACAGACCATTTCTGATTGGGATATCCGGGATGGAATCATCCACCTGTGGTACCAGTGACCACAACCCCGATTTCCCTTTCAACATTAGTCCCACACCTTACCTTCCCTCTGTTACTGACCATCACAGCATCCTCTTGGCCACAATGCTGAAATAAAAGCCACCACAAAGCAAACTTTCCAATCCAACTTTATAGATCTATCCATTCAATATTACATCACGAAATCAACTAATCAACCTTGTGCATTCCCTTTGTGACTGTCTTGTTTGTACCTTTGCCTATCCTAAAGATGTCACACAGTGCTACCTCAGTGGCTGCAACATGGCAGCTGGAAGGCCTTGCAGGACGACCTCAGCAGATGGTGGCTGGGAGTGTGAAGTCATGTGATGGTGTTGTTTCTTCTTTTTCACTCTCCTCTCCCTCTGGGCCAACCACAGCTGGGCAGGCTGGATTTCTTGAGTATCTGAAATGAGGAAGGCACAAGGATAGGGTTGTGGTGAGGGAAGGGCTGGAAAGCAAGAGCTGTATGCTTACACCATGTGCATTGAGCAGTGTGTGAGGCTAGTAGGAGATGGCCTTTGAAGATGCATTCACTGACCTTGACCAAAGGTCTGAAACGTCTTTGGGCACTGGAGCAAGGTCCTGGGGGTGGCACTGCTATCAGTGATGGTCCCGGTGATGTGGTCCCACATCCTTCTTCCTGGAGAGCCTCCTGGCCCCCTGTGGGTAGAGGACCTCTCTTGTAGTGTTGAGCCCCTGTATAAAGCAGGAGTACTGCATGCAAGACCCTGAGTGCCCCTTCCCTGGATTGTTGAGCCATTTGTGTTGATGCTGAGGTACTTTTACCATTTTTTTCTGTGCAGAATGAAGTTCAGCTTTAAAAGCGGAGGACTGCTATTTGGGAATTGTTTGTAATTTTTTTTTCAGAAGGCAGTTGAGCTCTAACAGCTAAAGGCTGCCTACTTTTAAATGATTTTAATTGTTTTATTTTAGAAGGCAGTTCCCCTTTAAGGGCTCAAGACTACTTTCTAAAATGACAACCTAGCTTTAAGAAAGCACGGCCTCACTCCAGGGACGCTACGGCAATGCTACATTAGGCCTCCTGCTGAGCACACTGCCTGAAGCAGCGAATTGCATGGTAGCTGTGCACTGCAATCTTTCAAGTCTGCAGGCAGCACCAAAATAACAGTGCTGCCTGCACTCTTTTTACAGGCATGAGTTAACCTCGCCCCACGGTGGCACTGCCCGTTTTCGGGCTTTATCGGATTTCTAGGCCGTGAACTTTCTGATGTCAATAAAGAGTTGACTTTAAGTTTAAATAAGTTAAAGTTGGACCAGTGGATCCCCTTGGTATTTTTAAAGTTTTAATTTTAAAGCCTACCCCAGTTACAATTGCACCAGACCTAGCATGAAGTGGCATGACAACATCTTCTCAGGCCTAACTCTTGCCACCAGGTTTAGCTGCAATCAAATTGCAAATTTTGCATCGGGAAGCAAAACCTGTTTTACATCAATGGAAAACATGCAATATAACTTTACCAAAAGCAAAATACTGCAGATGCTGGAAATCTGAACTAAAAACATAAAATGCTGGTAATACTCAGCAGGTCTGTCAGCATCTGTGGAGAGAAAAACAGTTACCGTTTCAGGTCAGGCCAAAGGTCATCAACCCAATATAACTTTATACTTGGCAAGGAAACAATGCAATTGTCACTTTAACAGCTTCAGACTCCTTAAAGCCAATTAATATGAAGAAATTAAAAATTTACACCAGTAATAATAAGAGCTTTTCGACAGACAGGACTATTCTTTGCCAGCCCACACACAGTTGCTACATCAAATAATGTCTGCTCGTCAGGAATTAACAAATTTATGTTAGCTATTCTTGGCCATCTGGGAAAAGTTGTGGAATTGTGAGCAACATATTTTTTATCAAACTAGTGGCAGTAAATTCACTACTGCCTGTCAAGGGGAAGTCTAACTTAAGATAGCAAACAGCTCAAAGTCTTCGCCACGCTGTATCACCTTCCCCTCACCACAGGTGTGAAACAGCCATTTAAGTCAGTATGCTACCAAATGACAGCCAGATAGATGTGGATGGTTATATTTTATTTATATTCTTACTTTGAACTTGTGTTTGTACTTTTAATGATTTATTGTCCAGTAACATTATCTGACTGAAACTGGTTTTAGTTACACATTATAGATGGGCACAAGCTGAGGACTGGCCCTGCTGCAGTAATGGATGGTGTGCAGAAATTCCTTGGAGTTTCCCAGTACTACAATTATTCTCAGGCCCTGACGTAAGTTTATAAGAAATGTATACAATTTTAGTGATTAAATGTTGTATTTATTTTGCAGATCCGATTTTGCACGGGATTCCACTGTCTTGACAACAGTGAGCATGGGTTATAAAACCGGGGTGCAGGCTTACGCACCCAATTCTCAGTGCACTGCATTTCGAGTTGCTGCAGTGCATCTTGTAGATGGCACACACTGCAGCCATGGTGCACTGGTGGTGGAGGGAGTGAATGTTTAAGGTGGTGGATGGAATGCCAATCAAGCGGGCTGCTTTGTCCTGGATGGTGGCTGTCATGTATTCAACTATCATTGTAACCCATGTATAAGCTGACCTAAGTTGTACACCTTGAAAACATTGACCACGGGGGGCGAACTTGTGGGAGACACTCCTAACCTGGACTTTCCGGTATAAAAGGGGAAGCTCCACCCACCTTCAGTCTCTTGAGGTCTTGGTAATAAAAGTAACTGGTCACAGAGTGACCTTCTCTCAAGTATGGGCCTCGTGTGTATTTATACTGTGTAGTAAGGACATATCAGTGGCAAGCTTATTTTAGCTGCACTCAACCAGGCAAATGGAGTGTGTTCCATCACTCTCCTGACTTGTGCCTTGGAGATGGTGGAAAGGCTTTCGGGAGTCAGGAGGTGAGTCACTCACCACAGAATACCCAGCCTGTGACCTGCTCTTCTTGCGCTAGTGGCTGATCCAGTTACATTTCTGGTCACTGGTGAACCCCAAGATGTTGATGGATTTCGGCAATGGTAATGCTGTTAAACGTCAAGGAGTGGTGGTTAAACTCTCTCTTGTTGGAGATAGCCATTGCCTGGCACTTGTGTGATCTGAATGTTACTTGCCACTTATCAGCCCAAGACTGAATGTCGTCCAGGTATTGTTACATGCGGGCATGGACTGTTTCATTATCTGAGGAGTTGCGAATGGAACTGAACACTGTGCAGTCATCAGCAAACATCCCCAGTTCTGACCTTATGCTGGAGGGAAGGTCATTGATGAAGTAGCTGAAGATGGTTGGGCCTAGGACACTGCCCTGAGCAACTCCTGCAACGATGTCCTGAGGATAAGATGTTTGACCTCCAACAACCACAACCATCTTCCTTTGTGTTAGGTACGACTTCAGCCAGTGGAGAATATTCCCCCTGATTCTCATTGACTTCAACTTTACTAGGGCTTCGTGATGCCCCAATCGGTCAAATGGTGCCTTGATGTCAAGGGCAGTCACTCGCACCTCACCTCTGGAATTCAGCTCTTTAGTCCATGTTTGGACCAAGGCTGTAATGCATTAACTGTAATCTGCTGGTTTTTGACCCACTCATATTATGTTTACATGAGAACACCAGCGGCAGATCGGGGCTATAAAATGAGCGGAGGTGCGGTGGCCTGGGAGCAGCGTGGAGGCATACCACTTCAGGGAGCAGCGCGAGCTAGTGCAGGAGGGCAACGGCAGCGAAGAGTGACATCATCAAAGTCCAGGTCGGTGATTGGAGCATGGGCAGATATAGCAGGAGCGGTGAAAGACATTGGAGGGATGTGATCGGGGCCCAGGAGAAGTGTGAGTTCGGGGCCGGGGCCCAGGGGCAGCCCACACTGCGATATGTGTGCACACTAGGTCCGTGCAGCAGAGCAGCTCTCCAGTCATCTTGGATAACCCTTGCCACTGGACCAAGACCTAGCTCTGTCAAGCCTGTGTGGTAGCTGGTGTGCAATGGGCACCACACGTTAAAAAAACCCACGCACAGGCATCTTCCACTCTTCAGGATGTAGTTCAGGACCTGGAATATTAGGTCCTTCAGTAACACACCTGTGAACTCATCCTTTTTTGGCGTGGAAGCAAGTCATCCTCGTTTCGAGGGACTGCCCATGATGATTATGTTTAAATCATTCTGTAATTCAGGAGCTGCCTCCTTTCAATCCACAGATCCTTCTTGGAAGTCACTAGAAAATGTTCCCCATATTCCCGCTTCAAGATAGTTTTTGATACACACACCTCTGGCCACTTTGCCTGTAGTTGATCACTGTTCTTATCCAGCAAGGAAAACTTTCACTATAACAAAAATTCCGATCCCCTTTAATGGTGAATAACTTGCCAGATTTCCGCCCCTTCCCCCCCACCCCCCCCACCACCCACCTGCCTCATTCAATTGCTGGTCAGGTTCGCTTCACCTATTTTTCATGCACAGGGAGCATATTAAAATAGGACAAAAAATGGCTAGTCTTGCAAAGTTTGGCGAGGCCAGCCCTCCTTACTTTTAGTACAGGTTTACGCACACCATGGGCAGGTACAGCCTTGGTTCTGTGGATATTGCAAGAGCAGGCATATATATCACACATGGAGATAAGTCTACTGAATCTGGTTTAGTTCCCCATTACTGTGCTTGCTTGAAGGGCATATACATCAACTGCTGCTCTGTCTAAGTGGTGCTCATGGAGCCATGAGACCCTCAAGCTGCTAATCGCAATGTAGTGCTTGGCACATAGTGACAGCCCTCTGGCTGTTAGCCAATGAAAATGAGGATCAGTTGTACACCCAAACAGACCAAGTGTTTGTCTAAAGGAGACTGACTTAATAGGACCATTGATTTCAGCTTTATAGGCAGTATTTTCTAAAGAATAATTGCCCTACTTTGGGCAATCTTCAAACAGGGGTTGAAAATCGGTCAGTGAGACATTGCACAGGCTCCCTGCTGGTACTGACTCCTTCTAGGATTTGCTACCAGAAGTGACATCAGATGTTGAAATTGGCTGCCCCAAAATAGGCCTGCATATTCAAATAGGGCAACAATGACATATCTACATCGTAGGTTACATTTTTTGGCATTACTGCATTAACAATGCTCGACACTAGTAATGCCAGCATTCAGCATTGCTAGGGCTGGCAGAGAACATTTAAAATTTACGTGGCCTAGCTAGTGAGTGCAATCAACAATAGTAAAATCAATGTACTCTATCGCACAACACTAGAAAACATCACTTCAAAGAGGTTAACTTCAGGAAGTTTGACAGGGTCAGTGGTGGGGCAGTTAAGTGGACATAAGTCCACCCTGGCAAGTAATATCAACAAAAGTGGCACCAAGGAAAATTCCACCATATATATGGCCTTAGAGTCTCCATGGTATACACCTAAGTGTCACACAAAGACAAAAACCTTGAACACTCCTGTTGTAATAAGTGTAATAAAATAAGTTCTAATCTAGCTATTGCAATAATAGTTTAAAAATTTGAAAAGGAAATGAGAAATTTTGAATGGTAAATTATGGAGAGAAATCATTGAAAAACTCAAATTAACGATTAGTAGTGATTTATAACAGAAACATTGCAATGAGAATTCAAGAGACACGTTCCATGGAGAGGGCTGATTCGTGGAATGTTGTAGAGGTTACTGGCATTGTTTCACTTCTGCAAGAGTCATCATTTTGCTGTCATTTTAGATACTGACATTATGAATAACAACTGCATATCTTCAAATCTTAGATCGTGACACAGTAGTAGTTATCCAGCAGAAAGTCTGGAGACTAAACCCATTAAACTGGGCTCTGCTTCCTTTTAAACAGCTAAATACACTTTATGGATAAGGCGTTTCCTAAACAGATTTTGTCAAATATCTTCCTTCTGTTATTGGTAAGATAAATGTGAAATATGAGTAAGTAATAAGCAGTGATAACATACTCCAAATGGGGACTGATGCAATTACATGTTGTGTTGAAGTAGATTAATGTGCTTCTTCGCTATTAGCTATTAGTGTAAGAGTAAACCCTAAAGGGGTTCTATAAATGTAGCTAATGTTAGTAGCAAATGGCTGAGAGGGTGTCTTATGAATTTCAGGTTTGATCCACAAAAGGGCTTCTGGTGCCAGTTGCTTGAAGGAGGGAAGACAAAGTGTCTGGGGAAAAGCAAAGGCAGAAAGTATCCAGCGATGGATTTAGAGGTATTTCTGTTTAAAAAAATATCCAGCAGCCTAATCCTCATACAAATTTAACATAATGTTACATTAATTTACATCGCAAACTCTTGGGAACACCATGAATCTGTAAGTGGTTTTCCTTAGGTGTTTTTGACGCACCCCCACTTTACAATAGTTCGAGAGCTGGGAGTGACTACTGTACTGAACAGACGAATGAGTCAGGGACAAATACCTTGGTCTCAACCGGCAATGCTTTTATTAAAGTTAAAACACACACCTGCACCCAGTAAAACCACGCACACCCTGGTGTGTAAAATAAATAAATACAGTACAACACATAATCTGGCCCATCTAAACAGGCCCCTTTCACGAAGTACCCACGTATAAAACCTCCCCTGAAAACCCCTAAGATTTGGTTGGGAGAACCCACAATATCCGCTCACACCGTGGCTATGATCTTAAAAAATGTGTTTGTGCAGGGATGATGCTCACCGATTGGTTTGTTTAATCGCTGCTTCTCCTGATGAAAACGTGTCTCTTCTGGTTTCTTCTCTCCACCCATAAGGAGGGTTCGGTTCCTGTAGAGGCGAAGCAGTGAGAGCAAGAGAGCAAGCTGTGGCCACATGGCCTCTTTTATACCCCCATACTGTCCGCCCTTTCAGGCTGAATAAAGTTTGTTGTTTTGAGGCTTCCTGTGGGTGTGTCTTTTGGCCCAATAAAGTTTTTTCCTTGTTTTTGAGGCTTCTTGTTTTGAGTCCAGTGATGGGTTTTTGCTTCCGACTGATCTGGGCTTAATGGCTTTCTATTGTTCTGGTATCTCATCCAGGTAATGGCTTGATCACTGATCAGTTCACCTGATCTACCTTTGATGAGTTCATATTGTTTAACAATGGATCTCCATTTGCCCATCACCTGCGATTAATTGCCTTATCTTGGCCATTGTCTTCCCAGACCCACTGCCCATCATTCTAAGTCCAACATGGAGAAGTACCTGGGTCCCTCCCACAAACAGCTTCCAGCTTTTTCTGCGGTGAGAAAAATATGTCCAACAAATCCTTGGGGATTAAAACACAATGTCCAACAAATCCGTGGTGATTTGATGCTTACAGTCCCCCCTATGATATTTCAAGAGTCTTCTAAAACATATCAACATCCGCTGGTGAGCAAGCATCGTGGTTCCCAACCAATCCTATCCCTTTTTACTTTTAAAACACCCCGAATATACAACCGTGCATTGCACTGTTACCATATAGATACAGAAAGTTACATTCAAGGTTTGTTAACTACGGCCTCCCATTGACTCCGGGGCGCCTGACTTTCCTTTTTATAAGAAATACACAACAGGTATATCACAATCAAATACTGTACAATGACGAGACCATGTGAGCATATCCAGATCCATGGAGGAACCTCCACAGTTATACCAAGGTCCCACAGGGTGGGGAATTTATCCCTTTAATTCTTTCCCCTGTGTCCCGGTTTGTCTGATCCAGCGTGAAATAATGTTTTGGCATAGCTCAACGGCTTTTAATAACGTTGTTAGGTGTTCCGGCAGAAAAGGAATCTGATACCCGAACTGGGTAATGTACTGTTGCAGGTTCGGGATCGTGTCATTTACTATAATGTGTACCGTGGATGGTCCTGGGATCGGAATAATACATTCCTCTGCCACTTGAACTTCGGCGTGGGGTTTGAAGCAGAAAGTGCTGTCGGTGACCAGACACCAAGTGTCCCGGTGCACTCGATACTGGTCCACACTCGTGGTTACACAGTATGTCCCGTTGCCCACATATGCTACCTGAGGTGGAACGTGGCTCTGGGCCCTCAACTCCATGGTGACTCTCAGATTCAAACCCGCACTCTGGCCGATCGTACGCGTTCAAATGCTGGGGAAACAATATGACGTGTGCACCCCTGCTCTGGCAACCCTTGAGGTCAGAGCTGGTCATGGCGTGCTCCCACTTTATAACAAGTGGTGGGACCACATGATACCACACGTGCACCCCTTCCTGTATGACCCCAATGTTCTCCACCCTGTATACCGGCGCTGGTTGTGATGTCCCACCCATTACCGGCATACGCAACACTATCCCCACGATTGTGTGGTTGGACCGACCGCAATCCACTGAGATTGGGTAGGCTTTGGAGGCTTGACGGAGCTGACACGGGCTCATCGAATTACTGTATGGGTTGAGAGCTACGAGGTGCCGGTTGCTGATCCATGATGGAACGTGACCTTGCTGGAGGTCCTCAAAATGACTGCGCCCCTCGCTCAGCAACCAGGCACTGTACAACACGCACACTTCGTTTCGTGCTGCCTGTGCCGAGACATTCCTGTCCTCCTGTATTAATGCATTTACAGTCTTTGTGTGTGTCTCCAGCTCTGCGATAACTTCCTTTAATGGACAGTCATTGCCTGGTCCTCCTCTAACTCCGACCCTACCACTGCATTCCCTTCCCCTAGGATTTTCCACAGCTGGTCCTTTAAACCACTGATCTGCATCTGCAGCTACACGTCGTCATACTATTGACGAGAGATGTACCCGCGCTAAACGTCGCAGCGACATCATTGAGCACCCCTCGCCTCTGCCTCCTTGGAGCAACATTATCCCTCGCTCCCATATCGTACAATCTTTCCGGACTCACATTCCCGTAACTGAGTTCAAAGAACTGGCGGAACATTTCTTTAATGAGCGCCTCATTCATCTGTTCAGTACAGTAATCACTCCCAGCTCTAGAACTATTGCAAAGTAGGGATGCGTTGAAAACACCTAAGGGAAACCACTTACAATCCTCACGTGAAGATTTTCCAAGCCCTTGCACAGTGTGAGGAACATGCCACAAGCACACAATGGAAAATTGTAGACAACAGACCTGTAGTTTTCTGATGCACCACATGCAAGGACTCCAAAAATCCACATTTTGAGTACTGAATGTACTTGCAGTTTTCAAAATGCCCAATTCTCTCATGTTGCCCATACCAGGAGCTGAATACGTAAAAACAAAATCATGAAGCATATTTTTGCATGTAGTACTTTCTGCATAATGTATGATTGGTATTTCTTTTCTTAAGAAAGTAGTTGGTACAAAACTTTAAAAAACCTTGGGCATTGGTGTAAGTTAGGAGCTGCAATTAAATAGATAAGTGATCTTTATTATCTAAGGAAAACTAATTAATTAAATCAGCTGTTTGCTGAGCAGTGGCTGGGTGAGTTTCGCTAAGGTTTAGAGGTTAGTTCTACTTGATAGTTCTGAGTGTAACTAGAGGGATGGCGGGGCAGGTCAGTCTTGTGGATTAAACATCCTGTGGCATGTGGGAAATCCTGGATGCTTCGCGCAGTCGGGACGACCACATGTGCAGGAGGTGTCTCTAGCTGCACCAACTCGAGCTCTGTATTTTGGAGCTTGAGCGGTAGTAGCTGGAGTCACTGCGGTGCATCCGTGAGACTGAGAGCTACGTGGATAGCACGTTTCTAGAGGTGGTCACCCTGCAGCTTAAAAGTGTGTAGGCAGAGAGGGAGTGGGTGATCACCGGACAGAAGAGGAGGACTAGGCAGGTAATGCAGGAGTCCCCTGAGTCCATCTCACTTTCCAACCGGTGCTCTGTTTTGAGTACCGGTGAGGGGCGATGGTGGCTCTGGGGAGTGCAGCCAGAGCCAAATCCACGGCACCACAGGTTGCTCAGCTCCACGGTGGGGAGGAAGAAGAATGGAAGAGTTATTGTTGTAAGGGATTCGATAGTCGGGGAGCAGACAGGCGTTTCTGCGGCCACAGACGTGACTCCAGGATGGGTATGTTGCCTCCCTGGTGCCAGGGTCAAGGATGTCACCGAGCGGCTGCAGGACATTCTGGCGGGGAGAGGGTAAACAGCCAGAGAACGTGGTCCATATCGGGACCAATGACATAGATAGAAAGAGGGATGAAGTCCTGCAGGCAGAGTTTAGGGAGCTAGGAGAGAAATTAAAAAGCAGGACCTCAAAGGTAGTAATCTCCGGATTACTCCCGGTGCCACGAGCTAGTGAGTACAGAAACAGGAGGATAGAACAGATGAATGCGTGCCTGGAGAGATGGTGCAGGCGGGAGGGCTTTAGTTTCCTCAGGCATTGGGACCACTTCTGGGGGAGGTGGGACCTGTACAAGCTGGACGGGTTGACCTCAACAGAACCGGGACCAATATCCTGGTGGAGGTGGGTTGCTAGTGCTGTTGCGGAGGTTTTAAACTAGCTTGGCAGGGGGATGGGAACCTGAAAATAGATTCAGTAGGGACGGGAGTAAAGCTGAAATTAGAAAGCAAAAATGCAGAATTTGAAGGACAGAGGAAACAAGCAGGAAAAAAGGCTAAACAAACAAATTTAAAGGCTCTTTGTCTAAACGCACGTAGCATTCGTATCAAAATAGATGAGTTGACAGCACAAATAGATACAAATCAGTGTGATCTGATAGCCATTACAGAGACGTGGTTATAAGGTGACCAGGACTGGGAACTAAATATTAAGGGGTACTTGACAATCTGGAAGGACAAACAGACAGGAAAAGGAGGTGGGGTAGCTCTGTTGATAAAGGTTGATAAAGAAATTATGTTGGCTCAAATGATCAGGATTTTGAAAAAGTTTGGGTGGAGATAAGGAATAATAAGGGGAAAAAGTCACTGGTGGGTGTAGTCTATAGGCCCTCTAACAGTAGCAACTCTGTTGGTCGAAGTATAAACCAGGAAATAGTGGGGGCTTGTAAAAAGGGAACAGCAATAATCATGGGTGATTTTAACCTCCATATTGATTGGACAAATCAAATTGGTCAGGGTAGCCTTGAGGAAGAGTTCATAGAGTGCATAAGGGACGGGTTCCTTGAGCAGTATGTAACGGAACCAACCAAGGGGCAGGCTATCTGGTCCTGTGTATTGACACAGGATTAATATCCCAGGAATGGATCCCCTTGGAATGACAGTTCATAGCATGGTTGAATTTCAAATTCAGATGGGTGAAAAAGTTGGATCTCAAACCAGCATACTAAGCTTAAATAAAGGAGACTACAAAGGTATGAGGGCCGAGTTGGCTAAAGTGGACTAGGAAAATAGATTAAAGTGTAGGACGGTTGATGAACAGTGGTGTATATTTAAGGTGATATTTCACAACTCTCAAGAAAAATACATTCAAGTGAGGAGGAAAGGGTGTAAAAGAAAAGATAGCCATCCGTGACTAACTAAAGAAATAAAGGACGGAAATAAAACAAGAGCATACAAAGTGGCCAAAACTAGTGGGAGGACAGAAGATTGGGAAGCTTTTAAAAGCCAGCAAAGAATGACTCAAAAAATGATTAAGAAAGGGTCGATAGACTAAGAAAGTAAACTAGCATGAAATATAAAAACAGATAGCAAGAGTTTCTATCGATATGTAAAAAGGAAAAGAGTGGCTAAAGTAAATGTTGGTCCCTTGGAGGATTTTTGTGAACAGTTCATGAGTTTACTCAAAAAAGCTCATTGAGCATTGCAAGTGACTGATGAGTACATTCATTTGACAGACCGCATCCGAGTTTAACCTGTGCATCTATTCACCACATTGGTCTTTTAAGTGTAGGCATTCAATTGACTGGAAAAAGTGGTCTTTGAGTTTCCAACAATAAAAACCCACCTTTTCCAAATTTGCACCCATCTCCATAGAGGAAGAGATTAGGAACAAAATTGAGTAGGTTAGATTAACGAGAAAAACATAAACATAGAAACATAGAAAATAGGTGCGGGAGTAGGCCATTCGGCCCTTCGAGCCTGCACCACCATTCAATGAGATCATGGCTGATCATTCCCTCAGTACCATTTTCCCGCTTTCTCTCCATACCCCTTGATCCCTTTAGCTGTAAGGGCCTTATCTAACTCCCTCTTGAAGATATCCAATGAACTGGCATCAACAACTGTCTACAGTCGGGAATTCCACAGCTTAACAACTCTCTGGGTAAAGAAGTTTCTCCTCATCTCAGTCCTAAATGGCCTACCCCTTATCTTAAGACCGTGTTCCCTAGTTCTGGACTTCCCCAAGATCGGGAACATTCTTCCTGCATCTAACCTGTCCAGTCCCGTCAGAATCTTACACGTTTCTATGAGATCCTTTCTCATCCTTCCAAACTCCAGTGTATAAAGGCCCAGTTGATCCACTCTCTCCTCATATGTCAGTTCAACCATCCCTGGAATCAGTCTGGTGAACCTTCGTTGCACTCCCTCAATAGCAAGAACGTCCTTCCTCAGATTAGGAGACTAAAACTGAACACAATATTCCAGGTGAGGTCTCACCAAGGCCCTGTACAACTGCAGTAAGATCTCCCTGCTCCTATACTCAAATCCCCTAGCTATAAAGGTCAACATACCATTTGGCTTCTTCCCCGCCTGCTGTACCTGCATGCCAACTTTCAATGACTGATGAATCATGACACCCAGGTCTCGTTGCACCTCCCCTTTTCCAAATCTGCCACCATTCAGATAATATTCGGCCTTCGTGTTTTTGCCCCCAAAGTGGATAACCTCACATTTATCCACATTATACTGCATCTGCCATGCAATTGCCCACTTACCCAACCTGTCCAAGTCACCCTGCAGCCTCTAAGCATCCTCCTAACAGCTCACACCACCACCCACCTTAGTGTCATCTGCAAACTTGGAGATATTACACTCAATTCCTTCATCTAAATCATTAATATATATTGTAAATAGCTGGAGTCCCAGCACTGAGCCCTGCGGCACCCCACTAGTCACTGCCTGCCATTCTGAAACGACCCGTTTATCCCGACTCTCTGCTTCCTATCTGCCAACCAGTTCTCTATCCACATCAGTACATTACCCCCAATACCTTGTGCTTTGATTTTGCACACCAATCTCCTGTGTGGGACCTTGTCAAAATCCTTTTGAAAGTCCAAATACACCACATCCACTGGTTCTCCCTTGTCCACTCTGCTAGTTACATCCTCAAAAAACTCCAGAAGATTCATCAAGCATGATTTCCCTTTCACAAATCCATGCTGACTTCGACCGATCCTGTCACTGCTTTCCAAATGCGCTGCTATTTCATCCTTAATGATTGATTCCAGCATTTTCCCCATTACTGATGTCAGGCTAACCGGTCTATAATTACCCATTTTCTCTCTCCCTCCTTTTTTGAAAAGTGGTGTTCCATTAGCTACCCTCCAGTCCATAGGAACTGATCCCAAGTCGATAGACTGTTGGAAAATGATCACCAATGCATCCACTGTTTCTGGGGCCACTTCCTTAAGTACTCTGGAATACAGACTATAAGGCCCCGGGGATTTATCAGCCTTCAATCCCATCAAATTCCCGAACACAATTTCCCACCTAATAAGGATATCCTTCAGTTCCTCCTTCTCACTAGACCCTCGGTCCCCTAATACATCCGGAACGTTATTTGTGACTTCCTTTGTGAAGACAGAACCAAAGTATTTGTTCAATTGGTCTGCCATTTCTTTGTTCCCCATTATAAATTCACCTGAATCCAACTGCAAGGGACCTACATTTGTCTTCACTAATCTTTTTCTCGTCACATATCTATAGAAGCTTTTGCAGTCAGTCTTTATGTTCCCGGCAAGCTTCCTCTCGTACTCTATTTTCCCTCTCTTAATTAAATCCTTAGTCCTCCTCTGCTGAATTCTAAATTTCTCCCAATCCTCAGGTTTACTGCTTTTTTTGGCCAATTTATATGCCTCCTCCTTGGATTTAACACGATCCTTAAGTTCCCTTGTTAGCCACGGTTGAGCCACTTTCCCTGTTTTATTTTTACTCCAGACAGGGATGTACAATTGTTGAAGTTCATCCATGTGATCTTTAAATGTTTGCCATTGCCTATCCACCGTCAACCCTTTAAGTATCAGTTGCCAGTCTATTCTAGCCAATTCACGCCTCATAACATCGAAGTTACCTTTCCTTAAGTTCAGGACAATAGTTTCTGAATTAACTGTGTCATTCCCCATCTTAATAAAGAATTCTACCATATTATGTCACTCTTCCCCAAGGGGCCTCACATAACAAGATTGCTAATTAGTCCCTTCTCATTACACATCACCCAGTCTAGGATGGCCAATTCTCTAGCTGGTTCCTTGACATATTGGTCTTGAAAACAAACCCTAATACACTGCAGGAAATCCTCCTCCACCGCATTGCTACCAGTTTGATTAGCCCAATCAATATGTAGATTAAAGTCACCCATGATAATTGCTGTACTTTATTGCACACATCCCTTATTTCTTCTTTGATGCAGCCAAGTTCATGGCACCTTGGCTGGCTCTGTTGCACAGGAGGGCTGGAAAATGATTGGGAGAGTGAAAGTGATAGGGGATTCAATTGTAAGGGGAATAGATAGGCGTTTCTGCGGCCGCAACCGAGACTCCAGGATGGTATGTTGCCTCCCTGGTGCAAGGGTCAAGGATGTCTCGGAGCGGGTGCAGGACATTCTAAAAAGGGAGGGAGAACAGCCAGTTGTCGTGGTGCACATTGGTACCAACGACAAAGGTAAAAAAAGGGATGAGGTCCTACGAAATGAATCTAAGGAGCGAGGAGCTAAATTAAAACGTAGGACCTCAAAAGTAGTAATCTCGGGATTGCTACCAGTGCCACGTGCTAGTCAGAGTAGGAATCGCAGGTTAGCGCAGATGAATACGTGGCTTGAGCAGTGGTGCAGCAGGGAGGGATTCAAATTCCTGGGGCATTGGAACCGGTTCTGGGAGAGGTGGGACCAGTACAAACCAGACGGTCTGCAGCAGGGTAGGACCGGAACCAATGTCCTTGGGGGGAGTGTTTGCTAGTGCTGTTGGGGAGGAGTTAAACTAATATGGCAGGGGGATGGGAACCAATGCAGGGAGACAGAGGGAAACAAAAAGGAGACAAAAGCAAAAAACAGAAAGGAGATGAGGAAAAGTGGAGGGCAGAGAAACCCAAGGCAAAGAACAAAAAGGGCCACTGTACAGCAAAATTCTAAAAGGACAAAGGGTGTTAAAAAGCAAGCCTGAAGGCTTTGTGTCTTAATGCAAGGAGTATCCGTAATAAGGTGGATGAATTAACTGTGCAAATAGATGTTAACAAATATGATGCAATTGGGATTACAGAGACGTGGCTCCAGGATGATCAGGGCTGGGAACTCAACATCCAGGGGTATTCAACATTCAGGAAGGATAGAATAAAAGGAAAAGGAGGTGGGGTAGCATTGCTGGTTAAAGAGGAGATTAATGCAATAGTTAGGAAGGACATTAGCTTGGATGATGTGGAATCTATATGGGTAGAGCTGCAGAACACCAAAGGGCAAAAAACGTTAGTGGGAGTTGTGTACAGACCTCCAAACAGTAGTAGTGATGTTGGGGAGGGCATCAAACAGGAAATTAGGGGTGCATGCAATAAAGGTTCAGCAGTTATAATGGGTGACTTTAATATGCACATAGATTGGACTAACCAAACTGGAAGCAATACGGTGGAGGAGGATTTCCTGGAGTGCATAAGGGATGGTTTTTTAGATCAATATGTCGAGGAACCAACTAGGGGGGAGGCCATCTTAGACTGGGTGTTGTGTAATGAGAGAGGATTAATTAGCAATCTCGTTGTGCGAGGCCCCTTGGGGAAGAGTGACCATAATATGGTGGAATTCTGCATTAGGATGGAGAATGAAACAGTTAATTCAGAGACCATGGTCCAGAACTTAAAGAAGGCTAACTTTGAAGGTATGCGGTGTGAATTGGCTAGGATAGATTGGCGAATGATACTGAAGGGGTTGACTGTGGATGGGCAATGGCAGACATTTAGAGACCGCATGGATGAACTACAACAATTGTACATTCCTGTCTGGCGTAAAAATAAAAAAGGGAAGGTGGCTTAACCGTGGCTATCAAGGGAAATCAGGGATAGTATTAAAGCCAAGGAAGTAGCATACAAATTGGCCAGAAATAGCAGCGAACCCGGGGACTGGGAGAAATTTAGAACTCAGCAGAGGAGGACAAAGGGTTTGATTAGGGCAGGGAAAATGGAGTACGAGAAGAAGCTTGCAGGGAACATTAAGACGGATTGCAAAAGTTTCGATAGATATGTAAAGAGAAAAAGGTTAGTAAAGAGAAAAAGGTTAGTAAAGACAAACGTAGGTCCCCTGCAGTCAGAATCAGGGGAAGTCATAACGGGGAATAAAGAAATGGCAGACCAATTGAACAAGTACTTTGGTTCGGTATTCACCAAGGAGGACACAAACAACCTTCCGGATATAAAAGGGGTCAGAGGGTCGAGTAAGGAGGAGGAACTGAGGGAAATCCTTATTAGTCTGGAAATTGTGTTGGGGAAATTGATGGGATTGAAGGCCGATAAATCCCCAGGGCCTGATGGACTGCATCCCAGAGTACTTAAGGAGGTAGCCTTAGAAATAGCGGATGCATTGACAGTCATTTTCCAACATTCCATTGACTCTGGATCAGTTCCTATCGAGTGGAGGGTAGCCAATGTAACCCCACTTTTTAAAAAAGGAGGGAGAGAGAAAACAGGGAATTATAGACCGGTCAGCCTGACCTCATTAGTGGGTAAAATGATGGAATCAATTATTAAGGATGTCATAGCAGCGCATTTGGAAAGAGGTGACATGATAGGTCCAAGTCAGCATGGATTTGTGAAAGGGAAATCATGCTTGACAAATCTTCTGGAATTTTTTGAGAATGTTTCTTGTAGAGTGGACAAGGGAGAACCAGTTGATGTGGTATATTTGGACTTTCAGAAGGCTTTCGACAAGGTCCCACACAAGAGATTAATGTGCAAAGTTAAAGCACATGGGATTGGGGGTAGTGTGCTGACATGGATTGAGAACTGGTTGTCAGACAGGAAGCACAGAGTAGGAGTAAATAGGTACTTTTCAGAATGGCAGGCAGTGACTAGTGGGGTACTGCAAGGTTCTGTGCTGGGGCCCCAGCTGTTTTCATTATACATTGATGATTTAGACAAGGGGATTAAATGTAGTATCTCCAAATTTGCGGATGACACTAAGTTGGGTGGCAGTGTGAGCTGTGAGGAGGATGCTATGAGGCTGCAGAGTGACTTGGATAGGTTAGGTGAGTGGGCAAATGCATGGCAGATGAAGTATAATGTGGATAAATGTGAGGTTATGGCCTACTCCTGCACCTATTTTCTATGTTTCTATGTTTCTATGTCCCCAACCTCACTACTACTGTTTGATGGTCTGTACATAACTCCCATTAGCGTTTTCTGCTCTTTGGTATTCCGCAGCTCCACCCATACCAATTCCACATCATCCAAGCTAATGTCCCTCCTTACTATTGCATTAATTTCTTCTTTAACCAGCAACGCCACCCCGCCTCCTTTTCCTTTCTGTCTATCCTTCCTAAATGTTGAATACCCCTGGATGTTGAGTTCCCAGCCTTGGTCACCCTGGAGCCATGTCTCCATGATGCCAATTACATCATATCCGTTAGCTGCTATCTGCGCAGTTAATTTGTCCACCTTATTCTGAATACTCCTTGCATTGAGGCACAGAGCCTTCAGGCTTGTCTTTTTAACACACTTTGCCCCTTTAGAATTTTGCTGTAATGTGGCCCTTTTTGCTTTTTGCCTTGGGTTTCTCTGCCCTCCACTTTTACTATTCTCCTTGCTATCTTTTGCTTCTGCCTCCATTTTATTTCCCTCTGTCTCCCTGCATAGGTTCCCATCCCCCTGCCATGTTGGTTTAACTCCTCACCAACAGCACTAGCAAACACTCCCCCTAGGACATTGATTCCGGTCCTGCCCAGGTGCAAACTGCACAGTAAACAATAAAAAAATAAAACAGATAGAAAATGGAAAAGATGTGGGAAAAGTACGAAAAACAGGGATCTCAGAGTGAACAGAATTAATATCTATTTGGTGTTTTAGTTTTTATTATTATTCATTCTCGGGATCTGAGTATCGCTGGCGAGGTTGGCATTTATTGCCCATCACTAGTTGCCCAGAAAAGGTGGTAATGCAACCTCGTTGGTGTGGGAATGGAGTCACATTTCGGTCAGACTGGGTAAGAACAGCATGTTTCCTTCCCTAAAGGACATTGGTGAGCCAGTTAGTTTTTTACAACAATCCGACAGTTTCATGGTCATTTCTTACTGATACCAGTTTTTCTATACTGGATTCAAGTTCTCGAACTGCCATGGTGGTATTTTAACATGTTCTGTAGTTTATTAGTTCAGGACTTTGAGTTACTAGTCCAGTAACATAACCACTATACTACCATACCCATATACTGCAGTAAATAAAACTGTAACTGATATTTTATTAGCTATATTTTGGTAAAAATAGTATTATTTTGAGTGTGCCAGTTCAGGAATAAAGAAAGAAACTTAATTGTTCTCAGAAGACAGGAACTCTCTTGGATATTCCAGCAGTTTAAGTGTTAATATCCTGAAGAAGGAGAGGCTGAAAATTGTTGGAACTGGTCCACTGCTGGAAGTGTGGTGGAGAGGCTACCAGTGACCTTCCATCCTCACCTTGCCAGAGAATCCAGAGTCATATCATTGGGATGCCAGTAGCGGCGCTTGTGTCCCTATAAGAATTATCTTGGATGTCCACCCGTGAATGGAGGTAGGAAGAGAAGTCAATGCCACTGGCCAGGAAGACTTTTTATCATCTGCACCATCAGCTGTGCAAGCTGCTCACCTGAATGTGGAGCCAGAAGGAGCTTTCCTCCTGCCACAATTTTGAAACTACAAGCCACTGCCAACCACCTTCCGATCTCCTACCCCTCCCTATGGCTTACTAGTGGCCTGGTGCCAGTGTCCCCACCGGCCAACTTGCAGTTTCGTCCTGACCGGTGCACTGTCTCCTGGAGTGCCATTAGACCAATTTAGCGAGACCCTCTTGCGTGTCAGTTTGAGTGCGCTTGGCAATCTCAAAGATTTCGAGGCCCAGTTTTGAACTTCTCAAAATCATGCAAAATCTTCACCTGCTGCATTAAAATTGTATGCATTCATTTTCTGGAATGTTTTGCCCTTAGTAGCATTTGCTGGGGGGAAACGTACTGCTTTATAATATGTATAAATCAATTACATATTTACACAACTGCTGTTTTTAGGTATAAGATATGTATATTTGGCTGAGTTGGAACAAGAACAAGAAATGATGTATTCCTTTTTGTTTTTTTTTCCTCTTTGTAGTCTAGAACATTCCTCTCAAGATACTACAAGGACCATAATATTGAACTATCCAAGCTGTTCTATAGACTGGGTCTGCCGTTGCCAGCTTGGCTGAGGGAAGAGCTACAAAAAGTGATGAGATAGTTGTTGGAAAACTGGAAGCAAAATAGCAATTTTCCTATTATTATTCCCAACACTCAGCTCCCACCATCTCTCCCCTCCCAAGCTAGGAGTGACTGCCAAAAAAAAACAACTTTCTACTATACCTCTACAAACAGAAAGTATTTGTTAATCTTTCCATATGCTGGCATGTGGTATTGTAAAGCTGACAGCACACGAGGAAATGTGGGTCAACAGCCTATGACTGAGTTTTATGTTTAACCGGTGACATTTAGTCAGGGTTCAGTCTGGGTCCCCCTCCATCTGAACATTGATTGACTATTGTAAAGGCAGAAATATGTGACTGTTTTTGTAAATGAAACCAGTGCAGTGCTGGTTAACTGTCTGGTATCTGCAGTGAAAAAGAAAATTGCACTATGTTACTTTTACTGCCATGCATTTCAATTAATCCAAAATCATCACCTCAGCATTATAAACTTGTGCTTTAAAATCACTGGAGTTTCCAATCATTTTGGTTTTGGTTACTAAATAATAACAGTTTAAACTGATTACAAGCTATCCACTGCATAATTCGCCTATGGAATAGTAGCCTTTCCCTAGGTTTACTGTTGATGCAATAGTTTCCTCAGAAGCTAGCCTACCAATGCTCACTTAAGCATATCTGAGAGGGAAGAATGACTGATTGTATTGGCAGTAATTAAAGATTGTTGTCTGGTTGGGGATAGTGTTTCTCGATATAATCACCAATAAAAATTGCTCCACCCAAAATAAAATCCAAACAAACACATACAAAAGACACAAAATAAGAACAGGCTTGCAGACTTGTAGCAGCTGCTGGATGAACCTTTCCTTCTCTGTCATGATGGAAACATCACTAACTAAGTAAGTGCGATACGCTGAATTTACAGTACTTTCTCTCAGCTATGTGTAATTGTACTGGATGATCAGTGTCTCTCCCTCTCCCTTTCTCTCTCAGACACAAATATACCTGAAGGATTATATGAATGACTAGTAGTCCATTCATTTTGCTCAGTGATGTGTTTTTTCAGAAGGACAAGATGTGAGTGTGAGTGTTGCAGAAAAGAGAAAGTATTGGGCACACTACACTACAACGTATAAGTTTGGTTTGTGGACTCTTCTGATTCAGACACTGAAAAAGTGAAAATATATATCTGAATTTTTTGGCCCCTTTAGACTTCTGTGTGACAAGCTTGGTAGCTTTGATGAGCAGTGACTTAACTAAGAACTGTTATTGTGAAGTGAAATCTATTGGGGGTGATTTTCATGCAGTAAATGGACAGGGGGCATGTACTGCAACTGCCCAGAGGAGTCAGCATGAGACCCGTGCAATTTTCGGAGTCAGCCCTAGTCACCATGCAGTCACTGGGCTGCCAGAGCAAAACATGGTTGCAATGGATCCGGCACAGGCTCGATGGGCCGAATGGCCTTCTTCCGTGCTGATGATTCTATGATGGGCACCTCGCCAATCTGGAGGTGGGACAATGGGCGGTGCAGCTGTTGGTCAAGGGACTGCAGCAGCAGCTTAGAGGGCAAGTGTAGTTTTCATTGGGAACAAAAAGAAGCAACACTGTGGAGCAGCAGGTAACATGGGTACTGAACCTACAGCAACATGTACATACGCTTTCAAATCCGTTAAGATGAAAAGCCAACAAGCAACTGCCAGAAAAATGCTCCTAAAGCTCCATCCAGCTTTACCTGACAGCAGCTGAGGATCCCTTTAAGGTTTGCTGGAAATGGCCGCCCTTAAACTTGTACAATCCATCATTGATGGGTGAGAGCAGGCACTGGCGGTAGTCAGATGGACAGAGAAAAACTTGACCTCGTGGTCTAAATGACGCCACTTGTCCCTATTTGCACGTGTACATGAGGCTGCTGCCTGTTTCTGATGGGAGCGCTGGTCGCTGGAATTCAAGTCTGTCTGAAAATCGGAACATCAAAGCAGCAGTACGTCGGAGCAGGCTAGCAGCTGCTGCCTTTTAGTTCTGCTACAGCCCCATTCTTGAGCACAAATGGGGAAATAGCAAGATGAAAATCACCTGCATTATTTCTTAAATACCCATTGAATCATCTTTGTTCAAAGTAGGGTCCAAAATTGTTTCATCTGCGAATGCAGATGAAGGCTGTGATGTTGTCTTTCCCTTTTTCTCCTCAACCCTTCCCCATATTGCCTAACTATATTTCAAAGGAATAGGATTGAGTTTCTTGGATCTGTGATCAAAGTGGTCCCATGACTGATGTGACAGTCTCCAGATTACTTGTTACACTCCAGGTACTATTCTGCAATGAATCCACATACCTGTACCAACATCTTGTTGCACAAGCAGCAAGTAATCCAGCATTAGCCACACAAAGGCTCCTGAGAATTCCCAGGTATATGAACCCAGCGGAAGGATCTCATCCAAAGGTTATTTGAACTTCAAGCCTCAAAGTTGAAATGGCCTCTTAACTGCCACAGAATCTGTAGTGCTCCAGTGACACATTCTCAGATAAGCAACTGCAAAAAAAAAACATAGATACAGTTGCAATACCTTTGTGTAGTTACCCTGTTCCTGGTCTGTCATAAACATCAATATAATCAACCAGTGGTCAAAGGCACAGGAATAATCTACAGCACTCAAAATAGATGTATATTGTGAACTGTAGGCACTGACTCTCAATGTTACAATGTTTTTTTTGCTTCAGATATGTACATAATTGATGAGTAAGAGATGTCAAGTCTTTAATATTGTTATAGCTTGTTGCCCTCAGAAAGATAACTGCAAATTTAATCTGGTCCAGTCTCTTAAATTAGTTTACAGAATACAATATTGAATAGCACAGGAAGCCAATAAAATGAAATCATTTTCAATTCGCACAAATTAAATACGTTTGGACAGTAACAGGGTAAGAGCTATGAGCTACGTTGAAAATATTTATGAGATAAAAATGGTTTGACCAATAATGTTTATGTCATTGAAGTAAGTGACCCTATTTTATATTATTTTTTCGCTGTCCCAACACATTTTGCATTAGTTACTGGTGCAAATGTGATTTCCCTGAAGCACAATTTTGCTCTGTTGCTACTTAAAATATCTTTTTGGCACCAAGATAGAATTTTGATTGTTGAAGGAAGGTGCACTGAAGTTACTAGAAGCGATATTTTACACTGATAAGGTAGGTGCAAGATTCAATAGACGTTTTAAAATGCGGTCATAGAGCCAGCACTGCAAACATTCTAGATTTGTTTCTTACTTTTCTCAAGAAAGGAACAAGTGACTGCCCCCCAATTTAAATATTTACAAATAGATTTTACATTAAAAACCGTAAAAATTTAGTAGGAGTCATCTTTGACCAGTCCTCTATTCTGCCAATGGTGCACAAATCAAGATGCAGGCTATTGGCAGCTTGTTCGTGGAAAAGCCACATTGTCATATATCAGATAAAATTTTCCAATAGGCACTGGTTATGGGGAACTTCACCTGCTGAAAATACATATCAGAATAACACGGGCGCGCTAAGCGCAATTTTTCAATATGCGATGCCAGTGGCCGAGGATCCCCCTGCACCAGAGCAAACTTGTAAAAATAACTCCCATAACATCAGGCCCAAAAGCATATCACAGAGTGGCACTCATAGACTGATGTTACTGTCTTTGGAGCTATATTTATGTCATCGTTTTCATTGCTGAGCCTTCCAACATTTGTTTACTTAATTTTATATTGTTAATCTTAATTGTTTGATATTCATTTATTGTCTCATTCAGATTGACTGAAATAAAAGCTGGAGAATTGTTCTCGAGATTTGAAAAATGCCGATTGATAGTTTCACTGACTCAAAGTAGCATGCATCAGCCACTCTAGGTCAGTCGGTCTTGAAAAAGCACTTTTTAAAAATACGATTTCACTAAGCAGTGAATATTTCACAATGATACATTCTATCTAAATACATAAATCCTTGGTGAGGTTACTGAGTGAAGGTTATACAGATATAATACCAACAACAACTTGCATTTATATAGTGCCTTTAACATGAAATAAATCTGTAACCTCCCTCCCTGAAGCACATTAGGCGTAATTTAAAGAACCCATACTCCCAGTAAGGGCCAATGCTCTTAAGAAGTGAGACCAGCTCCCTACTGGGGGTGTGGGATCACAGAATTAATCCTATTGTCCCTACTTATATGCCTCTCAATCTTGATCAATAACTCTTGGAGCCTCCCCCCGACCCCTGCAAAAAGAAATGATGGTGTAATAATTTTAGGAATGGATATAGTGCACATCATGTGCATTATTATTTCCCGGTGGCCTTTGGGCTTAATTTGGGACCTTTTTCAGCATCTTGGAATAGGCTTATATATGTGTGTTAATATTTTCTTATGTTATTTGTTTCAAATGAGGATAGAAATGAATTATAATGATGAATTATTATGGTTGTAATCCAGTACCAAAATAATATACTTGATTTTTGACTCTTACTGCTTCTTGCTATATCACATTTTTCAACCGAGTAATTAATGTTACATTAGCAGGTGAAAAATATTCCTTTGTCCGTTATTTTGGCTGAAGTATTTATCCATTTATTTTAAACTGGCTAACACCTGTATTAAAATCATGGCTACATGTCATACAAACGTATTAAGCATTTACCTATTAACAGCAAAAACAGTATTTTCTAGGTTTTAGTCTCAAAATGAATCACTAATAATGTAATGGTATAAAAATAGCTCTTCATTGCAGTAACTATCTTGCTGCAATCTTCTTCAGAAGATGACTGCCCACATCACCATAACCCTGTGACATTTGCTGTATTATGGTTTTAACTAGGATCTGAACAAGTTCTTAGGGAAGGAATGCCCAGTCAGGTTAAGAACACGAGACTTGCTATGTTTGAGAAGAGAAGTGCTGTTCCATTATCATTTTTCTTTATTCCTTCATCATATCACAATTATTCTATGCCATCATTAACATGTAACTCTTGGAATTTGTGTTCAACCAAATGAAACATATATCGATCTCATTGAATATTGCTATTTAGTTTTATTTGAAAAAAAATCTTAAACAAGAACCTTGCCTTCCAAGCAAAACTGATACAACCAAGAGTGAGAGGGCAGATTTCAGCAATACGTGGGGATAAATCAATTTATGCATCTGGAACATATCTTGGTGAGGACTAAGCATAACATTCTGTATTTAATCATCATTCATACCTTTTCCTCCAAAACTAAAAAGTTAGTACAGGGTATACCCTAGAATACATAAAAACATAAGTAGGCCATTCAGCAGATCATGGCTGATCTGTACCTCAACTCCATTTACCCATCTTTGCTTTATATCCCTTGATATCCTTACCTAACAAAAATCTGTCAATCTTAGTCTTAAAAATTTAAATTGAACCAGCACCCACAGCTTTTTCTGTAAGAGTGCTCCAGGTTTCTGCTATCCTTTGCATGAAAATATGCTTCCAGATTTCATCCTAACTGGCCTGCCTCTCATTTTAAACCGATGTTCACTGTTCTGGATTCCCCCCATTAGAGGAAATACTTTATCTATATCTACCATTCAAATCCCTTTATCATTTTAAAAACCTCAATGAGATCACCCCTCAATCTCAAAGGAATACAAATCAAGTCTATCCAATCTGTTCTCATAATTTTACCCTTTAAGCCCTAATATAATTCTGATGAATCTGCGCTGTATCCCCTCCAATGCCAACATACCTTTCCTGGCAAAATACTGCAGATGCTTGGAATCTAAAATATAAACAGAAAATGCTGGAAATACTCACCTGACCTGCTGAATATTTCCAGCATTTTCTGTTTGTGTCAGGGCGAAATTCAAATACTGACCGGCGCAGTGCTCACAATGACTCCCACCATATTGGGCAGGAGTTGAGCGGCAGCGTTGCGGCTTTGCGCCCCGATCTCCTGCGCCCGGAGATCATGACGTCAGCACAGTGCGCATCGCCCCATCCGTGCCCCAGCCCTGAAATTCACTTTCTCCCCCTGCAGGAGGCGTGCATCAGACAGCCGGCCGCTATCGGGGCAATGATTAAAGGCGAGGTGGGCGAGGTAAGTAAAAAAAAAAATTACCTTGCTTTTCATGGTGCTGCTCCGTTTTCTCCGCGGAGTCGTGGCCACGATCACTCAGCCTGACACTCTGCTTGAGTTCCGGGCTGATCGCACGGCACTCCCGTTCCCTTGGTGGTCCAGGTAGGCCCTTTTTTCATTGCAGAGTCTGCAGCGTGGGACCTTCCCTTTAAGGGAGGGAAGGGCCCTTTGGACGCAGCAGTGTTGCACGGCCCAATGTGCAGTGCTGCTGATGTATCCGTCCTGTTAGCGCTCCAATAAGGAAGTGGAGCATTGATTTAGCACTTCACTTCTTTCCAGAATGCAGAACCAAATTTTGTGAAATGGGGAAACATTAGCGCCTGGCGCTAAGGTCCCCGCCTCTCAAATGTTACCACCCCCAAACGCGGCGATAATGAATTTTTCCCCCTGAGGTTTTTTGCTCAAAACTGAAGGCAGTACTCCAGAGGGGGTCTGACCAAGGCTCTGTACAACTAAAGCATTAATTTCTTACTTCTGAATACCTTTCATTACCACAAAGTAGATCTAGTAAACGTAGATAAATGTTTACAGGGAAAATAAAACATTCATCACTCTTTTCATTGACAAAGTTAGATGCTGGACAACATCAATGTTGGAAAGAGTAGGTTCAGGAATATAGGGTAAATCAGGAAGCTTCAATTCAGTAACTCCAAGCTTGAAGGAAAAAGAGAGAGATGCAGATCTCCACAGCCTCGAGGCCTTGGGAAAGAATGGATCACAGCAGGAGACTAAGTAATGATTCTTGAAGAGTGATTCCACAATTTGCCTGCGGGGAACAGCAATTATGGGGATTTCCCGAGATGCTGCACAAAATATGATTATTGACATTGCTAAGAATTCACTGCTAAGTATTATCCTAATATCTAATATTTTGTGAATGTTTTGTAAAACATTGATACTTTTTCTATGATTAATTTTGTTAGGAGCTAACTTATCTTTTTTAAATGTAGCAAATTTGGATCCTGTGATACATCGCAGTTTTAAAATTGCTGGAGGATGTTTGGGTGTCATGCTAGTAATGGAACCGTGCCACACTGTGCTGGGCCAGTCTGGTTTATTATTCCCAATAGTTCAGTTGCAGTTTAGTGGTATTGACGTGGCACGTTGGTGGAACTATGAAGTAGTGTGCAGGCAGCGATCAGCAGAGTCAAGTATAAGAGTGGATCATCATAGGCAGTCCCTCGGAATTGAGGAAGACATGCTTCCACTCTAAAAATGAGTCCTTAAGTGGCTGAACAGTCCAATACGAGAACCACAGTCCCTGTCACAGGTGGGACAGATAGTCATTGAGGTAAAAGGTGGGTGGGGCTGGTTTGCCGCACGCTCTTTCCACTGCCTGTGCTTGGTTTCTGCATGCTCTCGGCGATGAGACTCGAGATACTCAGCGCCCTCCCAGATGCACTTCCTCCACTTAGGGCAGTCTTTGGCCAGGGACTCCCAGGTGTTGGTAGGGATGTTGCACTTTATCAGGGAGGCTTTGACGGTGTCCTTGTAATGTTTCTCTGCTCATCTTTGGCTCACTTGCTGTGAAGGAGTTCCAGGTAGAACGCTTGCTTTGGGAGCCTCGTGTCTGGCATGCGAACAATGTGGCCTGCCCAGTGGAACTGATCACGTGTGGTCAGTGCTTCAATGCTGGGGATGCTGGCCTAGCCGAGGACGCTAACGTTGGTGCGTCTGTCCTCCCAGGGGATTTGTAGGATCTTGCAGAGTCATCGTTGGTGGTATTTCTCCAGCGACTTGAGGTGTCTACTGTACATGGTCCATGTCTCTGAGCCATACAGGAGGGTAGGTATTACTACAGCCCTGTAGTCCATGAGCTTGGTGGCAGATTTGAGGACCTGGTCTTCAAACATTCTTTTCCTCAGGCGGCCGAAGGCCTGAGGGATGGATAAAAGGCGAAATCGAACCCTTTGGTGAGAAAGTGAATCTACACTATGATTCGTATATTGCCATTCTAATTGAGAGCAGTACATAAGTACTGAGTACAATTCCATGGGCTGGAGCTGTCAATCACTTTGCGCATTCCAAACCCGATTGTATTGCATAAATGACTTTCTATAGGGCAACTGAATGGAATTGTCTTCAATTGACCATGAAAGCAGGTGGAGATGTCGTGATCATTTATGTTTTGTGACAATTGAATATTTTTTCTCCTATTTAGTTTGATCTTTATCTCGATCCCTTTTTAACCCAGCAATATTTTAATCTAAAGTAAACACAAATAATGTTCCAAATGAATTGGCATTATCAACAGCTTTTTATGGCTCCATGTCTTATTCTGTTGCTATTATTTACTAAAATTAAAACCATGTAAGCAAAATCATTGAATGTTATATTAGACAAGTTAATTAAATACATCAGTTATTTTTTTCCAAAATCTACATCCTAAATTCTACACTTTACCGTGACTTTTTTTGGTTTAAGCATTCTAGTTTTGAGCTACATCATCAATGTTCTTTCAAGGCAGTAGATATTCTGGCATAAGGTCTGTTATACACAAATGTGCTGTATATAAAAATGTGTATTTGCAGTCATGTCTGTGTGTTAGAGGAGTTGGGATCAAATCAAAATGTACTATTGAGATCATCAGTGTAGCGCAAATAGGTGTGTATGTACATTAGACTATCTGGAAGTCAATTCTGGTACTCTATTGGCTTGTGTACTACAGTTTAATAACCTGTATCTAGTTTGATGATAAACAGCCGTGTAAAATAAAGAAATCAACTGTTTAATTTGACTCACTGCTTCCTAATTTTTCTTTAACTCCTTTGAAAAATATTGCATTGATAACTATTCAAATTACAGTAGCTGGAATTCACATTGTATTATTTGATTGACTGATATGTACAGCTCACCTTTAATTCTGTGAGTAGCTGAGCCATACAGAGCAGAAAGGTTCAATCCCCAATCTCAGCACCCCTCAGATCAGGAGACAAAAATCAACCGGGGTTCCCATGGATGAACCCTGCATGGTTATGGACATTGAGTGAAAACAACATCAGACTCAGCTGTGAAGCTCTGTGCAATTGAATAACCTGCTGAAATTCCCGGTGTAGGCTTCCACGTTTGGGTGAGATCCTGGAGGACAACTGGTGAGACCATAGCACAGCAAGGGGATCTAGAGGCAATAATACATTGTGAGGAACCAGCTATAATAGGGATTACTGAGAATGGCTACAGAAAACTGAGGACTGGAAATTAAACATTGCAGGATATAACATATTATAGAAACATTTAAAATAATGAAAGGGATAGACAAGATAGAGGCAGAGAGGTTGTTTCCACTGGTCGGGGAGACTAGAACTAGGGGGCACAGCCTCAAAATATAGGGGAGCCAATTTAAAACCGAGTTGAGAAGGAATTTCTTCTCCCAGAGGGTTGTGAATCTGTGGAATTCTCCGCCCAAGGAAGCAGTTGAGGCTAGCTAATTGAATGTATTCAAGTCACAGATAGATAGATTTTTAACCAATAAGGGAATTAAGGATTACAGGGAGCGGGTGGGTAAGTGGAGCTGAGTCCACGGCCAGATCAGCCATGATCTTGTTGAATGGCGGAGCAGGCTCGAGGGGCTAGATGGCCTACTCCTGTTCCTAATTCTTATGTGTCTTATGTGTCTTATATTTAGACAATATAGAGAGAGAAAAGGGGAGGTGGAGTAGCTGCACTTTTTAGTGATAACATAATGGCACTGGAAAAAAACAATGTGGCCATCAGTAAGTCAGAAATAGAATCCATGTAGTTAGAGATAAAAGATAATAAAGGATCAATCACACTAATAGGTGCAGTCTACAGACCACCTAATAGTGGCAGGGAGGTGGAGGAAGAGATATGCAAACAAATTAGGGAAATGTGTACAAAATATAGAATAATAATCATGGGGGATTTGAACTACAACAAAATTAATTGATTCGAAGAGATAGGTAAAAGGGCATAAAGGAATGGAGTTCCTACAATGTGTACAGGACTCCTTTCTAACCCAGCATTTAAGAAGCTACTCTGAAAATTTCAAAATTTACAGATGATATGAAACTTCAAAGTGTAATAAACAGTGAGAAAGATAGTAATAGACTTCAAGAAGATATAGACAGGCTGATGGAATGGACAGACACAGGAGAATGAAATTCAATGCGGAGAAGTGTGAGGTAATACATTTTGGTAGGTGTAATGTATTTGCTTCATGGGTTCTTTGCTTAAGAATTCATAGCAACACATTGCTATTAAGAACTAGTTGGTTTATTAACAAAAGTTTAACAATCACACTACACATTACCAATTCATCCACTAGGTTAACTATTGCATACTTCATCATGGATGAGCTAGACCCAACTGATTGGGGTTTTATTGAGTCCTGTAAACATCACATGACTGGCTAAGCCATTCACAATGAAACATCTCTACAACTCTTTTGGGGGGGACAAAATAAACATTAGATCGAGTGCCCCCCGATCTGAGGGGACACTCCAGACACTTTTAACTGCCCTCTTTTTTTAAATTATTTTTTTTTTGTTTTTTTGTGGGGGTTTTTTGTGATTTTTTTTTTGGGCATTAAAATCATATAATTTACAAGTGCCCCCTATAAAAGGGGAGGGGGGCACTCAAACCCGGCAATTAAAACAAATTAAACTTTAAAACTTAAAATCAAATTAAAATTTGGTTGCCGGGGGTGATGATGCACTCCAGTCCCTCCGGCGCCCACCTCTCGCGGAAGGCCGCGAGCGTACCGGTGGACACCGCGTGCTCCATCTCTAGGGACACCCTGGCCCGGATGTAAGCACGGAAGAGAGGCAGGCAGTCAGGCTGAACGACCCCCAATATCTCTACAAACCTATGAACAAACTCACAGGTGCATACGTTACACTGCTTTGTCTTTTTATAGAAGTAAGGTATTTATATAATATTTCAAAAGATTATTTATGATTACAATTTCACAAATTCAACTGCAGAGCCTGAGTATCTTGTTGTACGTTTTTAGCTTCCTCCTGCTCCGACTTCCATTTCTTTGCAATTGGCTGGCCATGCCCATTTCCTATATTCTTATTTGACTCCGGAGACCGTCTTGAGGAATTTCTGTTTTCAGGGCGCGTAGTCCAGAATTCCTAATCTCTATTTTCCTGTGTCCTCTTGTTTCCTTGAAACCCTTACATCAGTCCTCATGTTATCTTTCTTCCTAAGATCCTGATATTCCCAGTTATCAATATTCTGTCTAGCTGGCTTGCATCTCATTGATCTTCTCAACTGAACCCCAATTCCACCGACCCCCTCGGAAGATACAAAGTCTCTGCGAGATTGTCCCATACCCACAGAACCGCCTTCTGTCGGCTGCATCTGAGTATTGGGGATATGGACGTTGTGATTGTTGTGTCCGTTGAAGTACTTGGACCTGCCAACTCACTCTGATCATCATCCAAGTCAGACTCATAATCCTCTACTCATAGTTCCGAAAGTGCATTACTAGCAACATTTGATTCACATTTCCTGATGTATTCACCAATTTTGACCAAGTACTGCTTGGTGCCACATACCTGAATAATTGTACCAATGTCCCATTTGTGTAGACTTGCCCTTTTCGTCAGGCTAACTACTCTGACCTGATCACCGTTCTGAAAGCTCTTTAATACCAGAATGGTAATGATGTTTCTGCACTGATTGTGCCTTCGCTACCTTATCAGACAAGTTCGGTTGCAATAAACTGAGGCACGTCCTCAGCCTATGCTTCATCAATAATTCAGCACATGTGTAGCCTGTTGTAAAATGGGTCATAGTTCTGTATTTTAAAAGAAAATTCGCTAACCTATGCTTCATGCTCATCGATGATCCAGTCTGTTGACTAGTTTCCGCAAAGCCTCCTTGACAATCCTGACCGATCTTTCAACTGCACCATTCAAAGCAGGATGATGTGCTACCAACGTGTGTTGGTTTCATTGTATCTGGCAAAATTCGCAAATTGCGTGCACCAAAATTGCGGCCCATTATCTGACACCACTTTTTTAGGCAAGCCATGGCATGCAAAAATATCCCATAATTAATCCAATGTATGTTCTTTAGTCGTAGCTGACCCCATATGCTCTACCTCCAGCCATTTCGAATGAGCCGTAAATTGTGGCCTCTCCGGGTGCATACAATGTGGACCCTACAAGTTTCGGATTTAGGTATGCACTGCGCATGTGCCTAAACCCAGCACTTTTGATCTGTTAAAATTTATTTTGACAGAGCACACGCATCCCTGGGAGAAGGACATTCGCAGACGGAGAGGTGGGGTATTTTCCCAACTCCTGCCCAGCGTATGTCCTTAAAACTCTTACGCCTGGTAAAAGCAGATAAAGGCCTGCTTTTACCAGCATAAGAGTTTTAAAGATATAAAAAATAAATGTTATGACTATATAATATAATATATTAATTTAAAAACCCTATCCATTAGCTAAGTTTATTTTTAACACTATTAAACCATATTGGGCAAGATTTTTCACTTTGTTTGCATGCTTAACGTCTACTTAATGTCCATTTTACCACTGAAATGACGTATATCGCCCATTTAGCCAGAAAATGGAAACTGACGGGCATTTTTTGGAAACTTATCGCTGAACATTATTTTCCCCATGTGCGTAATGCTGGGAAAAAAATAATACCGCCCGCCCACTTTTTTTGGGCGGCATCATCAAAATGGGCGAAATCAACGCCCATAATATTGCCCAGCGTTAGTTTCCACATAGCATTAATGCCGAGATTCAATAATACTGACTACCCACTTTTTTTTGTCGTAAAGATCACATTTGCCGAAATGAACGCCCAGATCGACCAGTGTCACTTTCACACCTCACATACATATCGCCCACAATATGATTCAAGGCAAAAAACCGCCTGGAAAAAGTGGAACTAACTGGAACTAATCACAGCATTATGGACACCATGTTCTACATCACATGACACATCATTTAAAAGGTTGCTCTGCTTCAACCTTGGGGGAGTTCGGATATATTCTGAAGGTCTTTGTGGGTGATGTAAACATCTGTACAAACATCTTTATCATACTGTGAACGATTGTAATTTAATAGGTTTCTTCATCGGGACATTCATTCTTTGTGACCAATCGGTGGAAAACAGAGCGATTGCAAAGGGCCTGTCCTTTCTCACCCTCTCTTGATGACCAATTACATGCTGCAGACACGCGATGGCTGAAGGTACGCTCCACAGCATTATGCGCCCAATGTAAGACATGCCAGGCTGATGAGGAGGACCAGACGTTATACCCCCCACAAGTACAGGGAGAAGCGGTCTTACCTTGACTTGCCTGACATAACCTGCCTTCAGAGACTGCGCTCCCATAAAGAAGTTATCACTGAGGCATGCCAGCTCATAAGGGGAGATCTGCAGCCTGTCAGCACCATCGGTACTGCACTGTGCGTCGAGGTCAAAGTCACCGCAGCACTGTGGATCTACATGTCGGGTTTTTTGCAGGCCTCAGCTGGCGACATTTGCGGTCTGTCTCAGCATGCCACACATTGCTGCATTAGACAAGTCACTGAAGCCCTGTACGCACGCAGGAGGGACTTGATTAGCTTCCCTATGACCAGGGAGGCAGAAAGTGAGAGAGCTCGAGGATTGTCCAGAATTGCAAACTTCCTCAAAGTGGAGGGAGCAATAGACTGTACGCACATCGTGATGCGGGCACCTTTTCAGGATGCAGAGGTTTTCAGGAACCGCAAGGGATTCCACTCCCTGAATGTCCAACTCGTTGTCAACCACCAGCAAATTATAATAGCAGTGAATGCTAAATTTCCGGGAAGCATCCATGATGTTCACATCCTGCGTGAGAGCATTTACAGTCAGCCACAAGATCAATGCTGGATGCTTGGTGACAAAGGATATGGTCTCGCTACCTGGCTGATGACCCCCCCCTCCCCACTGCTTGACACCCACACCGAAGCCGAGAATCACCAGCGTGTAATGGTGCAGTTATCTGAGCCAATGCGCAACAAGGTTTTGTCAAATAAAAAACATTTAAACCGAACATTTGTCTGAAATTGTAAGTATTTCTGTAAAAACCAACCCTTCATCACACCCCTCCCCGCCCCCCCAACTTCTCCTCCCCACCTCTACCCCTTCCCCTTCCTCTCCTGACTCCAAGCTGTCTGGCCGAGGAGCTCCTCAGGCGATGTTTCATTGTTGGAGGGGGAGGGGGATGACGGCCGAACCGCTGTTTGGACGGATATGGGCGAGGACGGTTCTGAGGTGAGAACGTGCTCCGAGCCAGAAGATGTTGCTCCTGGCTCTGATGTTTCATTGGCCGTGGGGGTGCTGCACCTTGGGGTGCAGTGACATGCTCCGGGACCACTGGGAGCCCTCTGCCACCAGTGTTCCTGGCTACCAGCTCCATGGCCTCCTCCATCCCTTCCATGTTATATCTTATTTGTTGGACAAAAACTCAGTGCCAACTATGTTCTTGGTGCTCAGTAGGCGTTTTGCAGCTGGTGAATCTCCCTCGTGCCTCCCGCAACAGCCAAACAAGCACACACTCAGCCACACACGCTTTCAGTCCCTCTCAGCTCCCTCTTTCTCTGTCTCCTCTTCTGCGCATGTCATGATGACCCTTGACCTCCTGAATCGCAGGAATCGAGTGTTGCCATGCCATTGCTAAGGACGGCAACACTTTAGGGCAGAAGGTCAGAGAGATTTAACGCTACCACCCATTTCATATCGCTCGCGGTAACACCCAATTTCAAAAATGGAGACTAGGTGCTTTGAGAATGGGCGAGAAGCCGGCGATCGGAAAACCCATTTTTACCGCCCACGCCAGAAATAACGCCCATTTTTGGGCAATCTGCACAAAAGTGTAAAATCTAGCCCATTAAAAAAATTTCAAAAAAATAAAAATGTCCTAAAACATTTAATTTAATTCAATTTCTATTAATTTTAAATAGTAAAGTTTTTTTTAAATGTATGTATTGTGTTGTCTTTGTATTTGGGGGTATCCACCTTCATAGTAATGAGAGCTCTGTACAAAGGGAACTCACCATTACTATCAATGGGAATATTACATTTTCATTGGTGGTCCAGGCTCACGTGATCCCAGGACAAGTGTACGCTCCTGGAATGTGTGGGCCTCTGCGCTTCTAGGCCTCGGAGAGGAAGTGTTTATTCCTCCGGGACCACCAAGTATTTGCGTAATTTTTTTTGTGGTCGCAGTCATCTGCCCGCGGGAAGCCTCCAACAGCAATTTCTGGGCCAATATGTATTCTTTGGAATGGTCTTGTTGGCCAAGTCCATGTTTGCAGTGGCATTTTAGCTAGCATGGCTCTGCAGTCTTGACAGATAGTACGATTGCTTACTAGTACTTCCAACCCAGGCCAATAAACAACATTTTGGGCCACTGCTTTCATGCCTACGATGCCAGTATGCTCACCATAAAGTTCTGTCAAGAATTTGCCCGTGGTGCACTGGGAATGACTACTCGCAGGCCTCATTTTAGACATCCCTGCTCACATGATAATTCATGCCAACGATGATAAAAGGGCTTTATCCCCTGATCTAAAAGCATCTGATCTTCAGACCACCCTCGCAGGGTGTGCTCATAGGCCCACTCTATAGTGGCATCTTTCTGTGTGTGCTCTGCAATAACAGAAGCAGTGACTGGAAAGTCCTCATCAACAACACCTACAGTGAAGATTAAGGTGCGTGGCCATTTTCAGAATCTTCATAAGGCAACCTGGCAAGGACATCTGCCACTGCATTCTGCTGCGACCTGCGATACTCAATATTGTAATCGTACTGAGACAATAAAATAGCCGCCATAGATGGAATTGCCACCTTTGGGCCTAGGATAGCTAGTAACAGTTTGTGATTGGCTACTAGCATGAATTGGCATCTCAAAAGAAACTGGTGAAACTTTTTAATACCAAATATAATTGCCTGTGCCTCTTTCTCAATCTGAGCGTGATTTTGCTCGCTATTGTTGAGCGTACGCGATGCAAAGGCAACTGGTTTTTCCTGCCCATCATTCATAACATGGCTGATCATTGCTCCCACATCATACCCAGAGGCATCACATGCTAGTCTTAGTTCACGAGTCAGATTATAATGGATGAGAAGAGCACTACTGCTCAAGCGTTGCTTGCATGTCGTATGAATTCTGTTGATCTTTGTCCGATATCCAGCACACACCTTTTTTTAATAAATAATGGAGTTGTTGAAGCACCATTGCTAGTCCAGGAAGGAAACAAGCATAATATTGGACCATGCCTAAAAAGGATCATAATTCAGTCACGTTTTTTGGTTCCGGAGCCATCATGATGGCTTGAACTTTCTCCTTAACTGGTCGGAGACCATTTTCATCAACCCGCAATCCTAGATAAACCACCTCACACTGTATGAATATACATTTACTCCTCTTCAGCTTCAGATTATGGTAATTGAACCGTCTGAACACTTCTAAGATTTCCAGGTTTTCCCTCTCTGGGCCGGTGGCTATCAACATATCATCTTGATTGCACAGTGATTTATTCCCTGCAAGATCTGATCCATGGTAGCCTGAGATATTTTTGGTGAGGACTTGATACCTTAGGGCAACTTCGTGTATGAATATAAACCTTTGTGTGTATTGACTGCCAGATACTGCTGACTGTCCTTGTCAACGTTGAGTTGAGCATAGGCGCGGGAGAGATCCAGTTTTCTGAAGACTTTGGTGCCCGCCAGTTCTGCATACAGGTCCTGTGATGTTGATGAAGGTACTGTTGATCATCAATTGCTTGATTCAGGGTAATTTTATAATCCCACAGAGCCTGTACTGTTTGGTCTGCCTTTGGAACTACAACTAACAGTGTGGCCCAGTCACTCCTATCAGTCTTCACTAAAACTCTGTTTTTCTCCAACATATCAAGCTCTTGCTGTGATTTTAATGCATATGGTACCAGCCTTGGTCTACAAAAAATAGGTTTGACATCCGATCTAATCTGAATACATGCATTGTATCCCTTGATGCCCTCATATGAGTCCTCAAACATGTTAGCATAGTTCTCCAGCAGAGTATTTAGTTGAGACTTAACCAATTCTGTACTACAGATGCTGTACCAATCCAAAGCACTCTTAGCCAATCTTTGCCCATAAGGGTCAGCCAATTGACATATTTCGCTATAATAATAGGTAATCTTGCTTGTTGTCCCTGGTATTGTACTATACACTCTATTTGTCCAAGCGTCTGCACTTTTTCTCCTGAATATGTTTTTAGTGGTATGCCCTTGAAATTCTTGTAATACACATCCTGACTTATTTTTAAGCAATCAGCCGCTATATCTATTGTCATATTAATCCATCGATTATTAATCAGTGCTAATGTTCTGAAATCCTGATCGAGGGAATGTACTGCCTTGCCCTTAACTGCATATACACCAAAACCTACACTGTTCTGATTTGTCCCCCCAGTGAAATCTTTGATTATCGTTGGGCCTCTCCTTGGATTTACATGCGGCTGCAATGTGTCCCCTTACATCATGAAAACTAATATACAGCATACAAAAAATAATTTAACAGGCTAATGGGATCAAGGGGACTAGAGTACAAATGGGAGGAAGTTATGTTTCAGTTGTGCAAACAATTGTTCAGATCCCATCTGGATTACTGCAATCAGCTTTGGGCACTGAACCTCAGGAGGGATATCAGCATCTCTGCTCTCACCGCATCCGCTCCCTCTCAGAACCACGACAGGGTTCCCCTGGTCCTCACCTTTCACCCCATCAGCCTCCACGTTCACTGGATCGTCCTCTGCCATTTCTGCCACCTCCAGCGTGATCCCACTACCAATCACATCTTCCCCTCCACACCCCCCCCCCCCAACTCTCAGCATTCCGAAGGGACTGCTCCCTCCACAACACCCTGGTCTATTCCACAGTCACCCCCAGCACCCCCTCTCCTTCCATGGCACCTTCTCCTGCAAGTGCAGGAGATGCAACACCTGCCCTTTTACCTCCACCCTTCCCACTGTCCAGGACCCCAAATACTCCTTCGAAGTGAAATACCGATTTACTTGTACTTCTTTCAATTTAGTATACTGTATTCGCTGCTCACGATGTGGTCTCCTCTACATTGGGGAGACCAAACGCAGATTGGATGACCGCTTTGCTGAACACCTTCATTCAGTCCATAAACGTGACCCCGAGTTTCCGTTCGCCTGTCACTTTGATTCCCCACTGCACTCCCACTCCATCATTTTCATCCTCGGCCTCGTACACTGTTCCGATGAAGCTCAACACAAGCTTGAGGAACGGCACCTTGTCTTCCGTTTAGTAATTTACAGCCTTCTGGACTCAACATCGAGTTCAACAATTTCAGACCATAACCTCTGCCTATATTTTGCTCCCTTTCCTCCTTTTTTTAAGCACCTCCCCCCCCCTCCCCCCTCGGCCGATCTCATGTAATTTTTCTCTCTGTTTCTCATGGCAGCTGGTAATTATGTAATTATTCCCCCATTCACACCCTTTCTAGACTAAACTTTTTCTAATTTCTGCTATTGCCATCTCAAGTCAGCACATCATCCCTTTTGTTTCTTTAATCTCTCCTGTCTTCCACCCGTCTTCCATCCTATCACAGACCTTCCCTTTTGTTCTTTCCTCCCCTCCCACTTTCAGTGCTCTTAAGAATCTGTTCATTTTGAATATTCGTCAGTTCTGACTAAGGGTCATCGACCTGAAACGTTAAATCTGTTTCTCTCTCCCCAGATGCTGCCTAACCCGTTGAGATTTCCAGCATTTTCAGTTTTTATTTCCGATTCCAGCATCCACAGTATTTTGCTTTTGTACTTGTGGAATTTTATTAGTCTTGTGAACATCACGAGACTGGCTAAGCCACTCACAATGCAACAACAGCAACAAATTGTATTTATATAGCGCCTTTAACATAGTGAAACATCCAAGGCGCTTCACAGGAGTATTATGAGATAAACAAATTTGTCACCGAGCCACATAAGTAGAAATTAGAGCAGGTGACCAAAAGCTTGGTCATAGAGGTAGATTTTAAGGAGCGTCTTGAAAGAGGAAAGAGGTAGAGAGGTGGAGACATTTAGGCAGAGAGTCCCAGAGCTTGGGGTCTTGGCAACAGAAGACGCGGCCACCAATGGTTGAGCAATTATAATCAGGGATGCTTAAGAGGGCAGAATTAGGGGATGCAGTCATCTCAGGGGTGTTGTTGGGCTGGAGGAGATTACAGAGACAGGGAGGGGTGAGGCCAATGAGGGATTTGAAAATAAGGATGAACCTTTTGAAATTGAAGCGTTGTTTAACCAGAAGCCAATGTAGGTCAGCGAGCACAGGGATGATGGGTGAGCGGGACTTGGTGCGAATTAGGAGATGGGCAGGCGAGTTTTGAATCACCTCTAGTTTACATAGGGTAGAATGTGGGAGGCCAGCCAGGAGTGCATTGGAATAGTTAAGTCTAAAGGTAATAAAGGTATGCTCTACAACTCTTTTGTTGTAACAAAATTAAACAGTTAAATCAAGTGCCCCCTGATCTGGGGGACACTCCAAACACTTTTCAAGTGCCCCTTGGCAAGCTCGACAAACCTGTGAGCATACTCACAGGTGCATACATTGCAGTAGGAAACACAAGGAGAGATCATACACACTAAATGGGACAATTTTAAGAGGGTGCAAGAACAAGGAGACCTGAGAGTGCTTGTGCACAGGTTAACAAAGCTGTTAATAAAGCATATGGGATCCTGGGCTTTATAAATAGATGCATAGAGTACAAAAGTCAAGAGGTTATGCTGAACCTATATCGAACACTAGTTCATCCCCAGCTGGAGTATTGTGTCCAATTGTGGGCACCACACTTTAGGAAAGACGTGAAGGCTGGAAGAGGGTACAGAAGAGATTTACGAGAATGCTTCCAGGGATGAGGAAATGCAGTTATGTGGATAGATTAGAGAAGCTGGATTTGTTCTCCTTGGAGCAGAGAAGGCTCAGAGGAGATTTGATAGAGGTGTTTAAAATCCTGAAGGGTAAATAAAATAAACTGTTTGACAGGATAGATGCAGGGAGAATGGTTCCCCTGACTGGGGAGTCTAGAGCTAAGGGTCAGAGTCTCAGAATAAGGGGTGGCCATTTAGGACTGAGATGAGGAGAAATTTATTCACTCAAAGGGCTGTGAATCTTTGGAGTTATCTAGCCCAGAGAGTTGTGATTGCCCAGTCCTTGAGTATATTCAAGACAGAGATCGATAGATTTTTGAATATTAAGGAAATCAAGGGATATGGAGATAGTGCAAGAAAGTGTTGAGGTAGAAGATCAGGCTGAATGGCCTACTCCTGCTCCTAATTCTTATGTTCATATGTTCAAAAGCTGAAGGTTCAATAAAAAGAGGGCACAGATTTAAAGTGATTGACAAAAGAATCAGAAGCGACAAGAGGAAAAACATATTTATGCAACGAGTGGTTCAGATTTGGAATACACTGCCTGATAGGGTGCTGGATATAGATTCAATAGCAGCCTTCAAGGAGAAAAAATTGTAGGGATATGGGGAAAGAACGGATGAGTGGGAATAACTTGGTTGCTCTTTTAAAGAAATGGTACAGACTCGATGGTCTGAATGGCCCACTTCTGTGCTGTATTATTCTTTGATTCCATGATTCTAACCCCAACAAGGGAGGATTCACTACTAGGTTTAACAATCAGCAATGAACCAGAGCAGATAAGAGAAGTAAAAGTAGGGAAACATCTAGGCAATAGTGACCATAATATAATACGGTTTAAGATAATAATTCAGAAGGACATGAGCATGACACAGACCACTGGAGAAAAGCTGATTTTGAGCAGCTGAGAATATACTTTGGAAAAATAAAATGGACAACAAAATTGGTAAAGAATGATGTAGAACAACAATGAGAAACATTTAAAAGGGTGTTTAACATTGTCCAAGAATAATATATTCTGCTAAAAAAACAAGAACAAACTAAACACTAATGAAACATCATGGATGAATAAAGATATAAGATAAAAAATGAGGGTAATGAAAGAGGCATACACTAAGTACATAGACAGCAGGGGAGAGCATGACAAGGTAGAATACGAAGAGACTAGGGGGACAAAATTGACCCTTCCCTTAAGGCCTGTGACCGCTGGAAATCGGTGGTCATGCTGCGGAGTGGAATGGCCGCCAATTTTTCATGTAATGGCTACCATTTTGAAAATTCCACTCCTGCAGTATCCCGGCAGTAACCCGCTCCCCCCACTACCGCTCCGCTGCTGCTGATCTGTCCTAAGTGCATTATCAGAGCGCTCACCACCAATGTTCCCCCCTCCCGATGGCAAAATTCCACTGAAAAAATCTTGCTCTCGCCACCCGGTGCCACTGACAGCTTTTTCTGCTGGTGCACTGTGCTTAGAGTCCTTCTAAAATGCTGATGTGGTTGCAATTAAAGGGGAGGACCAACTGCCGCTGCCACCACCATTTTGTTTGTCAGCCGACTGACATGTCAGGCCGACAATTATCCCCCTGGGTTCGGCTGGGCCACCATAGGCAGCCTGTTACCCCCTCTTGGGTGCCAAGCCACTGGTTCAGCCGAAACCTTCCCTGGTGACCCTGTGGACCAAACTTAAAGAATAGCGCAGGCTCTCCCCTTTAAGTGAAGGGGCGCGCGTGGTGACGCAGCACTGTGATGACATCATCAGCTGATGACTGACAGCAGCGGACACTACACCCACCCCCAACTTCCGCTCCTCTAGACTGCGAAATTCCGCTTACTGCCACACATCTGCTCCCATTATGACTGACTTCTGGTCCGCTGTAAAAAAAAGCCAAAGAGCAGAATTTCGCTCAAGAAGCCATCGCATCCACCGTGCCAGTAAAAACAACAGAAACACAGTAGGTGCGCTCCATTTCCAGCAGTGGGCAATTTCGGCCCCTAGGAGAGAAGTCAAAAAATAATTAGGAAGGCAAAGAGGAACCACAAAATTAAATTATCAAGGAACATAAAACAAAATAGTAAAATATTCTACAGGCACAGAAATAAAAAACGGAAAGTCAGGATGGGAATAAGGCCACTTACAGTGACGGACAGGATAAATTCATAGGCAGCGATAGTGAAATGGCAGAAATATTAAATAATTACAGGTACAATGTCCCAAAACCGGAAACCTCGGGATTGAAGCCATTCCGGTTTTCAGGTTTATCCGGATTTCGGAGAAGAAATCCGAAGTCTCGAATCTGGAAATCTTTGGGCCGACTTTCAGGTATTTCCGGATTTCAGAGAAGAAATCCTGCGTCCCGAATCCGGCAAACTCACGGATGATTTTCGGGTATTTCCGGATTTCGGAGACAATCCGACGTCCCGAATCTGGAAACCCTAGGGCCGAATTTCGGGTATTTCCGGATTTCAGAGACAATCCAGCGTCCCGAATCCGGAAACCCTTGGGCCGACTTTGATGTATTTCCGGATTTCAGAGCATTAAATCCGACGGACCGAATCCGAGCCAGGCCGTGCCGGTTTGCGTATTTTTTTAAATTTATGTTTGAAAAAGGTATATACAACTTAAAAGTACAATTTTTGGGAAATATTTCCGGATTCCGGACAACGACTCTTGCAATCTGCACAATGTCCAGCTTTCGGACAATTCTGTTTTTTAGAATTCTGGATTCGGGATGTTGTACCTGTAATTTGCTTCAGTATAAACCAAGGAGACGGATCAAGTGGACATGATATTGGAAGATCAGATTAGAAATTATATAACCACATTTAAAATAAAGAGGAGAAATATTAAATAAATTAATCAGACTCAAAGGGGATAAAGCCTCTGATCCGCATGGATTGCATCCACGCATTTTTAAAAAAATCTAAGGAAGAGATAGAGACACTATTACACATATTTAATAATTTGTTAGAAAAAGGTGTAGTGCCAGATGACTGGCAGATAGCTAATGTAATTCCTATATTTAAGAAGGGGGATAGAACATGTTCAGGGAATTATAGACCAGTCAGCTTAACATTGATGGCAGGAAAGATAATGGAATCCCAACTAAAGGAGAAAATAGAAGAACATCTAGAAACCAAAAATATAATGTATAGCCAGCATGGATTTCAACCAACCTCATTGAATTCTTTGAAGAGGTAACAGAAAGAGTAGACAAGGGTAATGTAGTAGATGTAATATAACTAGATTTCCAAAAGACCTTTGATAAGATACCACATAATAGACTCATGAATAAGGTCAGAGCATGTGGAGTCAGGGGACAAGATAGCTATTCAGAATGGCTGAAGATGGGAAGTGGGGTCCCACAAGGATCAGTGCTAGACCATTGTTGGTCACAATGTATATTAATGATGTGGACTTTGGAATCAAAAACACAATTTCTAAATTTGCGGATGACACCAAATGTTGGTGGGTAGGGGGGAATAGTCAATACTGAGGAGGACTGCAACAAATTGCAAGAACTCATTAATAAATTTGCAGAATGGGCATAGATAAGTGTGAGGTAAGAAAAATAAGGAGGTCACATATTACTTGAAAAATAAGAATCTAAATTTGGTAGAGGAGCAAAGGGATCTTGGAGTACAAATACACAAATCACTAAAAGTAGCGACAGGTTAACAAGGTCATAGAAAAGTAAACCAAGCATTAGGGTTTATTTCCAAAAGGATAGAATTGGAAAGTAGAGAAGTTATGCTAAACTTGTACTGAATGCTGATTAGATCACACTTGGAGTATTGTATACAATTCTGGTCACCATATTATAAAAAGGATATAGAGGGTGCAGAGAAGATTTTCAAGGATGATACCAGAAATGCGAGGTTTTTCCTATCAGGAAAGGAAAGGCCGAGTCTCTTTTCTCTTGAAAAGAGAAGGGTGAGGGATGATCTAATATCGGTCTTTAAAATTATGAAAGGTTTTGATAGAGTAGACACACAGAGAACGTTTCCATTTGTGGGGAAGAGCAAAATTAGAGGCCATCAATATAAGATAGTCGGCAAGAAATCAAACAGGGAATTCAGAAGAAACGTCTTTACCCAGAGAGTGGTGAGAATGTGAAACTCACTACCACAGGGAGTGGTTGAGACAAATAGTACAGATACATTTAGGGAGCAGTTAGATAAGTATCTGAAGGAGAAGGGAATAGAGGGTTATGCTGATAGAGTTAGATGAGGAAGGATGGGAGGAGGCTCAAGTGCAGCATAAACTCCGGCCTCGACTGGTTGGGCCAAATTGTCTGTTTCTGTGCTGTACATCCTATGTAATTCTATGTGTAAGGAACTATTGAAACTGTGGAGTCTCACTCCTGCAGGTAGTAAGTTGTTTCTAGAGGATTTTATATTTTAAATTTAAATTGTCGGTAAAGGCGCTATTTAAATGCAAGTCTTTTTTTTAGTAAAGTTTAATAATGTTATGTTGCAAATTTTTACACTCATTGATGTTTTCAATGAATGGAACAATTTCACATCAATGTCATCATCAATCAAGGTTCAGATAGCGATAACCCGGGTTCAATGTAGGAGATAATCTCCAGCATTCTCTCATAATGACGTATCTTAACCCAAATCATAGTCCACCAATGTGAATTGTACCATTTGCCATATCAGCCTCTTTTGTAATAATTAGTGCTACATCACAGCTAGTTTTGTGCTGAGGACTTGTGTCCACCCGAACAAGCTGAAGAGAGATGTCTTTTATCCAGCTGGGCTGCATCCGAATGTATATGTGAACATTACAAAAGGACAGGAAAAGACCAGTCCATTGAGCCTGGCATGCCCATTTCCCTGTCCCCACCACCATCCCCCATCATCCCCGCCACCCCGACCCCCACACCTCCCACAGCCAAGCATTGTTCTGGCAGAGACAAAAAAATAAGAGGAAATAAAATCTTCAGCCATTTTGGGAAAAAGATTATTCTGGATTTGACGTAGTAGAACTCCTATTTGCATAAATGTATGAGGCTTCCAGCTGACACAAGTGGGCACCTCACATGGCTAAAAAATCGGGCATTTTAACGTCGGAATGGAGCTCACTCCTTTTTTAACATCCGCCATTCCAAGAGGAGTTCAAACTCCCCCCATAGTACCACCCTGTCCCCAGGTAATTTTTCAATTTTAAAAAAATCAATACAGTATTCTATTCTATTCGAGACATCATTTTGAGCTATGATATATTTATCTGAACAGTGAAATGATAAGCAATTATGAAAGTGAAAAAAGTGGTGCTTAATCAGCTGCATATAAAAGCAATCATTCTTGGACGTGTTAGTAGCAGAAAATCATTAATTAATGATTTGACAGTGAACTACATATAATTAAAGCTCTGAATTACTCAAGCCTTTGCAAACTGCAATAACATTTCTGCACCAAAATTTAAACTTTAACAAGTTTACAACTTAAAATATCAATTTCAACTTCACCGACCGGGCAGTAACCTGCTGTAAAGGATGGCCCGTCTATTATAGAAACCATCTGGTTTTTGCTCCATTAACAGCCCCAATCTGCCTTTGTGCCTCTCCAACAGTCCTTTGTGGTACCCAACCATTACTGTCCCCTTCCAAGCAGGAACCTCAGCTGCCTCAATCTCCTCTCCCTCTAATCCTCATGCCAAGCTTGCCCACCTGGGGCTAACCTTACTGCCCACTCACCTTATACATCACTGCCCCTTTAGACTCTACCGGCCCATCAACAAGCACTGCCCTCCCCGTATTCCCTGCAGAATGTACACTCAGTCACAAACAAGGCTCTTGCCAGCCATAAATTCATAGTAGATGCTTTTATTGACATCCTGGGTTTGATTGAAACATGACTTACCTCTTACTGAACCTGATGAAACTTTTCACATGATCCTTATGAGCAAATCACACCTTGGCCTGTCCCCCTCCTTCTCTGAGATCTTCCCTTCCTGCAAACATCTCACCTAATTCCACCCCTCTCACCTCTTCTTCAAACCCTTATTTTCTAATGCCCATCCAAGCCTCACACTGATATTTTTCTGAGATAAACTTTTTCTTTCCTCTTACAGTCTCTGCACTGTGACTGCTCATCCTTTGTTCAATCTTTATTTCAGCTCCCCTTGCCCTCTCTCTTCTGAATTCACCACCACCCTGTCCTCATTAAATACTTCCCTCCATAAAACCTCTGCTATCCATATTCATGGCCACCCCTTGACCTTACCATCTCCCATGTGTAAGGGTACATCTATTTTTCTTGGAACAAGGCACAAGAAGAGGCCACGAACAAACTGTTTTAAAATTAAACTTTTGGACTACCTGGGAGGGGAAAGGTGCCAGCCTGAGGCAAGTGATGACTCATCACCCATAAAAGCAATCTCTGTGGTCAAGGACTAAACTTGGTTATACAGACAAAGAGATTGAGAATATCTATCCGGGGAGCCCCGAAGTTGATTGGCCTTAGGGGGTAAAACAGTTTACCCCAGAGACTACAAGTCTGCAAGAAACCGGGACTACAAAGGACCCTACAAAATGCACATTTTTGGATAACAGGGCATTAAGGATAAGGAGTTATCTTTTGCACTGTCGACTCCATGTGCAAATTAGTAGCCATTCAAACTCATCAACACAGCCAGTTAAACAAATCATCATCTCAATCCATACGCATTAATTGGACCCCGGCCCAACAGGAAACTTATTCATATTATGGATATTGTCATGTATCCTACATGGCTACAGTTGGTACTATCACAAGATGTGCCACCAGAGGGCACAACATTAGGTTACCTGTACAGGTGTGCCTGGCCTAGTATAAAAGGCAGACCACCAGGTGTGATCCTCACTCTGGAGTTATCAAATAAAGGACTAAGATCACTACAGTTCAAGTACAACACATTGCCTCGTGGAGTCATTATCAGAGCTTCTAAGGACACAATAATTGGCGATGAGATTATGAACTTTCACGCGAAAATGGCAACCCTTGGTACATTGCAGCGGTTCGCTGATAGTGATGGTTGGGACACCTTTGTGGAGAGGCTCGACCATTTCTTCACAGCCAACGGCCTGGCAGGAGACGACCCGGACACACTGGCTGATAAGCGCAGAGCTATCTTGCTAACCGTTGTGGGCCCACCGTCTATGGCCTCATCAGGGACTTGCTGGCACCAGCGAAGACAACGACCAAGATGTACAAGGAGCACACAATCCTGATCCATGAGCAACTCAAGCCCAAGGAGAGCATCCTCACAGCCAGACACTGGTTCTACACCCACCGACGGCCCGAAGGCTAGGAAATCGCGAAATATGCCGCGACTTCAGGAGGCTAGCGGCACCGTGCGAGTTCGGCAACCGCCTCAACGAAGCGCTGCGGGACATTTTTGTCATGGAATTGGCTATGAGGTCCTTCTTCATAAGCTACTGTCGGCGGATACCACAGTCACGTTGCAGACGGCCATTTCTGTGAGCCAGGCATTCATGACCTCGACCTGCAGCTCCAGGCAGATGACTCACCCTCAGGACTCAAACCCGGCAGGTACTGTGCACAGAGTGGCGCCATTTAGAGGCTGGACTGTAGAGCGCAAACCCTCTCAGGAAAGAAAGAACATGGCCTCGAGTCCCTTAACTCAGAGACCGCCGATGGGGGCTAATCGAGTAGCTCCATGCTGGCATTGTGGAGAGGTTCACCAGTGCTGCTTTAAAGACTATGTATGCAAAGGCTGCAGAACAATGGGCCATCTCCAGCAAATGTGTAAGAGAAATATGACTCACTGTGTCGATGAAGGATCTGCAGATGGCCATGAATCCAGCACGGATTATGAAACGATAGGTAGAGAGGCAGCTCAGCCACACAATGAGGTATATAGCATGTTTACCGGCACCACCGAGTGTTCCCAGCTGAAGATGGAAGTCGAGATAGATGGCGTTCCAGTCTTCATGGAAATGTACACGGGGGCGAGGCAGTCAGTAATGAATCAAGAAGCCTTTGCGAGGCTATGGGACAATCAAGCTGAACGACCCAAGTTGGTCCCGGTTCAGGCAAAGCTGTACACCTACACCGATGAACTTATCCCAGTCAGTGGTAGTGCGAATATAAAGGAACTCCATGATGGCGTGGTGCACAAGTTACCTCTGTGGATTTTTGCAGGTGATGAACCAATGCTGAGCAGAAGGTGGATGGAGAAGATCCATTGGAAATGCGAAGACTTCAACCCTCCAGCGATCGACATCGTCCGGGTTTGGAGGCAAGGCAAGCCCTCATTTGAGGGTGGACCCGGCACCAGAGAGCATATCAGCACAGCACCCAAGGCACAGACCGCTCAGCACGACTGCGTGGACATGATCCAGCTGAGACGACCCGAACGCACCTTCCAGGCTCCAGTGGCAGGGCTCTGGAGGAAGAAAAGCGGATCCAGAGGCGATTTCCCAGCTTCGGTGGCAGTACCCGGGGAGAAGAGGATCGCAGCAGTCGACATCATGGATGGAAGAAAGATGGCGCCCAAACCATGAGGTGAGGCGCTGAAGAAAAAGATGGCCGTGGCCAGACCACGAGGTGCAGCGCTGATGGAGCAACACGTGGCACTGAACGGAGAAGAGGTTTGGGGTAAAGTAAGCAAGGCTCTCTTAAAGGAGGCCTGCAACCCACTACAATTAAAGGGACAGTTCCACACACTCAAGCAATGCAATAGCAACTGTAAGTTAGAGACAAAATGTGTAACTGATGATCAGAGTTGTATAAATGCAATAAGCAAGGAAAAGTCGTGTGATCATGAAAAATGTGTAATTGATGATCTGAATTGTGTGGATGCAACCAGCGAGGAAAAGTCGCGCGATTGTGATTGAAACTACAGAGTATCCATCATAAGTAATGAAAAGTTGTGCGATGTAGGATTTCGACTGCATGCAGTCAATGCAGCGGGCAGACACCCATCGGGAGCGCACAGATCCAGCGAGCTACCCAATGCTGTAGCCTGCGTCCTGGGGACCAGAAATATGCATCATGGAGTGTGGCCACAAGCAGCCAACACACATGAGCTGCAGAGCAAATGACCTCAGCAGGGCAACTGCACGGGTATCAATACCCTGCCCCGATCGGCTCCACCTCTCAGGCACCCGATGGCACCAAACACCACGAGCCTGAAAGAGCAGACTGTGCTAAGGCGCAGTCCCCAGACCCCATTGCCACCAAGGCCATACCCGTAAATGAAGGGTCACCCGCTACAATCCCCCCAAAAGGACCGGGACCAGCCAGGATCCTAAACCAAACAATGCCCAGGCAAGTGAGTCAGCAGTTCCCTTTGCACTGCTAGACGACGGCTCCTCAGGGAGCAGCAGGGTGCAAAGAAAGGACAGGGAGGTCATAGGCATCTATGAACCTGCCTGACGTTAGGAACCACAGCAACAGCCCCAAGAACAGGCAATTTGAGCCAACCGAGTTCCCACTGCCAGCACTGGGCACTGCGTCACCACCATCCAGCAGGGACACCATCCAGCAGTTCTGGAACTAGTTTGTCCTTATGCACCGGTCACTGCATCGATAATGTATCTCACCAGTCAAACGTACTTGTCTCACAACGGAACCACAAATATAATGCAACCTTGTTTTTCTGAACTTGAATGTATATGAATGCAATGAACCTCCAGCATAATCTATATGTGGGGGGAGGGGGGGAGAATGGAGCACACAAACAGCAACCACCAGCACTCTACTGCACCAACCACTCACCCAAGATTGAAACGACCTGGCAAGAGTCAATCAGATAGCGCCCAGATAGAGCTAAGCCAAGAGCACAATCAATGCACAGGCGATTTGCACTAAAGGCTTAGGGGAGAGTGATGTCATGTATCCTACATGGCTACTGTTGGTACTATCACAAGGTGTGCCACCAGAGGGCACAGCAGTGGGAGACTTGTAGGTTACCTAGTATAAAAGGCAGGCCACCAAGTGTGATCCTCACTCTGGAGTTAGCAAATAAAGGACTAAGGTCACTACAGTTCAATTATAACACATTGCCTCATGGAGTCATTATTAGAGCATCTGAGGACACAATAGATATAAATATACGAACACAGAAACACAAGACGGAAAGAAGAGAAACGAAGAAGGACAAACAGAGAGACAGAAGGACAGGAACAGCAACAGCACTGCAGAGAACAGACAGAAGAAGATCCGACCGGTCACGGAATCAACAACCACAAACCTGCAATAGCTACAACCAGAAATGGTGATTGTATGTCTTAAGTCAATTTCTCTCAGAAGTCTATTCCTGTAGGGTAGCCAAAGAGAGAAGCCTGAGTAACAGAAACCACAGGTCACTGCGAGGTGGTCTCAGGGGAGATCAAGGAAGTCAGAGAGAATTTCTTAGCCAGAGGCACTGGAAATGGACTCACGTGGCAAAATGCGGTAGAGTCCGCGGCTAAGAGCAGTCGTAGAAAGTCCATGGAGGCTAAAGTAATTGCATATATATGCAACAAATTGGACATTTCAGAGTAATGGGCACGGGAAATGCTGCACTCTGGGGATCCGCAGGAAAAAGCAGTGGAGTGGATAGTCAGTAGTAACCACAAAGGGTCAAAAGAGAAGGCGGTTTCGCTCATGTGCAGGCACAACTGTTAACAGAAAGGATAGGAAAGCTGGAAGAGGAGAATAAAAAGTTAAAAGACGAGGTAGCCAGTTTTGAGAATGAAAGACAGAACCAGGGTAGGAAGAAACAGCGCGGAATCACTCAGAGTATTTACAATGCCAGGTGACCGAGTGCAAAAAACAGCAGCAGATCTACATTGAACAAAGTGAAAGGCACTTAGAAAAAGCCAAAGAGGCAGAAAAACAGCTCAGGGGAACAAGATAGACCACCAGGTAGCGCAGAAGCAGAGTTACAAGAAAGCAGATCACGGACCTTGTTAGGAAAAGATCCGCAAGCCAACGGCAGAATTAGATGGGGCCAAAGTGATGGTTTGTCTCATGGAACCCAGAACAGGCGAGGAAGGTTGGGATCCAGAAGTGAAAGGGTCAGACAAGTATAGTGAGCATCAGCTGGCTCCTGAGGCACTGGGATCCCCAAAACTAATGTCCTTTGAGACAGCAGAAATTCGGACCACCCTTACCAAATGGTGGTCCGGCTCAATTACAGAGTGATTACGTGATCCCATACATTCCGCTTCAGCTGCAGGAGATGCTGACGGGTGTAGTAAAGTTAAAGCAAGGAGGAGATGCCTCCATTCATTTTGCTAATATAGAGCAAATAGTGGGTATAAATTATTGCAGCGAGGAGGAGAAAGTGAAGCTAATACAGCTCTCGTTGGAGTGGAAGCTTTATCAGAACTTGTCGACAACCACCAAGTTAGGTGGAGGAACCCGACAGGGCTTAAAGGAGGAAATCCAGAAAACAGGGGCAGGGGTGTTGCGAAAATTAACTCTAGCTTTTAAGTCTGGGCAAGGGGAGGAGGAGAAATTAAAAGGGAAGGTGCACGAAGTTAAAGGAGAGGTTTGGCAAAAGAAAGAATGGAGACAAAAGGGAGGTAATGCAGATCGATCCTGTCATGTATTCAACCAGCATTGTAACCCATGTATAAACTGACCTAAGTTGTACACCGTGAGAACACTGACCACTAGGTGGGAGACACTCCTAACCTGGACCTTCACGTGTAAAAGGGGAAGCTCCACCCACCTTCATCACTTGAGTGCTAAGGAATAAAGGACAGGTCACACACTGACCTTCTCTCAAGCATGGGCCTCGTGTGCATTTATACTGTGTAGTAAGGACGTATCAATGGCGACAAGAAACTGGGATTTAAACCACGCGAGCATGGCCACTAGCAGAACAGACCAGAGGTACTGTGTTAAGGAATGGTTGGGACAGAGATTCAACATTGTTAAAACAGCACACAGTTCTCCAGGCAGACAAGGGCAGTCAGGCATGCCCCAACATGTAGTCGAACCCAGAGGGGGAGTTCGACAGAGACAATGGCAAGCTGAGCAGCGATTCACGCCATTGCAAGGGACAATGCGGCCAGTAATGGGGCCTTCAACACCTGTTAATGGTGCACTCAAGGACAATAACAGGGGCAGTCAGGGACGATCGACTGGCAAGGGACCTTTTGTTTCAAACCGCAACTCATGCTGGAGGCGTGGAGGCATACATTCAGCCGGAGTTTGCAGGGATGAGCAAAATACCTGCAGAAATTGCAGAAATGGACACTGGGGGAAATCGCTGAAAGCGGAAGTTCAGCGAGTTCATGTGGAGCACGTATACAGTTCTTACACCAGGACGCCACCGATAATGATGAAAGTGCTCCTCAATGGCATCCCAGTATCAATGGAGTTAGACACGGGTGCCAGCCAGTCCCTGATGGGTATCAAACAGTTCGAAAAGTTGTGGGCATCCAAGGCCAGGAGGCCAAAATTATCGGCGATTGACGCACAGCTACGGACTTACACGAAGCAGATCATTCCGGTGCTAGGCAGCGCCACGGTAGTCGTGACCCACAAAGATTCGAAGAACAGGTTGCCACTCTGGATTGTCCCAGGGGACGGTCCCGCACTACTGGGGAGGAGTTGGCTTGCTGTCATGAACTGGAAATGGGGCGATGTCAATGCAATTTCCTCTGTGGAGCGAGTATCATGCTCACAGGTCCTAGACAAATTTGACTCATTATTTCAACCCGGCATTGGCACTTTCATGGGGGCCAAGGTAGTGATTCACATAAACCCGGACGCCAGACCAGTACACCACAAGGCCAGAGCGGTGCCGTATGTGATGCGGGAAAAGATAGAAGGCGAATTGGACCGCCTGTTGAGGGAAGGCATCATCTCGCCAGTCGAATTCAGTGACTGGGCAAGCCCGATTGTGCCGGTGCTCAAGGCGGATGGGTCGGTCAGGATATGTGGCGATTACAAGGCCACCATCAATCGGGTGTCACTCCAAGACCAGTACCCGCTACCGAGAGCGGAGGACCTCTTTGCGACGCTATCCGGTGGCAAACTTTTTTCAAAATTGGACCTGACCTCAGCTTACATGACCCAGGAGCTGGCGAGTGAGTCGAAGAAGCTGACCACCATCACGACACACAAGGGGTTGTTTGAGTACAACTGATGTCCATTCGGGATCTTCCAACGAAATATGGAAAGCCTCCTAAAGTCGATTCCAGGGACGGTGGTTTTTCAGGACGACATCCTCATTACGGGTTACGATACTGAAGAACACCTCCACAACCTGGAGGAGGTGCTACGCAGACTGGACCGGGTAGGTCTGCGACTGAAAAAGGCGAAGTATGTCTTCCTAGCTCCAGAGGTAGAATTCCTGGGGATGAGGGTAGCACCAGACGGGATCAGCCCTACTGCATCCAAGACGGAAGCGATCCAGAGAGCACCCAGACCCCGTAACACGACGGAGCTGCGTTCGTTCCTGGGGCTCCTGAACTATTTTGGTAACTTTCTTCCCAAATTGAGCATGCTGCTAGAGCCGCTACAAGTGCTCCTATGCAAAGGTCGCGAATGGGTCTGGGGGGACAGCCAGGAAAGGGCTTTTAATAGAGCATGCAATTTGTTATGTTCCAACAATCTGTTAACGCTATATGACCCATGTAAGAAACTTGTGTTAACGTGCGATGCGTCGTCCTATGGTGTCGGGTGTGTGTTGCAGCATGTCAATGCCAAGGGTCAGTTACAGCCGGTAGCTTATGCCTCCAGGAGTCTGTCCCAGGCAGAAAGGGGCTACGGGGTGGTAGAAAAGGAGGCGCTCGCATGTGTATATGCGGTAAAGAAAATGCACCAGTACCTGTTTGGCAGGAAATTTGAGCTGGAGACAGATCACAAACCCTTAACGTCCCTTTTGGCCGACAACAATGCCATAAATGCAAACGCATCGGCCAGCATACAGAGGTGGGCACTCACGTTAGCTGCCTATGACTACACAATTTGGCACAGACCGGGCACCGAAAACTGCGCCGATGCACTCAGCAGGCTCCCACTAGCCACCACTGAGGGGGCTACCGAGCATGGTGCTGAGATGGTCATGGCTGTTGAAGCTTTCGGAAGCGAAGGCTCACCCGTGACAGCCCGCCAGATTAAAGTCTGGACAAATAGAGACCCGCTATTGTCTCTAGTCAAGAAATGTGTCCTGAATGGGGACTGGGCAGCCACGTACAGGGCATGCCCTGAGAAATTTAAACCATTTCACAGGCGCAAGGATGAACTCTCGATTCAGGCTGATTGCCTACTGTGGGGAAACCACGTAGTCATGCCCCAGATGGGCAGAGAGGTGTTCATCAGAGAACTCCACAATGGGCACCCGGGCATTGTCACGATGAAGGCAATTGCCAGGTCACACGTTTGGTAGCCAGGGATAGACGCAGATCTGGAACTTTGTGTTCGCAGGTGCAACACGTGTGCCCAGCTGGGCCATGCGCCCAGGGAAGCCCCCCTTAGCCCCTGGCCATGGCCCTCCAAGCCTTGGTCACGCATCCATGTGGACTACGCAGGTCCTTTCATGGGGAAAATGTTTTTGGTTGTAGTAGACGCCTACTCCAAATGGATCGAGTGTGACATTTTAAATTCAAGCACATCCTCTGCCACGGTAGAAAGTCTACGGGCAATGTTCGCCGCCCACGGTCTACCGGACATCTTGGTCAGCGACAATGGCCCGTGCTTCACAAGCACTGAATTCCAGGACTTCATGGCAGGCAATGGAATTAACCATGTTAGAATGGCACCGTTCAAGCCGGCCTCAAATGGCCAGGCAGAGCGGGCAGTGCAGATAATCAAACAGGGGATGCTCAGATTCCAAGTGGGTTCCCTACAAACCCATTTATCACGCCTCCTGTTGGCCTATACATCCCGACCACACTCGCTCACAGGGGTTCCACCCGCAGAGCTACTAATGAAAAGGACGCTCAAAACCCGATTATCCCTTATACACCCCACCATGAAAGAAATTGTCGAGAGCAGGCGCCAGTCACAATATCACTACCATGACAGGAATGCGAGGGTGCGATGTATTGATGTAAATGATCCTGTTTTTGTCCTCAACTACGCTGCAGGGCCCAAATGGCTCGTAGGCACTGTGGTTGCCAGAGAGGGAAATAGGATTCTGGTAGTTAAACTTACCAATGGACAAATCTGCCGCAAACATGTGGATCAAACAAAAAGGAGGTTCAGCAACCCCATAGAAGAAGCAGAGGAAGAACACGATATAGAGTTCACTCCACCACAGGTGACCGAACACCGGAACCAAAGGGAGGAGAGCCCAGTCACTGTGGGCAGTCCGGACAGGCCTGAGGCACTGCAAACAGCAGACACTCAGGCCAGCGCCCAACAACCGGAGCCCCAACTCAGGCGCTCTACAAGGGAGCGTAAACCACCAGAGATTCAACCTGTGATCCCAATAAGACTTTGAGGGGGAAGGTGATGTCATGTATTCAACCAGCATTGTAACCCATGTATAAACTGACCTAAGTTGTACACCGTGAGAACACTGACCACTAGGTGGGAGACACTCCTAACCTGGACCTTCACGTGTAAAAGGGGAAGCTCCACCCACCTTCATCACTTGAGTGCTAAGGAATAAAGGACAGGTCACACACTGACCTTTTCTCAAGCATGGGCCTCGTGTGCATTTATACTGTGTAGTAAGGACGTATCAGATCCCAAGAGTGTTAAAACTGTGGTAAGTTGGGACACTGGAGCAGGGATAGTAGGAGGGAAGCCAGGTTATGAGGGTGCTGAGGCAAAACAACCACAGGAAGGCAGCCGACGACCCAATACAGATCTTAGTGGCCCCATTACAGCAGGTTATGGGCACGGATGGAGGAAAGCTGGACACAGCAGTGGGAGAAAAGGGACCCAATGCATCGGCACCCCCACTGTGATGGTGCGGCCAGCCAGAATACCTGTGTCCACTCATATATGATGAGTGGGGCAGGCCATGTGTGGATGTGAAGGTGGAAACAGTTAGGGGAAGGTATTTAGTAGATACAGGAGCATCTAGCACAGTTGTCCACTTAGCAAACCCGATCACTTCCCCGTGGTTGAGCGGAGTCCCATTTAGACTGGAGGGTTTTAAGGATGATGAACAGGCTGGGGCAGTGTCGAAACCCTTAACCATAGAGTTAGGACCCAACGTAACGAAGTGGGAGTGCATTTTAATGAAGTGGGAACAGCCCGGTTCAGGAGTTCTCGGGGCCAACTACATGTTGGCACACTACGCCATAGTGGATATGAAAAACAATTGTCTGTGGGGGGCAGTTGATGCAGATAGAATGGGAGAGATCGTAGTGATTCCCAGGGACAGTACAGACAAAGACAGCACCTGCACGATGAAGTCGAAAGAGAATTATGACTTAGAAGGATTAATCGATAACATTCCAGCCAGTTATCAAGGGTATGTACGGGAGAATATGGATGCATTTGCCACGGACAAGCATAATTGCGGGTAAAGGTGAAGTTAGATGGGGATAAGGATAAGGGGTAAGCCATTTAGGACCGATATGAGGAGGAACTTCTTCACAGAGAGTTCTTAACCTGTGGAATTCTCTACCGCAGAGAGTTGTTGATGCCAGTTAATTAGATATATTGAAGAGGGAGTTAGATATGGCCCTTAGGGCTAAAGGGATCAAGGGGTATGGAGAGAAAGCAGGAAAGGGGTAGGGAGGTGAATGATCAGCCATGATCTTATTAAATGGTGGTGCAGGCTCGAAGGCCAAATGGCCTACTCCTGCACCTATTTTCTATGTTTCGATGTTTCTATGATCTGATGACATGGCCCCAGAAACAGTATAATTTTCCCCGGGAAACAGAAAGGGATTTGGAAACTGCTATAAATTCCCTGGTGGATCAAGGTGTGTTGAGAACCATAGCCACACATGTAAACTCACCCCAATGGCCAGTAAAGAAGCCCGATAACTCATGGAGGGTCACGGTAGATTACCGAGTCCTGAATAAAAATATTCCAGTTTGTGCACCCACGGGAGCGGTGGTAGCGGATTTGATAGGAAGTATCCCCGCAGCCTCTACGACTTTCACCGTGCTAGACATTTTTAATGGATTTTGTTCCATTCCCCTGAGATGGGAGGACCAGTATAAATTTGCGTTTACCTTTAAGGGTCAGCAGTATGCATGGACATGTCTTCCACAAGGGATTCATAATAGTCCCTCGAGTTTTCACCAAAGTATGGCCGAGGCATTAAAAGGTTTTAGTCAGCCAGATCGGTTGGTCCAATATGTGGATGACCTGTTGTTATTGTCCGAAAATGCGGAGGACCACGGGCCATTATTGAGTGAGTGACTGCATTTGCTGAAAGAAGCAGGTTTTAAAGTAAATCCCAAGAAATCTCAAAAAGGCAAAGAGGAGGTGCAGTGTCTAGGTTTGACCATTAGGGCTGGAGAGAGAGCCATAGATGGAGTTAAGAGAAAGACAGTCCAGGAACTACCTGTTCCTAAGGACGTGTCTGGAGTAAGGTTTCTCCTGGGAATAATGGGTTACTGCAGGGAATTCATAGAGGGATATTCAGTCGTGGCAGCTCCTTTCTTGAGGCTTCTTAGGAAAGGAGTAGAGTGGGAATGGAGTGAGAGTTGTCAAGAAACATTCATCTGGTTAAAAGAGGGGTTACAGACAGCACCAACATTGGGAGCAGTAAATGGGAACCAGGAGGTAGTAGCGACTGGGGACAATTTGAGTGCAGTGTTACTCCAGGAGCGACACGGCAAGCTGAAACTGGCAGCCTATGCCTCCCAGGTTCTCACCAAAGTAGAAAACATAGAAACATAGAAATTAGGTGCAGGAGTAGGCCATTCGGCCCATCGAGCCTGCACCGCCATTCAATAAGATCATGGCTGATCATTCAACCTCAGTACCCCTTTCCTGCTTTCTCTCCATATCCCTTGATCCCTTTGGTCATAAGAGCCATATCTAACTCCCTTTTGAATATATCTAATGAACTGGCCTCAACAACTCACTGCGGCAGGGAATTCCACAGGTTAACTACTGTCTGAGAGAAGAAGTTTCTCCTCATCTCGGTCCTAAATGGCTTACCCCTTATTCTTAGACTGTGACCCCTAGTTCTGGAACTCCCCAGCAATGGGAACATTCTTCCTGCCTCTAACCTGTCCAATCCTGTCAGAATTTTATATGTTTCTATGAGACCCCCTCTCATTCTTCTAAACTTCAGCGGATACAAGCCCAGTTGATCCAGTCTCTCCTCATATGTCAGTCCTGCCATCCCGGGAATCAGTCTGGTGAACCTTCGCTGTACTCCCTCAATAGCAAGAACGTCCTTCCTCAGATTAGGAGACCAAAACTGAACACAATATTCCAGGTGTGGCCTCACCAAAGCTCTGTACAACTGCAGTAAGACCTCCCTGCTCCTCTTCTCAAATCCTCTAGCTATTTACCTTCTTCACCGCCTGCTGTACCTGCATGCCAACCTTCAATGACTGATGTACCATGACACACAGATCTCGTCGCACCTCCCCTTTTCCTAATCTGCCAACATTCAGATAATATTCTGTCTTCCTGTTTTTGCCACCAAAGTGGATAACCTCACATTTATCCACATTATATTGCATCTGCCATACATTTGCCCACTCACCTAACATGTTCAAGTCACCCTGCAGCCTCTTAGCTTCCTCCTCACAGCTCACACCGCCACCCAGCTAAGTGTTATCTGCAAATTTGGAGAAAATATATTCAATTCCTTCATCTAAATCATTAATGTGTATTGTAAATAGCTGGGTTCGCAGCACTGAACCCTGCGGCACCCCACTAGTCACTGCCTGCCATTCTGAAAAGGACCCGTTTATTCCGACTCTCTGCTTCCTGTCTGTCAACCAGTTCTCTATCCACGTCAATACATTATCCCCAATACCATGTGCTTTAATTTTATACACTAATCTCTTATGTGGGACCTTGTCAAAAGCCATTTGAAAGTCCAGATACAACACATCCACTGGTTCTCCCTTGTTCACTCTACTAGTTACATCCTCAAAAAATTATAGACAATTCGTCAAGCATGTTTTCCCTTTCATAAATCCATGCTGACTTGGACCGATCCTGTCACTGCTTTCAAAATGTGCTGCTATTTCATCTTTAATAATTGATTCCAACATTTTCCCCACCACCGATGTCAGGCAAACCGGTCTATAATTCCCTGTTTCTCTCTCCCTCCTTTTAAAAAAAGTGATGTTACATTAGCTACCCTCCAGTCTATAGGAACTGATCCAGAGTCAATAGAATGTTGGAAAATGATCACCAATGCATCCACTATTTCTATGGCCACTTCCTTAAGTACTCTTGCAGCCTATCAGGCCCTGGGGATTTATCGGCCCTCAATCCCATCGATTTCCCTAACACAATTTCCTGACTAATAAGGATTTCCTTCAGTTCCTTCTTTTCGCTAGACCCTCGAACCCCTAGTATTTTCTGAAGGTTATTTGTGTCTTCCTTAGTGAAGACAGATCCAAAGTATTTGTTCAATTGGTCTGCCATTTCTTTGTTCCCCATTAGAAATTCACCTGATTCTGACTGCAAGAGACCTATGTTGGTCTTCACTAATCTTTTTCTCTTCACATATCTATAGAAGCTTCTGCAGTCAGTTTTTATGTTCCCTGCAAGCTTCCGCTCATACTCTAGTTTCCCCCTCCTAATTCGACCCTTTGTCCTCCTCTGCTGAATTTTACATTTCTCCCAGTCCTCAGGTTTGCTGCTTTTTCTGGCCAATTTATATGCCTCTTCCTTGGATTTAACACTATCCCTCATTTCCCTTGTTAGCCACAGTTGAGCTACCTTCCCTGTTTTATTTTTACTCCAGACAGGGATGTACAATTGTTGAAGTTCATCCATGTAATCTTTAAATGTTTGCCATTGCATCTCCACCATCAAACCTTTAAGTATCATTTGCCAGTCTATCCTAGTCAATTCACATCTCATACCATCGAAGTTACCTTTCCTTAAGTTCAGGATCCTAGTCTCTGAATTAACACTGTCGCTCTGCATCTTAATAAAGAATTCTACCATATTATGGTCACTCTTTCCCAAGGGGCCTCGCACAACAAGATTGCTAATTAGTTCTCTCATTACACAACACCCAGTCTAGGATGGCCAGCTCGCTAGTTGGTTCCTCGACATAGTGGTCTCGAAAGCCATCCCTAACACACTCTAGGAAATCCTCCTCCATCGCATTGCTACGAGCTTGGTTAGCCCAATCTATATGTAGAGTAAAGTCGCCCATGATAACTGCTGTACCTTTAATGCACGCATCTCTAATTTCTTGTTTGATGCCATCCCCAACCTCACTACTACTGTTTGGTGGTCTGTACTCAACTTCCAGTAGCATTTTCTGCCCTTTGGTATTCCATAGCTCTACCCATACAGATTCCACATCATCCAAGCTAATGTCCTTTCCCATCCCCCAACCATATTAGTTTAGCCCCTCTCCAACAGCACTAGAAGAGCTTTTCAAATTGTGAACGACATCTGTTAGCACTTTTTCGGCAATAAAGCATTTTCGGTCGCTCACAGGGTTAGCTACAGTGACTTTGCTGACGTGTCACACCCCGACACAAATGTTACTGGACGGTAGGATGAAAGATGGGACAGTGAGCAGTATCAGGATTGCTCGCTGGACATTGTTGCTTACTCAGTTAGACCTGAAAGTTGAGAGGCTAGGAGAATCTAAGCTAGCCCCGAACCTGGTTTATCCAGGGGCAGCTCACGTGTGTTCAGTGGAAGGAATGTGGGATGTAGAGATGGGATTCTGAGCAGGGGAACACCCGAAAGGCAGGGACATCTATGTAGATGGGTCCAGTTCAGTATTAAAAGGAGAGAGAAAAACACGCTGTGGGATTTACGATCCTGAAGCAGGTATAGAGAAAGCCATAAAACTCCCCAACAGTTTTGGCTCAAGTTTCGGCTTGAGTTGCTCCTATTTTTTTGGAGCAAATAGTTTAGTAGGGAATATCTTAGAAATCACAATTCTCGGCATTTAGTTTGCTCCAATTCTAGTTAGTTAGAAAAGTTTTGTTTCAGTACAGTTTTTTTTTCAAAAGGGGGCGTTAACAGCCACTTATGCCTGTTTTGCAAATTTAGGCAGCGAAAAGTTACTCCAAACTAACTTAAAATGGAGTAAGTGTCGATTTTTGTACGCTCAGAAAAACTTTGCCGACACATTATAAATTAGGCGCAGGTAGCAAGCGATGTGGGGAGGGGGAGAAGGTAAGTTAGAGGGAAGTTAGGGGATTTTACAAAGCATTAAACACTTTATTTTTACCAATAAAGAGCCATCATCAATAATAAATGATAAATAAATCAATAAGTCAACCAGTAAATCAATCAAAAAAAAATTTTTTTTAATTTTAAAAATCAATCAATAAATAAAAAAATGAAAAGTGTCTACTCACCTACTGCAGCACCGGGCGCCCTCCAACAGCCTGCTGAAGTGTTGCTCGGGCCCGCCCCTAGGAGATGCCGGTTGGGCGGGCCCCACGGCTGACAAGGACTTTGGGTGGGGCACGCCCCAGGAGATGCTGGTCGGGCCTGCTGCGGAAGAGGTAAGGGCAGTCAGGCCACTCGGCCCAGGATAGGGGTGATGTCCCTTCGGTCAGGGATAGGGTCGTTGCCCGGAGACAGGACGCGCTGCGAGGGCCAGGAGCTACTGCGCACGCACACAGCTGCCGGCACTCTTTTTGGCGCAGGGCTGTAGCTCTGCCCCCAGCAGCTCCTGCTGCGTGCGCCAAGCTGGAAACAGCCTGACATATATCTGAGAATCGCAATTTCTGTTCCACAAATTAGGCGGGCCTCTCCGATGTGCACCATTCTAGCGGGGGTCCAAAACTTGAGCCCTTTAAGTGCACAGCAGGCTGAGCTAGCAGCGGTAGCGTACATAGTCACACACCTGAATGAATTCCCAACTGCCTATACGATATGTTCGGACTCCATGTTCACTTGTAACTCCTGTACAGAGTATTTAGCCATATGGGCTAGGCGAGGGTTTAAGTCCTCAGATGGAAACCGTTGGTGACGGCTCTGTTGCTAAAAGTCATTTTGGACGTCATGGGTAGGGACCAGAAGGATTACTATATCCAAAAGGTCAAAGCACACTCTAAGACAGAGCTCAAGTGGATAGAGAATGAAAAAGCAGACACACTGGACAAAACAGGGGCAGGAGAAGGGACACCTTGGGATCAATATCACTGTGGACAGATTATGGCTGTAACTGGCAGCGAGAGGCCCAAAGAAGTACCGTTGCTGCCTGATTTAAAACAGGCTCAGTTACGGGATGTAGATCTTAGAACAGCAATTAGGGACAAGATGGATGGGAAGTCTGTAGCGGGACCTTTGGGAGCTGCAGACATATCAGTAAAGCAGGGAATGTTGTTTAAAAGAGATAGTTGGATTGTGCCAGGGCAGTACAGGGAAGAATTCTTGCAGTTAGCACATGGGGGTGCAGGAGCTGGACATCCAGGGCCAGAAACAACGTGGAATAAAGGAGAAGCCTTGGGATGGTGGCCCGGGCTTAGAAGTGATGTAAGGGATTATTGTTAGAATTGTCTGGTATGTGCCGCAAACAATCCAGACACCAACCGGAGGAAGGCTCCATTGGGACACACAAGGAGGGTAGAGGGGACATGGCAGTCTAGACAGGTAGATTTCATAGGACCACTGGCCACCTCAGGCAGAGGCAATAAATATTACTTGGTGTTAATAGATCTCTTTACAAAATGGGTAGAAGCCTTTCCTTGTAGGGCGGCCACCGCAGTAGTCACTGCAAAGATTCTGGTGCGAGAAGTATTTTCTTGATGGGGACTGCCCCTGATAATGGAATCAAATCAAGGGAGTCATTTCACCGGAGTGGTACCGCAGGCCACCCCAATGGCATGTGGCATAGAAACATGGAAACATAGAAAAATAGGTGCAGGAGTAGGCTATTTGGCTCTTCGAGCCTGCACCGCCATTCAATAAGGTCATGGCTGTTCATTCCCTCAGTACCCCTTTCCTGCTTTCTCTCCTTGATCCCCTTAGCCGTAAGGGCCATATCTAACTCCCTCTTGAATATATCCAATGAACTGGCATCAACAACTCTCTGCAGCAGGGAATTCCACAGGTTAACAACTCTCTGAGTGAAGAAGTTTCTCCTCATCTCAGTCCTAAATGGCCTACCCCTTATCCTTCGACTATGTCCCCTGGTTCTAGACTTCCCCAACATCGGGAACATTCTTCCTGCATCTAACTGTCCAGTCCCATCAGAATCTTATACGTTTCTATGAGATCCCCTCTCATCCTTCCAAACTCCAGTGAATAAAGGCCCAGTCGATCCAGTCTCTCCTCATACATCAGTCCAGCCATCCCTGGAATTAGTCTGGTGAACCTTCGCTGCACTCCCTCAATAGCAAGAACATCCTTCCTCAGATTAGGAGACCAAAACTGAACACAATATTCCAGGTGAGGACTCACTAAGACCCTGTACAACTGCAGTAAGACCTCCCTGCTCCTATACTCAAATCCCCTAACTATGAAGGTCAACATACCATTTGCCTTCTTCATCACCTGCTGTACGTGCATGCCAACCTTCAATGACTGATGTACCATGACACCCAGGTCTCGTTGCACCCTCCCTTTTCCAAATCTGCCACCATTCAGATAATATTCTGCCTTCGTGTTTTTGCCCCCAAAATGGATAACCTCACATTTATCCACATTATACTGCATTTGCCATGCAGTTGCCCACTCACCTAACCTGTCCAAGTCACCCTGCAGCCTCTTAGCATCTCCCTCACAGCTCACAGCGCCACGCAGTTTAGTGTCATCTGCAAACTTGGAGATATTAAACTCAATTCCTTCATCCAAATCGTTAATGTATATTGTAAAGAGCAGAGCTCCCAGCACTGAGCCCTGCGGCACTCCACTAGTCACTGCCTGCCATTCTGAAAAGGACCCGTTTATCCCGACTCTCTGCCAACCAGTTCTCTATCCAGGTCAGTACATTACCCCCAATACCATGCGCTTTGATTTTGCACACCAATCTCTTGTGCGGGACTTTGTCAAAAGTCTTTTGAAAGTCCAAATACACCACATCCACTGGTTCTCCCTTGTCCACTCTGCTGGTTACATCCTCAAAAAATTCCAGAAGATTCGTCAAGCATGATTTCCCTTTCATAAATCCATGCTGACTTGGACCGATCCTGTCATTGCTTTCCAAATACGCTGCTATTTCATCCTTAATGATTGATTCCAACATTTGCCCCACTACTGATGTCAGGCTAACTGGTCTATAATTACCTGTTTTCTCTCTCCCTCCTTTTTTAAAAAGTCGTGATACATTAGCTACCCTCCAGTCCATAGGAACTGATCCAGAGTCAATAGACTGTTGGAATATAACTGTTGGCGTATAACCCCCAATTGTCTGGTCCAGTAGAAAGGACAAACTGGACCCTAAAAGAGAGGCTTAGGAAGGAGATAGGAAATACCCCGAAGAAATGGGATGAGATCCTACCCCTAATAATGATGAGCCACCGAGCCAGTCTCTCTAAGAGTATGGGACACTCCCCATATGCAATGATGACAGGGAAACTAATAAATACTCCAACCCATATCCTAGCACCAATCCTGACCGAAAAGCAGGTAAAGAGGTCACATGGGACAGGTTTATCAGAGATCTGTATGATACTCTGAAGGGGTTGCATTGGGAAGCAGCTAACAATATGGACAAGCAGCACCAGCCGAATAAAATGCTGGAACCCTGGGTTACACAGGAATGGAAGGTAGGGGATCAGGTAATTGTCAGGAGTTATGCCAGAATAGGAGCATTTGAACCACTGTACAAAGAACCATATAGCATTGTAGACAAGGCAAGCCCTATGATGTATGCGATCCAGCTGCCAAAACGTATAAAATGGTTCCATATAAACCAGTGTAAGCTGTACAACCCCGGAGAGAAAAGTAAAAAGCGGGCCAAGGCCCAAGGAACTATAATGAGTTTGATCAGTGTAAGCCTTCCACCAATGCTGTGGGATGATGAGGATGGAGATGTAAGGGACGGAGCAGTAAGGCCGAGTGGTCAGGTACTGCGACCTAGGGTGCCCTGGACACCTGCTCCATCTCCACCCCGAGTGTCCGTAAGCCTAAGCATCGGGATAAGAGGAGAGGGAAGCAGTGATCGTAAAAAGGTGTGGTGATTGTATGTCTTAAGTCAATTTCTCTCAGAAGTCTAGTCCTGTAATTTTACTCAGTTTTTGTTGCTTAATAAAACTGACACTGGGTTAAGCCTGAATTTTGTGCCACATGTTGTCCTTTCCTACTATAAGTTCCAATGTCTAAAAATCAGAGTAGAGTGAAAAACAAACGCTCTACAGATGCTGCTTTACTTCTGTGGTCTAGAACGCTGACAAGGTAATCTTCAACCATGTCCTTGTAACCCTCACCACCTGCATCACCCTACCCTCTTTGAACCCCACTTCATTCTGCATCCACCTCTGGAAAAAGCTCAACCCCAAGTTTCTTATGACTACAATCTCAAACTCCAAACTGCCTGAGCTTTGTCCCTCCAAATCACCATGATATATCTATAGTTGTTGATTTCCACAACAACTATCCTACCTCCACTTTTGATGCCCTCATCTCCAGCAAAACCTTCAATGTCTCTCAAACAAGCTGGACAGTGAGGGAGTGGAAACAATTCAGAAGAATGCCAGGTTGGCAAAGTGGAGCACACTGGGCAATGTAGGTGCAGTCTAAGGCACGTTGCACTCTGGGGAAGCCGGCAATATGGGTGAAGCCTAATGCTTTCTCATCCTGAGTTGTTCTGACTAAGAGAAAATAGATGTAGGTATTTCTCTTGGCATATACAGCCTCAGTGACCTCCCTGATACGTTGGACTGAAAACTCGGAGATGTTGTTGATGTCACCTGCTGTAGCCTGGAATGAGCCTGTTGCATAAATGTTATGAGCGGCGATAACCTTGAGAGCTACAGGCAGTTCTGTCCATCTCTGGTTCAAGATTCAAGTTGTGGCTGCAACAGGTGACATAATTCGGTGATAGGTGCCTGAAACATTGCTCCTCAGTTCAGGTAGGAGTAGTACTCCCTTAAGACCCACTGTGGGTATGGACTCCTGCACAGTGCCCTCCTCCTCCCTCTTCTCCTATCTGTTCCTGCTCCCTTCTAACTCCCCTTATCCGCCAGCTTCAAAGGCAGCCTGACCAGACCACACATGATAGTAAAACAGTTTTGAAGGCAGCCAAAACAGTCCAGCACCAGCACAAACTTCTTAGAAGTCAGAATTATGTTTCATAAGTCAGGAAACAAGCCCAAAAATGTTTCCTCTTCACACTATGTGCAACAAAATTGACAACACCTAGCAGACAGAAACAAACTTCCCACACTATTACTGACACTATCCTAAAGAATGTCAGGTAATGACTACTGCTCCTTTTAAAACATAAATGCATTTCACACTAATTAATGGACTGTAAGATTGTAGGCATGTTAAAGCAAAATTAGTATTTCTAATGGTATAGATGGAGATGTACAGTGTGAAGGCTTCTATATCTGTTGATTTAGAGTAACATGCTGTGGTGTCTGCCTGTTAACAATTTGGAAAACGTACTGTGTTTTTTTTTCTATTTTCGGTGTATGCTATAATCTTAAAAAAAATGCACATCCTTTTGACAGCTGTGGGCCTGCGATCCATTGCCAGATGGATCATTTGCCATATTGCTGGTGATATGAAGATGACAGCTGACAGATGATGACAGTGCCATGTTGTCAGCTGAGGAGGAGGCTCAAAGCTGCAAGGAGTGCAGAATCCCAATCCTCTGTGTTGAATCACACTCTTCGCAGTGATTGAACTGGGTAAGCGGTGTAATTTATAAAAGCTATTTTAAGAAAGAGCAGTAATGAATCTGTACAGAGAAAGATCACCTTCTTGTGCTTCTTCCCACTCTTCCTAATTGATTGGAAGCTGTGTTCAAAGCAGCCAAATTGAGGTATTGCTTTCTTTTAATTGTAAAACTGCAATACATTCTTAAAATCATTTACAAAGTGGTTAGTCAACACTTTATTCGACATAACTGTGTACATAGCTATCTATCTATATAATTTCTTATAAGTAAAGTTATATATCATAATTGTCACCTTTTACAAAAAGGCCATTAACATATTTACAGACCTTTTTCAAGAAATATGATTATGGATTAATAGTTAAAGGCAGAAAATTGTAGACAACCACCATTTATCATTGGTACAGTGCTACTGGAAATAAGTTTGCTTAAAAGCAAAACAGCTCATTCTTCTCAGAACCCATGTTGGCTCTGAATTTCCGCAGTCATTCACCCAATTTCCAGTTGAGTATCAGAGCCAATAAGAACATAAGAACATAAGAACTAGGACCAGGAGTAGGCCATCTAGCCCCTCGAGCCTGCTCCGCCATTCAATAAGATCATGGCTGATTTGGCCGTGGACTCAGCTCCACTTACCCGCCCTCTCCCCGTAACCCTTAATTACCTTAACCGTAACCCTTAATGTAAATGAATGTGAGTTAAGAATTAGGAAGAGTGGGAAGAAGCACAAGAAGGTGGTCTTTCTCTGTACAGATTCATCACTGCTCCTTCCTAAAATAACTTTCAGAAATTACACCGCTTACCCAGTTCAATCACTGCGAAGAATGTGATTCAACACAGAGGATTGGGATTCTGCACACCTTGCAGCTTTGAGTTTGATCATAAACAGCACTCGCTATGGCCCCGATATTTACAGGAAGGCAGGCGTGTACGAGGAAGGCCGACAAAGGCCAAAGAACCCAACAAGGCTGAGGACACTGAGGGCTCAAGTTTCGGGCCGTGGGACCTGGACGCCCGTTTTTCGCGCCACAAAGTGCGCCTAAAAAAAACTCACCTATTCTCCGGCTCCCTGCAGGTCCTCTGGAGCTGGGCGTGGCGCAGCATGAGCTGTGGGGGGTGGAGCCAGGTCCCTGCGCTGCAAACAGTGCCGGGACCTCTGCACATGCGCGCTACAGTGGCCGCGCATGTGCAGTAGCTCCAGGCGCACAAAACTGTGGGAGGGGCCCGAAGTACACAGCCCCTAGCCCTGGCCGAATGGCCTCACTGGGGCAGCGTGGATAAGGCTCACCTCCCACCCGACTGGACCGGACCCGACTTGACTCCCGCTCCCCGTACCGGACCGGACCCGACTCCCGCTCTCCGCCCCCACCCCCCCGGCGACCCGACCTCCGCTCCCCTCCCTCCCCACCGGCGACCCGACCTCCGCGACTCTCCCCCTGACCTCCGCGACTCTCCCCCCCGCCCTCCGCGACGCCCCCCCCGACCTCCGCGACACTCCCCCCCTCCCCCGACCTCCGCGACTCTCCCCCCCCCACCCCCGACCTCCACGACACCCCCCCCGACCTCCGCGACTCTTCCCCCCTCCCCCGACCTAAGCGACTCTCCCCCCCACCCCTCTGGACATCCGCGACTCTCCCCCCACAACTCTCCCCCCTCCCCGACCTCCGCGACTCTCTCCTCCCCCGCCACCCCCTCAACCGACCTCCACGACTCTCTTTCCCCCCCCCACCCCACGACCTCCGCGACTCTTTCCCCCCCCCCGACCCCCCCCGACCTCTGCGACCCCCCCCCAATCTCCGCGACCCCCCCGGACCCCGGGACCCGAGACCCGATGCCACCTACCTGTAAATCCAGCCCGAAGTCTTGGGCCCGGCCGTTCAGCCTCCTTCTCTCCCTCCCTCCCCTCTCCTCTCCTTCCCTCCCTCCCCTCTCCTTCCTCCCTCCCTCCTCTCTCCTTCCCTTCCTCCCTCCCTTCTCCCACTCTCCCCTCCCTTCTCCTCCCCCCCTTCTCCTCCTCCTCCCCCTTCTCTCCTCTCCTCCCCCTCCCCTCTCCCCTCCCACCCCCCTCTCCCCCCTCCACTCGCCACCCTCCCCTCTCCCCTCCCCCCCCACTCCCCTCTACCTCCCTCCTCCTTCCTCCCTCTCTCCGCCCCACCCCCCTCCTCCCCCTCTCCCCCCCAACCCCCTCCTCCCCCTCTCCCCCCCCACCCCTCTTCTCCCCCTCCCCCACCCCCCTCCCCTCACTGTCAGAAACACAGACACTGACAGACAGAGAGTGAGAGACACACGCATAGACAGACAGAGAGATAGAGACACTGACAGAGACACACTGGGGGGGTTGTCCCAGCACGCTGTTGGAGGACTCCCGGTGCTGCAGTCGGTAAGTAGAAAATGTTTTATTTGTTGATTTTTTAATTTTTTAAATTTTTTATTAATTTTTTTTGATTGATTTATTGGTTGATTTATTGATGTATTTATCATTTATTATTGATGATGGCTCTTTATTTGTAAAACTGAATTGTTTAATGTTTGTAAACTTCCCTTTAAACCCCTCCCCCATTCCCTACGCCTGATTTGTAACCTACGCCTGATTTTCTAAGTGTAGACAAGGTTTTTCTGAGCGTACAAAAATCTACACTTACTCCATTCTAAGTTAGTTTGGAGTATGTTTTCACTGCCTAAACTTTCAAAACGGACGTAAATGGCCGGACAAGTCCCCTTTTGAAAAAAAAAATCTGTTCCAAACTGAAACTGTTCCAACTGACTAGAACTGGAGCAAACTAAATGCCGAGAATTGCAATTTCTAAGATACTCCATTCTAAACCAGTTGCTCCAAAAAAACAGGAGCAATTCAGGCCGAAACTTGGCCCCTGAGTTTCTGCCGAACTTTATGGCAGGACGTCATTATAATTTTATGGATCCATCTTCCGCCCAGCAGCCAGTCAAATTGATAGCCTGGCCAGGCAGCCTGGAATGGAAAAGCAGCAGCAGGAGGCTGTAGACCTTTGGTCAGAGATCAGGCAGGGAAAGGGTAAGGTCGGCAATCACGGCTTGAGAAGGAGAGTGAGGACATCGCGGCAAAGGGGAGCAGAGAGATCAGCGACTAAGATGGGGGGGAGAGAGAGGCAGAGGGAAGAACGAAGTCTCCCTTGAGGTTCCGGAGGGAAGCACTCCTGCTCCTTCACATACCTTGTGGAGCCTTCAGCTCCCACCTTCCTATCACTGCTGGGTTTACCGTCCCCTGGGAAACATGTGCAGGAACAATCGCACTGTGGGAGCCCAATTTAAATATGTTAATGAAGTGTCCCGCCTCTCCACAATGGGACACTCAAACGCCACGATACCCGCCGCCATAAAAAAGGCAGTGGGTTGGGGTCACATTTTGCACATTTGACAGTTTACTTATCATCATCATAGGCAATCCTTTAGAGTCGAGGATGACTTGCTTCCACACTAGAAACGAGTTCTCAGGTGACTGAAGAGTCCAATGCGAGACCTACAGTTGCTGTCACAGGTGGTGCAATGGTGGTTGAAGGAACAGGTGGGTGGGGTGTCTGGGTTACCATGCGCTCCTTCCGCTCTCAACGCTTGGCTTCAGCTTTCTCTCAGCGAAGAGACTCGAGGTGTTCAGCTCCTTCCCGGATGCTTTTCCTCCACTTGAGGCGGTCGTGGGCCAGGGATTCCCAGGTGTTGGTGGGGATGTTACATTTTTTCAAGGAGGCTTTGAGGGTGTCCTTGAAACATTTCCTCTGCCCACCTAGGGCTCGCTTACCATGTCGGAGCTCCGAGTAGAGCGTTTCTTTTGGGAGTCTCGTGTCAGATATGCGGGCGATGTCGCCCATCCAGCGGAGTTGATCGAGCATGGTCAGTGCTTCGATGCTGGGGATATTGGCCTGAGCGAGGACACTGACGTTAGTACACCTATACTGTCAATGGATTTGCAGGATCTTGTGGAGACAGCTTTGGTGGTACTTCTCCAGTGTTTTGAGGAGCTTGCTGTACATAGTTCATGTATATGAGCCATATAGGGGGGCGGCTATCACCACTGCTCTGTAGACCATGAGCTTGGTGCTGGGTTTGAGGGCCTGGTCTTCAAACACTCTCTTCCTCAGGCGACCGAAGGCTGCACTGGCACAATGAAGGTGGTGTTGCACCTCATCTTCGATGTCTGCCCTTGTTGACAGTAGGCTCCCGAGATATGGAAAATGGTCAACGTTGTCCAAGGCCTCGTCATGGATTTTGATAACCGGGGGGCAGTGCTGTGTGGTGAGGGCAGGTTGGTAGAGGACCTTTGTCTTATGGATGTTTAGTGTAAGGCCCATGCTCTCAAACGCCTCAGTGAAGGTGTTGACGATGGCTTGGCGTTCGGCCTCCGAATGTGCGCAGACGCAAGTGTCGTCTGCGTACTGAAGTTCGATGATGAAGGATGGGATGATCTTGGATCTGGCCTGGAGACAGCGGAGGTTGAGCAGATTTCCATTTGTCCTGTAATTTAGCTCCACTCCAGCGGGGAGCTTGCCGAGGGTGAGATAGAACATTGCAGCAAGGAAGATCGAGAAGAGCATTGGTGCAATGCTTAACTCCAGTCCAAACGTGGAATGGGTCTGTGATGGATCCGTTGGTCAGGATCACAGCTTGCATGTCGTCGTGGAGCAGGCGGAGACTGGTGACAAACATTTGAGGGCAGCCGAGTCTGAGGAGGACGCTCCAAAACCTCTAATGGTTGAGAGTGTCGAAGGCTTTTGTGAGGTCGAAGAAGGCCATGTACAGGGATTGGTGCTGTTCCCTGCATTTTTCTTGCATCTGCCATGCAGTGAAGATCATGTCCATTGTGCCCCTTAGTGGGTGGAATCCGCATTGCGACTCTGTGAGGAGTTTTTCAGCCACAGGACGAAGGTGATTCAGGAGGATTCTTGCGATGACTTTCCAGGTGGTCGACAGCAGGGAGATTCCTCTGTAGTTACCGCAGTCAGACTTGTCACCTTTCTTGAAGATAGTCACGATTACAGCGTCTGAGATTACCTGGCATGATCGCCTCCTTCCAGCTAAGAGAGATGAGGTCATGGATCCACACCAGTAGTGCTTCTCCGCCATGTTTTAGTGCTTCGACGAGGATTCCATCTGTTGCTGTTGACTTCTTGTTCTTCAGTTGTTGGATGGCCTTTTCAACCTCATGCCGGGCTGGGGTTGTGCTGAGATGGTGGCAGGTGGCATGCTGTGGGATGGAGTCAAGAACACTCACATTGCAGACAGAATCTCGGTTGAGGAGATCCTCAAAGTGCTCCTTCCAGCAAGCACTGACTGCCTCTCTTTCCTTGATGAGCACATCTCCGTTCTTGGCCAGTAGTGGGGTAGGGCCTTGGGTGCTTGGGCTGCAGGTCATCTTGATTGCGCTGAAGAATCCTCACACGTTGTGGTTGTCGGCTAGCTGCTGGATTCCTTGAGCTTTCTCCACCCACCATTGCGGGTTTTCTGTTGGACCTCGGCCTTCAGACGGCTGTAGAGCTGCTTTCTTCCCTTCGAGTTGTGTTGCTGCTTCCAGTCAAAGAATGCCTTGCGTTTGCGGCATACTAGCTCTTGGATCTTCTGATCATTCTCGTCATTTCATATTGGTGTTTTCTGGTCGTGTGACCAGTTTACTACAACAACAACAACTTGTATTTATATAGCACCTTTTACATAGTGAAACATCCCAAGGCACTTCACAGGAGTATTATGGGACACAAAATTGACACCAAGCAGCATAAGAAAGAAAGACTTGCATTTATAAGTGTTTTTCATGATCACCGGCGTCTCAAAGCACTTTACAGCCAATTAAATACTTTTGGAGTGTAATCACTATTGTAATGAGAAATAAGGAGCAATTAGAGCAGGTGAGGTAATTTTAAGGAGCGTCTTAAAGGAAGAAAGGGAGGTAGAGAGTCAGAAAGGTTGAGGCAGGGAATTGCAAAGCTTAGCAGGCCTTTGCAGCTGAAGACAGGGCCACCAATGGTTGAACGATTATAATCAGGGATGCTCAAGAGGGCAGTATTAGAGAAGCGCAGGCATCTTGGGGGATTGTGGGGCTGAAGGAGATTACAGAGCTATGGAGGGGTGAGGCCATGGAGGGATTTGATAACAAGGTTGAGAATTTTGAAATCAAGGCATTGCTTAACCGAGAGTCAATGTAGGTCAATGAGCACAGGGGTAAATGGAACTTGGTGTGAGTTGGGACATGGGCAGCCAAGTTTTGGATCACATCAAGTTTACGTAGGGTAGAACGTGGGAGGCTAGCCAGGAGTGCTTTGGAATAGTCAAATCTAGAGGTAACAAAGGCATGGATGAGGGTTTCAGCAGCAGCTGAGCTGAGGCAAGGGGAGAGACGGGCGATGTTACAGAGGTGGAAATAGGCAGTCTTAGTTATGCTGCAGATATGTGGTCTGAAGCTCATTTCAGGGTCAAATATGACACCAAGATTGCAAACAGCGTGGTTAAGTCTCACACAGATGTTAGGGAGAGGGATGGAGTAAGTGGCTAGGGACTGGATTTGTGGCAGGGACTGAAAACAGTGGCTTCGGTCTTCCCCATATTTAATATTTAACTGCTCATCCAGAACTGGATGTCAGACAAGCAGTCAGACAATTTAGAGACCGTGGAGGGGTCAAGAGAAGTGGTGGTGAGGTAGAGCTGGGTGTCACATGGAAACTGTTTTTTTGGAAGATGGCTTCAAGGGGCAACATGTAGATCAGAAATAGGAGGGAGCCAAGGATAGATCATTGGGGGACACCTGAGGTAATGATGCAAGAACAAGAAGAGAAGCCATTTCAGGTGATTCTCTGGCTACTATTAGATAGGTAAGAATGGAACCAGGCGAGTGCAGTCCCACCTTGCTGGGTGTCGGTGGAGAGGCATTGGAGAAGGATGGACTGGTCAACCATGTCAAAGGCTGCAGACAAGTCAAGAAGGATGAGGAGGGATAGTTTATTTTTGTCACAAAGATGCCATTTATCACTTTGATGCAAGCCATTTTAATACTGTGGCAGGGGCGGAAACCTGATTGGAAGGATTCAAACATGGAGTTGCGGGAAAGATGGGCACAGATTTACGAGGTGACAACACGTTCAAGGACTTTGGAGAGGAAAGGTTGGAGATGGGGCGATAGATTGCAAGGACATAGGGGTCAAGGGTTGAATTTTTGAATAGAGGGGTGATGATGGCAGATTTAAGGGAGAGGAGTATCTGAGGAGAGAGAACCGTTACAATGTCAGCTAACATGGAAGCCAAAATAGGAAGTTGGGTTGTCAGAAGTTTGGTGGGAATAGGGTCGAGAGAGCAGGCAGTGGGTCTCATGGACAAGATGAATGCGGAGAGATCATGAGGAGAGATCAGAGAGAAACTGGAGAAAGATGTGAATTCAGGGCTAGGGCAGGGGGGATCCTTAGAGGAAGTTTGGCCTGGTGGGCTAGGGGAAGGAAGGGAAGTGGCAAAGGCAGCTAAATGGATGGTCTCAATTGTCAATGGAGTTCATGAGCCCCTCACACTTGTTGTCAGAGGTGAGGGTGGAGGAGACTGTTAGCAATGGAGAATAGAAGCTATCTTTGCATTCCAGGATGATTCTGAAATAGTGAGCAATTTTTGTAGATGAGAGCAGGACCCGATAATGCTTTATGTAGTCCATAAGTACATAAGAAATAGGAACAGGAGTAGGCCATTTGGCCCCTTGAGCCTGCTCCGCCATTCAATATCATGGCTGATCTGATCTTGGACTCAGCTCCACTTCTCTGCCCGCTCTCCATAACCCTTTATTCCCTTATCGCTCAAAGATCTGTCTATCTCTGCCTTAAATATATTCAATGACCCAGCCTCCACAGCTCTCTGGGGCAGAGAATTCCACAGATTTACAATCCTCTGAGAGAAGAAAGTCCTCATCTCAGTTTTAAATGGGTGGCCCCTTATTCTGAGACTATGTCCCCAAGTTTTAGTTTCCCCTATGAGTGGAAATGTCCTCTCTGCAGCCACCTTGTCGAGCCCTCTCATTATCTTATATGTTTCAATAAGATCACCTTTCATTCTTCTGAACTCCAATATGTATCGACCCAACCTACTCAACCTATCTTCATAAGTCAACTCCTTCAGCTCCGGAATCAACCTAGTGAACCTTCTCTGAACAGCCTCCAATGCATGTATATCCTTCCTTAAATACGGAGACCAAAACTGTACGCAGTACTCCAGGTGTGGCCTCACCAATACCCTGTACAGTTGTAGCAGGATATCTCTGTTTTTATACTCTATCCCCATTGCAATAAAAGCTAACATTCCATTTGCCTTCCTGATCACTTGCTGTATCTGCATACTAACTTTTTGTGTTTCATGCACAAGGACGCCTAAGTCCCTCTACACTTTGCAATTTTTCTCCATTTAAATTATAATTTGCTTTTCTATTATTTCTTTCAAAGTGGATAACCTCACATTTTTCCACATTATACTCCATCTGCAAAATTTTTGCCCACTCATTTAGCCTGTCAATGTCTCTTTGCAGATTTTTTGCCAGGTCTGGTGGTGAATGGCTAAATCAGTTCAAGTCTGTGTCCCTTGCACTTAAGGGAGCAAAGATGGGGGCCATACCGGGAGAACAGCCAGGTGAGAGCAAGTAATTGTTCTAATAGGGACTAGGGCATCAAAGGTGGTGGTGAGGGTGTGATTGAGCAGATCGGTAGCTGCAGGAAATGTCATGGTGAATGGAGGGCCAAAGGCTGGGCAGTTAGGAGTCCATAAGTGCAGTTGTAGGAGAGTTGGGAGTTTTTTCCAGGGGCAGGAATGCAATGGTCGCCCTTACCAATTGGTTTTGCCCCCCCTTTTCTGCTGCTATCCTGCCTTATTTGGGGCAGGTTAGCACAGGGAATTCAGCCCAACATCATATTCTGAGGCTAATGTGTACCAAAACAAGCTGGGCCATTTCCTGTGAATTAATCTGGTCTTTAACCTCACATGTACAGTGACAAAAGGAAAGAAGCCAAAAATATAATACATCATGGGCAATAAAGCTTAATTTCTGCTATACAGCCACCCTTTTGGCCACATCCCCACTTGGCCTTTTGTACCAGATTATGGGCAACTTTGCATTGTAAGTTTACCATTTGGGATGAGTTTGAGACCATCAGAAGTGTGTTCATGTAAGGCTTTTGCACACAGCAGAAAAAGGATCATTTAGTTGGGTGACCTGCATTCGACCCTTGGCCCCAGAGATGAAAGGAAGCTGTGCAAACCCACTACATCACCAGACATTGGTTTTGTTATAGAACTTGTCCAATTTTCCCTGAAATGAAAAGAATCAGGCATTTCTATTCTCTACATGTGATTTGTATAAATTTCTAGGGCACATAAAATGCATCCGATCACTCAGAAATACATTGCAGCTGTCTGGTGATATCTTATTTAGAAAAAAAACAAGATTGAACTGGAAACAGGGGAGATATAGGAATCTTGGGCTAAATGTCCAAGTGGACAGTAACATTACTGCTCTAGTTTTCGGTGATTTTACCTTGTAGAATAGTGATTGTCAAGTAAAAACATTTGTTGCTGATGACCACACAGACTGTACTGATTTATAGTCCATCGAGAGGAGCAGTAGAATTGCCACTATCTGTTTTTCCATCTGTTTTTAGTCGGGGCGGGATGGAATAGGTGGGGGTGATAGAAGCAGTCCCATTCCTTGTGCACAAAGTGGGAGCTGGGACCACTCTTGGTCAAAAAATCCAGAAACGTAACTACACAGAATTCAATTTGTGGTTAAAAAGCTTCTATATTTCCTCCAGCTCACTCTTGGAGTTGAGCCAAAGTCTCTTTTCCTCCCCTTTCTATCTGTGGGATTTAATTTTTCATCCAGCATCCAAAAATGTTGTATCTGAAGCATAGGTTCACTGCCAGCAATTAATGGTTGCCTTGATACATGTTTATTGCCAGTGGGAAGCCCTCACTACCTGGATACTGAAAATCCAGGTTACACTACACTTTTTAAAATCCTCCCAACAGCACGTTGCAAAAAAATCATTTGACCCAGAAGGCAACTTGTGCATTACAGAGTTATCAACATCTGGAACCAATTGCTGGGATGTACGAGTGAGGATTGGCTGCAAGGATTCAAAAGGGGCTGCTGGATGAAATGCTGAGTGTGGCCAACATAGCTCTATATAGAAGTCGGTGGGCTATGGGGGTTATGCCTCCCAGTCACTGTGGTCTCCTGCAACTTGTTTTCTGCAGTCAGTAGTTTCCCAGAGATGTTTTGTTAAATTGACCGATAGTTATTTATTTGTTTATTTGCCTCTCCCAGAAGATTGCATATCTGATGGGTGGGTTGGAATGGTAGAGCGTGCAGATGGGGTAATGTTTTACAGACGTTACATCATGATAGTATAGGACAGCTTGAATGACTAACTGTTCTTTCCCTGTCCTTCATTTTTGTATGTTTGTATATTAAATTGCAATTAAAATATATACTTTGGGGTAAAAATTGGCATGCGTTGTGCTTGTTTTTGGGATGTAAAATGGACACAGCAATGACAAATTTGGCAGTGGAACAGCCCACACTCATCTGCGCATGCTTTCGGGCCACATCTGAATTTGTTAGGCCCATTTTTAGGCATACTGGAAAGCTACTTAAATGCCTATGTTAATGAGGGGCCTTGTTATGTCTGTAATGAACTTATGAATGACTCCACGAGGCAATGTGTTGTACTCAAACTGTAGTGACCTTGGTCCTTTATTCGTAACTCCAGAGTGAGGCACAAGCATGGTGGGCAGCCTTTTATACTGGGCCCTGCACATCTATGCAGGTAACCCTCAGGTCTCCCACCGCAGTGCCCTCTGGTGGACAACCTCTGCCACAGGGGCAGGAAACCCCAGTCTCCACCAATTGCACCCTCTAGTGGTGCCAGCATAGTATATACACGGTGTAAACCTTATTGATAGTACATCCGGTAACAAGTCTCCATCTTATGCAACTATACAGTGACTACACAGAGAGTATATCTATAGTCTGCACATATAACATCACTCTCCCCCAAGTCCTTTGTGCCGATTATTTTGCACAATGTGCTCTGGCTTAGCTCTCCCCAGATTTAAGTGCCAACAGCCCTTGCACCTTGGCTGTCCTTTGGCTTGGCTCTCTCCCTGTTAACCTCCAAGTCCTTTTACCACAACGTTGGGTAGTGGTTACCAGTTTGGATGGTCGATGATGCAGTGGAGGTTCCAGTGGGTTCTGGGTGTGATCCATGTGTGTGTCCATGGCTACATACATCCGTTTCCCCCCCCACCACAGCGAGATCGTGCAGCAGGCCCGTTACATTAACATACAGGATCAGACACCGTGCAAGTATAAAGAAAGGACGTTACAGTTTGTATCGTGACACCTTGGTTCAGTGACTTATATTCATTATGTTTTGCGGTCGTGTGCCAGGATTGGGTAGATTGCATTCACGGTTCCGTCAAGGTAAGTACTGAGATAGCAGTACAGGTAAGCGAGGACGCAGGTTCCAGAGCAACAGGATGGGGTCCTAGTTGTCTGATAGCGGTGCTGCGCCCCCTGCTAGCGGAGTGGGTTTGGTTCACTCACCGAGCCAGGACTCAGGGCCTTTGCCGTTGCCTAGTGGTGGGCAGAGCCACAGATGTGTGTGACCTCCCTGTCCTCCCTTGAGGGGTACAGAATCTTCTGCCTGCTCTCTAACGGTGTTGGGAACCTGGCTGTTCTAGGTACCATTTGGGGAACTCGTTGGTTCTGACCTTTCGCTCCCAGACATGGCCGAGGTAGCGACTGGGTCTGGGGGCTGCGCCGTCTCCACCCGAGTGGTGGGCAACGGCCGCCGACTGTGCGTATTGGCACAGTTTTCGTTTCCAGGACCATGGCAAATAGTGCCATCGGGTGCCTGCAGCATGAGATAGACCTGGGGCAGGACATCAGGTTCAACGCCTTTATCCTCCCAAATTCGCTCGCTTGCTACTTTTGGGGACACTCTATTCCCGACATCTTGCAACAACATTTTGTTCTTTACATTAGGACTGGCACCGACATCTCGCAACAACATTTTGTTCACAATCTTAATTGGTTCGTTACATTGCTTGCCATGCATACAATGTCTCTTTAAGTTCAGTTGGTTGCAGGTCTCCTTTAAGAGAACCCTGCTGGCTTTACCACAATCAAATACTTTGTTAGACACCACATGTTGGTCCCTCAGCGTTGCACCTCATGACATGGCCGCAGCCATTTTTTTTTTCAGCCACGCTGCACCTCGCTGCAGCAGGGTCGCCATCTTGCCTCTGTCTTCGAGGTCGACTGCCTTGATCCTTCTCTCCCGCGATTCTGCCACAAAAGCTGGAAGAGTGCCTGTGACTTCGATCTTCCTCCCCAGGAGTCCTGCCACTGGAGCCGGGAAGGTGCTTTTAGGTCGTTCCGGTTGGATCATTGCCACGCAATCGTGATGTACAGTCTGTGCCTCAGGTGCTGCATGGTCTGTTCTTTGGTGCCTAGCCCAAGCGAAGGTGGGGTTTTGCTCTGCCTCTGAGCATGGGGGACAGCGATTGCTGGAGTGAAGAGGTCTTCCCATTTCCACTGAATCTTCCCCATCCACCTTCTTCCGAGTAGAGTTGGACCATCACTTGCAACAATCCACAGAGGTAACTTGGGCACCACGCCATTATGGATTACACTTACATCCGCATTACAAAAGACTGGGATCAGCTCGGGTCATTTTTCATTCCATAGCCTCTCAAAGGCATCCTGGCTCATCACTGACTGGCTCGCTCCCGTGTCCACTTCCACGAAGACTTAAACGCCCTTTATCTCAACTTCCATCTTCACTGGAAGACAATCGGTGGTGCAGGTATATACTCCATATACTTCTTCTTGGGGCTGAGCTGCCTCTCTGGCCAAATCATCATCTACCGACTCCTCTGCTAGATGGTGAGTCGTATTTCTTTTATACATACGCTGGAGGTGACCCTTCGTGTTACAGGATTTGCATACATACTCAGCAAACCGACACTGATGAGCCCTATGGTTTCCTCTGCAACGCCAGCATGGTGCTACTCGATTAGCACCCCTCGCGGACTCTGAATTCTGGATCCCTGAGGTCTGTGCTCTTTGCCCTGGGCAGAGCCATGTTCTACAGTCTTACCTGTGAAAGGCACCATTCTGTGTACAGTACTTGCTGGGTTTGAGTCCACAGGATGAACAATTTGCTTGGTGCTGCAGGTCGAGGTCATGAACACCTGACTGATGCTGATGGTCTTCTGCAGGTTGACTGTGGTGCCGGCAGATAATAGCTTGTGAAAGAGGCCTTCATGGCCAATTCCCATAACGAAGATGTCTCGCAATGCTTCATTGAGTTGCGTGCCGAAATCACACGGTGCCGCAAGTCTCCTGAGGTTGGCAACATATTTTGCAATCTCCTGGCCCTCAGGTCTGAGGTGAGTGTAGAATCTGTGCCTGGCCGTGAGGATGCTCTGTTTTGGTTTTAGTTGATCGCGAATTAGTTCAGTCAGCTCATCGTATGTCTTATCCTTGGCCTTCGTGGGTGCTAGCAAATCCCTGACGAGGCAGTAGACCTCGGGCCCACAACTGGTCAGCGGTATAGCCTTGCGCTTCTCCGCCAATGTGTCCATCTCCCCTGCCAGGTCGTTTGCCATGAAATATTGCTCGAGTCTTTCCATGAAGACATCCCAATCAGCACCCTCTGCAAAATCTTTTAGTGTGCGAATAGGTAACCATAATCGCGTGAAAGTCCGAATTCTCATCGCCAGTTGTTATGTCTGTAATGTACTTATGAATGACTCCATGAGGCAATGTGTTGTACTCAAACTGTAGTGATCTTGGTCCTTTATTCGTAACTCCAGAGTGAGGAACAAGCATGGTGGGCAGCCTTTTATACTGGGCCCTGCACACCTATGCAGGTGACCCTCAGGTCTCTCACCGCAGTGCCCTCTGGTGTACAGCCTCTGCCACAGGGGTAGGAGACCCCGGTCGCCATCAGTTGCACCCTCTAGTGGTGCCAGCATAGTATATACACAGTGTAAACCTTTTTGACAGTACATCAGGTAACAAGTCTCCATCTTATGCAACTATACAGTGACTACACAGAGAGTATATCTATAGTCTGTATATATATATATATATATATATATATAAAACAGGCCTAATGGCTGCTTTGGTTTCTGATGTGCAGAGCAGGAGCTGGAGCAGCTCTGGATTGATTGGCAGCTGTTGCAGACTATCAGCTGTCATCACCAACAGGTATGTTTCTTTTAAAAACAAGATTTTTAAAAAACATTGCTATTGAGCCAGAATGAGCAGCAGTAGTCCCAGAACTCCACAGTATCGCAATTATGCTATTCCACTCCCGTCCCCATCCTGGAACTTACCTTTCAGCCACTGCCTAGAAGCAAGTGGCCTGATATTCATTTTGTTCAAATGGGCAAGCTGCCTGTGGAGGAGCCATCCTCACTGGTATCTCGCCTAATTAAAATTAATGAGGCCTGAGGCTCAATTTCAGGTTGGCATTGGGCCTCCCAGTTTGGGCACGTTGTAGTTGCCTTTGCGATTGGGATCAGCGCTGATGAATTTCTACAACTTGAAGTCTCCATCAAGCCGATTCTCTGAGTGTGCATTGCCAGCAGGGAACCTTGCCTGTCGGCAGCGATTACTGGTTTTGCTGGCAAGGATCATTTAAAAGGGAATTGGACGAGGATTCAAAAAATAAGAATAAGAAGGTTATTAGAAAAGTGTAGGGTTAAAGTAGACAGATTCAGTTGAAGGACTAACAACGACACAATGAGCTAAATGGCCTCTTTCTGTGCTGTAATTTCATGATTCTGTGCACTAAGCTCAAGGCCATTTCCTTGAGCTGCTGAAACTTTGCCGGAAATGCAACGTAACCTCCTTGAAGCTTCAGTCGCACTTCCAGTGATGTTATGGTGGCAAAGCCGCAGCAGTGGCCAAGAAATTCATCCTCTATATTTCTGCTTGCACTTTTCTCTTTATAATGTTTTACGTGAACAATAGCTTTTTAGAATCGTGTGGTCTTTTAAGACACAAGAAAAATTAATGATGAAAAAAGACCATCTCTTTAGGATATTAATTCTGCCATTATTGAATTTCATGAGCAAGGTGGGTGCAGTTTTATGCACATTTTAACAAAATAAGATGTAATTACTGGTGATCAACAGACTGAAATATTTTTCAAAACTAACTCATAATAAATAGAATCATATAAATGACAGGGTATGAGAACCAGACAGTGAACGGTTAATATATTAGTGCATTTTAGCTCTGTCTCGTCAAGTTGAGACTTTAAGGGCAGCAACTGTCTGTGGGCAATATCTGAATTGATTGCAGATTTATTTCCTCTGCGAAACAATTTAAAAGTGACAAGGACTTAAATGAAATAGCCAGGCGATCTATGACAAGGACTAATGTGATCCAGCCCGAGGAGAAGCATATGACTTCTGTGAGCGGACTGTATTTATCTTGCTGCCATGCTAAGATGTACTTCATGTGGATTGTGGCTTCCTACTAATTATTAGTCTAATGAAACTGTGCGTGAAGAAGGGCAATATTAGTAAAAGTGGAAGTCATTCTTTTGTTATAAAACAAAAGGAACTACAGCACTAAGTAGAAGTTAACACATATCAACCAATGTAATATTACAGCTACACAATCAACAAGAACTTTCATTTATACAGTACCTTTAACATAGTAAAACATTCAAAAGCGCATCACAGCAACGTTATCAAACAAAGTTTGACAACGAGTCACATAAGGAAATATTAGGGCAGATGTCCAAAAGCTTAGGCAAAGAGGTAGGTTTCCAGGACCATCTTAAAGGAGGATAGAGAGGTAGAGAGGCAGAGAGGGTTAGGGAGGGAGTTCCAGAGCTTAGGCCCAGGCAGTTGAAGGCACGACTGTCAATGGTGCAGTAATTAAAATCGGGGATACATAAGAGGCCAGAATTGGAGGACCGTAGGTATCTTGGAGGGTTGTAGAGCTAGAGTAATTTACAGAAATATAGAGGCCATGGAGAGATTTGAAAACAAGGATGTGAATTTTAAAGCATAGGGATAATGGGTGAATGGGACTTGATGCATGTTATGCTACGGGCACCAGAGTTTTGGATCAACTCAAGATTATGTGGGGTGGAAGTTGGGAGGCCAGCCAAGAGAGTGTTGGATTAGTCAAGTCTAGAGGGAACACAGACATGAGTGAGGGTTTTTTAGCAGCAAATGAGCAGGAGTGGAGTCGGGTAACATCTTGCATCTGGTAGAGTCCATGAGAGAATTTTGACCCCCAAAAGTGGGTGGGTTTGGGTCAGGTGAAAAGTAAAAATGTAAAAAATCTAACCCGAACCCAACCCACCCACTTCTGGTTTTAAGGAGGCAGGACTAGGGGCGGGTGACGAACCGACTCCCAGGAGGTAGGTTACTCATTTAAATATTTGAATGAGGCCACGTGCCTCAGATTATTTCCCTGTTCCAACTTTAACACTGGCTGGCTGGGTTTCCTAGGCCTCGGGAAACCCGGCAGCTGAAGGGTGGCGAGGACTGTTGGTTCCAGCAGATAAGTGCTTTTCCAGCAGTGCTTGTGGGCTAGGAGGAGCAGGAGTGCTTCCCCCCAGCTTCCAAGTAAAGCTGTTAACCTACCCTGCAAGCTGACCTATCCTCCCCCTCCCTCCTCCCCCACCCCGCAATCTGATGCCCTCCTGATGTCCTCCACGGTCAGCTATCACCGCCCACCACCGTCCCCGCCCTTGTCCTTCACAGGACCCCCTACGACCTTCTGCCCTCCACCCTGACCTCCTCGGCCACCCCATCGATGTCCCCCTTCAACCCCCGATCTCCTTACCCCTCCCCCCACCCAACCCCCAATGATTCCCTCCCTTCTCTCCGTTCCTCGGCTGCGGCTTGGAGCTGAAGGTCTACTCGCCCGACAGTCAGCCAGTCTCTCAATCTGGCTGGCTGCAGCCCGGGAAACCGAGTCCGCAAATGATAATCAGTTCCTGCCGTTAAAATCTGAGGGAAACCACAAAACTATCCTCCCCGTTCCCGGCCCACCTCCGGTTAATATCAGATCCCATGAGTCATATAAATGTCATGTTGTGCCAGGACCCAGCTAGAAAATATAAAAATCAAATTCCTTCAAAAATTATCATTGGTGATAAAATATAAATGAAATGAACGGTCCAAGGCCTTATTTGTTCATTAAACAATCATTTGGACTCGCAACTAATTAAAAAAATAAATTCCTTGGAAGTAAGGTGCTTTTTATTTTATTTTTGCTGAGATCCCAACTGTCTAGTTTCTCCTCTTGTCTCCCTGGGCTATGGTTTGTCAGCAGCCCAGAGGATGGATGAACTTTTTCCAGATGTTCAACACTACTGCTTTAAACTAACCACAAGACAGCAGTCCAGTGACATCTAAACTTTAACTTACCCGCATCCACAATCCCCTCATCCTCCACACCACGGGAAGGTGATAGCCATTATTGTTTTTTAATCTTTTATTGTGGGGGGACGGAGGGGCGGCGGGAAAACAATTCTCCTTTCTATCATAAAATTTCATTGAACACAGCATCAAAAAAAAATATCAGTTTTACTTTATATAGCTATTATTTGCAGGTGAATGATCAAAATGTAGTATCCATTTAGTTCTTTTCATTATAAATACGTCTGATTTCTGTGAGTGCTTTATTTTCATATTAATCTTAAGAATTTATCTAAGATGCTGCCTCTTCTCCTATTTTCAATTTGCATAACGGCCATCAATTAATCATGTGGATACACTCGGGCTGTTGATTAATAACTTGAAAATATTCAAAGAATATATATTAGTCTGTGAATGTGAAAGCATTCGCGATTAACAAATTTCAGTGTGTATGTAACCACATTGGTTTGCTGTAACTATCTAACATTTTGACAACACAGTGCCAGAAAGATTAAGTATATCAGTTTTAAATGGTTAACTGCTGCACTGAACAGACTGCTAGCCTTGTCCTCCGATTATAAATCGCCGTGCTTAATCCCCGTGAACTATCTCCATTGCTAAATTTAAAAAGATCAATTTCTGTTCTCACCTTAAGTGATTTCTGGTCTTCCACTAGAAAGTATTTGAGTTAGTGACGATCAACCAAGACTGTTGAATTTAACGTTATGGACTGGATTTTCAGCTTTTGAGATTTCGGGACGGTAATGGTGGTGGGGCATGGCGGTCCTGATACCATCTGGAAAAAGTTTGCGCCCTCGTCTGCAAATTTCACCAAAAAATGAGGATCCATGATTGGGGGTGCTAAATCAGGCATTACACAAGGAACTTTGTGCGCAGACGTGTTTCAATGTTCTCGGGCGCAGTCGGTAGTTTAGAGTCCGGTGGTTTCCTGCGCGCATTCGTAGATGACCAAGCCCACTTCTGAGACTTCGGCAGAGATGACGCAACAAGAGAGTAGGCAGCATGCCAGAAGATTCTCTGCAGAGGCTGCTGAGTCCTTAGTGCAGGCCATTGAAAGGAGGTGGCCTGCACTCCATCTGGTTGGGGGAGAGAGGACATTGCCCAGCATTTTTAAGAGAATCTGGCAGGAGATCGCACAGGAGGTGTCAGAGGCAGACACGGTGGCCAGAACTGACACACAATGCTGCAAAAAGTTCAACGACCTCACAAAGGTCATCAGGGTGAGTACCCTTCACATTTATGTAGGCCTACCATGCTCCCAAGATCAATATCTCACACAATGTTTAGTCTTTGATTGAGATACCCCTTCTCAGTGTGTTGTAGGCCATGGTGTGGGTTGTAGAATGCATCAGAAAGCTGGAGGCTCACTTCTCCAGCCATTGACTCTGCATTCAGGATGCACCTACCCTCTTGCATCCTAATCAATGTCAAGCCTCCTCGCACTGCACTCCCACTGCTAATAGGCATTTCATAAAACATCACCCTGAGCCATTATGCTTCCTGCCTCTCCTCTCCTCCCAATCTTTGAAAAACCTCCACACAGATTGAAGTGAAGACATTTGCACATCCACACAGTGGCAGCTATTGAACTATGGAAGGCACACGTGGCACAACAGGATGTGGACCCTTATAGAACCCTTCTTATTGTTCGTATTACAGGCCAAGCTCTTACACAACAGACGGGAGCGAGGATGAACAGGAGGCGGACAGCTGCAGCTGCTGGACCTAACGGATGCGGAACAGTGAGCCTCGGCCCTCATGAGCACCCCAGATCGGACAGTGGCCGGAGGCGATGCCGAGCCCCCTTTGGGTAAATGGACACATGACTGATGTGACTTCCTTGACCCCTGATATGAAGTGGTGTAGCCCCTTTACATGTCCAATGCCACCTTCCTGCTATCACCCTGACCCCTCCCCTGCTGCTAACCACACGTCTGTTGTTTTTTATTTGCAGATGACCAGCCACAAGCGCGACCACCTTCTTGGGAGCCATCTACATCTGGCCAGGGGGAGGCGATGAGGGAGGGGATGAAAGCGTGCTGCCTGGACCTCACAGCCCAGTGGTCGCCCATCTGCCGACACTACATATGAGGTCGAAACCAATTTCCCGGGGTTTGAGGACTCTGAGGCTCCTGGCCCCAATCGCCTACAGAAACGCCGAGTGGGAGGGGAAGCTCGGAGGCCAGCTCCCTGGAGGGGAGGAATTGTCCTGCAGAAGAACAGGCAGATTTGGACCTGGACTGTGTCCAGGGAGAACACAGAGGTGCACCGCGATCTCATGCGTGCATTGGGTAGGATCACCGAGAGCATAGACAAACTTGCTGTGAGTGTTGCAGAGGCTGCCTCACGCATTGTCGGTGCATCTCAGGACTCCAGCGACGCTATCCTTGCCCACTCACAGAAACAGGTGGCCTCCAGCAGCAATAGTGGCATGCCAGAGTGTGTGGTGCCTGCCATTGATCTTGTCGCAGCAGCTATCGCATTGCAGGCACAAGCTATGATGCAGCTTGGTGATGTCATGAGGCACTGACTGGTGCCATCCTCTCTGTCTTCCCTGCTGTCCAATGGAGAAGTGATGGTACCGAAGCAAGCCAGCAGGTTGTGGTGACAGATTGTGCTCTGGATGCTGAGGCCCAGCCCCGTCTGAGGTTCAATGGTCCCCAGGAAATGGAAGATGCTGTCCTTCCTCAGGACGACAGCATTCTGGCTCCTACTGTTAAGTATGGAAGAGCTCCACAAGACTGAGTACCAAGAGCTAAAACTGATGTGATCTTAGTCTCTTTAATACAACTCTAGAGTGCCTAAGCAGCATGGTAGGCAACCTTTTATACTCCCTTGCACAGGGTGTGCAGGCGACCCTTGGGCCTCCAACAGTTGTGCCCTCTGGTGGCAAGTCTTACAGAGTTACAATGTTTACATACATAACACCTACCACTGACTCTTCCACCATGCACCTTACGCAGTCCACACCCGAGTCATCTGAGACCGCTTCTGCTGAAGCTGAGGCACAGCAGTCCGTAGCCAGGCCTTCCAGGCACAGAGGTAGTCCAGGGCGTCGTGCTGTGCCATCTGCAGTGTCTGCCCTCCTAACACAGCAGCCATCAAGCAGCCTTGCTGTAGGCACTGAGACCTGATTGAGGAGGAGCAGCAGGCATGGGAGGGGATGAAGGGGGAGAAATCGAAGGGCAAGTCCTATTAAGGGGTGGGACATCTTTCTGCAGATGCATTGCTATATTATGAGTAAAAAGTTGTTTTTTAATAATGCACTTGTTAAGTTACTTGCAGCAGAATACTGTTTATTGTATCATGCGGTTCTGAGAGTTTATTGTATCATTTGGTTTTGTTGGGGGTGACTTGTTTGTTAGCTGTTTGCATAAAAATATCACTTTGACCCTTTGCTGTTGGTGTCGTGTGTATTATTCAAAAGCTCAGCGTATATGTGCCTTTATGGTGGCACATAGCATGGCCAGTATTAGATGCATCCCTCAGCTTCTTCCATTCAACCAAATCATTATAAGTTGGCGACATGCAGCTCTTGCTCTGGCAGCATCTGGATGCTGCCTTCCCATGGATGGGGTGGATGGGGATCGCTGTGCAATCGGGGCCTCGCCAGGCTCCTCCTCCTAAGGTGGGACTCCAATCCCCACTGGCAATGCCTGGCCACTCATGATGTGCAGTATGCAGCACACCTCAATGAGTTCATTGAGGGGAGTATTGAAGGCTGCCTCCAGAGCGGTCTGGGCATTGGAAGTGCTGCTTGAACACCCCAATTTTCTGTTTGATAATTCTGCGGATGGCTGCATGGCTCTCATTGTAGTGCTGCTCAGCTTCTGTGGTGGGATTGTGGAGGGGATCATGAGTCTGGTGACTAGGCCTTATCATTTGTCCCCGATCAGCCAGCTGTGCCCTTCCCTTTGTCGCTGAAACATTTGTGAGACACTGCTCTCACGCAAGATGAAAGCATCACGTGCGCTCCCTGGATAGCGGCCATTCACTGCGAGGATGTGCTGTGTGTGGTCATACACCAGCTGGATGTTTAGGGTATGGTATCCCTTTCAGTTTCTGAATACCTCTGCGTTGTCGAATGGTGCTCGCAAGGTGATGTATGTGCAGTCAATGGCTCCTTCAACCCTCAGGAATCTACAATTCTGCCAAACCCACATGCCCTCTCATTCTGGCTCTCCCTGCTCATTGGAAACTTTATGAAGTCAATGCTGTGGGCGTACAGTGCCTTTGTGACATGGCGAATGCAGCAATGTGTAGCCAATTGAGAGATGCTGCATATGTCCCCTGCTGCTGCCTTAGAAGGAGCCAGAGGCATAGGAGGCCAGCGCCACAGTCACCTTCACTGCGACGGGCACCACAATCCTGTTGGCGCTGGAAGGCTGTAGGTTTGCCTGTAGGAGCTGGCATATATCTGTCAGAACTTCCTTTTGAAAGCGCAGCCTTCTCACACACTGCTCCTCCGAGAGCTGGAGGTATGAGCATTGTTGCCTTTAAACCCGTGGGGGGTAAGGACTCATCCCCAGATGTCTTCGGCCTCTCTTCATCTCTGGACCAATATGGCCAGGAGCCCTTCCTCTAGCTTGATGCCACCTGGCAGTTGCAACCAGCATGATACACTGGCGAACTAGTAATACCCCCATTAAATTCTCTCACTGACCTTGTAAGGACACTCTAATGGCAGATAAAACTGCCGTTTGCAAGTTGGAGCTTCACATAGCATGCTGTGCGCAACCATTGCAGTCAATGTGACCTGCGATGTAGGATCCTCATCCCTCCATTTAAATACACTGCCAATCCCACTTGCTGCATCTTGGGAATGCCTGTTTTTTCAGACGTTTCCTGGGGCGAGCATTTAGTGAAGCATTAGGGCCAAATTTTGCAACCGGGGCGCTAGCGCAGTGTTGCACAATGATTGATGTCATGATCGCAGTGAAACTAGAGGGTGGGGCGGTAAGTTTTTGCACCACCGCAAACCATGAACCGAATTTGCCGGCTGGACGGTAAAAGCTGGATGCCTGTCGTTACGCCGAGAAACACCCTTTACCGTCTGTCCGGGGCGTAAACAGGCACAACCGAGCCAAAAATCCAGCCGAAATATGTCTAACTGGTTTTATTAGGCTGGATAAGAGCTGTGCATTCCAATTGTGTACAAGGACTTTCTAATTAAAGTCAAGCTGCCTCATGAAAATTTGCCAGGTGTCAGCCTTGGCTCAGTTGTAGCACTCTCGTCTCAGAGTCAGAAGGCCGTGGGTTCAAGTGCCACTCCAGACACGTAAATAAATAATTTAGGTTAACACTTCAGTGCAGTATTGAGAGATTCCTGCACTATCGGAGGTGCCGTCCTGCAAATGAGATGTTAAACCGATGCCCAGTCTGCCCTCTCAGGTGGGCGATAAAGATCTCTTGCACTTTTCGAAGAGAGGCAGATGTTCTGGCCAAATTGTATCCCTCAACCAACATCACTAAGAGATTATTTGATCATTATATCTCATTGCTGCTTGTGGGACTTTGCTGTGCCCAAAGTGGCTGCCATGTTTCCTACATCATACCAGTGACTACACTTCAAAAAGTACTTCATTGGCTATAAAGTGCTTTCTTTTGTGTAAGCTGCTTTCTTTCTTTTTTTAGTTTGGAAAGAGAAAAGAGCTACGACAGGTATGAGTCATTTCCATCAAGGTGATATCATGTGAAGATGATACATTGATGTATTTTTGGGGTGATTTATCTTATTGTATCATGTTTTTGTAAAGCAACAAAGAAGATTATCCAAACATAAAGATAACCAGCCGTTATCTTTAAATAGGTCAAGCTAAAAAGAAATGCCTGCACAGCAGTCACAGTATTAAAGAACTCCCCCAGTGGTTCATTAACTTTAGAAAGTAAGCTGAGCCATAGAGACCCCAGGAATAAACCATGCCCTGCTCTCCATTCTGTGTGAAAGCTGATTGCTGGAGGTAGAAGGGTTACATTCAGCCGAGGATTAGAGCGGTAAAATTGGACAGTGTTCCAATTTCTGATGCTTGTCCAGCAATCTCTGTTGGAAGAACACATGTGAACATCAGGTGAGAACAGGATCAGGCTCAGCTGTGATTCGCTCGATGTTTGAAGGTCCTGCTGACACTTCAGTGTCAATTTTTCAAATCCGCTCTTCCAACCCTGACTTTCGGCCACTTATTAGGAATTCAGCACCGAGATGAGCAGGCACCAAGGGATTTAAGATTTTCTTTCCATTAAAATAAACAACCTCCCCACCCAGATTTCCGATGTTGTGCTTCCCAGAGGACAAAGCTCCACACCATTGGTGTGAATTCATAGAATTAACCCTTAACTGTCTGCTGAGGAGGGTGAGAACTTACACCCCACACACTTATAGGGAGAAGCGGTCTTACCTTAACTTGTCTGATAACACGTGCCTTAGGAGACTGCGCTTCCAGAAAGATGTCATTAGTGAAATATGCCAGCTCATTAGGGGAGATCTGCAGCCTTCCAGCACCATCAGGAATGCACTGTCCATTGAGATCAAGGTCACTGCAGCACTTTCCTTCTACGCATTGGGTTAATAGAAACATAGAAACATAGAAAATAGGTGCAGGAGTAGGCCATTCAGCCCTTCCAGCCTGCACCGCCATTCAATGAGTTCATGGCTGAACAAGCAACTTCAGTACCCCATTCTTGCTTTCTTGCCATACCCCTTGATCCCCCTAGTAGTAAGGACTTTATCTAACTCCCTTTTGAATATATTTAGTGAATTGGCCTCAACTACTTTCTGTGGTAGAGAATTCCACAGGTTCACCACTCTCTGGGTGAAGAAGTTTCTCCTCATCTCAGTTCTAAATGGCTTACCCCTTATCCTTAGACTGTGACCCCTGGTTCTGGACTTCCCCAACATTGGGAACCTTCTTCCTGCATCTAACCTGTCCAAACCAGTCAGAATTTTAAACGTTTCTGTGAGGTCCCCTCTCATTCTTCTGAACTCCAGTGAATACAAGCCCAGTTGATCCAGTCTTTCTTGATAGGTCAGTCCCACCATCCTGGGAATCAGTCTGGTGAATCTTCGCTGCACTCCCTCAATAGCAAGAATGTCCTTCCTCAAGTTAGGAGACCAAAACTGTACACAATACTCCAGGTGTGGCCTCACCAAGGCCCTGTACAACTGTAGCAACACCTCCCTGCCCCTGTACTCAAATCCCCTCGCTATGAAGGCCAACATGCCATTTGCTTTCTTAACCGCCTGCTGTACCTGCATGCCAACCTTCAATGACTGATGTACCATGACACCCAGGTCTCGTTGCACCTCCCCTTTTCCTAATCTGTCACCATTCAGACAATAGTCTGTCTCTCTGTTTTTACCACCAAAGTGGATAACCTCACATTTATCCACATTATACTTCATCTGCCATGCATTTGCCCACTCACCTAACCTATCCAAGTCACTCTGCAGCCTCATAGCATCCTCCTCGCAGCTCACACTGCCATCCAACTTAGTGTCATCCGCAAATTTGGAGATACTACATTTAATCCCCTCGTTTAAATCATTAATGTACAATGTAAACAGCTGGGGCCCCAGCACAGAATCTTGCGGTACCCCACTAGTCACTGCCTGCCATTCTGAAAAGTACCCATTTACTCCTACTCTTTGCTTCCTGTCTGACAACCAGTTCTCAATCCACGTCAGCACACTACCCCCAATCCCATGTGCTTTAACTTTGCACATTAATCTCTTGTGTGGGACCTTGTCAGGCCTCAGCTGGCGACATTTGCGCTATATCTCAGCATGCCACACATTGCTGCATTCGACAAGTGACTGAAGCCCTTTACGCACGCAGGGTGGGCTTTATCAGCTTCCCTATGACCAGGGAGGCACAGACTGAGAGGGCTCTAGGATTCTCCAAAATTGCAAACTTCCCCAAGGTGCAGGGAGCAATAGACTGTATGCACATCGCGATGCGGGCACCTTTTCAGGATGCAGAGATTTTTCGGAACTGAAAGGGATTCCACTCTCTGAATGTGCAACTCATTGTTGACCACCAGCAAATTATAATGGCAGTAAATGCAAAATTTTCGGGCAGCATCCATGATGCTCACATGCTGCCTGAGAGTGCTGTATCTGACATGTTTACCAGTCAGCCACAAGGTCAATGCTGGATGCTTGGTGACAAAGAATATGATCTCGTCACCTGGCTGATGACCCCACTGCGTAACACCCAGACAGAAGCCGAGAAGCGATACAATGAGAGCCACATAGCCACACGCAATATCGTCGAGACTACCATTGGAGTGCTTAAGTAGCGCTTTAGATGCCTGGACCACTCAGGAGGTGAGTTACAATACCACCCTGAGCAGGTAGCTCAATTCGTGGTGGTGTGCTGCATGCTGCACAACTTGGCTATCAGGAGGGGACAAGAATTGCCAGAAGGGACTGCCGGTCCACCTCAGGAGAGAGAGGAAGAGGAGGACGAGGAGGTAGATGCTGACTTCGGGGCAGACAATCAGGCTGACAATGAAACCATACCACCGTTCCCCTCTAGTCCGCAATAAAGGGCCTGTAGTGGCTACATAGCTGCAAGACTCTTACGTCAGCAGCTCATAAATGAGCGCTTTGCTTGAAATAACATTGGTGGTATTTACAAAGCTGCAAGACTGCTGTGTCTGCAGCTCATAAATGAATGGTGTGCATTACCTTGGTGACAGTTAAAGTTTAAGTTGATTCAAGTGACATTGAATTATCCCCTTTCATGTTAAGGAATCACCAGTGTGTAAAGGTGCAGCTATCTGAGACAATGCGCAACAAGATTATGTGAAATAAAAAGCATTTAATGAGAAGATTTGCATAAAATCATAATTATAACTGTAAAAAAACATCACACCCCACCCCACAACAAATTTATAACATTTATATCATTCATTACATTTTTAACATTTCCAACAAAACTTCATAAACATAGAACACAAATGCAAAAAAACAAGGTACCCCCATCCCCCCTTCCCCCAAACCTCCCAACAAAATAGCAACAACATAAAAATACTGTGACCAATACAACTCCTGTGGCCATGCACCTCACTTTCCTTTCCCTCCGCCGCTTCTCCTCCCCACCTCTACCCCTTCCCCTTCCCCTCACAACTCCAAGCCGCCTTGCCGAATTGCTCCTCAGGCGCTGCTTCATTGATGAGCATGACGGCAGAACCGCTGGTTGGCTGGATACTGGAGAGGACGGTCTCAAGGAGGGAACGTCCTCCGAGCCAGAAGCAAGACCTTCCTCCTGGCTCGCATGTGTCACTGTCAATAGGTGTGCGGCACCCTAGGGTGCAGTGCCGCGCTCCGGGAATATTGGTAGCCCTCTGGCACCAGTGTTCCTGGCTATCACCTCCAAGGTCTCCGCCATCCATGGCATGTACTCGGTCATGGTGGCGGACATGCTGGCCAGCTATTGGGATGTGCCCCCCATTGTCTGGAGGATCTGCTGACCTGTGTCAACACTCCTCCTGGACAAGTGTACCATGTTCTCGCTCAGATCTGCCACTCGTGGAGCAGTCCTGCTGCGTCGAACCAACCCCCGCAGGATCCGCGCCGTCATGGAGACACTTGGGGTGCCCTGCTGCAAGGTGCTTGGGCCCACTACCTCCACGGTGGAGGAGGACATGGCCGCAGGAACACTAGATGTTATCGGGGTTGCATAAATGATGGAGCTTGTCGGTGCAGGTTCCTCAAAGTCGGCACTATCATCAGTGAAGAAGGTACCCTGCAGCTCCATGAGTGAGATTCGGGGCTCCTCACCACCAGATTGATGATCGCCCGGCGAGTCCGGCACCGCACCCGTAGCTTCTTGGCTCGTTGATGTTGCAAGGGGCTGCGCTGCTGGCTGAGCTACAAAACATAAATGAGGTTATTAGAGGAGAAGGCAGTGCTAGGGTCACAGGGTGATTCAAACGCTACACAAAGCATATGCACGACAAAAATACTACCGCTCTCAAAATCATCACAGACATCACATTTCATGAACAAATTCTTCATTACAATGATTTTCATGAGGCCATCATTATTTAGATAACATTTTTATCAATCATCTATCATATATCATTGTTCGAATATGAGTGGGTGTGGCATCTATTGACTTGACATCACGCAATGATGTATACTTTACGCATGTGGCATCATATCAGGTTCTGTTGCTGCTTGCGTGGCCGACCAGGGGTGGCTCCCCACTAGTGCTAGCACCCGCTCCGCGATGTCTGTCAGATCGTTGATGACTGGTGGTCGCTGCTCGGCCCTATTCTTCGAAAGCTTCTTCTGCAAAAGGTAACAGCAGCATGACATGGCATGACATCATTGCATGAGATCATTGCTAGGTACTGTCACAGAGACTGATACAAGACATAACCAACAGATGTAATCATGATTATTATGATAATTATCATTATTTACCTAAAGACATATACCGCAAACACAGGCTTTGAGTAAAACATTCCCGGTATATGTGCAAGACATCACATCTGATTTGAATCACTCATTACACTTACAATTCAAATTATATAAATATATAAGTAAATGTAAATAAATGTAATACTTACTCTGGCAGATTTGACAAGGTCGTTCCAGCGCTTGCGGCACTGGTTGCCCTCATGCATCTCGTTTGTCGCCGACGAGACCACCTCGGCTATGTCAGCACAAATCTTCTGGTAAACCATTGGGGTAGGCTTCCCATGCCCACCCCGGGTCAGTTGAACCCAGCGTGACTCCACTTCCTGCAGGAGGGAGGCATTTGCCTCATCGGAGAATCTCTGAGCTCATTTTTGTCCACCCACTTCTAGTTCCTCTCCCACCTCACTGCTCTCGCCAGTGTTCTTACCCTCCACATTGTGCTGTGTCACCTCCTCCATGCCTTCCAACTTAATTTTTTTTTCCCCAAAATCTCCATGCAAACAAAGTTATTTGCGCTCTCAATTCTTTTTACTGCTGCTAAATCTCATTCCTACCTCCCATGACAAACAACCACACAACACACCCACACATCCTTTCAGTTCCTGTCTGCTCCCCCTTTCTGTCTCTTGCTCCTCTTCTGCACATGTATTGATGACCCCTGACCTCCTGAAACAGGGAAAACGACCACTGCCACGGCGTTGCTATGGACGCTGACATTTTACGGCAGAAGGGCAAAACATTTACCGCTAACATCCATTTCACATTGATGAGGGTAATGCCCATTTTATAAAGTGGAAAATTGGGGTTTTGAAAATGGGGAATAATCTGGCGATCTCAAAACCCATAATAAATGCTAACCTTGGAATAATGCCCATTTTTGGGCGATCTGCACAATAATGGAAAGTCTAGCCCATGGCCTTGCCAGCTGGCTCATGAGTCCCTTACGCAATCGCCTTACAGAAGCCGAGAAGCATTACAACGAAAGCCACATAGCTACATGCAATGTCATTGAAAAGACAATTGGAGTGCTCAAGCAGCACTTCACTGGACCACTCTGGAGGAAGCCTACAATACCACCCAGACGAGGTCGCTGAGTTTATTGTGGTGTGCTGCATGTTGTATAACCTAGCTATAAGGAGAGGACAACAATTGCCAGATGGCGCTGCCGGTCCACCTCAGGAAGGAGTGGAGGCAGAAAAGGCAGACCACGAAGAGCAGGAGGAGAAGGGGGAGGAGGTTGGTGAGGGCCTCGGGGAAGACAATCAGCCTGGTGATGAATCCAAGGTCACAGCTCCACCCCCCCCCCCCTGCTCCCCACCACACCCCGGAAGACTGGAGAAACCCCATGGGAGTTACGCAGCTGCAAAACTGTTGCACCTGCAGCTCATAAATGAACGCTTTGCATGAACTTATATTGGGGTCGGTCACAGTTACAGTTGCAGTTATGGTTAGACAACAGTTGCATTTGCATTGAGTTACGTTTTAACCTTGCCTGGTCTGGCCTGGCCTGGCCATTGTTCTACAACAGTTGCATTATTGTTTTAACTTAACTTACGTTATTAGAAGACACTGCACAACAATTGTAAACATAGAAACATAGAAAATAGGTGCAGGAGCAGGCCATTCAGCCCTTCGAGCCTGCACCACCATTCAATATGATTATGGCTGATCCATGCAACTTCAGTACCCCATTCCTGCTTTCTCTCCATACCCCCTGATCCCTTTAGCTGTAAGGGCCACATCTAACTCCCTCTTGAATATATCCAACAAACTGGACGCGACAATTTTCTGTGGTACTGAACTCCACAGATTCACCACTCTCTGGGTGAAAAAGTTTCTCCTCATCTCAGTCCTATATGGCTTACTCCTTATCCTTAGATTGTGACCCCTGTTCTGGACTTCCCAACATCGGGAACATTCTTCCTGCATCTAACCAGTCCAGTCCCGTCAGAATTTTATATGTTTCTATGAGATCCCCTCTCATTCTTCTAAATTCCAGTGCGTATAAGCCTAGCCTGTAGTGTATGAATAAGGAGTCTGACCAGATACTGTGAGCTCAAAGTAAAGTGTGACCTTAGACTTTTATTGCAGGTCTCCCGAGTGCCTCTCCAGCCTGTGAGGTCTTCTTAAGTACAGGTGCTCCCAAGGGAGTGAGGGATCCCTTGGGACTCCAGGGGATGAGCCCTCTGGTGGCTACACAAGGTATTTACAGGTTTACATATATAACAACATTCCGCCCCCAAAGTCAATAGTATAACTATTTACAAGGTGAGTCGATCTGGGGCCTTTCTTTCCCCAGTTGATAGTCTCGGTGCAAATGCTGGTTTTGGTGAGTCGTTTGTTGGGTCCTTGTTGGGCTGCTATGCAGCTGGCCTTGCTGGGCTGCCTGGTATTGTGAGTCCTGCTGTGCTGCTGCGAGTGATGGGTTATGTTTCGTGGTCAACCGCTGGGTCGGTTGCCTCTTCTGTGTGTGTTGGGAGGTCGAAAAAGGTAGGGTCTAATGTTGGTTGCTCTGCATAGTCCGTGAATCTGAGTTTGGTTTGGTCCAAGTATTTCCTGTAGATGAGTCCATTTGAAAGTTTGACCTGAAACACCCTACTCCCTTCTTTGGCCACGACAGTGCCAGGAAGCCACTTGGGACCTTGTCCATAGTTCAATACAAATGCAGGATCATTAATCTCAACTTCGCGTGATACATTGGCACTATCATGATATGTACTTTGTTGAAGCCGCCTGCTCTCTACCTGTTCGTGTAGATCAGGGTGGACTAACGAGAGCCTTGTCTTAAGGTCCCTTTTCATGAACAGTTCAGCGGGTGGAATCCCAGTGAGCGAGTGGGGTCTCGTGCAGTAACTAAGCAGGACTCGGGATAGGCGAGTCTGCAGTGAGCCTTCAGTTACCCTCTTCAAGCTCTGCTTGATTGTCTGCACTGCTCTCTCTGCCTGACCATTGGATGCTGGTTTGAACGGGGCAGATGTGATATGTTTTATCCCATTGCGGGTCATGAACTCTTTGAATTCGGCACTGGTGAAACACGGCCCATTGTCACTCACGAAGACATCAGGCAGGCCATGCGTGGCAAACGTGGCCCGCAGGCTTTCAATGGTGTCAGCGGAAGTGCTTGCCGACATTATCTCACATTCAATCCATTTGGAGTATGCATCTACAACCACTAGAAACATTTTTCCAAAGAACAGGCCTGTATAGTCGACAAGAATCCTAGACCACGGTTTGGAGGGTCAAGACCATAAACTTAGTGGCGCCTCCCTAGGTGCATTGCTTAACTGTGAGCATATGTTACATTTTTGCACGCAGGACTCTAAGTCCGCATCGATACCGGGCCACCAGACGTGGGATCTGACTATTGCTTTCATCATTACAATGCCTGGGTGGGAACTGTGGAGATCACTAATGAAAGTGTCCTTTCCCTTTTTTGGTACCACTACCCGATTACCCCACAGAAGGCAGTCTGCCTGTATAGACATTTCATATTTGCGCTGCTGGTACGGCTTTATATCTTCCTGCATTTCTAATGGAACACTGAACCACTCCCATGAAACACAGTTTTTATACTAAGGACAGTAAGGGGTCCTGGCTCGTCCAGGTTCTAATCTGTCGGGCGGTAACAGGTGATTGTTCTGTCTCGATGTTTCCATTACCATAACTAAATCTGCAGGCTGTGCCATTTCCATCCCCGTGGTGGGCAATGGCAGCCCACTGAGAGCATCGGCACAGTTTTCTGTGCCTGGCCTGTGGTGGATGGCGTAGTTGTATGCGGATAACGTGAGCACCCATCTCTGGATGCGGGCCGATGCATTCGTATTTATCCCTTTACTTTCTGAAAAGAGGGATATCTATCAGTGACTTATGGTCAGTTTCCAATTCAAATTTGAGCCCAAACAGATATTGATGCATTTTGTTTACCCCATAAACACACGCTAACGCTTCTTTTTCAATCATGCTGTAGGCCCTCTCAGCCTTAGACAGTCTTCTGGATGCATAAGCAACCGATTGCAATTTCCCAAATTCATTAGCTTGTTGCAATACACACCCGACACTGTATGACGACGCATCACATGCTAGTACCAAACGCTTACATGGATCATACAACACAAACAATTTGTTTGAGCATAACAGTTTTCTAGCTTTTCCAAAGGCATTTTCTTGATTTTTACCCCATACTCATTCGTCTCCTTTATGCAGTAAAGCATGCTGTGGTTCTAACAGTGTGCTGAGACCCAGTAAGAAGTTACCAAAGTAGTTTAGGAGTCCTAGAAACGACTGCAGCTCTGTCACGTTCTGTGGCCTCGGTGCGTTCTCGATTGCCTCCGTCTTCGAATCGGTGGGCCTGATGCCATCAGCTCTGATTCTTTGCCCCAGGAACTCCACTTCAGGCACCAGGGAAACGCACTTCGAGCATTTTAACCTGAGCCCACACGATTAAGCTGACTAAGAACCTCCTCCAGGTTCTGCAGATGTTCAACTGTGTCCCGACCTCTAACCAAGATGTCGTCCTGGAACTTTCCACGTTTCTCTGGAATATCGCTGAGGCTGCTCAAATCCCAAATGGGCATCTGTTGTAAAAGAAGAGACTTTTGTGCGTGTTGATGCAGGTGAGGCCCTTCGTTGATTCCTCCAGCTCCTGCGTCATGTAGGCAGAGATCAAGTCCAGCTTCGTGAAAGTCTTTCCTCCCGCCAGTGTCGCAAAAAGGTTATCTGCCTTTGGTAGTGGGTATTGATCCTGCAGGGAGAAACGATTGATAGTTACTTTATAATCACCACAGATTCTGACGGTGCTGTCTGCCTTGAGGACTGGAACAATCGGACTGGCCCAGTTGTTGAATTCGATCGGCGGAATGATGCCCTCTCGTTGCAGCCGGTCCAGCTCGATCTCCACCCTCTCGCTCATCATGTACGGCACTGCTCTCGCCTTGTGATGGATGGGTCGCGCCCCCAGAATTAGGTGGATCTGCACTTTTGCCCCTTGGAACTTCCCTATGCCTGGTTCGAACAGCGAAGGGAACTTGTTTAGGACCTGGGCACATGAAGTGTCGTCAGCGGGCAAGAGCGCTCGGACTTCGTCCCAGTTCCAGCGTATCTTCCTCAACCAGCTCCTGCTGAGCAGCGTGGGGCCATCGCCCGGTACCACCCAGAGTGGTAACTTGTGCATCGTTCCATCGTAGGAGACCTTTACAATATCACTCCGATTACAGGAATCAGTTCCTTTGTGTAAGTTCTCAGTTTAGTGCGAATGAGAGTCAGGACTGGCCTTGAGGCCTTGCTGCACCACAATTTATCGAAAGTCTTTTTGCTCATAATGGACTAGTTCACGCCCGTGTCCAGCTCCAATGACACCGGAAGTCCATTTAATTCAACCTTCAGCATTATCAGGGGACACTTTGTGGTAAATGTGTGCACCCCATATACCTCTGCCTCCTCGGTCTGAGGCTCTAGTTCGTCGTGATCCACCGTAGATCTGTCCTCCTCTGCAACATGGTGGTTTTCAGGATTAGCAAGGTTTGCAGCTCGCCTGCACATACGTTGGAGGTGTTCCATTGTTCCACAGCCCTTGTAAAGGTATCCTTTGAAACGTCATGAATGGAAATGATGATCACCCCCACAGCGCCAACAAGGTGTTAATGGCCTAGCATTCATCACCCTTGAAGGTGGACTCAGACATCTGCAAACGTGCCTATGCAAAAATGTGAGGCCTGCCCTGTACGTTACGATTTGAAAACAACATTACTTTGTTCACAGTACTTGTAGGAGCACTCGGTTGCTGAGAGATTTGCTTGTTATTGTCATTGGTGGCGATGATGCCTGGGCTATCGCTATGGCTTTACTCAAGGTCCGGGTCTCTACAGTCAAAAGTTTGCGAAGTATTACTTCATGGCCAGTGCCAAGTACAAAGAAGTCCCTGAGTATGTGCTCCAAATATCCTTCAAATTCGCAATGTCCTGCAAGGCGTCTTAGCTTGGCAACATAGCTTGCCACTTCCTGACCTTCAGACCTCTTGCACGTGTAGAAACAGTACCTTGCCATCAGAACGCTTTCCTTCGGGTTCAGATGCTCCCGGACCAGTGTACACAAATCGTCATATGGAGCAAGCAGATTTTTCATGAGGCCATACATTGGTGCCCCGCAAGCGGTGAGGAGAATCGCCCTTCGTTTGGCAGCATTCGCTTCTCCTTCCAGCTCGTTGGCCACGAAGTATTGGTTGAGTCGCTCCACGAAGGTTTCCCAATCATCTCCCTCTGAAAATTTCTCCAGGATGCCCACTGTTCTCTGCATCGTTGAGGTAGGGTTCATCATCTGTAACTCGTCGCCAGTTGTAGTGTATGAATAAGGAGTCTGACCAGATACTGTGAGCTCAAAGGAAAGTGTGACCTTAGTCTTTTATTGCAGGTCTCCCGAGTGCACCTCAGGCCTGTGAGGCCTCCTTAAGTACAGGTGCTCCCAAGGGATTGTGGAATCCAGTTTTTCTCCATATGTCAGTCCTGCCATCCCGCGAATTAGTCTGGTGAACCCTCAATAGCAAGCTCTTCCTTCCTCAGATTAGGAGACCAAAACTGCACACAATATACCAGGTGTGGTCTCACCTAAGCCCTGTACAACTGCAGTAAGACCTTCCTGCTCCTATACTCAAATCCTCTCGCTATGAAGGCTAGCATGCCAATTGCTTTCTTTACTACCTGCTGTCGTTGCATGCCTACCTTCAGTGACTGATGTACCATGACACCCAGGTCTCGTTGCACCTAACCTTTTACTAATCTGTCACCATTCAGATAATAATCTGCCTTCCTGTTTTTGCCACCAAAATGAATAACCTCAGATTTATCCACATTATACTGTATCTGTCATGCATTTGCCCATTCACCTAACCTGTCCAAGTCACTCTGCAGCCTCTTACCATCCTCCTCACAATCTCACTGCCACCCAGCTTAGTGTCATCTACAAACTTGGAGATATTATATTCAATTCCTTATCTAAATCATTAATGTATATTGCAAATAGCTGGGGTCCCAGCATTGAACCTTGCGGCATCCGACTAGTCATTGCCTGCCATTCTGAAAAGGACCCATTTATTCCCACTCTTTGCTTCCTGTCTGCTTCCAGTTCTCTATCCATGTCAATACATTACCCCCAGTACCATGTGCCTTAATTTTGCACACTAATCTCTTGTGTGGGACCTTGTCAAAAGCCTTTTGAAAGTCCATATACACCACATCCACTGGTTCTCCTTTATCCACTCTGCTAGTTACATCCTCAAAAAACTCTGGAAGATTTGTCAAGCATGATTTCTCTTTCATAAATCCATGCTGACTTGGACCGATGCTGTCACTGCTTTCCAAATGGGCTGCTATTACATCTTTAATAATTGATTCCAGCATTTTCCCACCAATGTCAGGCTAACCGGTCTATAATTCCCTGTTTTCTCTCTCTCTCCTTTTTATAAAGTGGGGTTACATTAGCTAACCTCCAATCCATAGGAACTGATCCAGGGTCCATGGAATGTTGGAAAATGACCACCAATGCATCTACTATTTCTAGGGCCACTTCCTTAAGTACTCTGGGATGCAGACTATCAGGCCCTGAGGATTTATTGGCCTTCAGTCCCATCAGTTTCCCTAACACAATTTCCTGACTAATAAGGATTTCCCTCAGTTCTTCCATCCCGTTAGACCCTCGGTCCCCTAGTATTTTCGTGAGGTTATTCATGTCTTCCTTAGTGAAGACAGAACCAAAGTATTTGTTCAATTGGTCTGCCATGTCCTTGTTCCCCATTATGAATTCACCTAATTCTGACTGCAAGGGACCTACATTAGGCTTCACTAACCTTTTTCTCTTCACGTATCTATAGGAGCTTTTGCAGTCAGTTTTTATGTTCCCTGCAAGCTAAAATTCATTAAAATTTTCAAAAATGTAACATTTTAACATCAACTCTAACAACCCCCACCCACCCCCAACAATCACCTAACAATAAATTTAAAAAACAATAACAATAAGAAATAACAACAATAACAACAGTAACAACAATAAAACACACGCCTCCCTACCTGCGGCCACATTTCCCTCCAGATCCTGTACCCCCCGTGTCCTAGCCCCACTCACCTGTTTTGGTCTCCGGGTAGCGAGACGAGTCTGGCGTGTAGTGGGCAATGGCATGACTTTCTGCTATGGCGGAAGTGATTGTGGCGCTATCGGCTGTCGAGGGGGATGTTGGAAGGGAAGATGAAGCTGGGGCATCGTCTTCCAAGTCAGAAGGAAGTGCTTCCTCTGGACTCGCTTGTGTGCTAGTGCTCGTGGTGTGTGAGACAGCGGCACCTTGGGGTTCAGTGCCGTGTCCCACCAATAACACATGCCGCAAGGCATCGATGGAGGCGGCCTGCGCACGCATCTCCAAGAGTATCTGCTGCGAAACCTCTACTTGCACAGCACACACCCGGGACATGTCCCTCGTGAATACCACGAATGCCTGGAAATGCTCGCGACTAATCGTGACACTCTCTTCGCACAGTGTGATCAAGCCCTCGATCCGATCAGCCAGAGAAGGCTTGTGTTCAGCTTGCTGTTCCAACCTTGGTGGGGTTGGCGTGTGCACTCTAAAACGCCTTGACATCGCCGGCTGCATGCCGCTTGGTCCCGGTACCTCTTCGGTCGAAATCGACAAAGTGGTGAATGACACCTGCAAAGGTGCAGGTGCAGGTGCAGCCTCCCTTTTCGCCTCTAGTGGTGGTTGATCTTCAAAATACAATTGAGCTTATTAGAACAGAAGGGTACACATTGCACTGCGCTGGCATACATAGGAGGAGCAGCACTACTACAATAAATGTTACCGAGAGACGTTACATATTAATGCATCATATGATAGTACATATGGTTGTACATCTATGTGGAATTCACATGTGGCCCCAGAGAGCTGTGGAGGCTGGATCAGTCGGAGATAGACAGAATGATATGTGAGTGAGGGTTTATGGGGAATGGGGAGCAGACAGAGAAGGGGACAGCTTGCCTTCCCCTGCTCTTATGTTATCAACCTGAGAGTAGCACAGAGGCTGCATGCATAACATGACATCATTCGTATATTGTATTATAAATTACGTTACATTACTTTAAAAATGCTTGATGCATGGGAGGGTTCTGCAACACCACGGGTGATGGCCGAGCGACTGTGGGTGCTCACAAGTGCCGCGGCATGTTCTTCAAGATCCATCAATTGTGACAGCTGGGCAGGGCCCCTTCCGGTGCGCCTCTGCTCCGAACGGTTGTTTGATATCTTCTTCTGCAAACGTGAAAAGAGCATGGCATAAGCTAATTGACTGGGTAATATCATGGAAAGACAACAGTTTCCAATGTTACATGCTAATAGAGTTTGTATCCACAATTGGTGCATGGTTATAACAAAGATCGGCGTGATTAGGAGCTACAACTTAACACATACATCTCTCAACTACAATCTCCATTGGACTCGACAATAACAGGAGTTAATGTCCAAAAGTGTCTCACGGCAGACAGTGAGCAAGGGCAGCTCTCCGCCAGTCCATGCTGGGTCACTGTGTAAGGGCAGGTATGTAAGAATAACAAAATTAAATTCAATCCAGGAGATTTACTATTATAATTAAAATTACAATTTTCATCAATACAATATAAAATCTGTACTTACTCTTGCCGAAGCAACCAGGCTGTTCCAGCACTTCTGGCACTGGTCAGACCCCCTCGCCTCATGAGACGCCGAGGAGACAATATCCGCAATCTCGAGGGTGATCTTATAGAAACATTTAAGATAATGAAAGGAATAGACAAGATAGAGGCAGAGAGGTTGTTTCCACTGGTCGGGGAGACTAGAACTAGGGGGCACAGCCTCGAAATATGGGGAGCCAATTTAAAACCGAGTTGAAAGGGAATTTCTTCTCCCAGAGGGTTGTGAATCTGTGGAATTCTCTGCCCAAGGAAGCAGTTGACGCTAGCTCATTGAATGTATTCAAATCACAGATAGATAGATTTTTAACCAATAAGGGAATTAAGGGTTACGGGGAGCGGGCGAGTAAGTGGAGCTGAGTCCACGGCCAGATCAGCCACGATCTTGTTGAATGGCGGAGCAGGCTCGAGGGGCTAGATGGCCTACTCCTAGATGGCCTACTCCGACTCCTGGGAGTTTCCCACGCCCACCCCGGGTTAATTGGGCCCACCAGGAGTGCATCTCCTAGACGAGGGCCTCATCTGAAAATGGCCTTGCCCTGCACCTCCCCCCTTTCACATCACTGCCGGATGAAGACATTTTCCTTTTTATATCTTTATATCTATTTTCTATATCAGTTCTTTCTCCACTATGTCTATTAGTTTCAATCTCTTTTTTTTACTTATCTGTGTATCTACAATGTTTAATCTCTTTTCTTCTCTGCTGTGCTTGTTCTGTTTCCTCCTCTCTCTCTCTCACTCTCTTCCCCTCTCTTTGCCTTCTGCGCATGTGTGGATGACCCCTGACCTCCCGAAACGCAGGAAAACCTGTTCACCATTAAAAAAATCGCATGCGCAGAAGGCCGTTGCTAGGGAAGCTTTGCCTTCCACATCTCTGGGCTATCGCTTCACCCATTTCACATCGCTGGGCTATTGCTGAGCTGAAAGTTGCAATCCAAAAAATCATCAAGGCTGGGACATCGCCCATTTTTGGGGTGAAAGCCAGAAAAATGGAAAGTCTAGCCCCATGTGCTCCTGATGATGTGTATCTCCTGAACCTCATCATCCTATTGCTTCACTTCAGAGCTATGTAGTTTCTGGTGATTTCTACTTCTAGCATTGAAAGTTAGTTTACTCTTCAGTTGGCATGCTTTCTCAAGATGCCCAGTTTTCTTCCAGTAGAAATACTCTGCCTTCACCTATGTACAGTTTTGAGCAATGTGTTGTCCCAGGCACAACTTCAATGTGCTATTACCATGGCCAAGTGCTGAGGTCTTGGGGCCCAACTGCCTTTTACTTCTATCCTGCAGGCGATTCACCTTGGCTGTCTGATGACTGGAAATGCTGCGAAATTCTCGGGAGTATTGGTCGGCCATATCCATTGATGTATCTGTCTGACAAGCTAAATCAAACATCAAGTTAGGGGTTGTCAACAACTTTCTTCGGATTGCTTCATTTTTCAACCCACAAACAAAGTGGTCACGCAATGCTCGGTCCTGAAAGTTTCCGAAATGACAGTGACTGGATAGCTGTTTTAAAGCTACAATGTACTCACTGATACCCTCGTCAATTAATTGACATATTCCAAAACGATAACTTTCAGCAATTACCAGGGGCTCAGGACTGTGGTGCTGTTCTAACTTGGTTAGAATCTCCATCAGTGGCGTGGCCTTTGGCTTGAGGGAACAAGCACATTTTTCTGGATTTCATACACCTCGGGGCCTGTCATAGTTAGGAAAATAGCCTGTTTCCTTTCTAAAACCACCCAGTTACGGTTTTCATCATCAGGGACTTTGACGATACTATTCGTGGTGAAATACATTTCTAGCCACTCCGCAAACGCTCCAAAAGACTCTCAGTTATGATCAAACTCACCCAAGAGCCTTCTTATTCCCATAGGTGTGGCCATCTGGATTCTGGCAATATCAACAGTTCAGCCAAGTGTGCTTGAAATTTATCTTGGATTTTTAGCTATTCTTCATAATAAAGAACCTCTCAAAGTCTCTTTGTTGGTTGGCAGGAACATCCACTAACAAAAATTTCAGCTAGGGAATCCAGAAATCCTATCCTCTTCGCCAATGTGATATATTATTTTGACATCACAAAGAAGCACACTACACAAGATGGCTCTTGCATAGAAACCTGTCATCATGTGACCTTGCCACCCGATCTTTTATTATTTACATCAGTAGTTGCAGTACATCAGTAGTCCACTAGGTGGAGCAGTAGTCCACTCAGGGGAGCTCTATTACAGTACCACATTTTTAGGTACGCCTGGTGCTTCTGCACTTCTCATTGAACCAAGGTTGGTCCCCTGGCTTGATGGTAATGCTAAAGTGAGGGATATGCCGGGCCATGAAGTTACAGATTGTGGTGGAATACAATTCTGCTGCTAACTTCAGCACCTTATGGATGCCCAGTTTTGAGCTGCTAGATTTGTTCTGAATCTATCTCATTTAGCATGGCGGTAGTGCCACACAACACGATAGAGGGTGAAGACAGGACATCATCTCCACAATGACTGTGCGATGATCAATGCTATCAATGCTGTCATGGACAGATGCATCTGCGGCAGGTAGATTGGTGATGACGAGTTCAAGTAAGTTTTACCCTCATGTTGTTTCTCTCACCACCTGCTGCAGGCCCTGTCTGGTAGAGTCCTTCAGGACTCAGCCAGCAGTGGTGCTACCAAGCCACTCATGGTGATGGACATTGAAATCCCCCACTGTGCCCTTGTTACCCTCAGTGCTTCTTTCATGTGATGTTCAACATGGTGGAGTAGTGATTCATCAACTGAGGGAGGTCAGTAGGTAGTAATCAGCAAAATGTTTCCTTGCCTATGCTTGACCTGAAGCCATGAGACTTCATGGGGCCCAGAGTCAATGTTGAGGACTCCCAGAGTCACTATCTCCTGACTGTATACCACCTTGGGTGGGTCTGTACTGCCCAGTGATGGAGCAGTCTGGGACATTTAGCTGAAAGGTATGATTCTGTCAGGCAATTTGCTTGACTAGTCTGTGGGGCAGCTCTCCCAATTTTGGCACGTCCCCAGATGTTAGTGAGGAGGATTTTGCAGGGTCAACAGGGCTATCGTGTCCAAAGCCAGTCACAAGCTCAATGCCAGCTGGATTTTATTCTTTTCTGTAGATGTTTATTACAATTGCATGGCTTGCTGGGCCATTTCAGAAGGCAGGTAAGAGTCAACCTCATCTGGAATCATTATAGGCCTGGCCAGGTAAGAACAGCAAATTTCCAAAGGGCATTAGTGAACCAGGATTGGCTTTTATGACAATCCAATCATTTCATCGTCACCATTATTTGTATTAGCCTTTTATTCCAGATTTATTTAATTAACTGAATTTAAATTCCACAGTTGCTGTGGTGGGATTTGAACTCACATCTCTGGATCATTAGTCCAAGCCTCTGGCTTACTGGTCCTGTAACTTAACCACGATGCTACCATTCCTGGTACCATGAAAGGTGCTAAATAAATGCTAATCTATTTCTTTTCTTTCTTTTCTTTTCCATTTAAAATTGAAGCAATTGTGTTATGTGGTGGGCTTTATTCAAGATGGACATCAGAGTAAAAAGAAACGTGCACAGTGAGGTAGATTTTGACTTTGGCCGATAGTGTAAAACGGGTGATAGCAAGTCGCAGCCCGTTTTACATTGCTCCCAATTTTTATTTCCATTGAAGTCAAACTGTCAAAACCTTGTTTTAATGACAGAGAGCTTCCAAAATGCAATGCTGATAAAAGCTCTTATGATGAAATCCAGTTTAGCATTGTATGGAAGAATAAAAGACTATTGTGCAATCATATTATAGGAAATGCTTTTTAATGCGGTTTGTGCGAAAGACTCAGTACAGCAATTACTGAAGAATGTGCCTGCATAGCACAACCATTGGTGGAAGGTGGTTATGTGAAGAATGCTAGCACTTTACATTTGTTACTTTGATAAGTTGCAATTGAGCCATTAGGTTTGGCAATAGCTGACCCATTTAACTATGAAAGTAAACAAGGAATGAGTGTTTATTCACTGGAGTCTGGGGTGTTGGGGTGGTCAGGTGGAGCTTGACATGAACAAACTTAACAGAGTGAGTCCTGACCCTGGAATATCACGACATTGTATAGCTTTTGGAGTTATGCCACTGTGGAACTGCCGAGCATCTATGCTAAAAATCAACTCTTCCCGTGCTTCAGGAAAAAATAACAGTCCCCAAGCTGTTGCCCTTACTTTCCTACTTTATTGCCCTTTCACTCATTGAGGCAAGACAATTACAAGTAACAAAAATGAAGATCAATTTAATTATTGGATAATGTAGAGTACATTCTCCTCACTCTCATTTTATAAAAAGTGGGAAGTGAGCCAAGAAATTACAGTTGGTGGTATTAACACGGTCAAGACATTGTGGAACTCGCTGCCACAGGAAGTGGTTGAGGCAAATAGTTTAGAAGCCACGAGTACATGAGAGAAAAGGGAATAGTAAGTGTTATGTATGTAACTATGTAATACTTGTCACCAGAGGGCGCAAATGTTGGTGTCCTAATGGTCACCTGCACACACGTGCAGGGCCAATATAAAAGGTTGGCTGCCATGTTGTTTGTGCACTCTGGAGTTGTAATAAAGAAGACTAAGGTCACACTAAGTTTAACTCACAGTGCTCATGGAGTTCTTCTATATACAACAATTGGCGATGAGTAACAGAATATAAACCTTCATCATGGCTGCCATTGGAATATTAGAGAGATTCGAATAGGGTTATGAGTGGGAAGCCTTCATCAAGCGTCTTAACCAGTACTTTGTGGCCAATGAGCTGGAAGGAGACACTAATGCGGCCAAGCGCAGGGCGGTTCTCCTCACCGTCTGTGGGCCTAAAATATACGGCCTCATCAAGATTCTGCTCGCACCAACAAAACCAACGGAAAAGGAATATACAGAGTTGTGCACGCTGGTTTGGGACCACCTCAAGCCGAAGGAGAGTATCCTCATGGCCAGATATCATTTTTACATGCACCATCACTCCGGGGGCCAGAACATGGCGGATTATGTCGCCGACCTGAGACGCCTCGCGGGACCTTGCGCTATTGGAGCTGCATTGGAGCAAATGCTGCGGGACTTTTTCGTGCTGGGCATCAGCCACGAGGTCATTCTTCGAAAGCTGCTGGCTGCCGAAACCCTAGACCTGAGCAGGGCCATCGCGATCGCCCAGGACGATAACACCAAACAGATATCTTTTCAACATGGAAGCTCACCGACAAGTACTGTGCATAAAATGGCATCACGAGCAGGCTGTACTGCATATGGCAGGGTCTATACATCTGCAGCTGCAGGACCCGTGATGACTCACAGTCCGCCATCGGGGGTGAATGTGAATCCATTAGCACCATGTTGGCGCTGCGGGGGTAATCATCGGGCCCATCAATGTCGATTAAATGGAGTTCCAGTATCCATGGAGTTGGGCACGGGTGCGAGTCAGTCAATAATGAGTCAGAAGGCTTTCGAGAAACTGTGGGGCAATAAAGCACAAAGGCCCAAACTGAGCCCGATTAATGCAAAGCTGTGTACCTACACCAAAGAGCTCATACCAGTCATTGGAAGTGCGGCAGTGAAGGTATCGTATGATGGAGCTGTGCATGACCTATCATTGTGGATTCTTCCAGGCACTGGCCCAACGCTGTTCGTTAGAAGCTGGTTAAAAAGATTAGATGGAATGGGAACGACATCAAAACATTATCTTCAGTGGATGACACCTCATGTGTTCAAGTGCTGAGCAAGTTTCCCTCACTATTCAAATCAGGCATCGGCAATTTCACAGGCGCCAAGGTAGAGATCCATCTGGGCCATGATGCATGGCCCATCCATCACAAGACTTGGGCGGTTCCGTACATGATGAGGGAGAAAGTCAAGTTCGAACTGGACAGACTCCAACGCAAAGGAATCATATCGCCATTCGAGTTCAACGAGTGGGCCAGTCCAATTGTTCCGGTGTTGAAAAGCGATGGCATGGTCAGAATCTGCGGAGACGACAAGGTAATTATTAACCGAGTCTCACTACAGGACCAGTACCCGCTGCCCAAGGCAGATGACCTGTTCGCAACATTAGCGGGGAGGAAGGCATTCACCAAGTTGGACCTAACCTTTGCCTAAAGGAGCTGGCTGAATCTTCGAAAAGACTGATGTGCATCAACACACACAAAGGGCTGTTTATTTACCACAGGTGCCCTTTCAGGATTTGCTCGGCTGCAGCCATTTTCCAGAGAAACATGGAGAGTGTAAAGTCCTGTCCCCTCAGTACAGATTCACACGAGGCATGGTCACTCTGGACCTGCACCTTTATTTCACAGCTCTGGAATGCTGCACTTGCCTGAGACCTGTCCTTATATACCTGTCTCTTGCAAGTACACCCCTGGTGGTAAGGTATACTGGTGGTTACAGGTCATATCTTATTACAGTCATGTATAGCATGTTAGGATACAGTTATATATAATAATGTAAGATACATGACATCACCCTCCCCCAAGGTCTTATTGACTTTATAGGTTCAGTCCCTCAGGTGGTCTACGCTCTCGCGTGGAGCGTCTGAGTTGTGGTTCAGTTGTTTGCCTTGGTGTCTGTTTTTCTTTGGGTGTGGTTGGCTGGTATCTCACCTGGGCGGTCTGTTTCAATTGGTGTGATTGTTGTTGACTTGCCTGGGCTGTCTGTTGGGATTGCCCTTTCCTCAGGTTGTTCCCTCTGTCTGTCCACCAGGTGTGGTGCAAGTTCCACATTGTAGTCTGCATCTGGTTCCGCAGTGTTGTTGGTAAATCTGCTTTTGACTTGGTCTACATGCCTCTGGCAGGTTTTGCCATTGTTCATTTGTACTACCAGTAGCCTGTTTCCTTCCTTGCCTGTTACTATCCCTGCAAGCCATTTGGGACCACTGCCATAGTTTAGTACAAACACTTTGTCCCCTATCTCATTCCATCTCCCCCTCGAATTTCTGTCATGGTACTCAGTCAGCTTACGGCGCTTTGCCTCAACAATTTCATGCATGTTTGGGAGGATTAATGAGAGCCTTGTTTTTAAAGTCCTTTTCATCAACAGTTGCGCGAGTAGGATCCCAGTCAATGAGTGCGGACGAGATCTGTATGCCAGCAGCAGTCACGACAGGCAACCCTGCAGCGTGGGACCTTGGATTTTAAGCATGCCTTGTTTAATGATTTGCACTGCTCTCTCCGCCTGGCCGTTGGAGGCCGGCTTGAACGGTGCCGTCTTGACGTGATTCATGCCGTGGTCAATTATAAAATCTTGGAATTCTGCGCTGGTGAAGCACGGACCATTGTCACTGACCAATATGTCAGGGATTCCGTGCGTTGCAAACATGGTTGCGAGGCTCTCCACAGTGGTGGAGGTTGTGCTTGAGTTTAAAATGGTGCATTCGATCCACTTTGAAAATGCATCTACAACTACGAGGAACATTTTGCCCATGAATGGGCCCGCATAGTCTACGTGCACCCGCGACCACGGTTTGGTAGGCTAGGGCCAGGGGCTCAGCGGAGCCTCCCTGGGGGCAACGCTGAGTTGGGCACAAATGGTGCACCTTCGGACGCAGAGCTCCAAGTCCACGTCAATACCAAGCCACCAGACGTGGGATCTAGCTAAGGCCTTCATGAGAACAATCCCTGGGTGCTCTCGGTGGAGCTCCCGGACAAATGCCTCTCTGCCTCGCAGAGGCATGACTACTCGGCTGCCCCACATCAGGCAGTCTGCTTGTAGTGATAGCTCATGCATGCGCCTGTGAAAGGGTTTTAATTCCTCAGGGCAGGCATCGCGAGCCTCTGCCCAGTCACCGATTAGGACACATCTTCTTACTAAGGATAACGTGGGGTCGCTGGCCGTCCAGGCTCTGATTTGGTGAGCCGTCATGGGCGAACCTGTGGACTCAAAGGCATTGATTGCTATGATTATCTCACAGTCATGTTCGTCAGACCCTTCCGTGGTCGCCAGGGGTAGCCTGCTGAGCGCGTCGGCACAGTTGTCTGGTCTGTGCCTTATGGTATAGTCGTAGGACGCCAGCATGAGTGCCCACCGTTGAATTTGCGCCGAGGCGTTGGCGTTTATTGCCTTGCTCTCAGATAAGAGGGATGTGAGGGGCTTGTGGTCGGTTTCTAATGCGAACTTGGCCCCGAAAAGGTATTGGTGCATCTTTTTGACACCGTACACGCACGCGAACGCCTCTTTCTCTACCATTCCGTACCCGCGCTCCGCCCGCGAAAGTGACCTGGAGGCATAAGCTATGGGTTGTAATTTGCCCGCACTATTGACATGTTGCAAAACGCACCCGACCCCATACGCTGACGCATCACATGTGAGAACTAGCTTTTTACCTGGATCAAAGAAAGTCAAAACACTGTTGGAACACAGAAGGTTGCATGCCTTATTGAAGGCGTGTTCCTGGGCGTCCCCCCAAAACCAATCGCACCCCTTCCTGAGTAGCACGTGGAGAGGCTCCTTTGGGAACTTTATGATTAATTCTGCATAAAGTTCCCAAAGTAATTGAGTAGCCCGAGAAAGGCACACAGTTCTGAGATATTCCTGGCCCTGGGTGCCAGGCGAATTGCTTCTGTTTTGGATTCTGTTGGGCGGATTCCATCAGCGTCAATCCTTCTGCCCAAAAATTCAACCTCAGGTGCGAGAAACAGGCACTTGGATTTCTTGACTCATAGGCCTACCCGATCCAACCGCTTTAGTACTTCCTCCAAATTACGGAGATGGGAGTCGGTGTCCCTGCCCATGATAAGTATGTCGTCTTGAAATATAACCGTCCCCGGGATGGACTTGAGCAAACTCTCCATGTTGCGCTGGAATATGGCAGCTGCCGACCTGATGCCGAATGGGCATCGATTGTACATGAAAAGGCCTCGATGTGTGTTGATGGTGGTGAGTAGCTTGGATTCCTCAGTCAATTCTTGCGTCATATACGCAGATGTGAGGTCTAGTTTTGAGAAAAATTTACTTCCAGCCAATGTGGCAAATAAGTCATCCGCTCTGGGCAGCGGGTACTGGACCTGTAGGGAGACTCTGTTTATGGCAGATTTGTAGTCCCCACAGATTCTTACGGATCCATCAGGCTTCATGACTGGGACGATGGGACTTGCCCAGTCGCTAAATTCCACAGGTGATATAATGCCTTCCCGCAGAAGCCTGTCTAGTTCGTGTTCAATCTTTTCCCTCATCACATAGGGTACAGCTCTGGCCTTGTGATGGACCAGTCTAGCATCCTGTGTGATGTAGATTTTGACTTTGGCCCCTTTGAAAGTGCCCACACCTGGCTGAAAGAGATGTTCAAATCGCTTTATAAATGTTGAGCAGGAGATCCGTTCCTCTAATGACATGGCATGGACATCATCCTATTTCCTGTTTAGTTTTGCCAGCCAGCTTCTCCCCAGCAGTGCTGGGGGGTCTCTGGGACAATCCACAGGAGAAGTCGGTTCACTGTCCCTTTGTGTGTGACAGAGAGCATGGTGCTGCCGAGGACTGGTACAATTTCTTTGGTATAGGTCCTTAGTTTGGTGTCGACCCTTGTGAGTTTTGGTCTGTCTCTTTTATGCAGCCACAGTTGTTCAAATTGTTGAGCGCCCATGAGAGATTGACTCGCTCCTGTATCCAGCTCCATGTTGACAGGTATCCCGTTGAGTAGTAGCAGCATCATTATAGGAGGCGTCCTGTTGTAGGAGCAGCGGCCATTGATCGTGTTGACCTGCTGTACATCGGTGTCCCGGGTACTGTCCCCACCGTCTTCTGATCCGCTTTCCGACCCATCCGATTCGTATACCAGCCGAGCTGCCGTTTTTTTGCACTTGCAGGCCAAATGCCCTGTATATTCACAGTTCCTGCAAACAGCCTGCTGAAATCAACATCCCCTTGACGAGTGCCCACCCCCACACCTCCAGCACAGACCGGTTCTATTGTTCAAAGTGTTCCCAAAGAATGAGCTGTGCCTGGCTGATCTCTCTTGAGCTTCTCTCAGTTTGTAGTTGAATGCTCGCATTGTGGGTTGATGAGGTGTGAACGGCCATTCCTGTGGCCCTTGATGGCTTCTGGCGCCACTGCCTGCTGTCGAGAGCCTGTTCTCCCGGTTTTGTCTGTGTGTGGGGGTAGCAGCTTGTTTCGTGCTGTGAACTTCTTGTTCCAATATTTCGTTAGTTGTCGTACCTGCATTGTAAATCAACCTCGTTTCTTCTTCCCCTACCAAGAATGTCTGTGCAACCAGTGCTGCTGCCTCTAAGGTCAGGTTCTTGGTCTCTATGAGCTTTCGGAATATGCCTGCGTGGCCTATTCCTTCAATGAAAAAGTCTCTCAGCATTTCTCTCCTCAGTTCATTGGAGAACTCACATAAACTAGCCAACCTTCGAAGTTCCGCCACGAAGTCGGGTATGCTCTGGCCCACACAGCGTCTGTAGTTGTAGAACCTGTGTCTGGCCATGTGTAGGCTGCTCGCTGGCTTCAGGTGGTCTCTTACCAGTGTGCTCAATTTTTCAAATGACTTGCTTGCTGGTTTCTCGGGTGCCAACAGATCCTTCATTAAAGCATATGTTTTCGAGCCACAGCTGGTCAAGAGATGGGCTCTTCTCTTGTCTACCTTATCGTTGCCTAACCAGTCTTTGGTTACAAAGCTTTGCTGGAGCCTTTCTATAAAGTCCTCCCAATTGTCTCCAGCATTGTACTTTTCATCTGATCCATTGTTCGCCATTCTGTGGATTCTGTAATCCCGTAACTCGTCGCCACTGTAAAGTCCTGTCACCTCAGTACAGATTCACACGAGGCATGTAGTGAAGTCAAGGTCACTCTGGACCTGCACCTTTATTTCACAGCTCTGGAATGCTGCACTTGCCTGAGACCTCTCCTTATATACCTGTCTCTTGCAAGTGCACCCCTGGTGGTAAGGTATGCTGGTGGTTACAGGTCATATCTTATTACAGTCATGTATAGCATGTTAGGATACAGTTATATATAATAATGTAAGATACATGACAGAGAGTTTGCTGAAATCTGTTCCGCGCACCATTGTGTTTCAAGAAGACATCCTGATCACTGCTCGTGACACCATCGAACATCTACACAATCTGGAAGAGGTTCTAAGTCACCTAGGCAGAGTGGGACTCAGTCTGAAATGCTCCAAGTTTGTTTTCCTGGCACCAGAAGTCAAATTTTTGTGGAGAAAGATTGCAGCAGACAGCATCAGGCCCACGGACTCAAAGACAGAGGCCATCAAGAATGCACCCAGACCACAGAATGTGATGGAGCTGCGTTCGTTCCTGGGACTCCTCAACTATTTTGATTGCTTTCCACCCGGGTTGAGCACGTTGTTATGTAAGGGCGACGACTGGGTTTGGGGCAAATCTCAAGACAAAGCCTTTGAGAAGGCCAGGAACCTGCTATGTTCAAATAAGTTACTTGTACACTATGACCCATGTAAACGTTTTGTGCTTGTGACGCCTCATCGTACGGGGTCGGCTGTGTGTTACAGCAATGTATCAGGCAACCTCCAACCAGTTGCATACGCGTCTAGAAGCCTGTTTAAGGCTGGGAGAGCCTACAGTATCGTCGAGAAAGAGGCATTAACATGTGTATATAGAGTTAAGAAAATGCACCAATACCTATTTGGACTTTGGTTTGAGCTTGAAACTGACCACAAGCTGCTCATTTCATTGTTTTCAGAGAGCAAAGGTATAAATACCAATGCCCTGACGTCAGTCCTTCCGGTGTCAGGAGATAAACTGTGCTGGATTATTTAAATGAGGCCCAGGAGTTAAAATGACCTGAGACTCATGCTGAGATCTCCATGGGAGTTTCCTGCCTGCCTGCATCCCAATCATCCTGAACATGTCTCCCGGTTAAAATCAAGGTCTAAATGTCAATTTTTGCATTTTACATGTCAGACATGTAGGTTCACCAAATGAAGAAACACATCTCTATTTTATGTGTTTGGTATTTATACACCAGCTGGATAGTGCAGTAAAGGGAGTGAGTGAATCATCTGCCTAGACTTTCCATGGGATCTGTCCCGATCTTTTGCCATAACTTCAGCAAAGGATCAATGGAAGCCCTGGACAAATGTCGTAACTGGGTAAAAATCGCTGTTTACGTCGTTTCTCCGATGGTTCTACTGATCTTTTGCTGAAGTTAAAGATTGCCCTAAGAAACTGGTACCGAGCTTTCTTACAACTAAGTTGTTTCCTAGGCCATTTCAGTGGGTATTAAGAATCAGCCATGTGGTATGGGACCAGGTAGGGGTAGCCACATTCCCTTCCCTGAAGGACATTAGTGAACCAGTTGGGTTGTTACAACAATCCAGCAGTTTCCATTGTCATTTTTCCCAGCCCACAAATTTACTGAATTCATTTTCACAACCAGGCATAGTGTGATATGAACCCACAACCTCTGCATCACGAGGCCAGTATCATAATCGTTACGCTGCCTCACCCAATATGTAGAGACTGGTTAACTCCACGCAGGACTAGTAATAATGTCCATTCTTGAATCCTTTTAGCTGTTTGGCAATGCATACTGGGATTTTCCCAATAGATATTTGTGTTTGACTTCTGTAGGGATCTTCTTTATCTCATTCATGGCACAATTAGAACCATTAAAGTTGGACAACATCTTTATTTATAGTTTGTATATGATCATTGAGCAATACCTTATTTTTCATGCTAAGCAGTTCGGAAACCAGTTTATACAACTTTTCAAGTAATCAACAAAATCTCAGGGCAGGCAGGTACTTGAACATTCTGGTTCATGCTGGTTCCCAGCTATTTGTCCTTCCTGAGACTTGTGCTCTTTGTTAAACTGGGAATAAAATAAAATCCCATATTAAAATTAGTGCAATTTTCTCAGTCAATTCAGATATAAATACTGTCAGCGTTAATTGGTTATGGAGTAATGACACTGTCTTAGCTTCACACAACCTGAAAGAATGGCCCTTTCTAAGAAGCCAAAGGTCCCGTGTTTATTAATTATGCTGCTCCTAGTAGTGCAATGGTAAATGGAGACAAGGCAGTTTTCACTTTATTGCACAGAATACAATTGCCCTGAAACACTTCTGGAGCTAACCTGTGCAAACATCACACCAAGCACAGTGCAAAGTCCCTCGGATGGTATGCAGCTTTACAGCTCTTCTCCACAGTGGGGCACTATTGAGTGGCAAAGAATACGAAAAAGTATAAATAAATAAGCACTATTATTTTTGACAATGCATTCCCAGTTCAGGAAAATACAGACCACCGGATCAGAAAGAATTCCAAAGATTTCTATGCATTTTATATTGTACAAGATATTTGGAACAAAATAAAAGCTGACTGTGTACAGTTCTCCTAAATACATTTGTCAGCCCTTTTAAAGAGGGTGTCACTCTCACTGCTCCAATTCTTTTGTTGCTGTAATCTATAATTGTGGAAGCACCATATTGAGCCTGCTCTTTTTGTGTTGGTCCTTGAATTCTGGAAGTGCTCTTGTCGTTGCAATAAAGTAGTTGCAGAGTGAATTTGGATGAGTCCATTATGGGAAAAGAAGTGGAGGGGGGGGGGGTGCATTGTACTCAGTCAGCAGCCAGCACCAATCCCCTGGCATGTCTTCTGATCCCAACTGCTTACAGTTTAGTCACGCGTTTAATCCAAGGCATAAAGGCAGAGACTCTTGTGTAGACACCTGGGGTATCCTTTACACCACAACCGTGTCCCCAGGAGGTCACACCAAATACTACCCAGCGTCCTCCCGCTCTTTCACACATCAACGGTCCGCCACTATCTCCTTGGCAGCTGTCTACTCGTTTGTGGTCCAGTAAGTTTCCTGCACAGAGCATCCTCCCTGTGAACCTCTGCTTGTAGCGCTCCTCGCAACGCTTTTTGGGAAGCAATGGGATGGCGGCTTGCTGCAGAGTCTTTGAATAAGCTCTTCCTACAGCAGGGACAGAAAGTCATAATTGCCCTTTAGTTAAATTTCTCATATACCACTCCTGCACCCAGCATTTTATTTAACAGTGGAACACTCTAGGCCTTGCCCTAAGGTAGGCAACAGAGAATAACTCTTTCTACCATATTAAGTGTTTAAAACATTGATTTGTAAGCACAATAAATATTTATACTTATTGGTGGATGGCCTCTAGATCACGGTTGGTGGCATTTCTAAAGCTGCGGCCTCTAAAATGCCATGAGGGTTCTCTCGGTCTTCCACTGTCACTGCGGAACGAGATTGATATAATCCCATGAGAAACAGTGCAAATGGCCCTTTTCAGACATTTACGCCATTTCTATGGAGATTCCATTAGTTTCACGCCACAGTTATAAAGGGAGACTGATAGAAGAAACCCTACTGCATTTCAGAGCCAATGGGGCCAAAATTCAGGGTCTTAGAAAGACCCGCTACTGCCCATTTGCAGTGGCCATGCATCGGAATCCCGTGGCCGCCGCTTTGTGGTCAATTGGCCAATCCGACCCAAATTTAGGTCAGGGATTTTTAGGCCTGGACCCGATACCGGCCGATGCTGATTGTTATGTATTGAATAAAGAGTCAAACCAGATATTGCAAGCTCAAAGTAAGGTGTGACCGTAGTCCTTTATTACAGGTCTCAGAGTGCCTCTCCAGCCTGTGAGGCCTCCTTATATACAGGTGCTCCCAGGGGATTGTGGGATCCCTTGGGACTCCAGGGGATGAGCCCTCTGGTGGTTAAAAATGGTATTTACAGGTTTACATATAAAACAACACTCCCCCCCCCAAAAGTCAATAGTGTAACTATTTAAAGTGTGAGTCGATCTGTGGTCTTCCTTTCCCTGGTTGATCGTCTCGGTGCAAATGCTGGTTTTGGTGAGTCATTTGTTGGGCCCTCGCTGAGCTGCTGCACAGCTGGCCTTGCTGGACTGCTGGGCGTGGTGAGTCCTGCTGGGCTGCTGCGGGTGATGGGTTCTGCTTCGTGGTAAACCGCTGGGTTGGTTGCCACTAAAAGGTAGAGTCTAGTGTGGGTTGTTCTGGATAGTCCATGAAACTGAGTTTGGTTTGGTCCAAGTCTTTCCTGCAGGTGAGTCCATTTGAAAGTTTGACCTGAAACACCCTACTCCCCTCTTTGTCCACAACGATGCTGGGAAGCCACTTGGGACCTTGTCCATAGTTCAACACAAATACAGGATTATTAATCTTGATTTCGCGTTGACACATTTGCGCGATCATGATATGTATTCTGTTGAAGCCGCCTGCTCTCTACCTGTTCGTGTAGATCAGGGTGGACTAACGAGAGCCTTGTCTTAAGTGCCCTTTTCATGAGCAGTTCAGAGGGGGAAACCACAGTGAGCGAGTGGGGTCTTGTGCGGTAAGTAAGCAGGACTCGGGATAGGCGAGTCTGCAGTGATCCTTTTCAAGCTCTGCTTGATTGTTTGCACTGCTCGCTCTGCCTGACCATTGGACGGGGCAGATGTGACATATTTGATCCCATTGCGGGTCATGAACTCTTTCAACTCGGCACTGGTGAAGCATGGCCCATTGTCACTCACAAGGACGTCAGGCAGGCCATGCGTGGCAAACATGGCCCGCAGGCTTTCAATGGTGGCAGCGGAAGTGCTTGCCGACATTATCACACATTCAATCCATTTGGAGTATGCATTTACAACCACTAGGAACATTTTTCCCAAGAATGGGTCTGCATAGTCGACATAGACCCTGGACCACGGTTTGGAGGGCCAGGACCATAAAGTTAGTGGCTCCTCCCTGGGTGCATTGCTTAACTGTGAACATGTATTACATTTGTGCACGCAGGACTCTAAGTCTGCATTGATACCGGGCCACCACACGTGGGATCTGGCTATCGCTTTCATCATTACGATGCCTGGGTGGGTACTGTGGGGGTCATTAATGAAAGTGTCCCTGCCCTTTTTTGGCACCACTACCCGATTACCCCATAGGAGACAGTCTGCCTGTATAGACATTTCATCTCTGCACCACTGGTACAGCTTTATTTCTTCCTGCATCTCTAACGGAACACTGGACCAACTCCCATGGAGCACACAGTTTTTTTACTAAAGATAGTAAGGGGTCCTGGCTCGTCCAGGTTCTAATCTGTCGGGTGGTAACAGGTGATTGCTCACTCTCGAATGCTTCCATTACCATAACTAAACCTGCGGGCTCCACCTCCACCTCTGTGGTGGGCAATGGCAGCCTACTGAGAGCATCGGCACAGTTTTCTGTGCCTGGCCTATGGCGGATGGCATAGTTGTATGCGGACAACGTAAGCGCCCATCTCTGGATGTGGGCCAATGCAATCGTATTTATCACCTTACTTTCAAAAAAGAGGGTTATAAGTGGCTTATGGTCGGTTTCCAATTCAAATTTGAGCCCAAACAGATATTGATGCATTATCTTTACCCCATAAACACACGCTAACGCTTCTTTTTTGATCATGCTGTAGGCACTCTCAGCCTTAGATAGACTTCTGGATGCATAAGCAACTGGTTGCAATTTCCCAAATTCATTAGCTTGTTGCACTACACACCCGACAGCATATGACGACACATCACATGCTTGTACCAAACGCTTACATGGATCGTTCAACACAAGCAATTTGTTTGAGCATAACAGTTTCCTAGCTTTGTCAAAGGCATTTTCTTGGCTTTTACTCCATAACCATTCATCTCCTTTATGCAGTAAAGAGTGTAGTGGTTCTAAACAATGTGCTAAGACCCAGTAAGAAGTTACCAAAACAGTTCAGGAGTCCTAGAAACGACCGCAGCTCCGTCATGTTCTGTGGTCTCGGTGCGTTCTTGATTGTCTCCATCTTCGAATCGGTGGGCCTGATGCCGTCTGCCGCGATTCTTCTCCCCAGGAACTCCACTTCAGACGCCAGGAAAATGCACTTCGAGCATCTTAACCTGAGCCCCACACGATTAAGCAGAATAAGAACCTCCTCCAGGTGCTGCAGATGCTCGACAGTGTCCCGACCTGTAACCAAGATGTCGTCCTGGAAGACCATGGTGCGCAGGACCGACTTTAGCAAGCTTTCCATGTTCCTGTGGAATATCGCCGTGGCCGATCGAATGCCAAACGGGCATCTGTTGTAAATGAAGAGACCTTTGTGCGTGTTGATGCAGGTGAGGCCCTTCGATGATTCCTCCAGCTCCTGTGTCATGTAGGCCGAGGTCAAGTCCAGCTTCGTGAAAGTTTTTCCTCCCGCCAATGTCACAAATAGGTTGTCTGCCTTTAGTAGCAGGTATTGATCCTGCAAGGAGAAATGATTGATAGTTACTTTGTAATCGCCACAGATTCTGATGGTGCCGTCTTCCTTGAGGATTGGAATAATTGGATTGGCCCACTCGCTGAATTCGATCGGCGAAATTATGCCCCCTCGTTGCAGTCTGTCCAGCTCGAACTCCACCCTCTCTCTCATCACATACGGTACCGCTCTCATCTTATGATGAATGGGTCGCGCCCCCACAATCAAGTGGATCTGCACTTTTGCTCCTTGGAACTTCCCAATGCCCGGTTTGAACAGCGAGGGGAACTTGTTTAGGACCTGGGCACATGAAGTTTCATCGATGGACGAGAGTGCTCGGACGTCATCCCAGTTCCAGCGTATCTTTCCCAGCCAGCTCCTGCCGAACAGCGTGGGGCCATCGCCCGGTACCACCCAGAGTGCATCGCTCCATCGTAGGAGACCTTTACGGTAGCACTACCGATTACAGGAATCAGTTCCTTTGTGTACATTCTCAGTTTAGTACGAAAAGGGGTCAGGACTGGCCTTGAGGCCTTGCTGCACCACAATTTATCGAAAGTCTTTTTGCTCATTATTGACTGGCTCGCGCCTGTGTCCAGCTCCAGTGAATGTGGGAGTCCATTTAATTCAACCTTCAGCATTATCGGGGGACACTTTGTGGTAAATGTGTGCACCCCATATATCTCTGCCTCCTCAGTCTGAGGCTCTGGTTCAGCATGAACCACCGTGGATCTGTCCTCCTCTGCAACATGGTGATTTGCAGGATTTTCAGCATTTGCAGCTCGCCTGCACATACGTTGGAGGTGTCCCATTGTTCTACAGCCCTTGCAAACGTATCCTTTGAAGTGGTATGACTGGAAACAATGATCACCCCTGCAGTGCCAACAAGGTGTTAATGGCCTTACATTCAACACCCTTGATAGTGGGCTCTGAGTCACCTGCGGACGTGCAGCTGCAGGCATGTAAGTCCTGCCCTGTCCATTACGATTCAAAAACAACATTACTTTGTTCACAGTACTTGCAACAGCACTCGTGTGCTGAGAGAATTGTTTGGTATTGTCACTGGTGGCAATAAACGCTTTACTCAAGGTTGCAGTCGCTACAGTCAACAATTTGCGAAGTATTACTTCATGGCCAATGCCAAGTACAAAGAAATCCCTGAGCATGTGCTCCAAGTGTCCTTCAAATTCGCAATGTCCTGCAAGGCGCCTTAGCTCGGCGACGTAGCTCACCACTTCCTGGCCTTCAGACCTCTTGTTCGTGTAGAACCGGTACCTCGCCATCAGAACGCTTTCCTTCAGGTTTAGATGCTCCTGGACCAGTGTGCACAAATCATCGTACGACTTCTCTGTGGGTTTTGCTGGTGCGAGCAGATTTTTCATGACGCCATACGTTGGTGCCCCGCAAACGGTGAGGAGGATCGTCCTCTGTTTGGCAGTGTTCGCTTCTCCTTCCAGCTCGTTGGCCACGAACTATTGGTCGAGTCGCTCCACGAAGGTTTCCCAATCAGCTCCCTCCGAAAATTTCTCCAGGATGCCCACGGTTCTCTGCATCGTTGCAGTGGAATTCGTCATCTGTATCTCATCACCAGTTGTTATGTCTTGAATAAAGAGTCAGGCAAGATATTGCAAGTTCAAAGCAAGGTGTAACCGTAGTCCTTTATTACAGATCGCAGAGTGCCTCTCCAGCCTGTGAGGCCTCCTTATGTACAGGTGCTCCCAAAGGATTGTGGGATCCCTTGGGACTCCAGGGGATGAGCCCTCTGGTGGTTAAACATGGTATTTACAGGTTTAAATATATAACATTGATGACGCATCATCAGAATTCGCACCACCGCTCTCCCTCACCTTAAAAATGCACCGACTGTAGTTCAGGTCGAAAAATCGTAGCCCCGCCGCGCGGTGCCCCCGACAGCTTTCTCTGTCGATACACCTTCTGCTGACTGTGTGTGGCCCGGCAGCGCGGCGGCCCTTCAAGGGGAGGGCCCACTGCTGCGGCCGCCATATATTTATTTTTGCCGGCCAACTTCCCGATCGGCCGGCAAGATAGTGCCCACGGGTTCAGCCAGACCACCAACGGGCAGCCTGGCACCAACTCTTGGGTGCCAGGCCATTGGCCCAGCCAAACGCCTCCCTGGTGTCCCAGTGACCAGTGGCCAAAGATTTAAAATGCCCACTTCTCATCCCTTTCACAGAGGAGAGAAAGCGTGATGATGCAAATTTTGGAAATCAATATTTATTAATTATTTTGATACAACAATGCACTGCTGTTGTGTGCTTTCTTTTCAAAATGTGCATACATTTTCATAATTTCTAAAACATGAGCATTACACGATCAGTTCTAAAATGTGCCCCTTAGATTTACCCAGTTCTGAAATGTTGTTTTGGCTATTCATGTGCTGTGACGTCATCACGACTCCACCGCTGATTGACAGTGGCGGAGACCCAACTTCATCCCCTCAGAAACATAGAAACATAGAAACATGGAAAATAGGTGCAAGAGTAGGCCATTCGGCACTTCGAGCCTGCACCACCATTCAATAATATCATGGCTGATCATTCACCTCAGTACCCCTTTCTTGCTTTCTCTCCATATCCCTTGATCCCTTTAGCCGTAAGGGTCATGTCTAACTCCCTCCTGAAAATACCCAATGAACTGGCATCAACAACTCTCTTCGGTAGGGAATTCCACAGGTTAACAACTCTCTGAGTGAAGAAGTTTCTCCTCATCTCAGTCCTAAATGGCTTACCCCTTATCCTTAGACTATGTCCCCTGGTTCTGGACTTCGCCCAACATCGGGAACATTCTTCCTGCACCTAACCTGTCCAGTCCCGTCAGAATTTTATATGTTTCTATGAGATCCCCTCTCATCCTTCCAAACTCCAGTGAATACAGGCCCAGTCGACCCAGTCTCTCCTCATATATCAGTCCTGCCATCCCGGGAATCAGTCTGGTGAACCTTCGCTGCACTCCCTCGATTAGGAGATCAAAATTGAACACAATATTCCAGGTGAGGCCTCACCAAGGCCCTGTACAACTACAGTACGACCTCCCTGCTCCTATACTCAAATCCCATAGCTATGAAGGCCAACATGCCATTTGCCTTCTTCACCGCCTGCTGTACCATCATGCCAGCTTTCAATGACTGATGTACCGTGACACCCAGGTCTCGTTGCACCTCCCCTTTTCCTAATCTGCCACATTCTGATAATATTCTGCCTTCGTGTTTTTGCCACCAAAGTGGGTAACCTCACGTTTGTCCGCATTATACTGCATCTGCCATGAGTTTTGCCGACTCACCTAACATGTCCAAGTCACCCTGCAACCTCTTAGCGTCCTCCTCACAGCTCACACCGCCACCCAGCTTAGTGTCATCTGCAAACTTGGAGCTATTACACTCAATTCGTTCATCTAAATCATTAATGTATATTGTAAATAGCTAGGATCCCAGCACTGAGCCCTGCGGCACCCCACTAGTCACTGCCTGCCATTCTGAAAAGGACCCGTTTATCCCGACTCTCTGCTTCCTGTCTGCCAACCAGTTCTCTACCCACGTCAGTACATTATCCCCAATACCATGTGCTTTAATTTTGCACACAAATCTCTTGTGTGGGACCTTGTCAAATGCCTTTTGAAAGTCCAAATACACCACATCCTCTGGTTCTCCCTTGTCCACTCTACCAGTTACATCCTCAAAAAATTCTAGAAGATTTGTCAAGCATGATTTCCCGTTCATAAATCCTTGCTGACTTGGACCGATCCTGATCACCAATGCATCCACTATTTCTAGGGCCACTTCCTTAAGTACTCTGGGATGCAGACTATCAGGCCCCGGGAATTTATCGGCCTTCAATCCCATCAATTTCCCTAACACAATTTCCTGCCTAATAAGGATTTCCTTCAGTTCCTCCTTCTCACTAGACCCTCGGTCCCCTAGTATTTCCGAACGGTTATTTGTGTCTTCCTTCGTGAAGACAGAACCAAAGTATTTGTTCAACTGGTCTGCCATTTCTTTGTTCCCCATTATAAATTCACCTGAATCTGACTGTAAGGGACCTACGTTTGTCTTCACTAATCTTTTTCTCTTTACATATCTATAGAAGCTTTTACAGTCAGTTTTTATGTTCCCAGCAAGCTTCCTCTCATACTCTATTTTCCCCCTCCTAATTAAACCCTTTGTCCTCCTCTGCTGAATTATAAAATTCTCCCAGTTTGCTGCTTTTTCTGGCCACTTTATACGCTCCTCCCTTGTGAGCCACGGTTGAGCCACCCACCCCGTTTTATTTTTACTCCAGACAGGGATGTACAATTGTTGAAGTTCATCTATGTGATCTTTAAATGTTTGCCATTGCCTATCCACTGTTAACCCTTTAAGTATCATTCGCCACTCTATTCTAGCCAATTCACGTCTCATACCATCGAAGTTACCTTTCCTTAAGTTCAGGACCCTAGTCTCTGAATTAACTGTGTTACTGTCCATCTTAATGAAGAATTCTACCATATTATGGTCACTCTTCCCCAAGGGGCCTCGCACAACAAGATTGCTAATTAATCCTTTCTCATTATGTATCACCCAGTCTATGATGGCCAGCCTTCTAGTTGGTTCCTCAATATATTGATCTAGAAAACCATCCCTAATACACTCCAGGAAATCCTCCTCCACCGTCTTGCTACCAGTTTGGTTAGCCCAATCAATATTTACATTAAAGTCGCCCATGATAACTGCTGTACCTTTATTGCATGCATTCCTTATTTCTTGTTTGATGCTGTCCCCAACCTCACTACTACTGTTTGGTGGTCTGTACACAACTCCCACTAGCGTTTTCTGCCCTTTGATATTCCGTAGCTCCACCTATACCGATTCCACATCATCCAAGCTAATGTTCTTCCTTACTATTGCGTTAATTTCCTCTTTTTTTCCTCTTTAAGCAGCAATGCCACCCTACCTCCTTTACCTTTCTGTCTGTCCTTCCTATATGTTGAATACCCCTGGATGTTGAGTTCCCAGCCTTGGTCACCCTGGAGCCATGTCTCCGTGACGCCAATTACATCATATCCATTAACATCTATCTGTGCAGTTACTTCGTCCACCTTATTACGAACACTCCTCGCATTGAGGCACAGAGCCTTCAGGCTTGTCTTTTTAACACACTTTACCTTCCTGTCGATCACCCGCCCCCACTATGACCGATTTCCTTTCGGACTTTGAAAAAATGCCAAAGTCCTGAAAATCAATCATCCGACCACATCCTGGATCCCTGCGGTAAGAATATTGAAGAATCATAAGTGTGCCAGCTTTCTTGCACTACTGAATTTCGGCACCAATGTTTCTTCTTCTAGCCTTAGGTCCACTACTTGACTAAAAACAAACAGCAGCATGGGTGCTGAGAGAAAAGTCACACTTCCAAAATATAGCCTCAAAAACAGCTGCAAATGGGTAGTTTGTAAAGTGGAAAAATTCATGCTAATTATGGAGCGCCTCTTTTGAGGTTGGGGTTAAGGTGCACTTTGTAAAAATTCACCGATTCTGAATTCCTGCTGGTCTTTCCTGATTTCCTGCCATAACTGCAATGGGAAATCGACAAAACCTCTGCACTCATAGATCACGGTGCAGGGAACGTTAAATGTGAAAATTTAGCCTGTAGATTGCAGTGCTCTTTTTTGCAAATGGTGCATAATTTTGAACCAGTTAGTTGTTTACTGCTAATATGTATGCCATTTTAAAAAATCTATGTACACGAATGTCAGGTAATTCTCCGATTCTAGAAAAAAGCACTAAAACGTCCTAATCCTAGGACAGTCCACATTGTTCCTCCTTAATATTTATTGAAATTGCTTTTTCAGATTCCGAGAATGTATGTTCAGGTTTTATTGTCGAAAAGCTGTCAAAGCAGGTGCCATGAATAGGGCAATTTGCAGATTTCAACACTATGTTTTAAAGCTCAGAAGCTGCTGAACTTTAGGGAAATTAGTGGCTGAGCCAGGTGCAGTTTAATGAACACTGCAATTGCAATGCCAACGTCCCTGACAAGTAGTCAATAGCTTCACCTCTGCATAGTTAAGAAATGGTATGAGTTTAAAGAGAAACTCCAGTAATTTTACCTGTATAATTATACCTCAATGATAGCCTGTGATTAACCATTATAGTGGCTCTGAAGTACAACATAAAAGTAATTAGTAAAACTATCAGGTTAGTATGTGTTTATTATTCATAGAATCATAGAATTGTACAGAACAGAAGGTCACTTGGCCCATCGTGCCCGTGCTGGCTCTTTGAAAGAGCTATTTTTTTTTTCCTTTTTCAAGTATATATCCAGTTCCTTTTTAAAAGTTATTGTTGAATCTGCCTCCATCAGCCTTTCGATATTGTAAAAACTCCCAGGATTATCATGGCATGTTCTGATGTCTGTGAACTAAGTTGCTGTTTTTAGACCTGTTGCTCTCTGGCGATTTTATACATAGGGGCTAAACAATTCGGGAGCTTTACCTCAATAATTACTGGCAAAAAAATAGCGGAAATAGGGCAGCCGCCACTCTTCCGCCAGCTGGTGGCGGGTCCCATGGTGTCCACCATTTTCCCAGGCCCAGCAGCTCTGCTGGCAAGATCCATCATCCTGCAAATTTAAATGAGGGAGAAGTGACGTGCACGCCGATTTAATGTCAACACGATGAAATTGGAACTTTGTATTCAGTTCAATGCTGGGTCTTAAGCTCTACATGTAAACCCAGTGTGAAGTGTCAGCACCTCTTAAGCTGGTACACACATCTTTCAGTTTGCAGTTAAGCTTTTGGACTGGATTTTAAAAATGTTATTTAGGTAGTGGCTTACTGCAATAGATGTTACAAGTGTTTTAAGTGTGCAGGGAGTGCTGCTGGAGAAGGCCTCTGAGAAGACAGAAAATGCAGAGATATTTTCTCCCCAATTTAAAATGATATTCTATCCTCATTTTGTATAATACTTTGATTTCATATGATCATTTGTAGTGAAATAACAATTTGAGAAACAAAGTAAAGTTGGTTGGAGCGTAGGGATTTCTTTACACTACTGGGTGAGGATAAGATAGACACAAAATCTAGGCACATCATCATCATCATCATAGGCAGTCCCACGGAATCGAGGAAGACTTGCTTCCATTCTTAGAATGAGTCCTTAGGTGGCTGACCAGTCCAATACGAGAGCCACAGCCTGCCACAGGTAGGACAGACAGTCGTTGAGGGTAAGGGAGGGTGGGACAGGTTTGCCGCATGTTCTTTCTGCTGCCTGCGTTTGTTTTCTGCATGCATTTAGCGATGAGACTCGAGGCACTCAAGTGCACTTCCTCCACTTAGGGCAGTCTTTGGCCACGGACTCCCAGGTGTCAGTGGGGATGTTGCACTTTATCAGGAAGACTTTGAGGGTGCCCTAGTAATGTTTCCTCTGTCCACCTTTGGCTCGTTTGCCATGAAGGAGTTCCGAGTAGAGCGCTTGCTTTGGGAGTCTCGTGTCTGGCATGCAGACAATGAGGCCTGCCCAGCGGAGCAGATCAACTGTGGTCAGTGTTTCAATGCTGGGGATGTTGGCCTGGATGTAGACGCTAATGTTGATGCGTCTGTCCTCCCAGGGGATTTGTAAGATCTTGCAGAAGCATCGTTGGTGGTATTTCTCCAGCGACTTGAGGTGTCTACTGTACATGGTCCATCTCTCTGAGCCACACAGGAGGGCGGGTATTATTACAGCCCTGTAGACCTTGAGCTTGGTGGTGGATTTGAGGGCCTGGTCTTCGAACACTCTTTTCCTCAGGCGGCCGAAAGTCGCACTGGAGCTGGTGTTGAATCTCCTCATGAATGTCCGCTTTTGCTGGTAAGAGGCTCCCAAGGTATGGGAAATGGTCCACATTGTCCAGGGTCGCGCCGTGGATCTTGATGACTGGGGGGGCAGTGCTGTGTGGTGAGGACAGGCTGGTGGAGGACCTTTGTCGTACGCCTCAGTAAATACGTCAACTAAGTCCTGGAGTTCAGTCTCTGAATGTGCGCAGACGCAGGCGTCGTCCATGTACTGTAGCTCAACGACGGAGGTTATGTGGTCTTGGACTGGCCTGGAGATGGCGAAGGTTGAACAGCTTCCCACTGGTTCTGTAGTTTAGTTCCACTCCAGCAGGGAGCTTGTTGACTGTGAGGTGGAGCATGACAGCGAGGAAGATTTAGAAGAGGGTTGGGGCGATGACGCAGTCTTGTTTGACCCCAGTCCGGACGTGGATTGGGTCTGTAATGGATCCGTTGGTAAGGATCATGGCCTGCATGTCATCGTGGAGCAGGCGGAGGATGTTGATGAACTTTTGGGGGCATCCGAAACGGAGGAGGTAGGAAAAGCCATAACACAGCTCAAGATAACAAGGCTACGGGAGCGGATGGAATCCCTGCTGAGGCACTAAAGTATGCTGGAGGGGCGCTGTTGGCGCGGATACATAACCTCATCTCTCTCATCTGGAGGGAGAAGAGCATGCCAGGAGATCTCAGAGATGCAGTGATCGTGACCAACTTTAAAAAAGGGGACAAGTCCGACTGCGGCAACTACAGAGGCATCTCCCTGCTATCAGCCACTGGAAAGGTTGTCGTTGGAGTTCGCCTCAACCGTCTTCTCCCTGTGGCCAAGGAGCTCCTCCCGGAGTCACAGTGTGGATTTCGTCCCCTACGGGGCACAATAGACATGATCTTTGCAGTGCGACAGCTGCAGGAAAAATACAGGGAGCAGCACCAGCCCTTATATGTGGCCTTCTTCGACCTTACAAAGGCATTTGACACTATCGAGGCACAACAGCACTAGTGTTGGTGGCAGGGTGTAATTACAGTGCAACAGGTATACATGGCCAATTTTCATTGCAAATGTGGATATGAGGGGTTGAAATTTGAACCCCCAAGCACGGGTTGAAAGGTAAGAAAAATTTAATTCTCGTAAACCGACCCCAACCCACCCACTTCCAGTTCTAACGGAGGCAGGTCAGGGAGTGGTCGACAAATCCGGACTCAAGAAGCGGGTAGGTCACTAAAATCTTCTAAGGAGGCTGTGTGCCTCCATTTTAACTGATCTTTTAATTTTAATACATGGATGCCAGAATTTCTGGGCCTCATAAAACCCTGCAGGTAAAAGAAGGCAAGAAAGGCTGGATCCATGAGTTAAACACATTTACAGCACTGCTTGTGGCCCAGGAGGAGCAGGAGTGCTTCCTGCAGACCCAACAAGCTTACCTCTATGTAATACAACCCCTATGATCGGCCGACCTCCACCCCACCTAACGGTACACGCCCCTCCCCCACGATGTCTGACTCCCCTCCTCCCCCCCTCCCCACCCCCCGCAATGTCTGATTCCCCTGTCATTCTGGCTGGCTGGTGGGTGGAAAATCTGTTGAATAAAATTTAAGAGGCGCTGCCGTTAGTTTCTGCAAGGCGAGCGGGGAGCCCTTAATTCAGGTTTCCCATCCATAATCCTCCTGTGCCCCCCCATCCCACTCTCTTCCCAATTCTGAATTGACAACAACAAGTTCCATTTGTATAGTGCTTTTAACATAGGATAATGTCCCAAGGCACTTCACAAGAGAGTAATCAAACACAATTTAACAGGAAGTAATGTTTTGCGGACAGGAATTGCATGCAAACTTAATGGCCCTGAATATTTACAGGCAGCACATCTTTACATAAGTACCGAGATGCATCCACCTCTGACCTCTGCCAATGACCTTGTCAGAGTTTGCAGGGTTAGGGGCAAGTCACAGAATTTTAATGGCTTCAGGGTGACAGGGGTCTATCTGGTACACCTTGCCCACCGAAGAGGCCACAATGTCCAGCGAAGAGTCCTGGCTGGAGAGATTGTTGGCTTGCATTGAAAAAAAACTTAAAACAAAAATCATTGTTTAATCTTTGGGGATCCAGACCATGATCCTCGTCTGATCCTCCAAGCTGGCCTTACTTCCGCTGAGTCTGGGAGGGGGAAGAGATCAGAAGGGGGCCAAGTGGTGGCCGGCAGTATCTTGCAGTTTTAATGTGGAACCAGAAAGAAGGGTACTTTTTCTGGCTCCACATTCAGGGAAGTAAAACATTTTATTTTATTTGATATATCTTTTTGCGGCAGCCACCAGCAATTCCTTTAAAGACCGTAGGATTGGCTGCTCTGTGCCTGAGAAAATGGTGCATGCTGCAGTCAGGTACCAACCAATATTGGTATTGGGCCTAAAATAGACATTAGGCCCCCAATCTATATAGGCAATGCCCTAATGCCTGTTTCAGGTAGACGTCCTGGACAACTACAGGGCATACTAATCAATATGGCACGGAATGAGCATGCAGTCGCCATATTGGACCCTTCAGCATCCACTGATTGCCTCAAAAAAAGATGTGACGTGATCTAATTTCCACGCCAAGTTGTGAAAGTGTCAAGTTCATGCAAATCCCAAATTATTACATAACAATTAAAGATGTCATTGTTCTATTTGACATAATTGTACAAATCTGTGCTGCCAGTGGAAAGCCTTGCCTGCTGAGAGCACACTTCAGAAATTTGGGTGTATGGTTGCCACGATTTTCCGACCAATGGCTGGAAATTAACGGGCAGCATGCGCCCACATTTATCTACTGATAGCAGGTGAGGCTCCTTGCCAGCAATGCAAATTACTCTTTAAAGGGCCCAAATTTCCAATTTTTTTGGAGCAACTGGTGTAGTTTGGAGTATCTTAGAAATCGCAATTCTCGGCATTTAGTTTGCTCCAGTTCGAGTGAATTAGTTTAGTTTCATTTTAGTTCCGTTTTTTTTCCAAAAGGGGGTGTGTCCAGCCACTTAGGCCTGTTTTGCAAGTTTAGGCAGCGAAAACTTACTCCAAACTATCTTAGAATGCAGTAAGTGTCCACTTTTGTAAGTTCTGAAAAACCTTACCTAGAGTTAAGTTCAGTGCAGGCACAGCCAGAGACGGAGAGTGGGAAGCATTAAACACAAAGGACTAAAACATTAAACACATCACTTAAAATGGCCTAAAACCTCTTGTGATGATATTTTGCCTTATATCTGCTGAGTGAGACAGTTGTTTCTCTTTTTATAAATAAGAAAGTGTAGGCTCCCAGCTAAGGCAGACACATCAACATCAACGGGGAGGGGGGGAAGGGAAGTTAGAGGATTTTCCAAAGCACTAAACACCTTCACAACAACATTAAAGAAGTATAAGTACATTTAAAGCACCAAGCACTAAACAAAGCACAAAAAGTAGTAAGCAATTAATTAACAAATAAAAAATAGAAGAAGCCCTGCACCTAAAGCACCAAGACCAAAGTAATAAGCAACCAATCAATAACAAATAAAAAATAGAAGTCCTACCTTTATGTGAAGGGAAGGTGTTTCTGTCAGCCTCCCTCTGTGTTTCTTTCCATGTCTCTCTCAGTGTGTCTCTGTCAGTGTCTCTGTCAGTGTCCCTCTGTGATTCTGACTCTGTCTCTGTCAGTGTCTTTCTGTGATTCTGACAGTGAGGGGTGGGGGGCGAGGGTGTGGAGGGGTGAGGGGGATGGGGGAGGAGGAGGGAGGGCGTGGAGGGGGGAGGGAGAGAGGGGAGGAGGAGGGGGGCAGGAGCGGGGGAGGGGCTGAACGGGAGGGTGGGGGAGGCTGAATGAAGTCTGAATGCGGGGGGCGGGGGGACAGAGGCTGAACAGGAGGCTGAATGCGGCAGGGGGAGAAGAGGGGGTGTGAACAGGAGGCTGAACGTGGGTGGGGGGGTGAAGGCTGAACAGAAGGCTGATGCGGGGGGAAGGGGGGTGAACGGAGGCTGAACGCGGGGGGGGGAAGGGGGGAGGCTGAATAGGAGGCTGATGCGGGGGGGGTGAATGGAGGATGAACGCGGGGGGAGGGAGGGGGGGGGCGGCTGATCAGGAGGCTGAACTGCAGAGCATGTGCAGAGGTCTCGGCACTGTTTTCAGCGCCGGGACTTGGCTCCACCCCCCACCCCTTGTGTTGCGTTACTCCTAGGCTGAAGATGTCCTGAGGAGCTCGGAGAATTAGAAGGTAAGTTTTCGGCACCCTTTTTATTCTAGAAAGTCGTGCATCTTATGGAGGTGCGCCGTTTTTACAGGGGGCGGAAACTTGGGCCCTATATCTCCAGTTTAATTTGATGGTATTTCTGTGTGTTAAACACTTGGTTAATTCCACGAACACTCAAAAAAATACCATCACCATTTATTAGCCAATTGAATAAACCTGCTGAGTTTTTGTACATTATATTTGGCCAGTAACAATTAACCAAGACCTCGAACTATCTAGATCCAATGCATAATAGTTACATTTACTCTTCATAGCTACAGATTGGTATATTGGTGCACAATATTTAATGTTACCTGTGTCACCCCATCCAGTAATGTAGCAGTTTGAACCTTTTTTTTGCATGCGCTCTCTCCTGTGTGGCAGACATGCTGGCAGCACATGTGCATTGAATTTGATGCAATGTCCCTGCTGTCCTTCTAGCTTTATCAATGCAACATCATAGTCATTTGCATCAGGCTCATAATCCTTGTGGATAATAATGCTCTTCACTTCAAGGTCTTCCTCATATTCCTCAGATACTAACGTGTGATAATCGCCAACACGCACTATATAATTTTTTGTGCTGTTGCCATACCTATCAAAGAGAAAGTGTAAATTTAAGAAGGAAGTTTCATTTAATAGAATGCCCATCATGGATGTGCATCAGCTTAATGAATCACAATGACCTAATGTCCACTAATTAAAAGAATAATATTGTTCAACAGTAGTAAAAAATGATTGTGTTGTGTTTGCTAAGAGGACCAGATTGGAAAATGTTACTGAATCAAAATAGGAGAAAGAATAAAAAAAGCATGCAATGAGGAAAGGTCAATTGGCCTATTAAACCCAATTCCATAAATCATGCATCACAGTGACGCTAATAAACTGATGTATTTGATGGTATTGCTCACCGAAGAAGCTTTTTCATTTGATGCTTTGTTAGGTCACAGGAGACTGCTGTTCATGCAACAGTTCCACACTTGCACATTGCTACAACCAGCTCCTTTATTTTGACAGCAAATTCATAAACACACATATTTTTATTAGGGTAAGGGCACTTATGGAATGTAGCTGATTGAGGGAGACTAGGATTTCATCCATCAGTTGAATTAATAGAGTTAAAATGTGTTTTTACATCCAATAGCTCTGCAGTAGAGCACTGAACTCCACTTGAACTTCCCTTAACAACAGGACAATTAAGGAGGGCTATCTCATTCCCACAAAGAATCAACCTAAGATGGGAAAAGGTGGAAACTTGAGCAGGGCATGGACTTTACACAGGTTCGCAAACTAAACCTGACAACTCCCCCCACATTTCTTTCGCTAAATTATCTTTCTTATCTTATATTTCTAATTATATTTATTTCCTTATTCACACCGAAAGCCTTCCTTTGACACAAAATTTACCAAGCTGAAATAAAGGACTGATAACCTGCTCCCAGACTTCCATCAATGCTACTTGATAAGTAGCTGCTTGGATGTGCTCGTGTAGGCCTTTATTTTCCTTCCCTCTGTGTGGGAACAGACCGATATTCCCATGCAGCATCATTAGGATCAGAAACTATCTGTGTGGGGAGTCACAGCTGAGGCCTTGCATCCCTAATATTCCACACCACAGTGTATTTATGACATATAATTAAACATAATGGAAATCTGTAAATCTATATGTAAAAAAATGCTGAAAACAGTCAGCAGGTCAGGCAGCATCTGTGGAGAGAAGAAGGTAGAGTTAACATCTCAGATTGATGACCTTTCACCAGACCTGGAACATTAACCCTACCTTCCTCTCTCCACAGATGCTGCCTGACTTGCTGAGTGTTTCTGGGATTTATAACACAAGCAAGGATTCTAGGGGGAGGATGTTTGCTATTCACTATTTATAGTGAAGTCATAATCTTGTCTAAAGAATATGTTTACAATTTTGTTATGAATAGTGAACATCAGAAATCTTCCTCCCGAGATCTCTGATGGTCATGCTTCTTAATGCTGAAAACTTTGAGAGCAGAATAAAATGATCTTTTTTACTTTAAGGGGTTGAGCATTACAGTATCATTCAGGGAATGAGTTAGGATTTTTCACTCAAAACCAACTGTAGAGCTTAACATTTTTAAAACAAGCGGATGAACATCTTTGATAAAATAGTGTATAAAGGAATATCATACAGATGCATTATCACTTTCATTACAAATATCACACAAAGCAATTTCAACCCATTTATAATGAATCCCTTAATTTAGGCAGAGGCATACATCAAAGTTGTCCAATATCTAATCACTTTGGCATTAGAACCATTCGCACCTTAGATTAGACAAACCAGGCATTGAACAACAGTGCGTGGACATGAGAGAACATGAAATATCACGGTTTGCAAACCGGATTATCTTTTTCTAAATATTCTAGTTCAAAGCACTTCATGCTTGCAGGAGCTGATGAATGAGTTAGGATACAAATTAAGTTGGAGCAAATCCAAGACTGCAGAATTATCAAAGAATGGTTTCCCTTGCAATGCCTAAAGAAGAATTCTTGCTTTAAATAATTTTTCAACTTGATTTCAACTTGACTCCTATATAGCTACAACTTGAATAATTAGAAAAAACATCGTCTGCAAGTTTCCCATGTTATAAAAATAAATGTACTTTGTTACCTGTCATATCACCAGGTCAACTTAACAGATGGTCAAATCCGAATTATATCTGATATGCATAAAGACAGGCCATTAAGTACTTTGAGACCATGATGTCTGTACATAAAATTTCTAGGGCTCAAAATTGGAAGTACAATTAGCATCTGCCTTATTATTCAGTGTAGGTAAGAGTTTTAATAATTAAATCCTCAATTATATTAATTTCTTGTGAAAGATATAACTGACAAACATTCTGACTCATGTTGATATAAACAAGTATAATTCTCCAGATTATACACACACCTTAGGGCGAGAATTTTACCTTTTAAATTATGACTGAAGGATGCGAAACAAAAATTAAGAAAATGTTTATTTGTTTTCAGTATAAATTTCCATTTCAGTGTAACATTTTAAATAAATCTTATCTTGTGTATACAAATGAGATCGGATGGAGACCCATAAACAGCATTATGGAACGGTGGTGAAGGAACGTTTATCCACATCATGTAAAATATTCAAATAATCTTTATTTAATTCTTAAGCAGAGTGCTGGGATGCATATTATTACTACCCAAAACCAGCAGATCTGGATTGTATTGATGGCTTCAAATACAAAACTTGATGAATAAACAGTGGATTATTTGTCAGATATAAAACCATCAACAAAATAATTTTTGATGAAGGAATTTGGTGAGGAAGTGGGTCAGGTCACTGTCCTTTCATTCTTTAACTTGGATAAAATCCACCTTTAGACTGATGGGTACATTCGGATCCCAGGATAAAATGAGTTTTCAATATTTCTAATTTATCTGCATTTTACAGGTGACATCCACATTTCTTAACATCCAACACAAATGGAAATCTTCTACTGTCATCCATAGGGATCCTGGGCTTCATGGATAGAGGTATAGAGTACAAAAGTGTGGAAATTATGATGAAGCTGTAAAAACACTGGTTCGGCCTCAACTGGAGTATTGTGTCCAATTCTGGACACCACACTTTAGGAAGGCCTTAGAGAGGGTGCAGAAAAGATTTACAAGAATGATTACAGGGATGACGGACTTCAGTTATGTGGATAGACGGGAGAAGCTGGGGTTGTTCTCCTTAATCAGAGAAGATTGAGAGGAGATTTGATAGAGGTGTTCAAAATCATGAGGTGTCTGGACAGAGTAGATGGGGAGAAACTGTTCCTATTGGCAGAAGGGTCAAGAACCAGAGGACACAGATTTAAGGTGATTGACAAAAGAACCAAAGACGACATAAGAAAAAACTTTTGTTACACAGCGAGTGGTTTGGATCTGGAATGCACTGCCTGAAAGGGTGGTGGAGGCAGATTCAATCACTGCTTTCAAATGGGAGGTGGATAAGCAACTGAAAGAAAAAAATTGCAGGGCTATGGGGAAAGGGCGGGGGAGTGGGACTAGCTGAAGCACTCTTGCAGAGAGCTGGCATTTGCTTGACAGGCCGAATACCTTCTTCCATGCTGTAACCATTCTATGATTCTATGCGTGTAGCTGTTTATTTGGAAATACAGAATCCGGGGAAAGAAATAATTTCCATTTATATAGCGCCTTTCAGGATGTCCCAAGTGACATCAGGAAACTGACGAAATCGGGTGCACTGCTGGTTTTACACCCCACCTGCTTTTGCTCTCCATTGTGCAAAACCAGCGTTCCACCTGATGCTGTGGGTTTCCTGCCTGGGAAGTTAGGTTAAAATTATCCCCATAGTTGCTACTACTTTGCACACACCAAGGTCCCACTAACAGCAAGGAATAACTGACGCGTTAATCTGTTTTGATGGTATTGGTGGAGCGATAAATGTTGGCCAAGGAGTTTCCACTGTTCTTCTTTGAATAATACCATGGAACCTTTTACAGCCACCTGAACAAGCAGATAAGAAGGTACCAAATTGCCCCCTGCCTGAAACGGGGCGCTCCCACCTCGTTTCGATGTTTTTTTACCGCAGCTGCGGTTCTGATGAACTCTTTTGAGAAATTGCGCTCTTTGTTTTTTTTTGTTTTCACCCAGAAGCCGGTGATGATCGGGGTGGTGACTACACCTGAGGGGCAAATTCGCGGTGCTGACAGCAATTGTGGGGCGGGAGTTGGGGGCCGTGCGTCTTCACCGCCACGATGACGTCATCGCGGCACCACGTCACCACGGTTCTCACCTTCACTTAAAGGGGAGAACCTCTGTGCTTTTTAAACTTCGGTCCACCAGGGAGGGTTTCGGCCAGGCCAGCAGCTGCCTGTTGGCAGTCCGGCCAAACCTGGGGGCATAACTGTCGGTCCGACCTGGCACTCGGCCGACAAAAAAAAAATAGCGGCAGCGGCACTGAGCCCTTCCCTTTAAGAGAAGTCACATCACCACTGCAAAAGGCCTCAGCCTCAATGGACCACCGGGGAAAAACTTGTTTTGGCACCGCGCGGCGGGCCGGAGATTTTCGGAGTGGAATGTCGCCATCGGGAGTTAGATCGGCGGTGCGCACAGTGATGATGTGCTTATCGGCAGCAGAGGAACACTAAGGGGGGATCGGGGCACCGCTGGGGAAACTCGGGAGGGCAATTGGGTTAGCAGAGGCCATTCCACCAAAGGTCAGCAGCCACTCCACTCCACAGCGTGGCCGCCGATTTGGGATGATAACAGGCCTTAAGGAAAGGGATAATTTCGACCCCAAGTTCTCCGTTTAGCATTTGATCTGAAAGATAGGATATCCAACAATGCAGCACTCCTTCAGCACTGCACTGAAGTGTCAGCCTAGATTATGTGCTCAAATCTTGGCGTGTGCCTTGAACCCACATGTTTCTGACTCGGAGGCAAAAGTTCTACCACAGGTAGTTGGAAAAACTAGGTTTGGGCAGTTTAAAACTATTCCAAGTATGCCTATACCAACAGCATAATATTGCTGGTAATTTGCCAATCACCTTTATAAAGGCCATTAGAAATGTAAAATTGGGGGAAGGAACCAAATTGGTGCAACAGAAATACTCTTCTCTGGCTGGGTTGAGGTTAAGATATATGATCATGGCAGCTGCAGGAAGCTATACCTGACTGATATTCCTCACCTTGATGAGCACTAAAGTTTGCTAAAAAATTGTGACTGATTCTGCATGAGGATAATATTTAAAATAAATTACATATATTTCTTGATTTATATTTAAATTTAAAAAATGATTTGATCCCCGAAGCTGGTTGGTCCCACCTTCATCTTCCTTCGCTGGCTTTGCATTAGCTAGAAAAATAGGGGGCAAAATTGCCCCTCGCTTGGTTTGGGGCACTTAATTCGAATTAAGTGATTTTTCTTCGTCCGGCGGTGGGTGGACAGAAGAGCCTTGGAATTGGGCACTTTAACTTAAAAAAACATCCGGGCACTCTTGGGGCAGGAGAGAGGCAGAAGCAGGGCACTGATGATGTCAGCGAAATGCGGAAGTGCCGGTCGCGCTGACACGTCATAACTTCCCTCCCCTTCTCATAGCAGAGAGCCACTGAGAACTCTGCAGACACTTCCGTGGCGCCCACTGGCCGATCATGGAGGGCTTCGGCGGAACAGTGTCCGCCATTGTTGTGTCGACTGCAAAGTCGGCCAACAAAGAAAACGGTGCCGGCCGTGCGCAAGGCCCTCCCCTTTAAGGGCAGTCAGGGCGCACCAGCCACCACAGCTTGATGACCCGCAAATTCCCTCGCGGAGCGTGAAGGGGTCAGCGTGGGGCGATAAGGGGTTGGCGCGCACGACAATGATGTCATCGCTGTGCGCGCCGCTACCCGGCGTGAAAAGTAAGGGGCACAGCGCAAACCCGTTTCCGCCACCGCCATCTCGTGGGTAATTCCGGGCAGGTTGCTTCCACCACCTGCCCCCAGGCGAAGTGTCCTTATCGCCCCGAAGGGGCTAACGGGCTTTTTGAAAAGGGGCAATTTCGGCCCCATAGAGTTGAAAGTCAGCCTAACATCTGGGCACTAGGCCCAAGGTTCAGGTAGATGCGAGTACACAAATGCAGTAAGCTCAACCCAACCACATGCAAATTAGGGGCAGCAGGAGTAAAGTATTAATGATTTGACCATTAACAATTTGAAACTTAAACATACCTATTTTTTGTACAATGCATATTACTATCATTGCTGTGCTTTAACTTTCTGTACAACAAATAATGTTTTTTTTTAACTCTGAGGTGATCAGGCAAGTACTGGGAAATGACAATCACCTAGGGTGGGCATTAGGCAAATTTTCAGCTGTCAGTAATGTGACGGTGATGCAAAAACTGATGTTGCAGTAATTAAGTTGCTTAGATGACAAGAATTAATATTACAGTAACACTAAATTGCATAAATAAACTATGCAGACTCTTAAATTAAAAAAAAAGGTTACTTCTGCTCACTGTATCTTTCCTTCTGCCCATTTCCTTTTATTCATACTTCATTTAAGTTAGAAACATAGAAACATAGAAAATAGGTGCAGGAGTAGGCCATTCAGCCCTTCGAGCCGGTACCACCATTCAATAATATCATGGCTGATCATTCACCTCAGTATCTCTTTCCTGTTTTCTCTCCATATCCCTTGATCCCTTTAGCCGTAAGGGTCATATCTAACTCCCTCCTGAAAATACCCAATGAACTGGCATCAACAACTCTCTGCGGTAGGGAATTCCACAGGTTAACAACTCTCTGAGTGAAGAAGTTTCTCCTCATCTCAGTCCTAAATGGCTTACTCCTTATCCTTAGACTGTGTCCCGTGGTTCTGGACTTCCCCAACATCGGGAACATTTTTCCTGCATCTAACCTGTCCAGTCCCGTCAGAATTTTACATGTTTCTATGAGATCCCCTCTCATCCTTCTAAACTCCAGTGAATACAGGCCCAGTCGATCAAGTCTCTCCTCATATATCAGTCCTGCCATCCCAGGAATCAGTCTGGTGAACCTTCGCTGCACTCCATCAAAAACAAGAATGTCCTTCCTCAGATTAGGAGACCAAAACTGAACACAATATTCCAGGTGAGGCTTCACCAAGGCCCTGTAAGACCTCCCTGCTCCAATAGAAACATAGAAAATAGGTGCAGGAGTAGGTCATTCAGCCCTTCGAGCCTGCACCACCATTCAATAAGATCATGACTGATTATTCCCTCAGTACCCCTTTCCTGCTTTCTCTCCATACCCCTTGATCCCCTTAGCCATAAGGGCCATATCTAACTCCCTCTTGAATCTATCCAATGAACTGGCATCAACAACTCTCTGCAGCACGGAATTCCACAGGTTAACAACTCTCTGAGTGAAGAAGTTTCTCCTCATCTCAGTCCTAAATGGCCTACCCCTTATCCGAAGACTGTGTCCCCTGGTTCTGGACTTCCCCAACATCGGGAACATTCTACCTGCATCTAACCTGTCTCGTCCCGTCAGAATCTTATATGTTTCTATGAGATCCCCTCTCATCCTTCTAAACTCCAATGTATAAAGGCCCAGTTGATCCAGTCTCTCCTCATATGTCAGTCCTGCCATCCCGGGAATCAGTCTGGTGAACCTTTGCTGCACTCCCTCAATAGCAAGAATGTCCTTCCTCAGAATAGGAGACCAAAACTGAACACAATATTCAAGGTGAGGCCTCACCAAGCCCCTGTACAACTGCAGTAAGACCTCCCTGCTCCGAAACTCAAATCCCCTAGCTATGAAGGCCAACGTACCATTTGCCTTCTTCACTGCTTGCTGTACCATCATGCCAGCTTTCAATGACTGATGTACCATGACACCCAGGTCTCGTTGCACCTCCCCTTTTCCTAATCTGCCGCCATTCTGATAATATTCTGCCTTCGTGTTCTTGCCACCAAAGTGGATAACCTCACGTTTGTCCACATTATATTGCATCTGCCATGTGTTTGCCAACTCACCTAACCTGTCCAAGTCACCCTGCAACCTCTTCGCATCCTCCTCACAGCTCACACCGCCACCCAACTTAGTTTCATCAGCAAACTTGGAGAGATTACACTCAATTCCTTCATCCAAATCATTGATGTATATTATAAAGAGCTAGGGTCCCATCACTGAGCCCTGCAGCACTCCACTAGTCACTGCCTGCCATTCTAAAAAGGACCCGTTTATCCCGACTCTCTGCTTCCTGTCTGCCATCCAGTTCTCTATCCACGTCAATACATTACCCCCAATCCCATGTGCCTTAATTTTGCACACCAATCTCTTGTGTGGGACCTTGTCAAAAGCCTTTTGAAAGTCAAAATACACATCCACTGGTTCTCCCTAGTCCACTCTACTAGTTACATCCTCAAAAAATTCTAGAAGATTTGTCAAGCAGGATTCACTTTTATTTTATCTAATCTAAACCAATCCATCTATTTTAACCCTATTCGGAACAAAAAACTTGAAACACATACCTTACCTATCCTTCCACCTGGATCCCACATGGTGAGCAGTTCAAACGGACAATAGTACAGTGAGCTATCACAAAATGTAGTCTTTATTCAAGCTCACTGGCCGCTATTTCGCCTACCGAGGCGAGACTGGGACGGCCGCAATCTGGAGCGGGGTCCCGGTCCGCTGCCAGCTTCATCCCGCTCTCTACAAGTGATTTTTACCTTGATGGGTCTATTTAAGCCCGCCCTGCGAGGTTCCCGGCCAATTGAAAGGTAGCAGGTCTGATGACATCATTTGCTGACACGTCTTTAGCCCATTTCCTTAAAGGGACCATGGCCACATTGATTTTGACAGTTGTGCTGTCAGTGTTCTACAGCACTGAGGTGCTGCAAACACTGACAAGCACTGCATAGAGGTGCATGGCTGCACCCAGGCTCTCCCATGACTCCCTCTATATGCTTATGGAGGAAGTCACAGCATGCAGGGAGGTTCTCTTCCCTTACAATTGGCAGAAGAGACCTCCCCAGGTGACCAATGCAGCTTGGTTGCACAGGAGGGCAAGAAATATAAAAACAGATAGTAAGAGTTTCTACAATATATAAACAAGAAGAGAGTGGCTAAAGTAAATGTTGGTCCCTTAGAGGATGAGACTGGGGAAGTTATAATAGGGAAATGGCAGAGACTTTCAACTAATATTTTGCATCGGTCTTCACGGTGGAAGGCACTAAAAACATCCCAATAATGGATAATCAAGGGGCTATAAAGAAGGAGGAACTTAAAACAATCACTATCACGAAAGAAGAAGTACTCAGTAAAAAAATGGGACGAAAGGTGGAAACGTCCCCTGGACCTGATGGCTGTCATCCTAGGGTCTTAAAAGAAGCGGCTGCGGTGATAGTGGATGCATTGTGTCATGTATGTAACCACAATGTAACACCACTGTATTACTGTATACACTCAACCTAGATGCACACCTTGACCACAAGGGGTGAACTTGTGGGAGACACTCCTTACCTGATCACACAGGTATAAAAAGGGAGGTCCCACGCAGGGTCATCGTCTTTGGAGTCCTGTGAATAAAGAGTTAAGGTCACTGAGTGACCTTGTCCCCAGAATGTGCCTCGTGTGATTTCAAACTGTAGAGTAAGGACTTTACACATTGGATGTAATCTACCAAAATTTCCTGGATTCTGGGGAGGTCCCAGCGCAAATGTAATGGCCCTATTTAAAAAAGGAGACTGACAGCAAGCAGGAAACTATAGACCGGTTAGCCTAACATCTGTGGTTGGGAAAATGTTGGAGTCCATTTTTAAGCAAGCAGTAGCAGGACATTTGGAAAAGCATAATGCAGTCAAGCAGAATCAGCATGGTTTTATGAAAGGGAAATCATGTTTGACAAATTTTCTGGAGTTCTTCGAGGATGTAACGAGCAGGATGGATAAGGGGGAACTAGTGGATGTGGTGTATTTGGACTTCCAGAAGGCATTCGATAAGGTGCCACATAAAAGTTTACTGCACAAGATAAAAATTCACGGGGATGGGGGTAATATATTAGCATGGATAGAGGATTGGCTATCGAACAGAAAACAGAGAGTTGGGATAACTGGGTCATTTTCCAGTTGGCAAACGATAACTAGCGGGGTGCCACATGGATCGGTGCTTGGTCCTCACTTATTTACAATCTATATTAATGATTTGGATGAAGGGACCGAGTTAATGTAGCCAAATTTGCTGATGATACAAAGATGGGTGGTAAAGCAAGTTGTGAGGAAGACACAAAGAATCTGCAAAGGGATATAGACAGTCTAAGTGAGTGGGCAAAAATTAAGTAGATGGAGTATAATGTGGGAAAATGTGAGGTTATCCACTTTGGCAGAAAAAAAAGCAAATTATTATTTAAATGGAGAAAAATTGCAAAATGCTGCAGTACAGAGGGACCTGGGGTCCTTGTGCATGAAACACATAAAGTTCGTATGCTGATACAGCAAGTAATCAGGAAGGCAAATGGAATGTTGGCCTTTATTGCAAGGGCGATGGAGTATAAAAGCAGCGAAGACCTGCTACAGCTGTACAGGGTATTGGTGAGGCCACACCTAGAGTACTGCATACAGTTTTGGTCTCCTTATTTAAGGAGGGATATACTTGCATTGAAGGCAGTTGGAAAAGGTTCACTAGGTTGATTCCTGAGATGAAGGTTTTGACATATGAAGAAAGGTTGAATAGGTTGGGCGTGTACTCATTGGAGTTTAGAAGAATGCGAGGTGATCTTATTGAAACATATAAGATAATGAGTGGGCTCGACAAGGTAGATGCAGAGAGGATGTTTCCACTCGTGGGGGAATCTAGAACCAGGGCACATAGTTTCAGAATAAGGGGTCGCCCATTTAAACCTGAGATGAGGAGGAATTTCTTCATTCAGAGGGTCATAAATCTGTGGAATTCTCTGCCCCAGCATTGACTATATTTAAGGCGAAGATTCGGGAACACCTCAAGTCGAAGGAGAGCATCTTGATGGCCAGGTATCGCTTTTAAACGCACCACCACTCCGAGGGCCAGGACATGGCAAGCTATGTCGCTGACCTAAGACACCTTGCGGGACCGTGCGTATTTGCTGGATTTTTGGGGGAAGTGTTACGGGACTTTTTCGCGCTTGGAATCGGCCACAAGGTCATTCTTCGCAAACTGCTGTCTGCCAAATCCCGAGATCTGAGCAAGGCCATCACGATAGCCCAGACTTTTATGTCCATGAACAGATATCATTGCAGCATCAGAACTCACCGGCAAGTACTGTGCATAAAATAATGCCTTCAGCAGGCAGAACTGTATATGGCAGGGCCTACACAACTGCAGAGGCCAGACCTAGGATGACACAGAGTCCGCCGTGGGGCATGAATGTGAATCCATGTTGGCGCTGCGGAGGTAATCATCGAGTCCATCAATGTCGATTCAAGCACTATGTGTGCAAGGACTGTGGAACAATGGGGCACCTCCAGCGAATGTGCAAACATGCTGTGACTCACCACGTGGCAGAGCCGGCAGAAGATGACCGATCCGGCGCAGATCACGCTGAACGAGTAAGAGAGGCAACTCAACCCGAGGCTGAAGAGGAAGTGTATGGGGTATACACCTTCACCACCAAATGCCCTCCGATAATGTTAAAAGTCAAATTAAACGGCATCCCAGTTTTCATCGAATTGGACACGGGGGCGAGTCAGTCAATTATGAGCCAGAAGTCTTTTGAGAAACTGTGGGGCAACAAGGCACAAAGGCCAAAACTAAGACTGATCCACACCAAGCTGCGCACTTACACCAAAGAGCTCATACCAGTCATTGGCAGTGCGGCAGTGAAGGTATCATACCATGGAGCTGTGTATGATTTACCACTATGGATTGTACCAGGCGATGGCTCAACGCTGATCAGCAGGAGCTGACTAGGAAAGATCCGATGGAACTGGGACGACATCAAAGCACTATCTTCGGAGGATGACGCCTCATACGCCCAAGTTCTAAACAAATTCCCGTCATTATTTGAGCCAGGCATCGGCAACTTTACAGGTGCCAAAGTGCAAATCCATCTAGTCCCTGATGCATGACCCGTTCATCACAAGGCCCAAGCGGTTCCATACATGATGCGAGAGAAAGTCGAGATTGAGCTGGACAGACTTCAACGAGAGGGGATCATATCGCCAGTTGAGTTCAACGAGTGGGCCAGTCCAATTTTGCCAGTGTTGAAGAGCGACAGGATGGTCAGAATCTGCGGGGACTACAAGGTAACGATCAACTGAGTCTCGTTACAGGACCAGTACCCACTACCAAAAGCAGTTGACCTGTTTGCAACACTAGCAGGGGGGAAGTCGTTCACCAAGCTGGATCTAACCTCTGCTTATATGACACAGGAGCTGGCTGAACCTTCAAAAAAATTGACGTGCATCAACACGCACAGAGGACTATTCATATTCCACAGATGCCCTTTAGGGATTCGCTCGGCCGTGGCCATCTTCCAGAGGAACATGGGGAGTCTGCTGAAACCGGTTCCAGACACCATGGTGTTCCAAGACGACATCTTGATCACTGGCCGCAATACCACCGAACACTTACACAACCTGGAAAAGGTTCTCAAGCGAATGGACAGAGTGGGACTTAGGCTGAAATGCTCCAAGCGTGTTTTCCTGCCGCCAGAGGTCAAATTTCTGGGGAGAAAGATGGCAGCAGACGGCATCAGACCCACGGACTTCAAGACGAAGGCCATAAAGAATGCCCCAGACCACAGAATGTGACGGAGCTGCGTTTGTTCCTGAGACTCCTCAACTATTTTGGTAACTTTCTACCGGGGTTGAGCACTTTGCTGGAACCATTGCATTTATTGGTACACGAGGGTGTTGACTGCAGTGCAGCAATGATCCAACCGACTCACCCATGCCAGGACTTCAACTCAGGCGATCAACCTGGGAACGCAGAGCCCCAGATCGCCTCAACTTATAAATAACTTGTACATAAGATTTTGTGGGAAATGATGTTATGTATGTAAACATTACCAATGTGTAAGACTTGCCACCAGGGGGCGCACCTGTGGTAGACTCAAGGGTCACCTGCACACCCTGGGCAAGCAGGTATAAAAGGCAGTCTACCATGCTGCCTCCTCACTCTATTCTTGGTAGTCTGTCGTATCCAACAAAGACGTTGATGTGCTAATCATCAATGGCATGTGTCTTCAAGTGGCTGTATAGGCTAATTCTGGATGCACATCGTCTCTTGCACGTCGGACAAGGGAAGTTCGATGTGCCTGATGCTGACAGTACTGCCACCTGATGTCGTCTATCTCTAGTGTCCCGCAGGCGTTGACATCGGCTTTCTTCGAAGGTCTGGCAGGCAGTCCTCGTGAGGGTTCGCCACTGGATTTTATTAGCTGCTGTATTCTCGAGGTCCTTTGGTCAGATGCCACAGTACTGGAGGTTAGCCTTGATGCAATCTTTGTAGCGCTTGCGGGGGCGCCCCTGGTGTCTTCGACCTTCACAGAACTCGCCGTGAAGAAGCTGATGAAGGATCCTTGACTCATCCATGTGGATGACATGTCCAGCCCACCGGAACTGGGCTCACATGATCATCACCTCGATGCTAGTTGATTGTGCTCTCTCCAGAACCTCAAAGTTTGACACCCAGTCTTGCCAGCATATGTGGAGTACAGATCTGAGACTGCGCATATGGAAAGCTTCCAACTTTTTGATGTGACGCCTGTAGGGTGTCCAGGTCTCACATCCATAAAGGAGAGATGAGAGAACGACTGCTCTATACACCAACAGTTTAGTTAACAGTCAGATGTGGTGGTGACTCAACACCTTAGTGCACAAGCGACCAAGTGCCTGGCTGGCTTTACAGATCCTTGCATCAATCTCCTTGTCCAAGGACCCATCACTTGATATGGTGCTGCCAAGGTACTTGAAGCTGTCCACTGACTTTAGTTGCATACTGCCGTTGAAGACTGTGGAGACTGTAGAGAGTTTCCCTCTACAAGCACAAGGGCAACAAAGCAGACTGTGGCAACTACAGGGAAATATCGCTTCTGTCCATTGCTGGGAAGATCATCGCCCGCATAGTATTGAACCGACTCATAGCTAGTGTGTCAGAAGTAAATCTTCCAGAAACACAATGTGGCTTTCGACCTGGTCGGAGCACAGCGGACATGATCTTTGCACTCAGACAAGTGCAGGAGAAGTGCATTGAGCAGAACATGGACCTGTACGCTGTATTTATCCTCACTAAGGCCTTTGATACTGTCAACAGAGCAGCGCTGTGGTCAATCTTGACGAAACTTGGGTGCCCAAGGAAGTTTGTCCACATCATCGAGCTGTTTCATGACAACATGATAGGTGAAGTGCTCTCAGACAGCACAACCACGGCTCCATTTCCCATCTCAAATGGAGTGAAACAAGGTTGTACTCGCTCCAGTTCTGTTCAACCTATTCTTTACCTGCGTCTTGAACTATGCCATAAAAGATTCCTCACTCTGGAGTTACAATAAAGAGACCAAGGTCACAACAGTTTGAGCTGAAGAGGCACAGTCTTGTGGAGTTATTCTAAACGTAACAGGTATCATAATCCATTCTAGATTTTTGGAACCTTGAGCATTTAAATATCTCTTCTACAATTCATCACATTCATTGTTTTTATTTAAATTGAGGAAACTGGATGCAAACCCACAATGAGGTACATCACAAGGACTGAAAGGAATAGGAGAGAAAGCTATAGCAACTCCTCATTACTAATTCAAATTACAATATAACCTGAATACTAATGGGAATGTAAATAAATAATTGAAGGCATTCTCAATTGTTTGAAAGAGTTCCTTAATTTCTTTACATTCTTTCACAACAAAATGAAACTGTGATGTTGGAACCAACATGTGGAGGAGCTGAGTAATAATTCAGGAATTGTGAACACATATTCAGAAATTGCTGCTTATGTTTGTATGTTTCTATGCTTATATATTACAGTATACTTCCTCTAACTCTTGCAATTGAAATGAATTTGCTTTTGAAATCCAATCCAGTAGGCAGCTTGATGGCACAGCATGTGAGTGCATTAACACAGTCGGATACAAAGTGAACTGCACACATTTTCCCCCTTTAGTTTCTCATGCAATGCGTCCCTGATCTCAGCCAGCTAACGGAGGGCAGGACTGAGTGAAAACAAAACACTTTTTTGGAATGGTATCCAAAGAAAGGAAAACAAAGATCGAGAGTTGGATCAATTGAGCACCATCCTTGGGGTGCAACTCCCCCATTAATAATTTTAGGATAAGGACAGTGAGAGTATAAAACTCATGCCAACGTACTGACAGGAAAAAGTACACCTCCAACAACAGGTTGGAGGGTGGTTTGGTAGCGAGACAAGCAAAAATCAATATTAAAATATGAGGAGGAGGAGAAAGTAATTTATTTTAAAGCTACCTTTGCTAAATGATAGAATTGTGATGCACAGCAAATTACATATAAGGATCATTTTTTTGTATCTGTGCTGCAAGAGTGAAGCCTTGTCTGCCGGGAGACCGAATCAGAAGTTCAAGTGCACACTCCTCATGATTTTCTGACCATTGTTCTCATCAGCCACAGCTCTGCGCCAGGATAGTGAAGCTGTGACGTTACCTCAGAATCAGCGTCTTTCACTGACATGGTTGGAAAGCAGCGCTGTGATTTACTTAGTGCAATGCAGCTCCTATTTCGGCACGGTATAACTTGAATGAAGAATTACCCCATTGTGCTGCCTTATGTGCACTATGCACATAATGATTGTTTTACATTGTGGCTTGTAAAAATGGAATCTGATCTCAGCTACTTCATCCCAAGCCCCTAATTCATAAAGCATGTGTTGCCTACAATACAAGTAAATTATTCAGATATGTATTTTCACAGAATCATTTGTTTTGCACTTTAGTCTCTATATTACATTACAGTCACTAAGAATTCCAAATATTTGTATAGATATTTATGCCTTATGCAGAACTAGGGAGATATAAGAATACACTAGTCATCAGTATTTTATTTTGCATTTGAAAATAACAATTAAAAGATGGAAGAATTATTGCACTTTCTTAAAATCGTTAGATGTTTTGCAAGCGCTTACAATTGAAACAATTAAGTTGCAAAATGTGACAAAATAGTAAAGAAATACAATAATTACACTTGGTTGGTACTTGAGTACCTCAGAGACCTACAACTGCTTCTTCTGCAATGGAGCAGGCAATTAAAGATTGTGGTGACACTTGATCCCTGATTTTAAGCCCCCACCTCCTCCCCCCCCTCCCAAACGTCTGATGAGAATGGGGGAGTGGGGGTTAAAATGCTTGCAGCGACCTACTCATCTGACCTTTGCTAGCTTCACGCCATTTCAACAAGCGCGTTCTGGTCAGCAAGCAGATCCATGCACCAGGCAGGCGAGAGCCTTACTGAAATTCGAAAGACAGAGATCTAATGATGCCATTCAGACGACGACTATATTTTATCCATTGCCGAGTACCGGACTTGCCAGGAGCACAGAGTGCAAAGAAGCAGAAGGCCGAGAAACAGACCAAAAAAAGCATTAATATTTTTAAAATATTTCCTTGTGGACCAGAAGGCACAGGAGTGTTCCATTGGACCCCAGAGGAATCCTAGGACCCTGGGATTCCCTCTCCCAACCGCAATTGCCTACCACTATTTACCAGACTGCCAGGGACTATCCCCACGGGTCCTCAACCTCAGTCTCCTGTCGGCCTGACACCATTGATGCCGGGTTCGGGCAGAAGTCAGGCCTGGTATATTTAAATGAAGCCTCGGGCCTCATGTCAGCGAGTCAGGGTGAACCTGAGGCATGCCCCTCTGACCCCATGCTCACCCCTCAGCCCCAGTTAAAATTGGACACCTGTAAACTCTGTTTCTCTCTGTTAAATTGTCTAATTTTCCTTCTGATATTAGGTTATAGCTAAGTGTTTTCTATAACTTATATGTGTAATGTATGCACCTGTGAGTTTGCTCACAGGTTTGTAAAGCTGTTGCCACCATCTTGCCGTCCAGAGGAGGCGGGGGTCCTCAATGGAGTGCACTCTACGTGGGAGCCCTCGCTCTATTTATTGGGGACTTGGCCTGGAGAGTGTTGCATGGAGCAGTCCCGTGCAATAAGTTTTTAAGTCGGTTCACGGGCTCCCAGACCGCCTGCAATTTCTGCGGTCTGGAAGAGTCCGTGTTCCATGTTTTTACTGAATGTGCGAGGCTGCAGCCCCTCTGTCAATATTTGAAGGGGCTGCTCCTCAAATTCTGGTGGCACCTCAGTCCCACACTCCTGATCTTTGGGCACCCTGTGCAGAGGGGAGCAGGTAGGTGCGAAGGCCTCCTCGTAGGCCCCCAAGGGCGCCATCAGCCGGTCCAGGCAGCGGGCGGTCGAGGGGGTCGTTCAGCCTGACTGCCTGCCTCTCTTCTGCGGTTACATCTAAGCCAGGGTGTCCCTGGAGATGGAGCACGCAGTGTCCACCGGTATGCTCGCGGCCTTCCGCGAGAGGTAGGCGCCGGAGGGACTGGAGTGCATCATCACCCCCAGCAACCAAATTTTAATTTGATTTTATATGTTTAAAGTTTAATTGGTTTATTAACCCAGGTTTTAGTGTCCCCTCCCTTTTAGCCAGTGGGCACTTGTATAATTTGTGCTTTTAGTGCCCCCCACAAACAAAACAAACAAAAAAAAACCAAGGGGGCACTTGTTTGAAAGGTTTTGGAGTATCCCCTCCCCCCTTTAATCAGGAGGCACTTGATTTAATTGTTTAATTGTCTTCAACCAAAAAGAGTTGCAGAGCTTTTGTCACCATCTTGCTGTCCGGAGGAGGTGGGGGTCCCCAATGGAGTGCACTCTACACGAGAGTCCTCGCTCTATTTATTGGGGACTTGGCCTGGAGGGTGTTGCATGGAGCAGTCCCGTGCAATAAGTTTTTGAGTCGGTTCACAGGCTCCCAGACCGCCTGCAATTTCTGCGGTCTGGAAGAGTCCGTATTTCATGTTTTTACTGAATGTTGCAGCCCCTCTTCCAATATTTGAAGGGGCTGCTCCTCAAATTCTGGTGGCACTTCAGTCCCACACTCCTGATCTTTGGGTATCCTGTGCAGAGGGGAGCGAGCAAGTCGGAAGGCCTCCTCGTAAGACTGCTCCTGGGCATGGCCAAGGATGCCATCAGCTGGTCCAGGCAGCGGGCGGTCGAGGGGGTCGTTCAGCCCGACTGCCTGCTTCTCCTCCGCGGTTACATCTGAGCCAGGGTGTCCCTGGACATGGAGTACGTGGTGTCCACCAGTACGCTCGTGGCCTTCCGCGAGAGGTGGGCACCAGAGGGACTGGAGTGCATCATCACCCCCGGCAAACAAAGTTTAATTTGATTTTAAATGTCTAAAGTTTAATTTGTTTAAATTGTCGGTTTTAGTGCCACCCCCCACCCTCCACACCACCCCCCACCCCCTTTTAGCCAGGAGGCACTTGTATAATTTGTGTTTTAGTGCCCTCAAAAAAATACAAAGCAAAAAAAAGGGGGCAGTTGAAAAGTTTTTGGAGTGCCCCCCCCCTTTAATCAGGGGGCCCTTGATTATTTGTTTTCTACAAAAATAGTTGTAGAGCTGTTGCATTGTGAGTGGTTTAGCCAGTCATGTGATGTTCATAAGACTCAATAAAACCCCAGTCAGTTGGGTCTAGGTCATCCACGATGAGGTGTGCAGTTGTGAGCCTAGTGGATGAACTGGTAATGTGTGGTGTGATTGTTAAATCTTTATTAATAAACCAAATCATTCTTAATAGCAATGCGTTGCTATGAATTCTTAAGCAAAGAAACCATGAAGAAAATACATTACAAAATGGCGACGAAGATGGGATTTTCTTCATGAAGAAATTTTGGTTGAATTTCCTTTTATGAGAAGGCAAATGCAAGTGGAGCACAGCAAAAATATATTTCAGCAGCGTGGTTCCCAAATGAGAGTCTGGCAGTCCCATTCTTTTTTGTGAGTACTGAACACTGTTGAACTGACAAAAAGAGCTTGTGAAAAGCCATTTAGAGTCATTGGAAAGCAATTCAAGATTATTGAATCTTGTGAACATCATGTGACTGGCAAGCCACTCACAATGCAACAGCTCTACAACTATTTTGTTGAACCAATAATCAAGTGCCCCTTGAATAAAGGTGGCACTAAAACCAACAGATTAACAAATTAAAATTTAAACATTAAATGGGTTGATGGCCACCTTGGCCATGGCCAGGAGCAGTCCTATGAGAAGATCTTCTGAGCTGCCCGCTCCCCCCTGCACAGTGCAACAGCTCTACAACTATTTTTAGTTGATCTGTAAATCAAATGCCCCCTTATTAAAGGGCACTGAAACCGACAAATAAATGAATTAATGTTTGACCATCAACTTAAATCAAATTAAAATTTGGTTGCCGGGGTGATGCACTCCACCTTGTGGTAATGGCAACCTTGGCCATGCCCAGGAGCAGTCCTATGAGAAGGCCTTCTGACCTGCCTGCTCCTCTCTGCACAGTGCAACAGCTCTACAACTATTTTGGTAAAACCTAAATCAAGTGCCCCTGATTAAAGGTGGCACTAAAACCGACAAAATAAACGAATTCAACTTTTGACATTAATGGATCAAATTAAAATTTGGTTGCAGTGGGTGATGATGCACTCCAGTCCCTCTGGCAACCACCTCTCGCGGAAGGTCTGACTCGGATGTAACCGCGGAAGAGAGACAGGCAGTCGGACTGAATGACACCCTCAACCGCCCGCTGCCTGAACCACCATGGCCATGCCCAGGAGCAGTCCTACGAGGAGGCCTGCTGACCTGCCTGCTCCCCTCCACACAGGGTGCCCAAAGATCAGGAGCGTGGGACTGAAGTGCAACCAGAATTTGGGAGCAGCCCCTTCAAATAATGGCAACAGCTCTACAACTATTTTAGTTGCTAACATTAATTCAAGGGCCCTCTGATTAAAGTTAACGGGGTTGGGGGTAATATATTAGCATGGATAGAGGATTGGCTAACTAACAGAGAATGGAGAGTCAGGATAAAGGGTTCATCTCTGGTTGGCAACCAGTAAATGGTGGGGTGCCGCAGGGATCAGTACTGGGACCCCAACTATTTACAATCTATATTAACGACTTGGAAGAAGGGACTGAGTGTAACGTAGCCAAGTTTGCTGATGATAAAAAGATGGGAGGATAAGCAATGTGTGAGGAGGACACAAAAAATCTGCAAAAGGACATAGGCTAAGTGAGAGGGCAAAAATTTGGCAGATGGAGTATAATGTTGGAAAGTGTGAGGTCATGCACTTTGGCAGAAAAAAATCAAAGAATAGTTATTATTTAAAAGGAGAAAGATTGCGAAGTGCTGCAGTACAGCGGGTCCTGTGGGTACTCGTGCATGAACCACAAAAGGATAGTATGCAGGTACAGCAAGTGATCAGGAAGGCCAATGGTATCTTGGTCTTTATTACAAAGGGGATGGAGTATAAAAGCAGGGAAGTCTTGCTACAGCAATATAAAGTATTGGTGAGGCCATACCTGGAATACTGCATGCAGTTTTGGTTTCCATATTTATGAAAGGATATACTTGCTTTGGAGGCAGTTCAGAGAAGTTTCATTAGGTTGATTCCAGGGATGAGGGGGTTAACTTATGAGGAAAGTTTGAGTAGGTTGGGTCTCTACTCATTGGAATTCAGAAGAATGAGAGGTGATCTTATCGAAACATATAAGATTATGAGGGGGCTTGACAAGGTGGATGCAGAGAGGATGTTTCCACTGATGGGGGAGACTAGAACTAGAGGGCATGATCTTAGAATAAGGGGCCGCCCATTTAAAACAGAGATGAGGAGAAATTTCTTCTCTCAGAGGGTTGTAAATCTGGAATTCGCTGCCTCAGAGAGCTGTGGAAGCTGGGACATTGAATAAATTTAAGACAGAAATAGACAGTTTCTTAAATGATAAGGGAATAAGGGGTTATGGGGAGCGGGCGGGGAAGTGGAGCTGAGTCCATGATCGGATCAGCCATGATCTTATTGAATGGCGGAGCAGACGCGAGGGCCGTATAGCCTATTCCTGTTCCTATTTCTTATGTTCTTATTTTCTTATTAAAGGAGGGGGGTGGGGGGCACTAAAACCAGCACAATTAAACAAATTAAACTTTGGACAGTAAACTTAAATCAAATTAAAATTTGGTTGCTGGGGGTGATGATGCACTCCAGTCCCTCCGGTGCCCACTTCTCGCGGAAGGCCGCGAGCGTGCCGGTGGACACCGCGTGCTCCATCTCCAGGGACACCCTGGCTCAGATGTAACCGCGGAAGAGAGGCAGGCAGTCGGGCTGAATGACCCCCTCGACCGCACGCTGCCTGGACTGGTTGATGGCCACATTGGCCATGCCCAGGAGTAGTCCTACGAGGAGGCTTTCCGACCTGCCCACTCCTCTCTGCACAGGGTGCCCAAAGATCAGGAGCATGGGATTGAAATGAAGATAGAATTTGAGGAGCAGCCCCTTCAAATAGTGGCAACAGTTCTACAAATCTGTGAGAATAATCACAGGTGCATACATTACACTAGAAAACTCTGTAGACAATGGAATACTATCAAAACTGTTCTCTTCATCTAGCTCAGCCCTGCAATTAGTTGCTATAGATTTGGGTGCAGTTACACTGCAGCTTCTGGTCCGATGCGAATATTTTTAGAGTCCGATGCTCAGTTAGCAGTCCTGAGTTGAATTGCCAACTGGGCTTTGCACGGAGCTCAGTTACAAAGGAGCTCTGTTTGCATTCTAGGGGCCCAAGTTTCGGCCTCAGTTGCTCCTGATTTTTTGTAGCAACTGGTGTAGAACAGAGTATCTTAGAAATTAGTTTGCTCCAGTTCTAGTCAGTTAGAACAGTTTCACTTTGGAACAGAATTTTTTTTTTCAAAAGGGGGCCACTTACGCCTGTTTTCAAAGTTTCGGCAGTGAAAACTTACTCCAAACTAACTTAGAATGGAGTAAGTGAAGATTTTTGTACCTTCAAAAAAACCTTGTCTACACTTTAGAAAATCAGGCGTAGGTTACAAATTAGGCGTAGGGAATGGGGGAGGGGGGGTTTAAAGGGAAGTTTACAAACATTAAACACTTCAGTTTTACAAATAAAGAGCCATCATCAATAATAACTGATAAATACATCAATAAATCAACCAATAAATCAATCAAAAAAAATTAATAAAAAATAATTTTTTAAAAAATCAATAAATAAAACATTTTCTACTTACCGACTGCTGCACCGGGAGTCCTCCAACAGCGTGCTGGGATGGTCCCCCCAGTGTGTCTGTGTCAGTGTCTCTATCTGTCTTTCTGTGTGTGTGTGTGTCTCACTCTCTGTCTGTCAGTGTCTGTGTTTCTGACAGCGAGGGGAGGGGGAGAGTGGGGGGGGAGGGGGAGAAAGGGGGGTGGGAGGGGGAGAAGGGAGGTGGGGGGGTGAGAATGGAGGTGGGGGAGGGAGAAGGGAGGTGGGCGGGAGAAGGGGGGAAGGGGGAGGGGGGGAGGAGGGGGAGTAGAAGAGAGGATGTCGGGAAGGAGGGAAGGAGAGAGGATGTAGGGAGGGAGGGAAGGAGAGAGGATGTAGGGAGGGAGGGAAGGAGGCTGAACGGCCAGGCCCAAGACCTCGGGCTAGATTTACAGGTAGGTGGCGTCAGGTCTCGGGGTGGGGGGGGGGGGGGTCGCGAAGGTCCGGGTGGGGTGGGGGGGAGAGAGAGTCGCGGAGGTCCGGGGTGGAGGGGCGGAGGGGGGGGGAGAGAGTCGTGGAGGTCCGGGGGGGTTGGGGAGGGGGGAGAGTGTCGCGGAGGTCCGGGGGGGTGGGGGAGAGAGAGTCGCAGAGGTCCGGGGGGGTGGGGTGGGGGGAGAGAGTCGCGGAGGTCCGGGGGAGGGGGGGTGGGAAGAGAATCGCGGAGGTCCGGGGGGGGTGGGGGGGAGGGGGGAAAGAGTCGCGGAGGTCCAGGGGGGCGGTGGGGGGAGAGAGAGTCGCGGAGGTCCGGGGGTGGGGGGGGTGGAGAGAGAGTCACGGAGGTCCAGAGGAGGTGGGGGAGAGAGAGTCGCGGAGGTCCGGGGGCGGGGGGGGAAAGAGAGAGTCGCGGAGGTCCGGGGGGGGGTGGGGGAGAGAGAGTCGCGGAGGTCCGGCGGGGTGGGGGGGGAAAGAGTCGCGGAGGTCCGGGTGGGGGGGGGTGGAGAGAGAGTCGCGGAGGTCTGGTGGGGGGGGGGGGGGGGAAGAGTCGCGGAGGTCCGGGGGGGGGGTGGGGGAGAGAGAGTCGCAGAGGTCCGGGGGGGGTGGGGTGGGGGGAGAGAGTCGCGGAGGTCCGGGGGGGGGGGGTGGTGGGAAGAGAGTCGCGGAGGTCCGGAGGGGGTGGGGGAGAGAGAGACGCGGAGGTCGGGTCGCCGGGGGAGGGCGGGGGAAGCGGGGGTCGGGTCGGAAGGAAGCAGGAGCTGGCCGTGGGAGGACCCTTATTCACACAGCCCCCAGTGAGGCCACTCAGCCAGGGCTAGGGGCTGCGTGCTTCGGGCCCCTCCCCACACAGTTTTGGGTGCATGGAACTACTGCACATGCGCACCCACTGTAGCGCGCATGTGCAGAGGTCCCGGCACTGTTTTCAGCGCAGGGACCTGGCTCCGCCTCCAACAGCTCGTGTTGCGCTGCGCCCGGCTGCAGAAGACCTGCAGGGAGCCGGAGAATAGGGAAGTTTTTTTTAGGCGCACTTTCTGGCGCGAAAAATGGGCGTCCAGGTCTGGGCTGCGCCGTTTTAGGCGCGTCCCGAAACTTGGGCCCTAGGAGTGATCAGAAGCATTCTTTCTCTGACAACAGCTTTCCTTATTTTCCTTCCCATACAAGCACCTGCAATTTTTATCAGTCCTACGGAAGGAAGGAAGGAAGGAAGGAAGGAAGGAAGAAAGCAAGAAAGAAAGAAAGCAAGAAAGTTGTAATGTGGGAAAGGCAGCAGCCAATTTGTGCACAGTTTGTGATAATGACCAGATAATCTATTTTCGTTACATTGATTGAGGGATAAATATTGACCAGGACACCGGGGATAACTCCTCTGCTGTTCTTTGAAATAGTGCCATGGGATGTTCTAGGTCCACCTGAGAGAGCAGACGGGGCCTCGGTTTAACGTTTCATCTGAAAGATAGCACCTCCAACAGTGCAGCACTCCCTCAGCACTGCACTGGAGTGTCAGCCTAGATTTATGTGCTCGAGAGTGGCACTTGAACCCACAACCTTCTGACTCAGAGGTGAGTGTGCTACCCACTGAGCCACAGCTGACAAATAGATGTTACATTAAATAGATTTTAAAAATAAATGTATAAAGTCACCAAGTCTGTCCACCCAAGAGTTATATTATCCCAATCATGGAACGCCAAGTAATGTGAAAGTATCTACTGGAGGTGGTCTCAATCCTTTCACTTGGGAATTAGGTTGAGTCCTGAATCCAGATTTAAACAACTTTAGTAACTATGTAGATTAAAATTACTGCTTAGCTATGTTACAAGAAAACCATTTCACCTAAAAAAAAATGTAAGCGAAAACTTTCTAAGAAGATGACAGGAAAAAAAATGAGTCTTCAGAGTATCTGCTCCTTTAAATACAAACTCCATTAATCCTGAGTAATCAGGCACATTTCTAGGCTAACACGTGCAATAGTTATCCACATAAATATGACCTGAATCGAGCCATTGGAAACCAATTGCAACAAAACTGCACTAGACTACGCTACAGTCCTCCATAGAGAAAGATCATTATCTCCTTTTAATTATGTTAATTACATTATTTCAATTAAAAGACTGACCTTTTGAAGCAGTGAGCTGCAGTGAGGACCCAACAGCTGCCAATGAGAGTGGCACCGCACAGCAATCTCCCATCTCCGTGGGATGCTCTCAGCCGGATGGCTGCCTGCCAAGGCCACCCGCCTCTGTGTAAGGCAGGAAGCCAAACATTAAAAAGACATCATTCAGTATACAGAAGCAGAGGCCTAGCAAACACAATTAAACAGATTGCACATGGATCTCGGCACACACACCGACAGAAAATCTTGCCCTTACTGATGAATCGTAAGAACTTGCCTATTGTTGTTTTGACAGTTAAGGCTGGAAATTGACTGTGTTTCAAATACATTCCTATTATCTACTAAACTGAAGAACTGGATAGAATAGCATTATTAGACGGGATATTATTTTTCAACTCTCAAGCCGTTTACATTGCTGAAGCACTTCACAACCTGCCAAGGCTGTTGGTGCTCTGAAATCCTTTTACATTGCTGTCTGAATTCAGAGTAATAAAGAAAAGAAAGCATTTGCATTTATAAAGTGCCTTTCACAACCTTGAGATGTCCCAAAGCACTTTACAGTCAGTGAAGTACTTTTGAAATGTCGTCACTGTTGCAATTTAGGAAACACGGCAGCCAATTTGCACACAGTTAGCTCCCACAAACAGCAATGAGGTAATGACCAGATAAGCCGCTTTTCTTACTGATGTTGGTTGATGGATAAATATTGGCCAGGACACTGGGGATATCTCCCCTGCTCTTCTTTGAAATATTGCCATGGGATCTTTTACGTCCACCTTAGGTGGCAGACAAGGCCTCGGTTTAACATTTCATCTGACAGTGCAGCATCCCTCAGTACTGTCAGCCTTGATTGTGTGTTCAGGTCTCTAGGCGGGGCTTGAAACCTAGTGGCAATGTCAAAGCAACTTGTTTAAACATTGTGTATGCCACTTTATGTTTTTGGCCACAGAGGCTTGAGATGGTCCTTAACATTGAAAGCAATTCTGTACAGACCAACAATGTATCACAACAACAACTTGTAATTATATAGTGCCTTTAACAAACATCCCAACATGCTTCACAGGAGTATTATAAGACAAAAAAAAATGCATTACTGTCCTGTGTAGGTTTGCTGACAGCTCAACCTGTCCATGGAACAAACTGTTACCTCTGGAATCCAGCGACAGCCATTGGTGGCAGTCTTGTCTGCAGAGGCAAGGAACAAAACCATCACACGAGGCAGTGTCATATGCTACTGGATGTATGGCTATTTAACCATGAAGGGCAGCAGAGCTAGATCTGATCTTGTTTTCATTTGATGATAGCAGACATGCAGGGTGAAAAATTCATCTCCCTGGTGCTCGATTTTTTGGCACTACGGGTGCAGTTTTGTGACAAAAATGGCGTCTGTATACTTCTTGTGTGCGCCACGCCGGGCACCATCTTGGTGAGGACGTTCAAGTCAGCGCTAAGAGCATGTGCCAGAAGTAAGTAAAGTAGGCAGATCATGATGTTATACAGTGTGCAATGCTGATTTGATGCTAGCTCTGCCATTTTGATCCTCAACGTTGGAAGTAACAGCCTATGTTAACCTCGTACAGCTGAACATGTGTTGAGCAGCTGCAAGGACTCCCTTTCAGCTTTAAAGGGATCATCACCTCCTTGCAGGTTAGTTGCTGATTAATTTCTACTGGCTCTGTGTAAATTTGTGGAAGTGTTTAGAGCTTTCTCGAATTCTTTAAGTTGGTGAGATGAGAGTGGTGAGGTGCTGCAAGTGGAGAAGGCCTTGGTTCTGAATATTGTCAGCCGTGACTCAGTTGGTAGCGCTTTTGCTTCTGAGTCAGATGGTTGTGGTTTCAAATCTCACTGAAAGGACTTGAGCACAAAACTCTAGGTTGACATTCCAGTGCAGATCTGAGGGAGCACTGCATTATTGGAGGTGCCGTCTTTTGAATGAGACGTTAAACCGAGGCCCTGTCTGCTCTCTCAGGTGGACGTAAAAGACCCTATTTCGAAAAAGAGCCAGGGTGTTATCCCTGGTGTCCAAGCCAATATTTATCCCTCAATCTATATCAGATCATCTGGTCATTATCACATTGCTGTTTGTGGGAGCTTGCATTTTACAAATTGGCTGCTGCGTTTCCTACATTACAACAGTGACTGCACTCCAAAAAAAAACTTAATTGGTAGTAAAGCACTTTGGGAGGTCTGGTGGGCGTGAAAGACGCTATATAAATGCAAGACTTTCTTTTTTTTCTAGAGTTCTGGTTAGACCACTTACTCCAAGTCATCGATGCTCTAGTTGTCATTCCGCTTGGCCTGCAGCATGACAGGGAGGTAGAGCAGAGGCAACGAAGAAGAGGACAAGCTGCTCGAAGAGGGAGGAGGAGCATGGGGAGAAAGGCTCTTAGCAGGATGGCTTACCCACCTAGGGTCTTCCGAGAGCAATTATCTTACCTCAGCCTGAGCCAAGACCAGTGTGTGAGGCGTCTGTGCTTTACGAAGGAGGTGCATACAAAACTCTGCCACCTATTGCTACCAGACCTGCAGACTCACATCAGGGCAAGGATAGTGCTGCCAGTGGTTGTAAAGGTGGTTACTGGGCAACAAAAAGAAAGACTTGCATTTCTATAGCGCCTTTCACGACCACTGGACATGTCAAAGCAGCCAGTGAAATACTTTTGGAGTGCAGTCACTGTTGTAATGTGGGAAATGCGGCAGCTAATTTGCGTACAGCAAGCTCCCACAAACAGCAATGTGATAATGTGATAATGACCAGATATTCAATTTTTAGTAATGTTGATTGAGAGATAAATATTGGCCAGGACACCGGGGATAACTCCCCTGCTCTTCTTCGAAATAGTACCATGGGATATTTTACGTCCACCTGAGAGAGCAGACGGGACCTTGGTTTAACCTCTCATCCGAAATACGACACCTCCAACAGTGCAGCACTCCCTCAGCACTGCACTGGAGTTTCAGCCTAGATTTATGTGTTCAAGTCCCTGGAGTGGGACTTGAACCCACAACCTTCTGACCCAGAGGAGAGAATGGTACCCACTAAGCAGCAGCTGACATTCAACAAGGGCTATCAGCTGACCACTTGGCTCATGACTGTTCCACAACCCAACCGCATGTGGGCAGTATGCACTCAATGAGAGCCAAGCTACCACACAGAAACTGAGAGCAGACCATTGGTGTCCTTAAACAACACTTTCGCAGTCTGGACCGCTCGGGAGGAGCCATGCAGTAAAGATTTGTCGCATCTGCTGCATGTTCCACAACCTCACTATCATGAAGGCACAGCCCTTGTCAGCAGGTGCACGGCGACCAGGTGAGAAAGAAGAGGAAGCAGAAGAGGAGAAAGTGTGGAAGAGCAGGAGGAGGAAGCAGATGAGGAGGAAGTGGAAGGGAGGATGCAACCTAGACAGCCCCTTTCTGCCCGGGCTGTCCAAGATTGATTCATCTGACTGCAGTACCGGTGAACGCAACCCCAATTCCCCATTCAACAATGGTTCCACACCTTACCTTCCCTCTGTTATTGACCAGCATAGTGTCCTATTAGCCACAATGCTGAAATAAAAGCCAGCACAAAAGAAACATTCCAATCTATCTTTATACAATCCATCCAATATTACATAACAAATTCAACTAATCACCCTGTACATTCCCTTAGTGCCTGTCTTGCGTGTGTCTTTGCCTGTCCTAGTTCTCCTATGAAGTGCTACCCCAGTGGCTGCTGCATGGCCTGTGGAAGGCTGCTGACTTTCAGTGGGGAAGACTGCAGACGGCACCCCTGGGCCTGGGAGGCCCGGCTGCAGACTGCACCACCTCAGCCTGGACGGCTGCAGTCTGGGTTGACTGGCTAACAGGCAACAGCAAGGGCACTGGCAGAGTGGCATTAGTGGGAGAATGAGTGATGTCATCCTGAGAGAAGGCAGCAGGTTCAAGTTCCACGGCGCAAAAGCCACTCCCTTGGGGCGATACCTCAGCATTCCTAGCCATCGGTTGGAAGACAGATTGCTGGACTGTTGTGACACCCTGCAAGCCCCTTTCCACACTGTAAATGCAGCCATGATGACAGCAGTCTGTGCTTGCATGACAGAGGTCTGAGCTTCCACTGCAGCCGTCAGACATGGAGTGGCTTCCGCTTGTGCTCCAATGGAAGCTGAGACATCGGCCATCAGACCCTGCATCATGGTTGGGTCCACAAGTGCGCTAATGAAGTTGCCCATCACTTCCATGCTGGAAATCATGGGTTCCAACACAGCACAAAGCCCTGTGCAGGGTTGGTGCCAGACTCCTCCATGCTCCTTGAAATTGCACTCAGGCTTTCTGGCAGGCCTGCCAATGTACCAAGAATTTAGTTGTGCATACGCATCAGGTTTTCTGCAGGCCACCCCATTGAAGTCCTCATCTGAGTCCTCTGCAATGGAACTTGTGTGCAACCTCACCCTCTGGTTAGCTGGCACCTGTGCTAGCCTTTCCCCCTGCCTTGGCTGCAGCTCACTCGTGCCCGGTGACTCACCATATGCAGATCCCACCTCTAAGCTTCCCTCTGGACTATGTGAAATGTCAGTATCTGAGCTGGCGCCTGCGAGTGTCAGGTCGAGTGACAGTGTTTCTTTCTCATCATCACTTCTTGTTCTTGCATCACTGGTTGGGCAGGCTGGATTTCTTGGCTCTCTGAAATGAGAAAGGCACAAGGATAGGGTTGTGGTGAGGGGAGGAGGGGGGGAAAGCAAGAGGTGCCATCGTCCCTGTGTTGACCCTTCCATCAAACCGGTTACGCAGCAACTTCACCGTCTCCCATTCGTGGTTCGCGACCAAGTGTCCGCAGAATTAATGCGACTCGAATCTCAGGGAATCTATGAGAGCACCGACTCCTCATCCTGGATCTCAAACTTAGTCATTGCTTGCCGTAAAAATGAGGAGCTCCGCCTATGCATCGACCTGAAAGAGGTCAACAAGACCATCACCCTCGACAAGTACCCTCTTCCGACCATCGACGAACTGTCTTCAGAATTCCACGGCTCAACAATTTTTACAAAACTCGACATGCGCCGCTGTTACTTGAAAATACCCCTAGCGGAGGACACCAAACCGCTCACGGTATTCACGATGCATGATGGTTTGTATCAGTATTGACGCATGCCCTATGGACTATCTTCTACAGTACATTTCAGAAGATTGTCACTACTATGCTAGCAGACATAGAGGGAGCCCTCAATCTGCTTGACGATATCATTGTCCATGGACAGACAATGGAAGAACATGACCAGCGACGTCACGCAGTTATGGCTAAACTTGCTACACATAACATTACACTTAATGCCGATAAGTATACATTCGCTGCTGGAGAAATAAACTTTCTGGACTACAGAGTCACAGCACAAGGTGTTATTGACGCGATCCAGCGAATACAGGAGACTACCAACGTCAAAGAACTTTCATCATCCCTCGTCACTTGCAACTTCTATCTGAAGTTCGTCCTACACTACGCGCATATTGCCGTTTACAGCAGGTGTGAATAGCTCCCGCAGAGTGCTAATGCCTGTCTAGTGAGGGTTCGTATAACCAGCAAATAGAGTATGAACACAACAGAAAGACGAATTCTCCCCTCCTATCTACCTCCTCCAATGAGGCCTCCAGTGTTGCATCAGAGAACCTTGGTGCACACTATCTCCCCTTTTGTGCCATCATTAATTGTTGTTCAATGTCTTCCCCAGCCAGTTCAATGGGCTGCTACAGGCAGAATGCACCTCCCCTTTAAGAGGTGAAGATTGCCTTTAAGCAGTGTAGACTGGCTTTAAGGATGCTAGTCTCACACGAACTTGGGCCCCCTGCTGAATGTTCAGCCACTGAGCAGCGCATTCAGCACTGGGCTGAATGCCACAAACATGGAAGTGAGCAGGCAACACAAGGTTCGTGTGCTGCCTGCATTCCTCTGAACGGGCGTGCATTGATCACACATCGCGATCCCCGTGCCCGTTTTCAGAGGCAAACCAATTTCTAGTCCACACTGTCCAGAAATTATCACTGGATAGTAATCAGAAGCAAGAAACCTGTCTGATTTTTCATTGTCTAGTCCAAAGCACAGAGGCTATTTGCAGTGGCTTAACTGCTGCTCCATGTGCCTCCTTGTTCCTGCCATGAAAATGCCATTGACTATACACTTGGCATCAGAGGCACGTTCATAGTTTAAACAGGACATGAAATTCAAGATGAACATTTACAATGATAGTTGTTCTGACCATATGATTATTCACCTAGTGTTTAAAAACTGTTTCGCTCAATACGCAAGATACTGGTAACCTTTCCAATGTCAGATCAAATTATACCAACAAGCTTTAGCTCAGATCTTTGCATTGTGTATTCATTCTCTCAAGTATTTTGACAGACCGTTGTACAACTGTTTAATATACATGCTTTACCAACCCATTGAGTTGGTCAACAGAACAGCAATTTGTGTGTACGTTATGACACCCTGAGTTAACACACTTTGACAGCAATGTTACTTTATGTTAAGTAAAGTGTAAATTACCCAGATAATGATTTCCGAGGGAATTAGCCTTTTTGCAATAATATACTTACTGACCTCAAAGAATTTTTCCCACCAATGATCCGTTTTTGCCGTTGGTTCAGTAATCGTAAGCCACAGAGAGAGGACGCGAACCCTAAAATATTTAAAAGCAATTATGCCCAAAGTTATTCATTTTAGAATGTGTGTTTGCCAAACCCTTGCACAATGACAAAACAATTCCCCAACTAATAATTCAGACATGTAAATTTCCATGTGATAGTCAACCATTGTTTACAACGCCAGAAACAGTATCTAAGAAGCAGTCCGTAGAAATTATGGTGGTACTGACTTTTTCTCCAAATTTTAATATTTTCCTAGTTTCTCCCCATTTCTTCTCATGCAACTGTACAGCTTTTTCATTGCTTCTCTTGCACCTACAGCAGAGCACACATTGGAGCTGCAACTTGTAATAGAATGCACTGACCCTTGCTGGGGTATTGTTCCATTGACTCTCCAGTACCTTACCCAAGTGGGCAGTCTTCATGTGCGAATCCAAACTGGAAGTGTTAGCAGGCTATTCATCCATGAAGTGCAGTTAAGCTAGGTCTGCTCTTGTTTTCACGATACCAGTAAACATGTACTTTCCAGCTGGTTTCATTGGATAGAGATCAGGAGCAAGAACCCTGGCTGATTTTTCTATTGGCTAATCGAAAGCACTAGTTCAATTGAAGTGACTTAGAACATTTAACTCAGCCGAAACTGGAATCAAACCTAGAAGCTTCTGGTCTGTATTGGGTAACACTGCATGAGGGGTGCCTATTGGCACTAGGCCATCGATCGGGCAACAGCGCCAATGCTTATGGGGCTGATTTTAACCCAGGCCAAGGCAAGCGCCAAATCCCCCTAATCTCAGCAGCGTGAAGCCCTGGTGACTTTAACTCCTGGGCCTCAAATGCATGTCCTCATTCAGTTGCCTGCCTAAAACCAATGGAAAGCAACAGCTGGCTGGCTGCGGGACGGGAAAGCTGAATGGCAACAGGCCGCCAGCCGGGACCGAACGAATGGTTCCCAGTACTTGGCTAAGTTATGTGGAGAGAGTTTTAGGAAGGTCTTGCAATCGGGAATGGGTGGGTGGGGTCAAGGAGGCCTAAACTTAGCCCCACAAGGAAAGTAAAAAACATACCTGCTTGTGCATCTTCTGGGTCTGGTGGGCAACCCAAATTTAAATCTAACCCATTTTTTATGCAAATGTTACCTCAAGTGGCCATTGAAACTGTGTCAATTCCAATATTTTTTAAAGGGAAGAAGATAAATACTTAAAAGACGAAAAATATTAAAGGGTACGTGCAAAACGCAGGAAAATAGCTGTCAACTTTAAACCTATTTTCCTGCTCTTTGCCTGTAACCTTTAATATTGTGAAGCTGTCATTGGTACAGGTACAGAAGCCAAAGTTGTCTTCTCCAGTGCTTAAATTTCTATGATTTTATAATGTCTCTATCACTTTAAACATCTTCCAATGTATTTTACTTAGGTACTGTTGAATCTAAATGCAGCAGATAAACTGTTGCAAAATTGCCATTGTGTTACTATCTGCTTGATAGTTTGTGAATGTATACTGAAAAAAATCACCTTCCTGCAGAAGCAGCTCTGTAATGTACTGGGGTTGCAGATTTGGTATATGGCCCATTCACATTATGGGATGGACTGCACAGTAAGAGAAATAACTGCATGCCTACAATTTTGTACATATGCAGTTGTTTAAAAGCTGGAAAGTCAAATGAAAGTACAAATTGAGCTAGATAAATCTATATCAAGAAAAAGGTCAACAGCATTTTGGGCTTATAAGTAGAGGTATACAATAGTGCAAGGCATTGGTTGTAGTACTGCGTGTAGTTTTGGCACCCCATTGCAGAAAGGACATGATGACCATAGAAAGCATACAGTAGGATGATATCAGGGATGGGAAACCATAATTATGAGGTGAGACTTAGGATATTGGGACTGTTTCCACTGTTATAGGGTTATTGTAAGACTGCTAATTACCAAGTAGATGGCCTATATATCCATCCCAATAAGTGTTGCTACCAGCCTGTTCCACATTTCCTGCTGACTCGTGCCAAGACCTCACACAACTGTACGGCTCTTTCATTGCTTGTTGTGCACCTAACCTACAGCAGAGCATACATTACAGCTGCAACTTGTAATTGAAAATCTTGGAATAGATATATATCTTACACTCAGTGAGGAGTAGTACTTGCAGGGAGCAATAAGTTGGGACAGTGGCCATGATTTACTGAGATGTACTCCCCACGAGAGCAGGTCCCCAATGGAACCACTGGAGATAAAAGAGTCACCCTATAAAATCAGGACGAAACCTATCTGCATAATGCATGGTCTTTTACTGAAACAGGGAATGGACTGCTAGTCACACATCTATCACTGTGTATGTGCTCCTTCAACTTACATCTAAATACTACTGCCCTGAATTTCTGCTGGGGTTCTCCTCATATCCTGATGTAACTTTAGCATGTGATTAGTGAATCTTCCCAACCCCCCGCCTCTCCAGAGCAAAGGTGTGAATTGATGAAAATTGCCTTTTATGCTGTTTCTCTGAGGGTTCCAACAATCTTCCACGGAGCTTACAGCAGAGAATAAGGACAACCTCAATGAAAATTCAGAGCAATATTCAGGATGAGTGACACCACCATTTTAGACACTATTTCCAGATATTAAAGCTGTCCAGAAAATCAGTCACTGGGCAGTCCATTGAAGTTTGACCACACCAGGTTTGCAGAAGAGAAGATAGCTGGGCATATTTACTTCTTATAGTGCCTGGGGATAAAGGATTGCATGGGCAGAGCACTTAGAGGAAATTCAGGCAAGAATTGTGCACCCATAACAGAGTGTGGCTGATTTTCCTCCCATTATTTTAGATGAACAATGTGTAATCAATCCTCCAATCCTGATTTTCCTCTATTCACTCCACCCAGGTGATTCTTTGCACCGAAGCATTACAGACGGAAAATCTGCCCAAGCAATTTTCCAGATGTACCTAATGGCTCTGCCAGCAACCAATCCTTGTTTTGTAGAGTGCAGATCAACAACCTTCTATGCTCCTGGAAACTGTATCGTTAAAAAGAAACTGGATCCCGATTTTAACCAAATCCACCCAGTGAGAATGGGGCAGGTTCAGGTCAGATGCCCCACCCAATTTTATGCTTCATTGATCTTCAAAAGGTCACGGAACTTTCCTGAAATTTTTCTTTTCGAATTCCAGCCATATTAATATTCAGTGGCGTGGATGTCACAACTGACAGACTATTCATAAAAATTGAACCTTTTTGCACAGAAAGGTCCAGCCCCATGCTGCTTTTATGTATAAAATGTTAATAATATTCCATTTGCAATCCTCAGAGATGTGGCTCACAAATAAGAAAAATGTTCAGCTTTCTAGCTGCCTGTAAACCCACAGACTATGTTTGTAGCGTTAGCGGTAACATTATCATGCCAGCAGGCTGGTACTTATAAAGCTCTTTGTCCCATTCATTTCAATGAAAAATAGAGAACTTCTTCATATTTCTCTGCTGCAGGCCATCAATCATTTAGCTCTGGTTTTGCTGCAGTGAATTTTCTGAGTCTAGGCTGTTGAACCAATGGTTGCAAGTAGCCGGGGAAACCCTTTTCACATCAACATTTTTACGGCTTTTTCTTTACAGCTTCATGTGCCACTGCACTACCCTTTCAGCTCCAATGGCAGGGCAGGGTGCACTGGGCTGTAGGTTTCTTCATGTTGTCAGGGCTCCTCGTGATTGATTAATGGGAGGTGCGTTTCCATGGATGAAGTCTAGTTGTTCGTCAATCTTGAGCACCCTGTTATTGTACAGTACCTTCATGTGGTATGTAGTTCAAGGGCTGTCTAAGCTTGCCCAATGAGGGCAGACAAGTTTGAACGTCAGCTGAGGCCAAGGCTATACTTTTTGACAAGACCAAACCTAGCCAGGGAACAGGAGAGGAATCAAACAGAGGGTAGGATTAAAAGCACAAATTCTGATGTTTCTTTCCTGCTGTTAAGAACTAATTGAAAACCTTAATTATTTATGGCTCCCACAATTTAAGGCACAAAAGTATGTGATAGAAAAAAATCTCCTGTTTTAAAATCCAAACATTTGGGCCCGGATCTGTATGGGAAGGCGGGGAGAGAGTGGGGGAAGCATGGTAGCAGGGGGAAACACGTAAATTCCAGGAACGTGGAGGTCCTGATGAATTTAACAGCAGGACCTCATTATAAATTTTTTACTCTGTTTTCCACCAAGCAGCCGGGCCGATTGTCAGCCTGGTCAATTGCCGGGTGGGAAAGCCAGCGGCAGAAAGCCACAGACAGGGACCCTTGGGGATGGTCCCTGGCAACCGGGAAAGATCATGGGGCAGATGTGGGGGGGTCAGTCTGGCAATCGGGAGAGAGAGATCACGGTGCAGAAGGCTTGGGGTTTTGGAGGGTTGTGCAGGCGGCTGGCCGTGACAGAAGTTTTGTTTGGGGGCTGGGGGTGGAAGCACTCCGCTCCTCCTAGATCCACAAGCCGTAATATAAAAACACTTATCTGACAAGACCAAACCTAGCTGACCGGGTTTCCTGAGCCTTGGGAAACCTGGCCAGCCAGCGTTAAATTTAAACACAACTGCACTATGGGATCCTGATTTAAATATTATAATGAGGTATCCTGCCTCAAGAGAGCAGGACACAAACATGCCACACACCCAGCAGCCGTAAAAATAGCAGCAGCCGTGTCTGTGGTGGGTTGTGATCACATTGCACGATTTAACATTTTTAAATGCCCTCTGATCCTCTCCTGCCCATCATGGGGGATTAAAATTCCCGCTTTGGTGTTCAGTTTTCATTTTTTTTAAATTCTGAAGAGCCCACTCAAAAAACAAATTGGTCTGTCCAAACCGGTTAGGTAGCTGAACTTGAACCCTGGCCTTCGGAGATGGGAGTGCAGCGTGGTCCCACTTGAACTAGCCAACCACCTGGAAGTGTACTTTTGAAGGTGTTCCTATTACACTTAAATAAAGAGCTGGGGCCTCATCAGTAAGAGCAAGCTGCTAGTATGAATGGTGACTTCATGCGTATGTACTGCAGAGACACGAGGCCCAATTTTGTGAAAATGGCAAAATTTGTGCCAGGGAAAAGTTGGTTGGCTTCCTCACCCAAGCTAGCTCAAAGGGCAATGAGATGGCAGTGCCCAATTTTACAGGGTCAGTTCATTTGAAGTGGACCCGAGTCCATGATCCGATCAGTCATGATCTAATTGAAGGAGCAGGCTCGAAGGGCCGCATGGCCTACTCCTGCTCCTACTTCTTATGTTCTTATGATATGAATAATTAGCATAAGCTCTCAGCACATCTTCGGCCTTGTGCTAGATAAAACAATGGTTGGCCAGCATCTTAAATTTAAAGGGATGTCAACACTTCAAAGATAAGTGGTCATCTATTGGAGCAAATATTGTTTTACCATCATAAAGCTTTACAATGGGTTTTCTTTATTTGCCAATCTTCGCCAAGGCATGATTGTGAGCAAAGTGATGTGTAACTGCATGGAATTTTGCATGGATTGGTATTTTCAGGCAAGAAGTTGCAGTCAATCTCAATGGTATTCACAGTATATTGGTATCCTCTAGAATGCCCTGCTCATGAGAACCCTGATATGTTGTCGGTGGCCAGTCTACAAGAGAGTGTGACAACCTCATTCTTAAAGTGGTGGCATCAAAGACAGGTCTCCTCTGGTATGCCCATGACGGACTATCTAGGCCAGCAAATGTCAATACTAGGCTAGGGATAGGTGCATGCATAATGCATGTGGTATAGTTGCTCGCTTGCTCCCTGAAGAATTGCTCGACCTCTTCCAAATCTAGAAAAGCTATTGGAATCCCAAAGTAGCCCCATCCTGCCCACAATACAAGCAAAATAGCAGCTGGAAATGAGAGAGTTATGAGAAATGTGTTATAAAGCAAAAAATCACACCTAAACCAAGGTCAAAACCTCCCAATAAAAATGCAGACAAAACAATAGGATAAGCAAAGAAATACTTTTCATCCAAAAATTAACAAGTGACTCTAACCTTTAAGAGGCTTGCTCCTGCAGGCCAAGCCACTCACACACTGCAGTTCCCATTTTAAATCACCGAGCAGGGTGAGGGGACCAGAAAGCTGCAAGATCCAATGAATAACCTAGTTAAGTCATTCTTGGAGCCATAATGAGGTATCCATTTGCCATCAACACACTTGTTTTAGCTGCAAAATGTGGCCCTCTGTAAATCATGCTAGCCCACTTCCCCAACCTGCACTTGCCCTTAGGGTTAGGATTAGCACTGACACCAGAGCCTCATAAAATTGGCCCTTTGAGGTAAAAACAATCTTTCTTCCATTTGTTCACAGTTATTCATAGTATTCATTAGGTATCAACACAGGAGAAGGTTACCTCTGTGCACTAGGTGTAGCCAAAGTGTAAACCCATTTATAAAGATGCCTTTATGATTTTATTTATCCAACCGCTCAAAGGAAACCTTCCTCCACAATAACTATTTAGGCAACTGATCTAGTCAATAGAAGTAAAAAATCTTCACCTATGTTGCCTAGGTTTCCTGACTTTTTGCCACTATAGTCACAGATCACACCTGCATCCTCACTGTGTCGACAGTTGTGTGTTCCAATGTCTTGCTTAATACAATCTTCCAACGTTTTTTCAGTCCCAGTGCATTTCACATTATCCATGTGTATCGGTCCCACACCATCTCCAAAATAAGCCAGTGACCTTGCCTTGGCTGGATCCCTTAAAACAAAACACATGTGATACTCAGAAGACATCAGACCTTACAGCTTATTTTATTGTCAACATATTTTTAACATAGTTCTTTTCAAAGGAAAAGTCACAATCTTGAAATTATATTTAAAGTTCTACATACATTAGTCATTCTCCATTGAGTGACAACTTGGGTGTCCATGTGGTAACCATAACATAGCATAAGCCGCAAAAATGTTAGGTAATGTATTGTATTGGAACCCACAACATTATGCCAAAGGGTAACAGGATATAGAATCCATGTACCCCATGCAGTGATTTCCCAATTTCATATATGCCAGAAGGAGACAGTCCGTGGACAGGGACAGGTGCTCCCCCACAGGAAATTAAAGTAAGGCCACTGATGCTAGGCCATCCTTGCTACTGGCTGGACATGAGAAGCATTGACAGGCTCTTGGGAGCTGGTTTCCTGCTTTCCCTTTTTGACGGGGATGCTACAGGGAGACATTCAACATGAGCAAGGGAGAAAAATAAAAATATTACAAAAAACTCAACTGTTAAAGGGCTGGATTCCGGCTTTTAGGATTTCGGGGCGTTAATGACGGCGAGGTGGTCCTGATACCGCCTGGAAAAAGTTTGACCTCCAGTCATCAAAATTGGGCAGCTGGGCTCTGAGTGTGGGACATAGCAGTAAGGGAGGCATTGCACACCTCTCTAAGGGCGCTAGGCTGGCTGAGAATGTGAAAAGCGCGAGCTGAAGAGTTTACCTAGGAGCGCTCTAAGAGAGGTCTGGGGAGAAAAAAAACCTGAAAGAAAAACACCAAAAACATTCCTAATTCATAACCCATGCCACATTAACACAAATCACAAAAAAACAGCAAATAATATTACACTTATCTTAGGTCGGCATGACTTACCTCACGACAGCCACTACTGCTTGGAATGCCAGCTTTCACAGGCATTCTCACCAGGGTGCGCTATGCAGCGCTACGGGTCGGGCGGGAGTCAAAAATCAAGCCGATGTTGCAACCAGGGATGTTGCACACCGGCTCACCTCTTCCGAGCAGTAATGCCCCGTGCCCCGTCGAAATCGGCCCCGAAAACCCCGGAGGCTGGAAGCTGGTCGCCCGCACAGAAGACCTCAACGCCGCCATTGCCGCCCCTCCAGGGTGAAAACAGAGGTGGACAGCAGCGGAAGCCCAGCCCAAAGAGTTTCTTTAACCAGATTGCACTCCATTTCTTTTCATACATATAAGAAAATAAAGTTTGCAAACATTCTAATGTAACCTTGGCACTGGTGCTATCAATCTGTGCACTGATTTTGCGCTGCTCCCCAAGGATTACATGGCTCCGGGTGGGGTGCGGAGCTTATGTATTGTTGTACACAAGGCATCACAACAGTAAGGGAGAAGCGAGATGGAGGCACTGGATTTTCTGCCCCACATTTTTTGTTTGTTTCTGTCTACAAGGGACGATTTTATAAATCTGTGCTTCTGGAGCAAAAGCGGAGCCCACGAAATTCAGAGGCATGCTCCCCATGATTTTCCATTAGGCTGGGAGAGAGCGCAGGGGATCGGTGGCGGGGGGGTTGCTGTTTCGCGTTCGGAAAAGCTAGAAGAACGGATTTTACTCAGGTCCTGCCAAATTGAACATTTTTGTCTCAGCTTCCCGGTTACCCAGCCACAGTCAGACAGATTGAGAGGCTGGTTGTCAGGAGGGTAGGTCTTCGGCACTAGGCCACAGCTGGGGAGTGAAAAGGAGGGAGAGAGGGATCAGAGATTGGAGCCCGGAGGGATCAGAAACCGGTGTGGGGATGGGGGCTGCGGGGGGGTTAGACCGAAGGCTGGAAATGAGCCACCTACCATCTGGGAACGGCTTGGTCAACCACCTCCGTCCCGCCTAATGTTTTAACCGGAAGTGGGTGGGTTCGAGATGCATTGAGTTAGGGTTTTAAGATTTTTAACATTTTAACATTCCACCCAACCCATAAACACCTGTTTTGGGGCGTTAAAATTCCCTTCTTATTTCTATAATATATTTTGGACTCGAAATTTGATGATGCTGCGATCATTTTATAGACATAAAACAGGCACAAAAGTTTCGTACAAGCGCTGTTTGTGCGCACGCACATTCTGAGCCGGATGTTCGTCGCCCCATATTGATATCAAAAGAGGTATTCAGGCCTGAAACAGGTAGTAGGTACTGTGCATATGCATATATAAGGCCCAATGTCTGTTTGATGCCAAATTGGTTTGGCTGAATGCAGCCAGTGCTAGGCTGGTGATGGAATCAATGGCAAATGTATGAAATTTATGGTGAGGTGAAAAACGATGGCTTTAAATGTCACAACGTTGAGCTGGAAGATATTACAGTTCATCCAAGGCTGAATGGCAGACAAGCAGTTTGACAGCATAGAAGCATCATGACTTGCTGAATGAGATTGTCCCACATTGTGGCAGTATTTGGCTCTACTATGATCATAGAGGAAGATCTTATAGTAAGATTTGTTGTTGGAACTCTTCAAAGACAGCACTATTGAAAAGTTTGTGCCAAAGATCCACTCTGAAGCCATAGTGTATTATATTACACTGATGCGCCAATTTGTTCCGGGTTTATTGATCAGAATGTTCTGAGTGAGACCCCTCTTTAACATAGACACATAGAAACTGTTGTGTTCCAAACACACATGAGACTGCACACAGGGAAGTTAAAGTAACAGTGACCTCAGTCTTTATTAAGACATTCCAGAGTGAATAACAGGCCTTAGGGGCCAGCTTATATACAGTGCTCCCAAGGGATGCTGGGATCCCTTGGGACTTCAAGGGATGCACTCCTCGTGGCAGAACATGGGTGTGCATGCTTTACAGATACACAACATCACTCCCCCCCCCCCCAAAGTCAAAGTGAAAACTATTTACAAGGTGAGGCGGTCGGGAGCCTTTCTTTCCCTGGTGGACCGCCTCGGTACAAATGTATGTTCTGGTGTGTTGGCTGTGCCCTTGCTGGGCTGGCATGTTGTTGGCCCTGCAGGGCTGCTGGGTGAGCCTGGCCTTGCTGGGCTGTTGGGCGTGATGGGTTCGATTTCCTGGTCCGGCGTGGTGTCATTGATCCTTTGGGTGTGTGTTGTGGGCTCGAAAAAGGTGGTGTCTGCTGTGGGTTGTGAAGGGCAGTCTGTGAACCGCAGCCTCATTTGATCCAGGTGCTTTCTGCAAATTTGTCCATCGTCTATTTGACAACAAACACCCTATTCCCTTCTTTAGCTATCACTGTGCCCGCAATCCACTTGGGACCATGTCCATAGTTTGGCACAGACACAGGGTAATTCAGATCAATTTCCCGTGACACAGTGGCGCGACCATCGTTTACATTTTGTTGCTGCCACCTGCTCTCTACCTGATTATGCAGGTTGGGGTGAACCAGCGAGAGTCTGGTTTTAAGTGTCCTTTTCATGAGCAGCTCAGCCGGGGGCACCCCTGTGAGCGAGTGTGGTCTCGTGCGGTAGCTGAGCAGAACTCGGTGCAGGCGGGTTTGGAGTGAGCCTTCTGTGACTCGTTTGAGGCTCTGTTTGATTGTTTGTACTGCCCACTCTGCCTGTTCATTGGAGGCTGGTTTAAAGGGGGCCGAGGTGACATGTTTGATCCCATTGCGGGTCATGAATTCTTTAAATTCGGCACTGGTGAAACATGGCCCGTTGTCACTGACCAGTATGTCAGGCAGGACGTGGGTGGAAAAAAAGGCCCTCAGGCTTTCAATGGTGGTGGTGGCGGTGCTTCCCGACATTATTTCACATTCAATCCATTTTGAAAAAGCATCCACCACCACCAGGAACATTTTACCAAGAAACGGGCCCGCATAGTCGACATGGATCCTCGACTATGGCCTGGAGAGCCATGACCACAAACTTAGTGGTGCCTCTCTGGGCGCGTTGCTCAACTGAGCACATACGCTGCATTGCCGTACACAGGACTCTAAGTCAGAGTCGATACCGAGCCACCTCACATGGAATCTGGCTATCGCTTTCATCATTACTATATCCGGGTGTGTGCTGTGGAGATCCGAGATGAACGTCTCCCTGCCCTTTTTTGGTAGCACTATGCGGTTACCCCACAACAGGCAGTCTGCCTGAATGGACAGCTCGTCCTTTCGCCGCTGGAATGGCTTGATTAGCTCTTGCATTTCAATGGGGATGCTGGCCCAGCTCCCATGCAGTACACAGTTTTTTACTAGGGACAGCAGAGGATCTTGGCTGGTCCAAGTCCTAATCTGGCGGGCCGTGACAGATGATTTATCATTTTCAAACGCTTCCATGACCATCAACAAGTCTTCGGGCTGCACCACCATCAACAAGTTTGCAGGCTGCGCCATTTCCAGCCCAGTGGTGAGCAATGTTAGCCGACTGAGAGCATCCGCACAGTTCTCGGTGCCTGGCCTGTGGCAGATGATATAGTTATACACTGATAGCGCGAGTGCCCACCTTTGTATGCAGGCTGAGGCATTAGTATTTATCCCCTTGTTTTCAGCGAACAGGGATATGAGGGGCTTGTGGTCGGTTTGCAGCTCAAATTTGAGGCCAAACAGGTACTGATGCATTTTCTTTACCCCGAACACACACGCTAATGCCTCTTTCTCAATCATGCTGTCGGCCCTCTCGGCCTTAGACAAGCTCCTGGAAGCATAGGCGACAGGTTGTAACTTCCCCGCAATGTTAGCTTATTGTAATACACACCCGACTCTGTACGACGAGGCATCACATGCTAGCACGAGTCTTTTACACCGGTTACACAATACAAGCAGCTTGTTGGAGCATAAAATGTTTCTGGCTTTCTCAAAAGCAATTACTTGTTTTTTTTCCCCATACTCAGTTCTCACCTTTACGCAATAACACATGTAGGAGCTCCAAGAGGATGCTTAACCCCGCTAGGAAGTTACCAAAATAGTTGAGGAGTCCCAGGAACGACCGCAGCTCCGTGATGTTCTGTGGTCTGGGTGCGTTCCTTATAGCCTCTGTCTTGGCGTCTGTAGGCCGAATGCCGTCCGCCGCGATCTTTCTCCCCAAAAACTCCACTTCTGTTGCCATCAAGACGCATTTTGACCTCTTCAGTCGCAGCCCACGTGATCCAGTCGCTGGAAGACCTCCTCCAGGTTTTTTAGGTGCTCGACGGAGTCCCGACCTGTGACCAATATGTTGTCCTGAAAAACCACCGTGCGTGGTACCGACATGAGTAGGCTCTCCATGTTTCTCTGGAAGATCGCTGCAGCCGACCAAATTCCAAACGAGCATCGATTGTAGATGAACAGTCCCTTGTGCGTGTTGATGCAGGTGAGGCCCTTCGAAGACTCCTCCAGCTCCTGCGTCATGTAGGCCAAAGTCAAGTCGAGCTTGGTGAACGTCTTGCCTCCTGCCAGCGTCGCAAATAGGTCATCTGTCTTAGGTAGCAGGTATTGGTCCTGTAGCGAGAAACGATTAATAGTTACTTTATAACCGCCGCAAATCCTGACTGTGCCATCACCTTTGAGTATTGGAACAATCAGGCTGGCCCACTCGCTGAATTCCACTGGGGAGAAGATGCCCTCGCATTGCAGCCTGTCCAGCTCAATTTCTACTCTCTCCCTCATCATGTGAGGTACCGCTCGCGCCTTGTGTTGAATGGGTCGTGCCTCTGGGACCAAGTGGACCCGCACCTTCGCCCTGGAAAAGTTTCCAATGCCTGGCTCAAAAAGGGAAGGAAATTTGTTAAGAACCTGGGTACATGAGGCCTCATCGACATGTGATAGCGTTTGGATGTCATCCCAGTTCCAGCGGATTTTGCCCAGCCAGCTCTTTCCAAGCAGTGTGGGGCCATCGCCCGGGACAATCCAGAGTGGCAGTTCGTGCACCATGCCCTCGTAGGTAACCTTGACCATGGCGCTGCCCAGGACAGTGATAAGCTCCTTGGTGTACATTCTCAGTTTTGTGTGGATGGGGCTCAGGGCTGGTCTGAGTGCCTTGTTGCACCACAATCTCTCAAACATTTTTTTACTCATGATGGATTGGCAAGCGCCAGTGTCCAATTCCATGGCCACGGGTAAGCCATTGAATTTTACGTTTAGCATTATAGGTGGACATTTTGTCGAAAATGTGTGCACCCCGTGTACTTCAACATCTGCCTCCTCTCTCTGAGGCTCGAAATTGCTTTGATCCACCATGGACCGATCTTCCTCTGCCACGTGGTGGTTAGCAGGTTTTGCAGAGCTTGCAGCTCATCTGCAAGCTCGTTGGAGGTGCCGCATTGTTCTACAGCTCTTGCAAACATTCCCTTTGAAGTGGCATGAATAAGCTGAATGGAAGCCTCCACAACGCCAACAAGATGTGAATTGCCTTGCATTCATCCTTTGTTGCGGACTCTGAGTCATCTAAGTCACCTGAGGCCTGCTGGCAGTTGCAGACTCGTGTTTTATGCCCTGTACATTTCTGCTCGCAAACACAGTTCCAGTTAATTTATGAACATTGCTAGCACTTGTGTGCTGAGAGAGTTGTTTGGTGTTATCACTGGTGAACATAAACGCCTGTGCTATCGCAATGGCCTGACTGAGGATCGGTGTCTCTGCAGTCAAAAGTTTTCGTAGGATGGTCTCGTGGCCAATGCCCAGTACAAAAAAGTCTCTGAGCATTTGCTCCAGGTAGCCATCAAACTCACATTATCCTGCAAGTCGCCTTAGCTCAGCGACGTAGCTCGCCACTTCCTGACCTTCAGATCGCTGGTACGTATAGAACTGATACATCGCCATCAGCACGCTCTCCCTCGGGTTAAGATGCTCCCGAACCAGTATGCACAGCTCCTCAATGACTTATCTGTGGGTTTCACCGGAGCCAGAAGATTCTTCATGAGGCTGTAAGTCGGTGCCCCGCAGACTGTGAGGAGGACTGCTCTCCTTTTTGCAGCGCTTGCTTCTCTGTCCAGCTCATTGGCTACAAAGTACTAGTCTAACCATTCGACATAGGCTTTCCAGTCCTCACGCTCCGAGAACTTCTCCAGGATGCCCACAGTTTGCTGCAGCTTTGCTTTGGATTCGTTTACTTGGCACCAGTTGTTGTGTTCCTAACACAGCTGAGACTGCACACAGGGAGGTTAAAGTAACAGTGACCTCAGTCTTTATTAAGACACTTCAGAGTGAGTAACAGGTCTTAGTGGCTGGCTTATATAGAGTGCTCCCAAGAGGATGCTGGGTTCCCTTGGGACTTCAGGGGATGTGCTCCCTGGTGGCGGAACAAGGGAGTACATGCTTTAAAGATACACAGCAGAAACATAGAAAATAGGTCCAGGAGTAGGCCATTCGGCCCTTCGAGCCTGCACCACCATTCAATAAGATCATGGCTGATCATTCACCTCAGGTATCCCTTTCCTGCTTTCTCTCCATACCACTTGACCCCTTTAGCCGTAAGGGCCCTATCCAACTCCCTCTTGAATATATATAATGAACTGGTATCAACAACTCTCTGTGGAAGAGAATTCCATAGGTTAACAACTCTCTGAGTGAAGAAGTTACTCTTCATCTCGGTCCCATATGGCTTACCCCTTATCCTTAGACTGTGACCCCTGGTTCTGTATTTCCCCAACATCGGGAACATTCTTCCTGCATCTAACTTATCCAGTCCCGTCGGAATTTTCTATGTTTCTAAGAGATCCCCTCTCATTCTTCTAAACTCCAGTGAATACAGGCCCAGTCAATCCAGTCTCTCCTCATATATCAGTCCTGCCATCCCGGGCATCAGTCTTGTGAATCTTCACTGCACTCCCTCAATAGCAAGAACGTGCATTACAAATATGAAGGATAAAGCTCATTTAAATAACTGTCAAATAACAATATTTTTTAAATTACTCTCTTCCTCATTTGCTTAAACTCCGAAACATGCACTTGAAATTGTTCCAAAGAATCCTCTTAGGTTGTATTATACAATAGAAGTTACTGGGGCCGAACTTGCCCACTGCTGGAAACGAGGCGCACATACCATTCTCGATGTGTTTTGGCCGCCCCAATGCATGGGACGGCCTAACCATTGATATTCAGCAGTTTGGGGATTTTTTTTGAGCGGGGCGGAAGTGGCCTCATCGTGGGAGTGGAATGGGGGTGGGGTGGAGTGGCCGTCACGAGTAGGGCGGCAGTGTGGGCGGGGTGGAGTAGCCAAGGCTGCCAGTCACCAGCTGATGATGTTATCGCGCCGGCGCGTCACAATGTCTCTCCCTTCAGTAGCATTCATAACAAAATAGATGAGTTGATGAGACAAATAGATACCAATGGGTATGATCTGATAGCCATCACAGAGACGTGGTTGCAAGGTGACCAGGACTAGGAATGAAATATTATGGGGTATTTGACAATCCGGAAGGACAGATAGAAAGGAAAAAGAGATGGGGTAGCTCTATTGATAAAGGATGGAATCACTGCAATAGTGAGAAATGATATTGGCTCAAATGATCAGGATGTTGAAACAGTTTGGGTTGAGATAAGGAATAATAAGGGGAAAAAAAATCACTGGTGGGCATAGTCTATTGGCTCCCTAACAGTAGCAACTCTGTTGGTCGGAGTATAAACCAGGAAATAGTGGGGGCTTGTGAAAAAGGAACAGCAATAATCATGGGTGATTTTAACCTCCATATTGATTGGACAAATCAAATTGGTCAGGGTAGCCTTGAGGAAGAGTGCATCGACAGCATAACGGAAGGGTTCCTTGAGCAGTATGTCATGGAAAAGGTGTGATAGCAGCGCATTTAGAAAGCAGTGTCAGGATCAGTCCAAGTCAGCATGGATTTATAAAAGGGAAAACATGCTTGACAAATCTTCCAGAATTTTTTGAGGATGTAACTAGTAGAGTGGATAAGGGAGAACCAGTGGATGTTGTGTATTTGGACTTTCAAAAGGCTTTTGACAAGGTCCCACGCAAGAGATTAATGTGCAAAATTAAGGCACATGGTATTGGGGGTAATGTATTGACGTGAATAGGGAATGGTTGGCAGACAGGAAGCAAAGAGTGGGAATAAACAAATCCTTTTCAGAATGGCAGGCAGTGACTAGTGGGGTACCGAAAGGTTAAGTGCTGGGACCCCAGCTATTTACAATATATATTAATGATTTAGACGAAGGAATTGAATGTAATATCTCCAAATTTGCAGATGACACTAAGCTGGGTTGCAGTTTGAGCTGTGAGGAGGATGCTAAGAGGCCGCAGGGTGACTTGGACAGGTTAGGTGAGTGGGCAAATGCATGGCAGATGCAGTATAATGTGGATAAATCTGAGCTTATCCACTTTGGTGGCAAAAACAGGAAGGCAGATTATTATCTGAATGGTAAAAGATTAGTAAAAGGGGAGGTGCAACAAGACCTGGGTGTCATGGTACATCAGTCATTGAAAGTAGGCATGCAGGTACAGCAGGCAGTATTAAAAGCAAATGACATGTTGGCCTTCATAGCGAGAGGATTTGAGTATAAAAGCAGGGAGGTCTTACTGCAGTTGTACAGGGCCTCGGTGAGACCACACCTTGAGTACTCTGTGCAGTTTTGATCTCCTAATCTGAGGAAGGACATTCTTACTATTGAGGGAGTGCAGCGAAGGTTCACCAGACTGATTCCCGGAATGGCAGGACTGACATATGAAGAAAGATTGGATCGACTAGGCTTATATTCACTGGAATTTAGAAGAATGAGAGGGGATCTCATAGAAACATATAAAATTCTGACGGGATTGGACAGGTTAGATAGAGGAAGAATGTTCCCGATGTTGGGGAAGTCCAGAACCAGGGGTCACAGACTAAGGATAAGGGGTAAGCCATCTAGGACCGAGATGAGGAGAAACTTATTCACCCAGAGAATTGTGAACCTATGGAATTTTTTACCACAGAAAGTTGTTGAGTCGCGTTTGTTGGATATATTCAAAAGGAAGTTAGATGTGGCCCTTAAGGCTAAAGAGATAGAAACATAGAAAATAGGTGCAGGAGCAGGCCATTCAGCCCTTCTAGCCTGCACCGCCATTCAATGAGTTCATGGCTGAACATGAAACTTCAGTACCCCCTTCCTGCTTTCTCGCCATACCCCTTGATCCCCCGAGTAGTAAGGACTTCATCTAACTCCCTTTTGAATATATTTAGTGAATTGGCCTCAACTACTTTCTGTGGTAGAGAATTCCATAGGTTCACCACTCTCTGGGTGAAGAAGTTTCTCCTCATCTCGGTCCTAAATGGCTTACCCTTTATCCTCAGACTGTGACCCCTGGTTCTGGACTTCCCCAACATTGGGAACATTCTTCCTGCATCTAACCTGTCTAAACCCGTCAGAATTTTAAACGTTTCTATGAGGTCCCCTCTCATTCTTCTGAACTCCAGTGAATACAAGCCCAGTTGATCCAGTCTTTCTTGATAGGTCAGTCCCACCATCCCGGGAATCAGTCTGGTGAATCTTCGCTGCACTCCCTCAATAGCAAGAATGTCCTTCCTCAAGTTAGGAGACCAAAACTGTACACAATACTCCAGGTGTGGCCTCACCAAGGCCCTGTACAACTGTAGCAACACCTCCCTGCCCCTGTACTCAAATCCCCTCGCTATGAAGGCCAACATGCCATTTGCTTTCTTAACCGCCTGCTGTACCTGCATGCCAACCTTCAATGACTGATGTACCATGACACCCAGATCTCATTGCACCTTCCCTTTTCCTAATCTGTCACCATTCAGATAATAGTCTGTCTCTCTGTTTTTACCACCAAAGTGGATAACCTCACATTTATCCACATTATACTTCATCTGCCATGCAGTGGGTATGGAGAGAAGGCAGGTGTGGGATACTGAAGTTGCATGATCAGCCATGATCATATTGAATGGTGGTGCAGGCTCGAAGGGCCGAATGGCCTGCCCCTGCACCGATTTTCTATGTTTCTCTGAAACCAACCAGGGGGCAGGTTATCTTAGGTCTGGTCCTGTGTAATGAGACAGGATTTATAAACATTCTCCTAGTAAAGGATCCTTTTGGAATGAGTGATCATAGCATGGTTGAATTTCAAATTCAGATGGAGGGTGAGAAAGGAGGCTCTCAAATCAGTGTACTGAGCTTAAATAAAGGAGACTATGAAGGTATGAGGACAGAGTTAGCTAAAGTGGACTGGGAAAATAGATTAAAGTGTAGGATGGCTGATGAACAGTGGTGTACATTTAAGGAGATATTTCACAACTCTCAAGAAAAATATATTCCAGTGAGGAGAAAAGGGTGTAAAAGAAAAGATAGCCATCCGTGACTAACTAAAGAAATAAAGGACGGTATCCAATTAAAAACAAGAGCAAACAAAGTGGCCAAAACTAGTGGGAGGACAGAAGCTTGGGAAGGTTTTAAAAGCCAGCAAAGAATGACTAAAAAAATGATTAAGAAAGGGAAGATAGATTCTGAAAGTAAACAAGCACGAAATATAAAAACAGATAGCAAGAGTTTCTATAAGTATATAAAAAGGAAAAGAGTGGCTAAAGTAAATGTTAGTCCTTTAAAGGACAAGAACCGGGAATTAGTAATGGGGAACATGGAGATGGCAGAAACTCTGAACAAATATTTAGTACAGTCTTTACGGTAGAGGACACAAACAATATCCCAACAGTGGATAGTCAAGGGGCTATAAGTAGGGAGGAACTTACCACAATCACAATCACTAAGGAGGTGGTACTCAGTAAGATAATGGGACTAAAGGCGGACAAATCCCCTGGACCTGATGGCTTGCATCCTAGGGTCTTAAGAGAAGTAGTGGCAGGGACAGTGGATGCATTGATTGTAATTTACCAAAATTCCCTGGATTCTGGGGAGGTCCCAGCAGTTTGGAAATGTAATGTCCCGATTTAAAAAAAGGAGGCAGACAAAAAGCAGGAAACTATAGACCAATTAGCCTATCATCTGTGGTTGGGAAAATGTTGGAGTCCATTATTAAAGAAGCAGTAGCAGGACATTTGGAAAAACATAATTCAGTCAGGCAGAGTCAGCATGATTTCCCTTTCATAAAACCATGCTGGCTCTGCTTGATTGAATTATGCTTTTCCAAATGTCCCGCTTAGCAGTCAGTAGCCGCAGGGCGTCAGCACCTTTGAACTGTGCAAGCAGCCAACACAGCACCGACTGCAAGCTCTGTGGGCTGGCTGCAACTCCCTGTAAATAACGCCCTGGATTTGTTTCTCTCCCTTGTGCACGCCAACCTATTCAGGCGTTGTTGCCGTCAGCCGGTAAATGAGGTTAGCAAAGTGAATTTGGCGAGACCGATGCCAAGGAGGCATTGCACACTACTGATGTCAGGATTTCCATGGCGGTAGTCGGCTGGGCATCAAATCTTTACACCTTTGAAAAAGGACAACTGAATTTCCCATCAGGTGGCACTCCCGCATAACGCTGCCGCCCCGCCGTTCACGCCCCATTGCTGCCTCACTCAGGCGGTATCAACTGGAGGTAGCAACCGAATTTCGACCCCTTAATTTTAGGCAATCCTTTATAAATTTGTCCCACACCAAAATCACCATTTCACTTTTTCAGCATCTCTTTCTGATGGGCACTGATGGGATCTGGCTTTTAGAAGTTTGATTATCAAAGGTGTGTTTAAAGTTGAGTTTTCTTTTCACATAGCTGTATCTGCATTAGCCTTGGTGCATTACTGTCGGTGATTGTATTTTTGCATTGCAAGACCTTTTTTGTTACACACAATATTTGTCGCAACACTGCTGCACACAGCTGCTGCTTCAACAGCAGCCACCAAAGCATTCATGGTACCCATGTGAATTCCACTGGAATCCCTATGACAGTACTGGATTTGGAGGAAAAAGAGAAGTTCAGGCAGAGGGAAGAAAAGTGGGAACAATTGCACCTCAGGGATCTCATTGCCCACTTGGCTTTGTCCCAGGAACCGAGTCTTCAGGTATGGACACTCCTACTTGAAGATGTCTAAAGAGGCTTCCCTTCATCCTCTACACTACAGGAGAGAGGCTGTCACAATGTTACAACATCGCTTTAAGTCTGACCTCCACATAAACTCTACCGCAGGAATGGCACTGCTCATGGCTGTGGTTATCACATCATTCAACTTTTACACATCCACATCCTTCAACATCACCACTGGTGACACTTGCTGCAACAGACCCCCTCCACTCACCACCTTCGCAATAACTCCATGGTATATATGATTAGGAAAGGCTTCCATTTCATTCACATGTAGATTGTGTCAAATTACAGGAACAGAACATTGCAAGTAAATTCACAATGCCTTCATTTTGCAGCAATCCACACACCATTAGCAGGTGGACTGGGTCCAAAACTAAGGAGTAGGAAGGTTGGGTGTAAGTTTCCGAAATGAAATGATTTGAGGAAATCTCGTACAATGCTCCAGTCAGCACAAATCCACTAAATGGGGGACTAATTGACATTAAACTGGTACTCTCACTTACGATGGCTGGTGTGCGAAATTCAAATGTCATACTTAGTGCGGCAGACGAGAAGGGGAAAGGAGTTAAGACACATTTTTTAATCTGAGTAGATTTGAACAAACTTTACTTTTAATTTGGCACTGTTACATCTGAGCTGGTGGTGCTTGATGTTGACATTGGAGAGAAAAATGTTGAACTTCCATGTACTGACATCCTTCACCTTCATGGGGAAAAATAAATTCAATTGTGTACTGTTTAAAAAAGAACCAGCTTCCACCTATGAGATGCACAACAGCAGTGCTCACCCTGAACTGAGCATATTTGTCAGATCGTACACTGGACTTTTTGTGAAGAGGCCACCCAGAGATATGCTAAATAGGGTTTAGTAAATGTTGAAATAATTACAGCGTATTTCAGCTAATTTCGAGAACAGCTGTGATTTCCCGACAGTAACTTAATTCTGTAGAAAGCCAGTGGAATTTCCTGCTGTGTGCTTAGTTAAAATGTTTTTACCAATCTTGTTCAAACAAAAGAGAATTCCCTGAGCAGGGAAACACTTCTCTCAACTATTATGACTGCTATATCTGACCTTTTATATGCTACCACGTAACAAAGAAATCCGTGAATTCAGCTGTTTGTGAGTGACCATAAACTGACAGGCGTTCACAGGCTTCAGAAACATTTAGTAATGAGGTTCTGAGGGATCCCAGTCAGATATTCTGACTTTGTGCAAGGCCCTGCTGATAGTATGAGCCTCTTTCATAAATTTAGGTGCACCAGGACTATTTTAGAGCTTTTTTAATGTATCATTCTCTGTAATGCGTTCTACCCCACATTTCTGAATGCCTTGATCTGGCCACAGAAACAAGAAGAGGCAAAGAAAAGAGGTAAAAAAGGCAGGGCACCAGTTTCCACTCCAGCATTAGAAGAATAGCAATAGAGGCAATCATATGCAAACAAGCATGAATCCCTGAGTTACCAAATCCTATTCGAAGTGACAGGACACAACACAATAGTACAATCTTGCCAATCTCAATATAGCGAAATGCAGGACAAGAAACCAGCATTGTTTATTGGCACAAAATAAAAGGTAATTTTCTGACTTCATGCTCTTGACAAGAACCCTTTCCTGCCAGGAGCGGATATTGGAAATTTGGGTGTGTGGCATGCATGATTTTACAATCAATAACTTAAATGATTGAATGCGTGGTGAGTACCCAAATTCCCAATGTGTGCTCCCGTTGGCTAGCCTCCCTACTGGGAGGGCAAAATTGAAACATTATCCATAAACTGTCAGCTTTGCACATGACAGGAACAAAATATTTCGCTGAAATATAATGCACTCCGTTTTACTAAATTATAATACTCCTATAAATATTATAATCAGTTTACACTAGGAAGTACCATGGGGTAGAATTTCCTCGAGGGTTCTCCCGATCAGTGGAAACCCTGGAGAAACTTAAGACATGTCATTTCATAGAATCATAGAAATTTACAGCAGGGAAAGAGACAATCGGCTCATCCTGTCTGCGTCGGCCAACACAGAGCTACCCAGCCCAATCCCACTTTCCAGCTCTTGGTCCGTAGCCCTACAGGTTACGGCATTTCAAGTGCAAATCCAAGAACTTTTTAAATGTGGTGAGGGTTTCTGCCTCTGCCACCCTTTCAGGCAGTGAGTTCCCTAGTACCTTCTGGATGAAGAAATTCAACCTCAAATCGCCTCTAAACCTTCTACCAACTACTTTAAATCCATGTCCCCTGGTTATTGACCTCTCTGCTAAGGGAAATAGGCCCTTCCTATCCACTCTATCTAGGCCCCTCATAATTTTATACACCTCAATCAAGTCTCCCCTCAGCCTCCTCTGTTCCAAAGAAAACCAACCCCAGCCTATCCAATCTTTCCACATAGCTAAAATGCTCCAGTCCAGGCAACATCCTCGTAAATCTCCTCTGTACCCTCTCTAGTGCAATCACATCTTTCCTGTTATGTGGTGACCTGCTCTAGGATCCTGGCAGCATAGCGGATCGGTCCCCCAAATTATTTAAGTGACGATTTGGCCTGCAATGGGCTTGCAACAGGTATATGTTCATCATCTTAGTTCCATTTGGGTGAGGTGGATTCTCGGTTTGTTTAATGCTTACTTTTATTTTAACATTAATGGCTCCACCACCCCCCCCTCCCCCAGCACTAAATGACAACAGCATCACACATTTATAGTTTAGTTTAGTGTGTGCCAGTGGAGTCTGTTAGCAATGTGGATTTTATAATATTATAGATAAAAGGTTGCAGTCCTGTGCCTGTAAAGGATGAATGCAACACTCAGTCAAACACTAACAGATTTATTAAAGATTAAATGTGATATGTGTACTCACACCCAATGCCAATCGAGGATGCTTTGCCACAGAAGATGCACACATTGGTCGGGTGAGTAAAACCCTCCAGATGTCTCCCTTCTCCATCTCCCAACCCATGGCTACGGTTTTACCCCATTTATTCTGATGGTAGCTGCACTAATAGTACAGGCCTCAGCGTCTATGATCCTTCTCACAATTACAATCTCCATTTGAATGTCTTGTGGTCTCGTACAGAAAAACATTGGTGTTTTAAGGTTAGTAGAACATAAAAGAGCCATTCTACCAAAACAATGATATGGAGACTCCAGCTTAGTGATGAAGTGAATCTAAATGTAAACCTGTGCAAGTCTGGCCCAGAAACAGGCTATGGTTAAACTTTGTACAGATATTGCACTGTTAGTTACTTATAGATGAATTATTTTTTCAAATGATTTCCCTTACTATTTCTTAATCTTAATCTCTATCTCTTAACAGTGTCTCACTTCAAAAGCATCACATATTTTGTAGGATCAAAAAATAGCAATCACTCTGTTACTGATTGACCAATCATAGAATGACATCTAATATACGGCATAGAAACAGGCCATTCAGTCCAACCAATCCATGTCGGCGTTAATGCTCACTCGAGCCTCCTCCCATCTTTCCTCATCTAAATCTATCAGCATAGCCCTTTATTTCCTTCTCCCTCATATGCTTTTCTAGCCTCCCCTTAACCATTCGCTTCAACCACTCCCTGTGGTAGCGAGTTCCACATTCTCAGCACTCTTTGGGTAAAGAAGTTTCTTCTGAATTCCCTATTGGATTCCTTGGTGACTATGATGACTATCTTATATTAATGGCCTTTAGTTATGTTCTTTCCCACAAGTGGAAACACTATCTCTGTATCCACTCTATCAAAACCTTTCATAATTTTAAAGAGGTCACACCTCAGCCTTCTTTTTTGAAGAGAAAAGAGTCCCAGCATGTTCATCCTTTCCTGATATGTATACCCTCACATTTCTGGTATCATCCTTGTAAATCTTCTCTGCATCCTCTATATCCTTTTTATAATATGGTGACCTGAACTGTATGCAGTACACTAAGTGTGGTCTAACCAAGGTTCGATACAGGTTTAGTATAACTTCCCGATTCTATACCTCTTGTACTTGGTTTGCTTTTTTTATGGCCTTGCTAACCTGCGTTGCAACTTTTAGCGATTTGTGTATTTGTGCTCCGAGATCTCTTTGTTCCTCTACCCCACCTAGACTCACACCCTCCAAGTAATAAGTGACCTCCCTATTCCTACCAAAATGAAATACCTCACATTTATCTGTGTTGAATTCATTTGCCAATTATATGTCCATTCTACAAGTTTATTAATATCCTCCTGTAATTTGTTGCAGTCCTCCTCATTATTGACTATCTGGTGTCATCTGCAAATTTAGAAATTGTGATTTTGATTCCAAAGTCTAAATCGTTAATATAAATTGTGAATAACAGTGGTCCCAGCACTGACCTCCTGCCACTGTGAATAGCTAACTTTTACCCCTACTCTCTGTTTTCTATCTTGAAGCCAGCTAGCTATGGGGGTTCACTGATCTTCCATTGAAGATACAGTGAATGATCGGGAGATCACCCAAGGAAAATCCAAGGGCTGAATTTACAGTCTTCTGTTGCAGCTGTTAGCACCCCAGAGGGACGGCAATGGCTCTGGGCAGGCGACCAGCTTCCAGCGCCCCGCCGGGACATTCAGTACCAGTTTCGAGGGGGCGTGGAGTAGTACCGCCCGGAAGTGGCGAGCTGGTGTGCAATGCCCCTGGTTGTGACACCGGCTCAATTTTTGGCTGCTGCCCAACCTGGAGCACTCCATAGAGCACTCTGCTGGGACCGCCTGTGGAAGCTGGCATTCCAAGCTGTAACGGCCGCAGTGAGGTAAGTAATGTCAACCTGAGGTACGAGTAAGTGTCTTTTTTTTGCGATTTATGTTGCGGTGGCGTGAGTTATGTATTGGGAATGTTTTTGTTGGGGCTTTTTTGTTTTTTTGACCCCCGACGCCTCTCTTATGGTGCTCCGAGGCCGACTGTTTAGCTCGGGATTTTCGCTTGCTCAGCCAACCTAGCTCCCTTAAAGAGTGCAACGCCTCCCTTAGCGGTCCACTCCAAACTTCGGGCCCAGCTGATGAATTGTTGCGGCGACAGACGCAATCCATTTGCCGGCACAAAATTTACCACTCCGCCCGGGACAGCACGCAACAGAGGCACGACCGAATTTCTCCCCCCAGTATATAACTTTTATAGTTTATTTTGGTTATTTTGGTTATTTTTGAATATCCTGTATTTTGACATATCGAAATTTTATTGTAATTTATGCCATTATTTCAGCATTTACCCATATTTTGCTCCACAAATAAACTGTCGCCAGTTTTCATTCCATTTTTAGCCTAACTTTCCACTAAGTATATCACTTAGAATCTCACCTGGAATCCCAGGAGGAGAAAATCTAATGGCTGAAAGAAAATCCTCTGGCAGTCATTTAAATGACCGAAAATTATGTCCAAATGTTTGATTTAAAGAATTAGATGGGAGAATAACTCTTTTAAATTATTTCAAAAGGCTCCCCTGGTACACACAGCATATATATCAGATCTAACATTTACTTACTTGTATCCCAGCTGACGGCAAACCACAGTGGCATCCTTGTCAGTCCATCCATCATCACAAATGGTCCCCCACTGGCCATTGATAAAAATTTCAACACGTCCTTCTTTCTTATTTTCTCCATCCATCAGTCTGATAGGGGGACCTGGCAGATGACAAAAATGTAAGTAATTAACTGGACCATGGGCACTTGTCCAGTGGAATTGTCAGATTGGGATTAGAAAAGGGTGGAACCCCATTTTGCTGCGTTTTTGACCCATCTGCGCAGCTGAAAAATTATCCACTGGGGTGCAGGGCAAGGGGAACGGGGAACAAATCTTCCATACACGATTGGCAGGCCTCATCGGAACTTTCGCCATCTGAGAGATGATGTGAGTCCTGTTCAAACCTCAGGTAAGGCCCCAGAACTCTTGCAGCAAAGGTAATCGATCCAGGAGGGGATAAATTAGCTGAATTTTAGTGGCTCAGCACTCCCTTAGAAATCTTCATAATTTTGCCCTCCGTAGATTCGGCCTATCTCAACCCACTGCATGGTACCACTCCAATTTTCCAGGCCTCTATCAGGAAAGGCACCAAAGATGCCTCCTTATAGGCACGAGCCACCTGACCCACATATGTAGATGAGACTGTCCTCACAATTTGGGACAGGGTCTAGATCTTCCTCCATTAGTGCATTTTGAGGCCCACTCTGCTGCACTCCTACCAATAGAGTGTGGCCACCAGAATTTTGGCCCCTGTCATTTTCTGAAATTGTGCTCCCAGCACAGGACCTCGCCCATCGGGGGTGCATGTAAGGGTATTGCATGATCCATCATTCCCAGCACAGATCAACACTGGCAGGAGGCACATCACAGGAAATCGTGATTTTCAAAGATGCATTTCCTGTCACTGCTGCTCCCCACGGGAATGTTGGATTTTGGAATCATCCAAATAAGACTCTGGGAGAATTTTAACTTAACCCACCCAGTGCAAAAACTGACTTTACACCCCACTTAATTTTACATTCTATCGGATGGGATGTATAATGGGCGGATTATCCTGCCGGGAAGTTAGGTTAAAATTACCTCCAGAAATTCACCCCGACAAATTTTTCAAGTTGGACAGAAAAGCTCATCCAAATTCCCTGCGGGTCCAGTAAAGGAGTCTGATTTCATAAGATTACTCCAATAATATAAAAATTTTAATGCAAACTATATATTTCTGACATAGCTTTGTCCAGTCATAGTTCCTGTGTTTATAATATATAGCATATTTGTGATACCTGGCTTCAACATTGACATCATTTTAAATATAATAGACATTTATCTTCAGCAGTTACATTTTCAGGTTGTAAAATGTTCTTGCTGTAAATGAAAGAAATAGTAGATGAATTGTTTTGATGTGTGAGGCCTGCAGTATTCTGAGGTGGCCTGCAGTCTGCTCTAGAATGGAGTACCAATTCGGTACAGGTTGAACCTCCCTTATCCAGAACTCCCTTATCCAAAACCACCCCTCGTCTAGAACCATTCCCGCCCACTGGGTGGCACATGCGCAGCACTCCGACATGAACAAATTGAACAAATTGAAGTCTTTCCTCATTGCCAACTCCCGCAATCGCTGGCCTGACCCCACGATCTACTGCACTCCCCATGTCTCTCTGCCGCACTCCCAGCCCCAAGCCAGCCAGTTCCACTATCCCCTTGCTCAGTACCTGTACCATCCAATTTAACGTGACTACCCCTCGTCCAGAAAAATCCCTTATCCAGAGGGATCTGGATAAGGAATGTTCAACCTGTATAGCATAGCATAGGCATTATCAACCCAGCCTGATTTTTACTACATCCAATATGATCTCATAAGATCCTATCGAGAAAAATTCTGAAATTATATACAGGATTTTTTGGTGAGGCCTGCTTGCTATAGAGGTCAGAGGGAAATTAAATCAGCCCAAATATGCATTATTTAATAGCTAGTCTTTTACAGATTCAAGGTAATATAATTGATTCAAACCAATTTGTCCATTTATTCACTAAATAACCATTCAGTAAATTGTGTTCTCTACACCAATGTAACTTTCAGTTTGAAAAGATAACTCATCAGATGCTGTGATCCAGAAATTTAGGACATAACCAGCTCATCTCTTTGGCAGTAAGCAAATGGAAACAGTCGGGGAATCTAATTACCTTTTAAGTAATGCTGATTCTGAAGGAGTACAATTTTTTGAAGGAATTTGCTTCTCTGAGGCCATGCACCAGCTGTGCCTAAGAGGATAACAGAAGATTTCCCCCAGGCCCTCTACAATATGAACTTTCCACCAAAGGCGGACAACTCTCCCTCTGAACTTCACGTCTTTCTTCTCTGTGAGGCAATGACGGGCTCTGTTCAGCACCTCTTCACAATGGCATAGCTGAGATCAGGAACACAAGTGGAACAAATCTGCATTCTATTACTCAGTAGTGTCTCTTGTGTAAGTATAGTCTTTAAATCGAAGCTTCTATCTGGCAACTGTACTGCCAGAGTTTCTGGGAGAAAAGAATCTCTGTGAGTTTTCATGACATCTTGAGAAGCTTCTGCCCATCCCTCCATATCCACCCCCCAGCACCAACCTATTTTCATGGATTGGGGCTCTACACCAGCATGCACGTGGTCTCTCACCAGCAATTCCCCTGTCAGAGGAGGCCCCACCAGTGTAAAAAATAAAACTCCAGCACTGCTACAATGGGGACACTTCTGCAGCACCAGATGATCCATCAAGGTGTAGAGAAGTGCCTCAAAGACTGGAAACCAATATCCACTCAGACTATGGCTGACAATGGGTAATCCAATGGGGACAGAATGAAGGGAGAGGATTCCAGGACCATCTTCCCTAAGTTGGCCCCTGGAAGCAGCAGTAACACGCAAAAAGAAGGAAAGTCCACTGGGACCCCCTCGCTGCCATCATTTGCATGCGACAGGCGGGGAAGGAGTAGACAGTGGCAATGGCTGGAATGCAGCATTGAAATTTTGGTTGGCGTGGTGGGGCTGCAGTAAGCCTCACTGCACCATGCTTCTGCCATTTCCACTGGGCAGGATCGCAGAGTAAAATCCCTCCCAAAGTATCAGCCTTCCCTTTCACAAAGTCAATTTTGGTATTCATCACAATATTGGACATCATCAATGGAATCCACAGCCACAAAGACAAAAAAGAGTACCTAAAACATGTCTGAAGTTAATAAATTGTAGAAGGGTGCTTTCAGTGGCTATCACTCTCAGTGTAACGACTTAAAAATGTAACATGTCTGTGGGGCTAATAAATGTCACAACCAATAAATTATGCAGAAATTAACATTTACTGGTTTCTTAAAAAAATCAGTTTGATGTGGTTGCAAGAAATTGACAGAAAATTATTTTCGTCTTTGGTACTTGTGATTCAACTAAAATCATTTTGTTTGTGCAAGATCTGAAAGTAAAATCCCTTCCCTTGAACTTTTTGCTGAGACTTTGTCGAGCAATGCTCACCAAAAGGAATTCCCTGGATGTCATTCACAGCACTGAGTGTACAAATGACAGTCACATCCTCCTGGTGGCTGCAGTCATGCTTCCCCCATTCGCTTCTGGGGCACAAAGCCAGAGAGGATTCCTGACCTGAGCAGTTGACATCATCCAAGTAAATAGGCCCAGAGCCTCCTTCAAACTGACCTTCCAGAGGATTCTGTGCATACCTGTGGGACAACATAGTTGAATGAACAAAAGCCTGCTGAGAAACCTAGAATTAGAGATTGTTGAGTTCATTTTCCAACTGTCCGACCAACAGGGAACCTCATCCATTAGGAGCACATGTTGGAAATCTGGCATCCATGGACTTGTCCCCCAGCAAAAGAGTCAGCACATTCAGAAGAAAGGATTGGGTTGGGAGAAATCTACCAAAAGGAAGGAAAAAAGAGCTCCTTTATAAGAACATAAGAAATAGGAGCAGGAGTAGGCTATAAGGCCCTTTGAGCCTGCTCTGCCATTGAATATGATGATGGCTGATCTTCTACCTCAATTCCACATTCCCGCCCCATATCTCTTGATCCTCTTAGTTTTTAAAAATCTATCGATCTTAGTCTTGAATATACTCAACAACTGAGCATTCCCAGCCCTCTGGGGTAGGGAATTCCAAAGATTCACAACCCTCTGAGTGAAAAAATGTCTCCTCATCTCAGTCCTAAACGGCCGACCCCTTATTCTGAGACTATGACCCCTGGTTTTAGAGTTTCCCATGAGGGAAAACAACCTCTCAACATCTACCCGAGCAAGACCTCTAAGAATTAATTTGTTTCAATGAGACCAATTTGATACTGAGAAGTGTAGAAGAACAGAAGGATCATAGATTGCATGTCCACAGGTCCCTGAAGGTAGCAGGACAGGTAGATAAGGTGGTTAACAAGACATACGAGATACTTTCCTTTATTTGCCGAGGTATAGAATGAAAGAGCAAGGGGAGTTATGCTTGAACTGTATAAAACACTAGTTATGCCACAGCTAGAGTACTACGCACAGTTCTCGTCAACACATTACAGGAAATATGTGATTGCACTTGAGATAGTACAGAGGATATTTATGAGGATGTTGCCAGAACTGAAGAATTTTAGCTATGAGGAAAGATTGGATAGGTTGGGGTTGTTTCTTTTGGAACAAAGGAATCTGAGGGGAGACTTAACTGAGGTGCATAAAATTATGAAGGGCCTAGATAGAGTGGATAGGAAGCATCTATTTCCTTTAGCAGAGGGGTCAATAACTAGGAACATAGATTTAAAGTAATTGATAGAAGGATTAAAGGGGAGTTGAGGGGAAATGTTTTCATCCAGAGGGTGGTTGGAGTCTGGAACTCATTGCCTGAAAGGATGGTAGAGTCAGAAACTCTCATTACATTTTTAAAGTATTGGATATGCATCTGAAGTGCTGAACCTACAAAGCTACGGACCAAGAGCTGGAAAGTGGGATTAGGCTGGATAGCTCTTTTTCGGCCAGCACAGACACAATGAGCCAAATGGCTACCTTCTGTTCTGTAAATTTCTATGATTCCATGATTCTATGAGATCACGTCTCATTGTTCTAAACTCCAAAGACTATAGGCCCATTCTACTTAATCTCTCCCCATAGGGCAACCCTCTCATCCCAGGAATCAATCTGGTGAACCTTTGTTGCACCCTCACTTAGGCAAGTATATCCTTCCTTAGGTAAGACCAGTCTGTACACAGTACTCCAGATGTGGTCTCACCAAACCCCTATATAATTGCAGCAAGACTTCCTTACTCTTATACTCTATCCCCCTTACAATAAAGCCGAACATACCATTTGCCTTACTGATTGCATGCTGTACCTGCATGTTAACTTTTTGTGATTCATGCACAAGGACACCCAAATTCCTCTGCATGCAAATGTTTACAGTCTCTCATCTTTTAAAAGATATTCAGTTTTTCTATTCTTCCTACCAAAGTAGATAATTTCACATAATACTCTATCTGCCACCTTTTTGCCCAATCACTTAACCTGTCATTGGGCTCAAAATTGGCCAGGAGTTGCTCCGTTTTTTCTGCAGTATCTTAAAAATCCCCATTTTGCACATTCAATCTGCACCAGTGTAAGTGAGTTAGTTAGGATTTTTTTAGTTTTTTTTTGAAAAGGGGGCATTACCAGCCACCTACGCCCGTTTTGGCCATTTAGGCCACTTTGGACAGCTAATAATTGCTCCAAACTAACTTAGGCCAGCGTATGTGGTCACTTGTGGCCGCTTGTGAAAACCCTTGCGGACAGTTAAGAAATCAGTGCAGGTAGGACATCGGAGGCCATTCGGCCAGAGATAGGGGCGGGAAGGGAAGCGGAGAGGACCTTGAAAAGCACTAAACAAAGCACAACAAGTAATAAGCATTCAAGAAGATATAAAAACATTCAAGAAGAAATAAAAAATAAAACTAAGTCCTACCTTCATAACAAAACTCTAAACAAAGCACAAAAATAAGCATTCAATAACAAATAAAAAATAGAAGGAATCGGAGATGGCCTGCACCTAAAGCACCAAGACTTACAAAGCACTAAACAAAGCACAAAAAGTAATAAACATTCAATAACAAATAAAAAATAGAATTAAGTCCTACCTTCATCTCAAAACACAAGACACTGTTCATCTACACTCACCGATTTCTGGTATTGTATTATTGATGTACAAAATTCTAAATAAATGACAATGCCCTCTGAACAGCACTTACTTACAATTCTTCACATTTACAATGCGTTCCACAGCGGGCCCAGCCGGTGCAGGAGACCACTCGGCCAGGGATAGGGGTTGTGAGCATCGGGTCCCTCCCACACAAGCTGCAGGACGGGCTGGGGGCAAGGAGCTACTGCGCATGCGCGCACACTCTAACGCGCATGTGCAGACGTCCCGGCACTGTTTTCAGCGTCAGGACAGCAGTTCCACCCTCAATCCACTGGCTGGCCACACTGCACCAAGCCCCAGGAGAGGCAACACAGCGGCCAGAATCGGAGAACATTTTCTCGGTGCCCTTTTCATCGTACAAAAGCGGCACAACTCCAGTGAGTGCGCCAAAAATCTGCAGGGGCCAATTTTGAGCCCTATATCCCTTTGCAGCCTTTTTGTGCTCTTCTCACAGCTTACTTTCCCACCTAGCTTTCTATCAGCAAACTTGGATACATTACACTCGGTCCACTCATCTCAGTCATTGATATAGATTTTAAATAGCTGAGGCCCCAGCACTGATCCTTGCGGCACCCCACTAGTTACATTCTGCCAACCGGAAAATTAGCTGTTTATCCCTACTCTCTGTTTTCTGTCTATTAACCAATCCCCAATCTAGGCTATTATATTATCCCAATCCCATGAGCCCTAATCTTGTGTAGCAACCTCTTGTATGGCACCTTACCGAATGCCTTTTAAAATTCAAGTTTTCTTTTTTTATAGTTTTGGAATCCTTAATAGCATTTTAAGTACCAAAATAATGATGCCCACATCACATGCTGGCCATATTTATAATCACACCTACAAGTTAGATCACACATCCAAACACAAGATCACACAGATCACCACATAAATCACATTCCGAGATGATTAAAAACCCACATGAGCTGTGGCTTAATTTCATAGAATATTTGACTTAAACCCGATGTAAAAATAACTGTATCAATTATAATTAATTGAGTAACCTTAGCTGCTGCAGGTAATTTGCTTTAATATTCAGTCCTTTCAAATCTAACATTCCTCTTAAGTAACCCTCCATATGAAGCCTTAGCCCATTATTCCGCGCAATAAAGTAAATGCTAATTTCACACTGAATTAGTTAAAAAAAGAAATTATATCACAACCTCAGTGTGGTTTTAATGATATCTCTAACTCCTTGCTCTCAGGTTTCTTCGATTTGATAGGCAAGTTGCAGATAGAAAGCTCCTCCGGTACCTGAATCCCAGTTGCCTGCAAACAACTTGGGCATTCTGCTCCGTCCAGCCATCATCACAGACAGTTCCCCACTGGCCACCGTAATACACCTCAAGCCGTCCTTCATGGCTACCCTTTCCTCCAACCAGGCACACTGTGCCGTCTGGACAATATAAACAAAGGGCCCGAGTGAGAATATGTGACACAAGAACAAAAGTCAAAGCATCCAGTCGCTTTTAAATAAAACAAAATATCATAATGGAAGTATTTTTTTTAATTGTACTAATAAGCATTAGTTTAGGACAACTGGTAATGCAAGATGTTTAATATTAAGTTCTACAAATAAATTCACTCAGTGCTGCCAATTATAAAACTGCAATTTTCTTCTCTATGAAATAGGATTTGTTGCAGTCATTAGCTCAGTCTGAGAGGTCTCCAAATGACCATTGGAAACATGTTAAATGCACACGGGGGCTATCAATTACATTCAAAAACTTTTATTACCTAGTGCCTGGACAATTGATGTCCTGCATGTATTTGATTAATACAAATGAAGTTCATCTTCTCTCTCCCCACTGACCTCACAAGAAAGAAAATAAGAGCAACTACACTCCTGCAAGGCACTTCATAGAAGCACACAAGGGAACTGTTATATATAATCTAGCACTGTGTACTGAGAATCGGAATGCACTTGTACATTAAATCATCCTGAATGCTGCTATGAGACTTTTGCTTTCAGAATTCTGTGCAATATTTATCACTAATCGCTTTCTTCTTTCGAAAGTGCAAAATCCATGAACAAAATAGGATATGCAAAATATCTCCCTGAAATCTTTCAACATTTTTCCTAATCCAAGGTGCAGAATACAAAGACATATATTTAGGATGCTGGGGCATAGTTTTCCCTCTTTCCCTCATTACCATGGACACAAAGCCTTATTAAAGTGTCATAGGGTTATTTAGTTTGTTCTTTACCTGTACCAAAAATATAAAAGAATCTAATCCATATTATGTAACAATTTACTAATCGAAATGAAGTTATTAGACTGCTGTACTGTGCCCATTCACTGCTATAAACTTAACTACAATTACTTAGACTAACAATGGTTTGATTCTCTATACCTACCCCTGAGAGGGTTGCAGGACACACCTGCATCTTCCTTATGCCCACAGTTGTGCTCTCCCCACAAGCTCTTGGGACACTGGTCTATAGAGAGCTCATTCCCTGTGCACTGCACATCATCCAGTAATATTGGGCCAGAACCTTCTCCAAAATGGGCCAGCGACTTTGCCTTGGCTGGACTACTGCATGGTGAAAAAAAAATAGCAAATAAATATTTAAAACATACCATCTTTCATTATTATTCTTACCTGTGCTACCAGTTATTCTGAGGGCATCCCTATGATCCAACAGAACATTATTGTGTCATAGCCCCTTCTGCTGCTCTCCAGTCTAATTTTACAACTGTTAACACAAACCTAGAGATTCTGACCTATTTTGGATGTAGAATTAGCGTAATTTAGGTCAGTGGGGAAGAATTAGGAACAGAACTTGATTCTGTTGGGTTTCCATCCCATCTTAGCCTAATAGCAAGATTCTAATGGTGTAGGGGGCGAAACATTCTTCCATTTCTCCAATCTCTGGCTCCCACACTATCACCTGTCCAAATGTTACTTTTAGAGGTAGGACTGGCAGGTCGCCAAGCTCCTCAGGAAACCCCATCAGTTCTGCCGAGCATGCAGCTGCGAAGCAGGCCTACTTGTCATAAGGTGTTAAAAGTGGACCCCACAATCCTGTACACAGGGAGATTGGTTGCCATTTGGAAAGCAGCACAACAATGAGGGAGCAATGATCAGGTATAGACTTTTATTTTCTAAAACTGCATCAGGCTGGACTTGCCCCCTCAAGAGTGGCAAGGAGCTGCTTCAGAAATGTGCATCGGACTGAGGCTTCTGGAATTTCTAGGCCACAGGGTCTAGCCCTTCTCTGTCCAAATGGTAGATTTCAGAACTTTGTCAAGAACAATGTTATAGAAGGTACAGCTGGAGTTCTAATGTGCTGTGCCACCGAGTGATCAGGTAGGTTTGCACAGTGGTTTTTGAGTTATTAATCTCAGACATGTCATCAAAAGTGAAGGATGAGCAGACACAAGTACCTCACTGTAGAAATTGATTTGAAAAAAGCAAGGTAGAATCACCCTGGGCTTCTCTTTATATCCACTGAGAGAGTGGATTGGTGGTGGCCTATTACATTGGAGGAGGCCTATTACCAAGTTGTCTGTTTGTCTGCTTCCTCTCTCATCCAGAAAGTAGTTTGTGGTACGGAGAGGCCGAGGGATTTCTGCCACTGCCTCAGGATCTACCACTACCCATCTCCTGGCAGCCCCTGGAACAACAGTGGCAGTGGTGGTAGAGCCATTGACGCTATTTCTCTGGGGGTTTTGCTGGAGTTATGGTGAGAATCTGAGAGAACATCTGGGAATTTAATGGAATTTCAGCAAAAAACCTTCCAAAAAAAATCTTACATTAGAAACGTGGAATATCATTCCATAAAACAAGATTTCATTGTATACATGGCCCCTCTAGGGGCTCAATTTTGGCCAGGAGTTGCTCAGTTTTTTTTTGGAGTAACTTGGTTTTTCTGGCATAACTTAAAAATCCCCATTTTGCACATTCAATTTGCACCAGTGTAAGTGAGTTAGTTACAATTTTTTTTGTTTAGTTTTTTTTTCTCAAGAGGGAGCGTTACCAGCCACCTACGCCAGTTCTGCCCATTTAGGCAACTTTGGCCAGCTAATAGTTACTCCAAATCTACTTAGGTCAGCATATGTGGCCACTTCAGAAAACCCTTGCGGAGAGTTAAGAAATCAGTGCAGGTAGGTACATCGGAGGCCATTTGCCCTGGGATAGGGGCGAGCAGAACTGATAGAAATCATTCAGGCAGGAGCACTATCAGTTCTCCTGCCCGCCTGCCCCTAGCCCTGGCCGAGTGAGTTTCAAAAGACTAAAATTTAATTTGGTCACTAATAAAGAAACTTAATGACTAAAGAATGTGAATAGGATAAAACATATATACAATACCATCATATGACAAACTTTGCAAAGTTAATTTACTATACAACAGAAACATTCATGGAAGCTTAAACTACAAAAATAAAAGAAATAAAAGATAGTTGCCCTAATCTCACAATTGATTTAAACAACCATTTGTTTGCAATGACTATACTGGATCGATTGCACCAGGAGGCCACTCGGCCAGAGCGAGGAGCGGGCAGGAGAACTGATAGAAATCATCCAGGCAGGAGCACTATCAGTTCTCCTGCCTGTCCGCCCCTAGCCCTGGCCGAATGGCCTCCTGGTGCGATTTCTAGATGATTAAAGCTTCACATCAACTACTCCTACTCACAGCAACATTTGGCCGGCATCGGGTACCACACACAGCGGCTGCAGCAAGACACGGAGAGGCTGGGGCGGGTAGCTACTGTGCCTGCGCGGACACTCCACTGCGCATGTGCAGACGTCCCAGCACTGTTTTCGGCACAGGACGCTGGCTCCACCCCTGACTTGACTGGCCACACTGTGCGACCACAAGGAGGAGGCCGGACAGCGGTCAAAGTGGGGAGGAACTTTTTCAGCGCACGTGAATGGAGAAAAGTGGCGCATCTCCGGTAAGTGCGCCGAAAAAAGGGGTGGGCCAAAATTGAGCTCGAGGAAACTAACATCTTAGGTCTGACAGGTCTATAAGTCATACTGTCTTGTAGCTTTGTTTGCTGCCATCATGTGGCCTTATTGATATCATGGACGGGCAGGTAAGAGATTTTATGATCACCCATGTTCAACTCCTTCTTAAGAACTTTGAAGTTAAATCAGTCACTGATTCTGCTCTATAAATATTCACTGATAAAATTTCCCTTGAGGAACTCTACCTGTGCAAGTGAAAAGAATTACTAAAGCTTTCACGGAAAGAAACTCTTATTCATCTACCAGACAAAATCACATTTATATGTAGCACAACAGTTAGTTGGAGTGTTCTTCGACCGTAACATATCAGTGAGGTTCAGACAGCGTTATAAACTAAAACAACAACTCTTCGAGTGGTTTGGCTTTGAGTGTCTTATGAACTCAGAGATTGTTTCACCAGTTATAACTTTCTTTAACCAAACTGTAATTTTATATAATATACCATTTAGAAGACATGTGAACTGAGTTCCAAAACTTAAATGACCAGCAGATTCTTTCAAATTTATCCACATTTGTCTCATTAAGTCATGTTATGCATAGGTTAACTTCAAAACCTGTTGTTTTACTTTCACACAGAACTCCTTCAGTTTTTACTGAAGAAGGTGAAAGTGGATTTTGTGCAAGAATTACTACAGGAGATGGATACGTTGGGTTTGCAGCAGGGTCTAAAGTCCTGCCAAACCCTGTTGTGACCATGACCAATTTTGCTTGGTTGGGACTACTTATCTGTGTAGGGCAGGCTCTTGGCATAATCCCCACCAGCAATTGGGAGTCCATTGCCTCCAAGGGAGAAAGGTGCAGGGGTGCAAACTGATGCAGCAGAAGAAGAAGGATCCTTTTTAAAGGAGGCAGAAGCATCCTGAAGCATCTTTTTAAGAAATTTGACAAGGCTTTCCATGAACCGCAGAACTTCTAAACAAAGGTAAGAGGAATATTAAAAGAGTGAGAGGATCCCATTAGTCAAAATTCTTCCTCCAGCAATGTCCTAAGTGGGATTGCTACTGCTAGTCCAGGGTCCACCGCAATCCCTCTTCTGGTAGTCCTTGGGGTCAGTAGCGGTGGTAGAGAGAGAAGTCAGATGGGTTCCTGTCTGCCATCTGGGATTAAGTGACCTACATCTCTGGAGTTGCAGACCGAGGGGATTCAAGGCTGACCATATTAGAGGCAGGTAAGCATTCCCACCTGATTTATGTTCATTTTCTGCTGCTCAAACCTCCTGATTCGAAGTATTATAGCAGAAGAAAATCCATCCCGAAATGTCACCAGGACCAGGTGGAGTTGATCTCAGAATACTTAAGTAAGTTAGGGAGGAGATACCAGAGAGACTAATCATAATTTAACAACATATTTAAACTGTATTCAAGTTGTATTCAAGAATGGAAAAAAAAAGATATACTATGGCATTATAGAACGGTCAGCCTTACTGTGGTTCTTGGTGAACTTCTGGGACTAGAAATTGCCCTCCACTCCAAACAGGGCAGATAATTCGAATTAAGTGAATATTCTCCGCCTGAATCCATGGGGCAGAGAATAGGGGGAAATTGGCCTCTTTAACTTTATTCAATCATTGCGTGATATTTGGGGTGGCTGAGGGTCGGAAGTGCGTTGGGAGCAGGGCAGAAGGCACGGATGTGCCACGTCGCGCTGATGCGTAGCAACGTCCCTCTGCTTCAGTTAAAGGAGAGGGCCGCTGTGATCTCTGCAGCCACTTTAGTGGCGCCCACTGGGCCATCAGGGAGGGCCGCCTCTTGCCGGCCTGGCTGAACCCGTGCCTGTCATTGTCAGATTGACTTCAGAGTCAGCCGACAATTAAAATAAAATGGCGGCCGTGGCGGTGCACTCTCCCCTTTAAGGGCGGACGCACCGCCCAGCCACTGCCAGCTTCCCACTGGGAAAAGCTGTCTGGGGCACTGAGCGGATGCAGCTCTGCTCCTGCAGGGCAATTTTCCTCGCGGGGCAGGAAGGGGTCAGCACCTGTCCGACGGGGCGGGCAAGTGGGCGGAGCAGAAACCCATTTCCACCGCCCCAGCCCGGTTGAAATTTCGGATGGGTCGAACAATCCGCCTACCTCCAGTCAGAAAGGCCTTACCTCCCAATTACCGCCTTTTAAAGAGGGGTGCAATTTCGACCTCCTGGAGTCTATAATACAGGATGAAATTAGGCATGGACTAATCAGCGAGCTTCAGCATGGATTTGTAAAGGACAGGTTGTGTTTGGTAAGATTGTATTGAAATTTTGAGGAAATGAAAGAGGTAGATTTTGACTTTGTGCGATAGTGTAAAACAAATGATAGCGAATTGGTTTCCTATTGAACGCAATGAAAATAGAAAACAGGCTGCCGATTCGCTATCACCCGTTTTCCACTATCCCACAAAGTCAAAATTTACTAGTGTTCAGATAAAGGCGTTGAAATTCGGTATCGCCGTTTTTGAGGCGGTGACACCAGCTGAGTGGAGATTTTAACGCCAGCTGGCAATCACCGCCTCAATCTGCCAAATTCAGTTTTGCCGCCCAAAGATGAGAGAGCAGCTCTAAAAGTAATGTGGCACACTCATCCTCGTGTGCCAAAGAAGTGGTAGCTCAAGAGGCTGACTGAATTTCCGAACGGTAGGCTGCCAGTATGCAAGTTAGAAAAACTAAAAAAAAACATTTCCAAAAATGTATCTGACCCATACCCAAACTTTCCGACTGGTGCTATTAATACATAAATGCTGAAAAAATGAAAGAGACCAACTTACCTTGATCTCTGGATGCTACCGCCCCAGGATCCCAGATGTCCCAACAGCTTTTCCAGGCTGTACAAAGGCCATCGTACCAACCTAATTTCGCAACCACGGCGCCAAGGGGGCATTGCATGCTCGATGATGTCACCTCTTGGCGCTGCCCCCACCGCCCAACTAAATTTCCTGTGAGCCAAGAAACTCGATCCCCGCCGATGGTTAGCATTTAGCCATCCGATAGCCGCCTCTCTCCAGCGTTAATGGGTGGAGTTAGAAACGGAATTTCAACCCCAAAAAATATATGTGGATTTTCAGAAGTAATTTGATAAAATGTCACATAAGAGACTTGAGGCTGGAATTTCCTGTGGAGCCTGATATATATTTTTTAAATTATATTTAAAGGAAGGGCGCTCTTTGGGGAGTACTCAGACATATAGGTACTTTTTCCTTTAAGAAAATATTTTTCCAAGAACCATTAACTTCCATTCTGAACAGATGGAAAAGTTAAAAGATAAAACAGTATTTTCCTGAACATAATTCACTGTGATTGCCTGCTCTGCTAAAAAATTCAGCTTACACAAGGGAGACAAAATTCCACATTACCTCAATGATCTATATGTATTTAAAAAATCACTTGGTACCAAACAGTTTTCTATCCACGTTCTTTGGTAAATTTTAGTGTCGTATGTGAGGCTGTAGACTCTGGCCCACTAGGAATTGATTAAACAGTGAACTACAATATGTACTGGGCCAAGTGGTTGAAAAGATAGCTCTATATCTCACTCCACCAGTAATGTACTCTCCTACTGCTAGGAGAATTGAACAATTTGGTTCACAGATACTATTCATGATACTCCTGATTATTCACATAAAGTGTGGTTCAGCAGGACAGGCCTGCTCCTGTGAATATTCCCTTCCCCCAGAGATAGAAGCATCTGCTCTTGCGTGCAGTTCCCCATTTAGCAGGTCGGCTAAGAACTGTTAAAACTCACCACAGACGAGGGGCCAAATTCAAATTAGTCACAGCTGGGAGCTGAATTCACAACTCTCTGAGTTAATAATTCAGAACTGTCTGCTTCAGCAATCATTATTGAACCAGCTCCCCAAGTACATTCACACATTTGGGGAATATTAGGAAATATAGTAACAAGGTGCAGCAGTAGGTAGCTGAAACGCAGACAGGACAGAAATTTCCTGCATTGTAGCCTGATGGTAGCTGGGAGCACACCATGACTGGGAGACAGGGCTGGGACTGCAATTGATAAGTCCCAGACTTCCTGCTGCCTTGGGTTGCCACCAATGTTCCCTATAATATTTTTTTCCTGTGTGGTCCTTTTAAATTAGCTGCACGGTATGTCTTCCAGCAACAGGTAAGTGGTCTGTGCGGGACCTCGCAATTGCTGAGCGACTGAACACCTGAGGGGAAACATTGGTTGTCAACCCTCCAGCATTGTCCTGGATTCTCCAGGAATTGAAGATTAATATCAAGGGCAATGCTGCAAGTAAATCAGGAGAAAAATCATAGGGCCATTAAACAAATATGTGCTTTTTTTCATTTCCTTCGGACACTTTCATTTATTATTTATAAAAGTATAGGTGATAGTGGAAGAAGGGCTGGTTCACTTACAGTCAAGATTAATCCAATTGGATAACAAAGAGTTGTGTTCCCTTTCCAACTGAGGTCGGAAGTTGTTGCTCCTGGAGGATGGACCAATGGCGGGAGTGTGGGATGGGATAGTTTGAGGCAGGAGGTCATGTGATGAAACCTTCAGGATTACACCCGACCAGAGTTTGCAACCCTACTGCCGCCAAATACCTGCCCCATTAAAAAGGGTTCAGCAAGCAATGGTTAAATTTGCATCTGAAAACAACAGATTTACAGGCAATGACACTTTCTAGCTGGAGTTCCACTGGCAGAAAAGCAGCGAGTGCAGCTTTGCTACTGGTGTTCCACTGCTGCCTTATAAGACTGATTGAAAACTTTTGAGGCATAGCTGCAGCAGTTCTTGTGATGCTGACATAAATATGGCTTAAGCACCAGCAAATCCTGTGATGCTACCTCAATTATTGCTGGGAAAGAGTGGCAGTCTGGCCAAAGCTCTTCAGGTTTCTGGCTGGTTGTGCTCGGGAATGGATAACACCATCCTCACCTAAATTATTGGTCTTGGTGGCTTTGAATAATGGAGCTGGATCCAAGAGCAAGATAAGTTTTCTTTAATCGTACTACATTAATCTGACACAGGCCTTGTAGAAGACTAAGGTTTCCATTGTGACCATATTTTAAGCACCTCCATAAAATGTACATAGCTTTAACAGAGTGAGTATTTGTACTAGGTTTTTCTGTGTCCTTCTGCGCGTGCACGCATTGGATTCCGCCTCCTTTGCGCACGGGCCCTCGATTCAGTTGCGCATTCGCAGTGTGATGTACGAGGAAGCTGGAAGTCGGGCCACATAACGAGCCTCGTGGAGCTGTGGCTGGAGCTGGAGCTGCTTTTACCTTTTTATTTGGATCATTTTCGCGCCTTCTGTGGGAGAGAAAACATCGGAGGTAGTGGGACAGAGAGAGAGAAACAGGGGAGGGAGAGGGAGTGACATGGCGGGGGGTGGAGAGAGAGAAACAGGGGAGGGAGAGAGAGTGACATGACGGGGGGTGGAGAGAGAGAAACAGGGGAGGGAGAGAGAGTGACATGGCGGGGGTTGGAGAGAGAGAAACAGGGGAGGGAGAGAGAGTGACATGGGAGGGGTGGAGAGAAACAGGGGAGAGAGAGTGACATGGGGGGGGCGGGTGGAGAGAGAGTGACACGGTGGGAGGAAGAGAGAAACACACATGGGGAGGGGGGAGAAAGAGAGAGAAACAAGGGAGGGAGAGAAACGGGAGGGAGAGAGAGAGACATGAGGCGAGAGAGACTGAGGGGCGAGAGAGAGAGATAGTGGGGTGGGAGAGAGAGAGAGAGACTGGGTGGGTCGAGGGAGACAGAGACTGGGGGAGAGAGATGGGAAGTGGGAGAGCGGATGGGAGGGCTGAAGGGGGAACTCAGGGAAGATGGATCACGTTCTTCCAACCCCCTTTACACCCACACGCTATTTCTCGGAAGGCTCGGTGCCTATGTAACAAGGGATATCATTGGAGTGGATGAAATCCGAAGTCACGTCATTGTCACTATTCACCTCATACCCAATAACAATCCGTGACCCACACAAAATGTCCCAACTATGGTGGGGCATCAGGAAATTGGGCTGGGATGGGGCAGGATCTTGGGAAGGGGTAAGGAACTTTGGCTGGAGGGGGCATGAACTTGGGCTGGGGGGGAGGGGGTCAGGAACAACGGCTGGGGGAGGCATGAACTTAGGCTGGGGGCGCATGAACTTAGGCTGGGGAGCATGAACATGGGCTGGGGGCAGGAACTTGGGCTGGGGGGGTTAAGGAACTTCAGCTGGGGGAGGCATGAACTTGGGCTAGGGGGCAGGAACTTGGGCTGGGGGGGGGTAACGAACTTCAGCTGGGGGAGGTATGAACTTCGGCTGGGGGGCAGGAACTTCGGCTGGGGTTGTCAGGAACTTGTGCTGGGATGCAGGAGCTCTATCCTGTCTGGGGTCTGAAGTCAAAATGGCTTGAATTACACTTTGCAAAGTCAGAACTAGGGCTGGGTGGTTCCAATTACACATTCCAGAGAAACTTCTGTGTGTGGCTTATGCTCCAAGAGGACCAATCAGCAATCAGGTCATGCGATCATGGAGCGCCTATCAGAGCATTTTCTAGTGCAAATAGCTACATCTTAGCTTTAAACACTGTTCAAATAATTACATAAAATAACACAGCTCTTTTAATGATTTCATATACTGTATTGAAATATTGCTGTTCAATATTAGTAATAAATACTTTAACACATTTCTATGACATTTCTCTGTATGCAATTTTATCAAAGGCATTTACCCATTAAAATATAAGAGAATCAGATTTCACACAAATGCATTTCTGTGTTCCTTATTTATAACACAGTGCAATTTCTACTTCAAAGGCAAGTTCCGCCCATTTACCGTCGAAACGACCGCTAAGATCCTGATGGTACTTTGGGCGAAAGTTTGGTCAAAAAAGGAAAAAAGCACCTTGTGGCAAAAATTGTTACACGTCGATTCTGCATGGTACAGGGCGGTAGGTGGGATTCTGGGCGGCAAATTCAATCCTGGAGAAAGTTACGCCAAGGCTAGAATCGGGTCCGGGGAGGGGGAATGCACAAAATAAATGTTCAAAAAATAAAGAACAAAACATCACAAAACCTTCAGAGGACCCTTTCACACAAAATCGCTGCAAAAGAAATAAAGAAAAAAATCTCATTTACCTTTTCTTGCAGGTCTTCATACGTACTGTCCAGGTAAGACCTGCTTCCATGCGGCGGTATTTTCTCCTGTAGGAGTGCAGGACCGCTGGGTGAATCTCGGGCGGGAGCGGGCGGAGGACTTTTTTTGGTGTTGCACACCGGCGCACGCCAGTGGATGCTCCCCAGTGATCTTTCCAAACCGCTGGCGTAAGGGCCTCATCAATTTCCCACGGAGGGGAGAGTGCCGAGAAAACGGGGAAACTGTCACGTTTGCCCAGCAGCAGGACCATCAATTTCAGACCCAGAACCTCTTAACTTTTGTTCTGATGAAGTCTTGTAATAAAAACCAAGCTCACTGGTTTCAGATAAATTAGTTCACAATTTCTGCAACGTCCTTTCGATACTCTGGAGGTATCATATTTATCACAACAGAGACTATTTCTACAGCGAGTTCCACATTCTTACCACTCTCTGGGTAAAGAAGATTTTCCTGAATTCCCTATTGGATTTATTAGTGACTATCTTATATTTATGACCTCTAGTTTTGGACTCTCCCACAAGTGGCAACATGTTCTCTTTGCTTTAGTGATAAAGATAACAACCCGATATGAGGGTGTCTATGACATCATTTCATTTCTGCCTTGAGGTGATTCAGTACATTCTGTACTTTGATGTTGTTCTAAGTTAAAAGTCTTGGTATAGCTTCCTCAATGCAAACTGTATTGTAGAAATCTTACCAACTCTGTGTGTAGTGCAAGAAAATGAGTTTTATATTGCTAAACTGCAAGCAATGTTTTTTTAAATTAATAAAGCTAAAACCTTGATAATCTTTGAATTTTAAGTGAACTGGTTTACAAGTGAGAGTGATAAGCATATGCTAACATATATGTTTGGAAGTTTGATATCTCATATTATGTTACCATTTCTGTCATTTCTACTTTAAATGTAAAACATATGAGAGTTGTGAAAATGTTTTATACATTAAAACCATTTTAAAACAGATTGCATTATGAAGAAAGCTAATGAGATTTTCCACTGGCTGGATGTGAAGGGATTTCAGGGTATATTTTCCAATGGGCAGTCTTTCCATACATCGAGTTACATTGAGTGTAGAGCACGGAAACAGGACTTTCAGCCCAACTGGTCTGTGCCGGCATTTATGCTCCACAAGAGCATCCTCCCACCTTATTTCATCTCACCTATCAACATATCCTTCTATTTCTTTCTCTCGCATGTGTTCATCTGGCTACGCCTTAAATACAGCTAAGCTAGTCACCTCAACTACCCCTTGTGGTAGCGAGTTCCACATTCTTACCACTCTCTGGGTAAAGAAGATTTTCCTGAATTCCCTATTGGATTTATTAGTGACTATCTTATATTTATGACCTCTAGTTTTGGACTCTCCCACAAGTGGCAACATGTTCTCTATGTCTACCGTATCATACCATTTCATTATCTTAAAGGTCACCCCTCAGCTTTCTCTTTTCTCGAGAAAATAGCTCCAGCTTGTTTAGCTTTTCCTGCTAAGTATATCCGCTCATTTCTGGTATTATACTTGTGAATCTTTTTTGCACTTTCTCCAATGCCTCTATATCCTGGGGGCCGAAATTCAGCTCCCCAATGAAGCCCGTTACCGCCCGCTTGCATCGAGCGGCCGCCGCAAGCTAAATTCAGCTCAGGGGTTTTTCTGGCGGTCTCCAGTTCCGCCCCGCCACTGCTGAGTGGCCGTGCATGCGTCATCAGTGCATGCAACGCTGGGACTGCCAACCTCCGGCAAAATTTAGCGAGCAAAATCTTATTGCCGCCAAGCGGTACCTCCGACAGCTTTTTCTGTTGGCGCATCTTGTATGCTCTCTCTCTGCCCTGGCTGTGCGGTGGCCATTAAAGTCAAGGGCCCAATGCCACGGCTGCCATTTTATTTTATTTGTCGGCCGACTTCCATGTTAGCCGGACTATTATGCCCCCGGGTTCGGCCGGGCTGCCAAATCGCGATCGCGACTGATGGCCAATTTTAACGGAGGCGAGATACGTGGTGAGGCAGATGCGCAATGACGTCACCACCGCTCCGCTGCTGAGCGACAGCGGTGGTGAATCTGTCCCGCCTTTACTTCCGCCCCACACCAGCACTTACCGCCACACTTCCGCCCCCTTTATGACGACTTCCGGTCCGATTCAAAAAAAAGACAAAGGGGTAAATTTCGCAAAAGAAAGGATCTCTTCAGAAACAGCAGTAAAAACTCTAAAAAATGGTAAGTGCGCCAGTTCTCCGGCGGTTCTGAATTTTGGCCCCCAGAACAGTGCACAGTAGTGTGGTCGAACCAAGGTTCGATACAAGTTTAACATAAATTCTCTGTTTTTCAAATCTATCCCTCTAGAAATGAACCCTAGCGCTTGATTTACTATTTTTATCGTCTTATTAACCAGTGTCACTGCTCTTAGTGATTTGTGATTCTGTACCCCTCGATCCCTTTGCTCCACTACCCCCTTCAGGCACTTTCCAAGCTATATGTGGCCTCCTTATTCTTCCTACCAAAATGCACCACCTCACACTTATTGTGCTGAAAGTGCTTATGATAAATTCCACAGTGTGCTTTGTTCTAACTCAGGTATTAATATTTTAAAGAGGTCAATGTCTGTATTACAAGAGAGCACAGAAGAATTTAATATGAGCACATTAAGACCGAGAAATTGGCCTCTTTAACGCCTCCCGTTATCACCTCCAGGGGGCGATAAAAGGGTGCTAACAACTTACTGACCGGGTGTGGCGAGATGAATGACTCCGCTAACTTCGGCGGGAGGTTTGCTACAGCAGTAGGATTTTGCACCCCAATCTCCTTTGCCCGGAGACCATGACATCATTGTCGGGAGCATCGTCCTGGTCGTGTTCTGAATCCGAACTTCGGTTCCACCCCGGCAGCATCGCCAGGCAAAAGCACCGGCAGCTGCAGGAGGAGTTGATTGGGAGGCTTTGGGAGGTGATAGTTAAAGGGGAGGTGACCAAGGTAAGTACAATATTTCAAAAATGGTATGTTTCAATGTTTGCACAACTACCGCTCCGCCTGTGTCCTGTAGCGCTCCAGGAAGGAAGTGGAGTGCTTGCTTTAGTGCTCCACTTCCTTCCTGAAGTGCAAACACCAAATTTTTTGAAAGCTTAAAAACATTGGCGCCTGGCACTAATTTTTTCAAATTTCAAAAGTTAACGGCCCAAATGGGGTGCTCCCAGATTTCTCCCCCTAGGTGTTTGTACTGGAACTGCACCACTTGGAAAATATACCAGTGCCAGTGAATCTGAATTTTAATTTTACTCCTGATAGTAAGCCCGATATTAGAATATTAAAGGCTTGAAATTTCTACGGAGCTTCACGTACCACCACCAAAACTTCACCAGATATGCGGTGGAAACCTAATTTCCAGGTGTAAGCATGCCACACTTCTGCTGAAGTTATGACAGCAGAGCAGGAGAGAGCTACAAGGAAATTCCTGGACCATGTATGGAGTGATTATGTCCACGGCGTTTTTGACTCCCTCTGCGCATGCGCGCCTGTTTGACCTGAGCCTGCTGGAGCCTGCTTAAGCCTAAGCCTGCCACTAAAGCTTTTGGGCTATCTTTTGAAAATCAACAACTAAAGGAGCCTCCAGGACTTTTGCCCAGAATATTGTGTGTGGTGATTATGCTGAGCAACAGGCTGGACCAATGTCCCGTGATGAGATATTTGTTTGCATTGACTGACAGGTGCTGCTGAAGTGCAGATGTCTTTGACAGTAACAATATCCAAACTACATTTTTCATTATTATTTCACAAGCAGCTTACTTCAGTGAATATGGAAATGTTGTCTTGCGCGAATTATTTAATAATAATTCATGCAAGCATAGTGGTAATGCTACTGTACTAATGGTCCGGAGGCCTAGACTAATGATCCAGAGATGTGAGTTCAAATCCAACCACGGGAACTGGGCAATTTAAATTCAGTTAATTAAATAAATCTGGAATAAAAGCTAGTATCAGTAATGGTGACCATGAAACTAATGGATTATCACAAAAACCCATTTGGTTCACTAATTTCCTTTAGGGAAGGAAATCTGCCGTTCTTACCTGGTCTAGCCTATAGGTGACTCCAGACCCAAAACAATGTGGTTAACTCTTAACTTCCCTCTGAAATGGCCTAGCAAGCCACTCAGTTGTAACAAACTGCTGCGAAAAACAATAAGGAACCAAACCGAACGGACCACCCGGCATCGATCACAGCTTCGGACACGACAACAGAATACCCAGCCCAGTCGACCCGGCAGAGCCTTCCTCACTAACATCTGAGGACTTGTGCCAAAATTGGGAGAGCTGTCCCACAGACTAGTCAAGCAACAGCCTGACATAGTCATACTCTATAGATATGTGAAGAGAAAAAGATTAGTGAAGACAAACGTAGGTCCCTTGCAGTCAGATTCAGGTGAATTTATAATGGGGAACAAAGAAATGGTGGACCAGTTAAACAAATACTTAGGTTCTGTCTTCACGAAGGAAGACACAAATAACCGTCCGGAAATACTAGGGGATTGAGGGTCTAGTGAGAAGGAGGAACTGAAGGAAATCCTTATTAGGCGGGAAATTGTGTTAGGGAAATTGATAGGATTGAAGGCCAATAAATCCCCGGGGCCTGATAGTCTGCATCCCAGAGTACTTAAGGAAGTGGCCCTAGAAATAGTAAATGCATTGATGATCATTTTCCAACAGCCTATTGACGCTGGATCAGTTCCTAGGGACTGGAGGGTAGTTAATGTAACACCACTTTTTAAGAAAGGAGGGGGAGAGAAAACAGGTAATTATAGACCGGTTAGCCTGACATCAGTAGTGGGGAAAATGTTGGAATCAATTATTAAAGATGAAATAGCAGCACATTTGGAAAGCATGGATTTATGAAAGGGAAATCATGCTTGACAAATCTTCTAGAATTTTTTGAGGATATAACTAATAGAGTGGACAAGGGAGAACCAGTGGATGTGGTGTATTTGGACTTTTGACAAGGTCCCACACAAGAGATTGATGTGCAAAATTAAAGCGCATGGTATTGGAGGTAATGTACTGACATGGATAGAGAACTACTTGGCAGACAGGAAGCAGAGAATTGGGATAAACGGGTCCTTTTCAGAATGGCAAGCAGTGACTAGTGAGGTGCCGCAGGGCTCAGTGCTGGGACCCTAGCTCTTTACAATATACATTAATGATTTAGATGAAGGAATTGAGTGTAATATCTCCAAGTTTGCAGATGACACTAAGCTGGGTGGTGATGTGAGCTGTGAGGAGGACGCTAAAAGGCTGCAGGGGGACTTGGACAGGTTAGGTGAGTGGGCAAACGCATGGCAGATGCAGTATAATGTGGATAAATGTGAGGTTATTCACTTTTGGTGGCAAAAACACGAAGGCAGAATATTATCTGAATGGCAGCAGATTAGGAAAAGGGGAGGTGCAACAAGACCTGGGTGTCATGGTACATCAGTCATTGAAAGGTGGCATGCAGGTACAGCAGGTGGTGAAGAAGGCAAATGGTATGTTGGCCTTCATAGCTAGGGAATTTGAGTACAGGAGCAGGGAGGTCTTACTGCAGTTGTACAGGGCCTTAGTGAGGCCTCACCTGGAATATTGTGTTCAGTTTTGATCTCCTAATCTGAGGAAGGAGATTCTTGCTATTGAGGGAATGCAGCGAAGGTTCACCAGACTGATTCCCGGGATGGCAGGATAGACATATGAGGAGAAACTGGATCGACTGGAATTTAGAAGAATGAGAGGGGATCTCATAGAAACTTATAAAATTCTGACGGGATTGGACAGGTTAGATGCAGGAAGAATGTTCCCAATGTTGGGGAAGTCCAGAACCAGGGGACATAATCTACGGATAAGGTGTAAGCCATTTAGTACTGAGATGAGAAGAAACTTCTTCACTCAGAGAGTTGTTAACCTGTGGAATTCCCTAACACAGAGAGTTGTTGATGCCAGTTCACTGGATATATTCAAGAGGGAGTTAGATATGGCCGTTACATCTAAAGGGATCAAGGGGTATGGAGAGAAAGCAGGAAAGGGGTACTGAGGTGAATGATCAGCCATGATCGTATTGAATGGTGGTTCAGGCTCGAAGGGCCGAATGGCCTACCACTGTACCTATTTTCTATGTTTCTATGTTTCTATACTCACAGAATCATACCTTTTAGCCAACATCCTAGGCTGCTCCATCACCATCCCTGGATATGTCCTGTCCCACCGGCAGGACAGATCCACCAGAGCTGGTGGCACAATGGTATACAGTTGGAAGGGAGTGGCCCTGAGAGTCCTCAACACTGGCTCCTGACCCCATGGCTTCTGGTCAAGCATGGGCAAAGAAACAAACCCAAAATTGGTAGAAGTGACCATCGCACAATCCTCGAAGAGACGAAGTTCCGTCTTCACACTGAGGTCACTTTCCATCGTGTTGTTTGGCATTGACTCCACACACCATGAAGACTAATGGCTTCAGGTCAAGCATGAGCAAGGAAACCTCCTGCTGATTGTCATCTATCACTGTCTCTCTGCTTGTGAATCAGTATTGCTCCATTTTAAAGACCACTTGGAAGAAGCACTGCGGGTAGCAAGGGCACAGAATTTACTCTGGGTGGGGGACTTCAATGTCCATCACCAAGATTGGCTCGGCAGCACCAGTATTGACCGAGCTGGCCGAGCCCTGAAGGACATAACTACCAGACTGGGCCTGCAGCAGGTGGTGAGGGAACCAACACGACGGAAAAACTTACTCAACCTCATCCTCACCGATCTACTTGTCGCAGATAAATCTGTCCATTATAGCATTGGTAGCAGTGACCACCATATAGTCCTTGTAGAGATGAAGACACCTCAATCATGTTGTGTGCACTACCACCGTGCTAAATGGGATAGATTTAGAACAGATCTAGCAGCTCAAAGCTGGGTGTCCATGAGGTACTATGGGCCATCAGCAGAATTGTATTCCACCACAATCTGTAACCTCATGGCCCGGCATATTCCTCACTCTACCATTAACATCAAGCCAGGAGACCAATCCTGGTTCACTGAAGGCGGCAGAAGAGCATGCCAGGAGCAGCACCAAGTGTACCTAAAAATGAGATGCCAACCTGGGGAAGCTGCAACATAGGACTACATGCACGCTAAACAGCAGAAGCAGCATGCAATAAACATAGCTAAGCAATCTCACAATCAACAGATCAGATCAAAGATCTGCAGTCCTGCCACATCCAGTCATGAATGGTGGTGGGCAATTAAACAACTAACTGGAGGAGGAGGCTCGATGAATATCCCCATCCTCAATGATGGAGGTGCCCAGCACCCAAGTGCAAAAGACAAGGCTGAAGCATTTGCAACCACCGTCAGACATAAGTGCCAAGTGGATGATTACTATCGGAATCCTCCTGAGGTCCCCACCATTACAGAAGCTAGTCTTCAGCCAATTCGATTCACTCCATGTGATATCAAGAAACAGCTGAGTGCACTGGATACAGCAAAGGCTATGGGGCTCCAACAATATCCCGGCTGTTGTGCTGAAGATGTGTGCTCCAGAACTAGCCATGCCTCTAGCCAAGCTGTTCCTGTACAGCCACAACACTGGCATCTACCCGACAATTTAGAAAACTGCCCAGGTGTGTCCTGTACACAGATTCAATATGGCCAATTACTTCCCTATCAGTCTACTCTCAATCATCAGCAAAGTGATGGAAGGTGTCGTAGACAATGCTATCTACCTGCACATACTCACCAATAACCTACTCAATGATGCCCAGTTTAGATTCCGCCAGGACCACACGGCTCCAGATCCCATTACAGCCTTGGTCCAAACATGGACAAAAGAGCTGAATTCCAGCGGTGAGGTGAGAGTAACTGCCCTTAACATCAAGGCAGCATTTAACCAAGTGTGGACTCATGGAGCCCTCGTAAAATTGAAGTAAATGGAAATCCAGGGGATAATCTGCACCGGCTGACATCATACCTAACACAAAGGAAGGTGGTTGTGGTTGTTGGAGGTCAATCATCTCAGACCCAGGACATCGCTGAAGGAGTTCCTCAGGGCAATGTTCTAGGCCCAACCATCTTCAGCTGCTTCATCAATTACCTTCCTTACATCATGAGGTCAGAAGTGGGGATGTTCGCTGATGACTGTTCAGTGTGATTCGCAACTCCTCTGATAATAAAGCAGTCCATGTCAGCATGCAGCAAGACCTGGACAACATTCAGGTTTGGGCTGATAAGTGGCAAGTAACATTCGCACCACACAAGTGCCAGCCAATGACTATCTCCAACATGTGAGAGTTTAACTAACATCCTTTGACATTCAACGACATTACCAATGCTGAATCCTCCACCACCAACATCCTGGAGGTTACCATTGACCAGAAACTTAACTGGATCAGCCACATAAATATTGTGGCTACAAGAGCAGGTCAGAGGCTGGGTATTCTGTGGAGAGTGTTTCACCTCCTGACTTCCCAAAGCCTTTCCACTATTTACAAGGCTCAAGTCAATAGTGTGATGGAATAATCCCCACTTGCCTGGATGAATGCAGATCCAACACCACTCAAGAAGCTCGACGCCATCCAGGACAAAGCTGCTCGTTTGATTAGCACCGCATCTACCACCTTAAACATTCACTTCCTCTATCACCAGCACACTGTGGCTGCACAGTGTACCATCTAGAAGATGCGCTGCAGCAACTCACCAAGACTTCTTCGACAGCAACTCCAAAACCTGCAACCTCTACCACCTAGAAGGACAAGGGCAGCAGGCGCATGGGAACACCATCACCTCCAAGTCCCCCTCCAAGTCACACACCATCCTGACTTGGAAATATATTGCCGTTCCTTCATTGTCGCTGGGTCAAATTCCTGGAACTCCCTCCCTAACAATACTGTGCGAGTACCTTCGCCTCACGGACTGCAGCAGTTCAAGAAGGTGGCTCACCACCACCTTCTCAAGGGCAATTAGGGATGGGTAATAAATGTTGACCTGGACAGCGACGCCCACATCACAGGAACAAATTTTAAAAATCGGACTTGTCTGATGTTGGTATTATAATGGTGTGGTTTTTTTTGTGAACTTGGCAACACTGACATAATGCACAAGAAAAATGGCAAAAATGTAGAGCAACAGAACAGTTTGTGAAGATTAAATAAAAGGATTATTTGACTGGAAAATAATCAGTGAGTTCTTCAACTGATCAACTGAACCTTTATAGATTCTTTTATTATTCATTACACATTTCCCTACAATTTGGCCATTTGATAGTATTATAATTACATTCAAAGATATCTGTGATGCAACATAGTTCATATGCACCAAGTACACGAAATATGGTTCGATTTCACTACTGTTATGAATCGGTGTATTGTACTTATTCCAAATTAAACTATTAGATAATGGTGTTACTGATAAATCTTAGTCATTAAACTGAATATTAAGCATGGTACTTACACTAGAAACGTGTTTACTGGCACTATTTTAATCCACACCAATGTGTTTGTACAACAAGTTAATATACTTGAACAAATATATTTTTAGATTGTCTTGAACCTACTAATAAGATATCCTATTAATGAGATATTTTCACATTCAACTCAAGTGTAAAGTATTCCATTTCAATGTAAGATACCACTTCAATTTGTGTATTTGAAGGAAAGAAGATGTTTACGGCAAAACTAGCACAGACAAACAGACACACAGACCCCAAACATACGGATCCCACATACACATGGACCCCATCCACACAGACCCAATACACACACAAACACTACACACATATGATTCAGAGACATAGATAAAGAAATTGGCTAACCTCCGAAACGGAAATGGAGATTGTGGTATGTAATTAACCTGCGCCCGTTTATTATGTTGTAGGCGAAACATTACATTTGTGCTGCCTGCTCTTTTAAATGAATGCCATTTGCAGCCAGCATCCCTGCACTGTTCATTGGCTGCGCGCATCAACAGAGGGCCCGATATCGCGAGTGGTTAGCGCTACTTAATGGCAGCTGGCACCTTTTAAAGAGGAGGTGCATTGTGGCTGCATCTACTGCTCAATTCACTACACCTCATCACGCATCAACCAATAATCTCTATCAATCAGTACTCAAACCTAAAATTCATATGCTTTACCTCATCCTCATACTGAATCATCCTTCTTTCATCCCACTTCTCCTTCATTCCACAATGTGCTGGGAGTTTTTTCAAAAGGCAATTTGGGCTGTGATGCTTTGAGCAATGGCTGAAGATGTGAGATAGTGAGCACCAAGGTTTTCAGCCAATGCACTGGAGATCTTGGTGGAAGAGGTGGAAAGGAGAGACATCCTATATCTGCAGCGGGAATGAAGGCCCTCCAGACATATCCTCAAGAGCCAGTGGGAAGAAATAGCAGCGGAGTTCAATACCAGGATTGTTTCTCCAAGAACATGGATGCAGTGCAGGAAGAAGTTTAACAATCTGACATGAGTGTCAAGATGAGTGAGTTCATCTTCAATTGCATATGCTCCCAACTGCACCACTAACCTCATCTACTGCTCAATTCACTACACCCCCATCACGCATCAACCAATAAGCTCTATCAATCAGTACTCAAACCTAAAATTTATATGCTTCACCTCACCCTCACACTTAATCATCTTTCTTTCATCTCCTTCATTTCACAACCTCTTCTGACTCACAAGCTGCAGATGGTGCCAGCACAAATTTCTGGCCGCGATTTCGCTTACTGGGTCGGAAACGAGGCGGCCGGGGTCTGGAACGAGTTCCCGGCCTGCTGCCGATTCCATCCTGCCCTCTCCAAGTGATTTTACCTTGATGGAGCTTGTTAAGCACACCCAGCGAGGTTCCTGGCCAATTAAAAGGAAGCGGGTCTGATGAATTCATTTGATGACATGGCATCAGCTGGTTTCCTTAAAGGGACCATGTCCACATTGATTTTCACAGTTGTGCTGTCAGTGTTCTACAGCATTGAGGTGCTGCAAACACTGACAAGCACTGCACAAAGGTGCGCGGCTGCACCCAGGCTCTCCCATGACTCCCTCTGTATGCTTATCCAGCAAGTAAGCTGACCCTTTAAATAGCGCTGGTAGGGGATCCTTCATTTTGTTTAACCTGTTGTTCAGCTGTGCGAGGTTAAAACAAGGCGTAGGCTGGAGCGTGGCATTCGAAAATGGCAGCACTGGAGTCAAATCAGCATTCCACATTGATTGATATCCTAATCTTCCTGCTCTGTATGCTGCCAATGGTCGTTAGGTGTACATGCACAAATCCCTTTACCAAGGTCGTGTCCGGCGTACTTCCTGTTGGAAATGTGCGTGCGCATCTCGGGCCTAATTTTCGAGCATTAGGAAGCCGCGTAGCACCTAAAAAACTGAGCTACAGAACCTAATTTCTCATCAGTAACATAGTCCTTGTCCATTAGAGTCATATCTAACTAGAGGTGGAATTTTTAAACAGTGTATTGGTTGCGAGAAAGCAATTTTTTTTAAATGGAAATTCAAGACCGGTAATTTTACGAATCCAGTCCAGATTTCCCTATACTGTCGGGACCTATGACCTCGTATGCAGCTGTGAGTGCCCTCAAGTTCCGGGTTTACGCATGCGCTGCGCATGTGCGCAAACCCGGAACTTGCGATCTGTCAAGTTTCAGCTTGATAGATTCTCTGCATCCCCAGGAAATGGACATTCACCGGTGGAGAGTTGAGCTATTTGCCCAATTACTGCCCAGCGAATGCCCGTGAAACTCTTATACCTGGTAAAAGCAGGCGTAGGACCTTCTTTTCCAAGCCTAAGAGTTCAAATTAATATATTTTTTTAACTTAAAATTATTTAAACATTAAAAACCTTTAAAGTTAGTTTATAGGTTATTTTTAGCCCCTTTAAAATGTAAAAGCAAAATTAATACATTTTTGTTTTAAATGTTTAATTTAATTGTATTTTAATTAATTTTGAACCTGTAATGATTGGTTTTTATTTAAGTTGTGTGAAATTTGTGTTTTTTAGGTGTTTCCTATTAAGTACGTAAATGGAATCCCCATAAGCTTAATGGGGATCCCCCATTTTAATTGGTTGGCCTGGCCCACGTGAACCCAGGGGCCTTTATGCTTGCGTATGCGTAGAGGCCTAGGAGCGCAAGTCTACGAACCTCCGGAACCATCAAGTAGGTTCATGTTATTCTTGCAATTGGGAGACATTCGCCTGCGGGAAGCCTCCGACCACAAATTCGGGCCCAATATGGTGGACATTGCATAAGGGAAATATTGAAATCACACAGTACATTTAACACTGGAAAATTCACCGAAAGTGTTAACACTTTTTATTCTTAAAACTCACAAAAGACCTAGGAATTTGATGGGCAACCCTTTTGCTTTATTTATGTAGGGATTATATGTTCCTAAGCATAAGGAAACCACACCTTAGAAGTTTAAAGTTTATTCAAAAAGATACCTTGGTAACCCTCGGGAATGTTAAATGTGGGCTCAGATTGTTCAAACATATTTTATTGGCGAGTGAGTCAGAAGATTGAGTAACAGCTAAAAAATGGGTTGTTATGACATGACTGTTTTCCAAAGTAAGGGAAGATCTATTTCCAAAATAGAACAGAACTTTATTGGCCTAGCTGCAGACGTTAAAAAATATACAACTGAAATATAAAACACTGGAGTATTGCGTCCAATTCTGGGCATCGCACTTCAGGAAGGATGTGAAGACCTTAGAGAGGGTGCAGAAAAGATTTACGAGAATGATTCCAGGGGTTGAGGGACTTCAGTTACGTGGATAGACTGGAGAAGCTGGGGTTGTTCTCCTTAAATCGGAAAAGGTTGAGAGGAGATTTGATAGAGGTGTTCAAAATAATGAGGGGTCTGGACAGAGTAGATTGAGAGAAACTGTTCCCATTGGCGGAAGGATTGAAAACCAGAGGACACAGATTTAAGGTGAATGGCAGAAGAACCAAAGGCGACATGAGGTAAAACTTTATTACACAGCGAGTGGTTAGGATCTGGAATGAACTGCCTAAAAAGGTGGTGGAGGCAGATTCAATCGTACCTTTCAAAAGGGAATTGGATAATTACCTGAAGGAAAAAAATTTGCAGGGCTACGAGGGAAAGCGCGGGAGTGGGATGAGCCGAAGTGCTCTTGCAGAGAGCCGGCACGGGCTTAACAGGTTGAATGCTGTAACCATTCAATGATTCTATGAGCGTAATTTTGAATTATTGCATAATTGCAGTTCAACTGCACATGCCAGCAATAAACTGTCATAGAATGAGAAAACACAGGCTTCATACGACACAGCCCAGGTTCCAATGTGAGCTGTCAGACAACAGCTGCTCTATTTCCCTGCAAGAGGGAAGAAACGAAGGATGAAGTGGAAACAAACTGCCACTACCCCTTGAAGCAGCCAAGAAATGGCATCTAGTAGTAAATACAAGGGGAGAAAGCTCATCACTGATACCCTTCTTTATTCGTTCCAGGGAGGTGGGCGTCACTGGCAAGGCCAGCATTTATGGCCCATCCCTAATTGCTCTTGAGAAGGTGGTGGTGAGCCGTCTCCTTGAACCGCTGCAGTCCGTGTGGTGAAGGTACTCCCACAGTGCTGTTAGGGAGTGAGTTCCAGGATTTTGACCCAGCGTCGATAAAGGAACGGCAATATATTTGAAGAAGCATACAAATTAGCCAGAAAAAGCAGCAAACCCGAGGACTGGGAGAAATTTAGAATACAGCAGAGGAGGGCAAAGGGTTTAATGAAGAGGGGGAAAATAGAATACGAGCGGAATCTTGCCGGAAACATAAAAAATGACCGCAAAAGCTTCTATAGATATGTGAAGAGAAAAAGATTAGTGAAGACAAAAGTAGGTCCCTTGCAGTCGGAAACGGGTGAATTTATAATGGGGACCAAAGAAATGACAGACCAATTGAATAAGTACTTTGGTTCTGTCTTCACGAAGGAAGATGCAAATAACCTTCTGGATGTACTAGGGGACCAAGGGTCTAGTGAGAAGGAGGAACTGAAGGATATCCTTATTAGGCGGGAAATTGTGTTAGGGAAATTGACGGGATTGAAGGCCGAAAAATCCCCAGGCCTGATAGTCTACATCCCTGAGTACTTAAGGAAGTGGCCCTAGAAATCGTGGATGCATTGGTGATAATTTTCCAACAGTCTATCGACTCTGGATCAGTTCCTATGGACTGGAGGGTAGCTAATGTGGCGCCACTTTTTGGAAAAGGAGGGAGACAGAAAGCGGGTGATTATAGACCGGTTAGCCTGACATCAGTGGTGGGGAAAATGTTGGAATCAATCATTAAAGATGAAATAGCGGCGCATTTGGAAAGCAGTGATGCGATTGGTCCAGGTCGGCATGGATTTATGGAGGGGAAATCATGCTTGACAAAACTTCTGGAATTTTTTTGAGGATGTGGCTAGTGGAGTGGACAGGGGAGAATCAGTGGATGTGGTGTATTTGGACTTTCAAAGGGCTTTTGATGGGGTCCCACACGAGAGATTGGTGTGCAAAATCAAAGCACATGGTATTGGGGGTAGTGTACTGACGTGGATAGAGAACTGGTTGGCAGACAGAAGGCAGAGAGTCAGGATAAATGGGTAATTTTCAGAATGGCAGGCGGTGACTGGTGGAGTGCCGCAGGGCTCGGTGCTGGGACCCCAGCTCTTTACAAAGTATATTAACGATTTGGATGATGGAATTGAGTTTAATGTCTCCAAGTTTGCAGATGACACTAAACTGGGTGGCGATGTGAGCTGTGAGGAGAATGCTAAGAGACTGCAGGGTGATTTGGACAGGTGAAGCGAATGGGCAAATACATGGCAGATGCAGTATAATGTGGATAAATGTGAGGTTATCCACTTTGGGGGCAAAAACACGAGGGCAGAATATTATCTGAATGGCGGCAGATTAGGAAAGGGGGAGGTGCAGCTTGACCTGGGTGCCATGGTTCATCAGTCATTGAAGGTTGGCATGCAGGTACAGCAGGCGGTGAAGAAGTCAAATGGTATGTTGGCCTTCATAGCGAGGGGATTTGAGTATAGGAGCAGAGAAGTCTTACTGCAGTTGTACAGGGCCTTGGTGAGGCCACACCTGGAATATTGTGTTCAGTTTTGGTCTCCTAATCTGAGGAAGGACATTCTTGCTATTGAGGGAGTGCAGCGAAGGTTCACCAGACTGATTCCAGGGATGGCTGGACTGATATATGAGGAGAGACTGGATCAACTGGGTCTTTATACACTGGAGTTTAGAAGGATGAGAGGGGATCTCATAGAAACGTATAAGATTCTGACGGGACTGGACAAGTTAGATGCGGGAAGAATGTTCCTGATGTTGGGTAAGTCCAGAACCAGGGGACACAGCCTTTGGATAAGGGGCAGGCCATTTAGGACTGAGATGAGAAGAAACTTCTTCACTCAGAGAGTTGTTAACTTGTGGAATTCCCTGCCACAGATAGTTGTTGATGCCAGTTCATTGGATATATTCAAGAGGGAGTTAGATATGGCCCTTACGGCTAAGCGGATCAAGGTGTATGGAGAGAAAGCAGGAAAGGGGTACTGAGGGAATGATCAGCCATGATCGTATTGAATGGCGGTGCAGGCTCGAAGGGCTGGGTGGCCTACTCCTGCACCTATTTTCTATGTTTCTATGTTTCTATGTCAGGATGGTGTGTGACTTGGAGTGTTCCCATGCACCTGCTGCCCTTGTCCTTCTAGAGGTCATGGGTTTGGGAGGTGCTGTTGAAGCCTTGGCGAGTTGCTGCAGTGCATCTTGTGGATGGTACACACTGCAGCCACGGTGCGCCGGTGGTGGAGGGAGTGAATGTTTAAGGTGATAGATGGGATGCCAATCAAGCAGGTTGTTTTGTCCTGGATAACGGTAAGCTTCTTGATTGTTGATGCAGCTGCACTCATCCAGGCAAGTGGAGAGTATCCCATTACACTTCTGACTTGTGCCTTGTAGATGGTGGGAAGGCTTTAGGGAGTCAGGGGGTGAGACACTCACAGCAAAATACCCAGCCTCTGACTTACTCTTGTAGCCACGGTGTTTATGTGGCTGGTCCAGTTAAGCTTCTGGTCAATGGTGACCCCCAGGATATTGATGTTATGGGATTCGGTGATGGTAATGTCATTGAATGTTGTGATGGTTAGACGCTATCCTGTTGGAAATAGTCATTGCTTGGCATTTGTGTGGCATGAATGTTTCTTGCCACCTATCAGCCAAGCCGGAATGTTGTCCAGGTCTTGCTGCATGCAGGCATGGACTGCTTCATTTACTGAGGAGTTGCGAGTGGAACTGAACACTGAGCAATCATTAACAAACATTCCCACTTCTGACCTTACGATGAAAGGAAGCTCATTGATGAAACAACTGAAGATGGTTGGGCCTAGGCCACTGCCCTAAGGAACTCCTGCAGCGATGTCCTGGGGCTGGGATGATTGACTTCCAACAACCATAACTATCTTCCTTTATGCTAGGTATGACTTCAGCCAGTAGAGAGTTTTTCCCCTATTTCCCATTGACTTCAATTTTACTAGGGCTCCTTGATGCCTCAGTCGGTCAAATGCTGCTTTGATATTAATGGCAGTCACTCTCACATCATTTCTGGAATTCAGCTCTTTTGTTCATAAGAACATAAGAAATAGGGACAGGAGTAGGCCATACTGCCCCTCGAGCCTGCTCCGCCATTCAATAAGATCATGGCTGATCTGATCATGGACTCAGCTCCACTTCCTCGCCCGCTCTCCATAACCTCTTATCCCCTTATCGATTAAGAAACCATCTATTCAGTGTCCCAGCTTCCACAGCTCTCTGAGGCAGCAAATTCCACAGATTTACGAGTCTCCCCCATCAGTGGAAACATTCTCTCTGCATCCACCCTGTCAAGCCCCCTCATAATCTTATATGTCTCGATAAGATCACCTCTCATTCTTCTGAATTCCAATGAGTAGAGGCTCAACCTACTCAATCTTTCCTCATAAGTCAACCCCCTCATCCCCGGAATCAACTTAGTGAACCTTCTCTGAACTGCCTCCAAAGAAAGTATATCCTTTCGTAAATATGGAAACCAAAACTGCACGCAGTATTCCAGGTGTGGCCTCACCAATATTTTATATAGCTGTAGTAAGACTTCCCTGCTTTTATACTCCATCCCCTTTGCAATAAAGGCCAAGATACCATTGGCCTTCCTGATCACTTGCTGAACCTGCATACTATTCTTTTGTGTTTCATGCACAAGTACCCCCAGGTCCCGCTGTACTGCGGCACTTTGCAATCTTTCTCCATTAAATAATAACTTGCGCTTTGATTTTTTCTGCCAAAGTGCATGACCTCGCATTTTTCAACATTATACTTCATCTGCCAAATTTTTGCCCACTCACTTAGCCTGTCTATGTCCTTTTGCAGATTTTTTGTGTCCTCCTCACTCAAATCTTTTCCTCTCATCTTTGTATCATCAGCAAACTTGGCTATGTTACACTCAGTCCCTTCTTCCAAGTCGTTAATATAGATTGTAAATAGTTGGGGTCCCAGCACTGATCCCTGCGGCACCGGACTAGTTACTGGTTGCCAAACAAAGAATGAACCATTTATTCTGACTAGGATAAATCTCTGTTAGTTAGCCAATCCTCTATCCATGCTAATATATTACCCCCAACCCCGTGAACTTTTATCTTGTGCAGTAACCTTTTGTGTGGCATCTTGTCAAATGCTTCTGGAAGTCCAAATACACCACATCCCCTGGTTCCCCTTTATCCACCCTGTTCGTTACATCCTCAAAGAACTCCAGCAAATTTATCAAACTGATTTCCCCTTCATAAATCCATGCTGACTCTGCCTGACTGAATTTTGATTTTCCAAATGTCTTGCTGCTGCTTCTTTAATAATGGACTCCAACATTTGCCCAACCACAGATGTTAGGCTAACTGGTCTATAGTTTCCTGCTTTTTGTCTGCCTCATGTTTGGATCAAGGGTGTAAAGAGGTCTGGAGCCGAGTAATTCTGGCGGAATCCAAACTGAACATCAGTGAGCAAGTTAATGGTGAGTAATTGCCGCTTGATATCACTGTTGAAAACACCTTGCATCACTTTGCTAAACCTGAGATTAGACTGATGTGGCAGTAATTCGCCGAATTGTATTTGTCCTGTTTTTTTGTATACAGGACATACCTGGACAGTTTTCCACATTGTCGGGTAGATGCCAGTGTTGTATCTGTTCTGGAACAGCATGGCTAGAGGCACGGCTAGTTCTGGAACACAAGTCTTCAGCATGACAACCGGGATGTTGTCGGGGTCCATAGCCTTTGCGATATCCAGTGCACTCAGCCATTTCTTGATATCATATGGAGTGATTCGAATTGGTCTGGCTTCTGTGACCTCAGGACGTGGCCGATATGGATCATCCACTCGGCACTTCTGGCTGAGGTTGGTTGCAAACACTTCAGCCTTGTCTTTTGCACTCACTTGCGGGGCTCCGCCATCATTGAGGATGGGGATGTTCATGGAGCCTCCTCCACCCGTTAGTTGTTTCATTGTCCACCACCATTCACGACTGGATGTGGCAGGACTGCAGAGGTTTGATCTGATCCGTTGATTGTGGGATCGCTTAGCTCTGTCAATAGCATGCTGCTTCCATTGTTTAGAATGCAAGAAGTTCTGTGTTGCAGCTTCCCCAGGGTGGCAGCTCATTTTTAGGTATGCCTGGGATTGCTCCTGGCATGCTCTTGTGCACTCCTCATTTAACCAGGGTTGGTCGACTGGCTTGATGTTAATGGTAGAGTGAGAGATATGCCAGGCCATGAAGTTACAGATTGTGGTGGAATACAATTCTATTGCTGCTGATGGCCCACAGCGTCTCATGAATTCTCAGTTCTAAGCTGCCAGATCTGTTCTGAATCTATCCCATTTAACACAGTGGTAGTATCACACAGCATGATGAAGATGGGACTTCATCTCGACAATGACTGTGCGATGGTCACTGCTACCAATGCTGCCATGGACAGAAGCGTCTGCGAAAGGTAGATTGGTGAGGACGATGTCAAGTAGGTTCTTACCTCGTGTTGGTTCTCTCATCACCTACCGCAAGCCCAGTCCGGTAGCTACGTCCTTCAGGAATCGGCCAGCTCAGTCAGTATTGGTGGTGGCCATTGAAGTCCCCCACTCAGAATACGTTCTGTGCCCTTGCTTCTTCCAAGTGGTGTTCAACATGGAGGAATACTGATTCATCAGCTGAGGGAGGGCGGTAGGTGGTAATCAGCAGGAGGTTTCTTTGCCTATGCTTGACCTGATGCCATAAGACTTAATAGGGTCCGGAGTCAATGTTGAGGACTCCCAGGGCCACTATCTTCCGACTGTATACCGCAGTGCCGCCACCTCGAGTGGGTCGATGGAGATGGAGGAGTCTTGGACATTTGCTGAAAGGTATGATTCTGTGAGTATGACAATGTCAGATTGTTGTTTGACTGGTCTGTGGGACAGCTCTCCCAATTTTGGCATAAAAGGACATTATTGAACCACTTGGGTTTTTACTACAATCCAGTAGTTTCATGATCACCATTACTAACACTAGCTTTTCTATTCCAGATTATTTAATTAACTTAAATTCCACAGCTGCTGTGGTAGGATTTGAACTCACATTTGTTGGATTATTAGTCCAGACTTCTGGATTACTAGTCCAGTAACATAACCACTATGCTGCTGTTCCCATGATTAACGCCCTTCACTGGAGGTTAAATACCCTCAAAAGAATAAAGGCATAAATATGAAAGTGCCTTGTCAGTTTTATTTTACATTATATGCACCATTACAATTTTAGTTTCATTCCTTTTGCAGTTTGCAGAGCACCAATGTTCCAAAAAGTTTGTGGACCATTATTCGAAGTGCAGGAGACTTGTGCATAAACTCAACCAACAGCTTTTACAGAAATGAAGACTGAAGATAGATTTCAATGATACTTAAGTCATGCTTTGTTCAGTTGCCTTTAGAAGCCATACACAAAGCATACTGACTGTGGAAATTATACTCATTCTCTTTAAGTAAAAGAACCAATTCAAATTAAAGTAAGAAGAGTCAGGAAATGTGCAGCGATCAAGGTTTTTTTCATCAACCCATAATTTGCCATGTGATAAGGGGTACTGAAGTTTCATGTTCAGCCATGAACTCATTGAATGGCGGTGCAGGCTAGAAGGGCTGAATGGCCTGCTCCAACACCTATTTTCTATGTTTCTATGTTTCTAAAACAAACAGGGCCTCAGTTTAACGTCTCATCCGAAAGACAGCAATGCAGCACTCCCTTAGCACTGCACTGGGGTGTCAGCCTAGATTTATGTGTTCAAGTCCCTGGTGTAGGATGTGAGCCCACAATCTTCTGACTCAGAGGTGAATGTGCTACCCACTGAGCCACAGCTGACACACTGTGAGGTAATTGTGCCAGTACTGCAGCTGCTGTATTCATTAAACATGCCGTTATCTATACATACACTAAATAACATACCAATTATTTGCTTATAACCTCATTTTAATCATAAAATTATTTCCCTTGTGTGATATCTTCACAGAGCACAGCACACACAGCTTCCTAACATGCAGGCTGCTCTCTCGGAACTCTCTGGAAACTGCCTGTTCTGTTTAATGATTAACTATGCAATTACAGTACACAATACGTCCACATCTACAGTGTGAAGCTACAAACATTACAAGCTTACAGACATTACAATTCTCCCTCCTTAATGAAAAAGTCGTCATAACAACCATCATACATAACCTTCATGTTTATGCATAACACAGGATAAAAACGTATTATTTTTTCCATATTTACAAATTTAACTTTACCACTTGTTTTCTGTTTCGAAGAAGATACCTTCATTCTCGAACAGAACCTTCCAAACATAGTCTCGAATCTAAACTCATTCGAGGCTCATCCTGAGGAACATTTTCCTCCACGGAATGTCCTTGATTTTCATTTGAACTCACGCTAACTTCAGGCTCTTTGTTTTCCTGACTCGGACTCAGACTTTCATTCTGATTCTCTCCTGGATTTGTTTCCAGTACATTGGATTTAGGATTTGCTACTGGTATATCAAAACTATCTGATGAGTCAGAAATAATTGAATCATTTCCACCTTCAACTCCTTCCATGTCTGTAGGTAAAATATGATCAATATGAACAAACCTAATCTGTCCATTATCAAACATCTTTACCAAATATGTGCGAGGACCACATATCTTCACCACTCTTCCGGGTAACCACTTTATAACCATTTATGGTGATGGTTCTTCACTCTCACCTTCTGGTTTAATTTCACTCTTCTCTCTTTTACTCTCCCTTTATCATGATTCTCTTTCTGTCTTAATTGTGTCTCTCTTCTACGGACTGTGCCAAATTTGGCTTTAACAACGAGAATCTGGGTCGTGGCTGTCGTTTGAGAAACAACTCTGCTGGTGTTCTACCAGTAGTTGTATGAGGAGTATTCCGATATGTAATCAAAAAATTAGCCAATTTGTGATCAAACGACAACTGTCGTTTCCTTGGATTTGGATCTAACATTTGTTTTATGAGGGCACGTTTTACAATTTGAACAGTGCGCTCTGCTGCACCATTTGAAGTTATGGTGCAGGATGTTATAGTGGAACCTTGGTGTGTTTCACACCATTTTTACTCGTGAATTGTGCAAATTCTTCTGAACGAAATTGTGGTCCATTATCCGAAATAATTTCTTCTAGCAGTTCATCAATGTATGAAAAATAAAGCACTTCTACCCTATTGGATGTAACCTCTGATGGGGAAGGCAATCTAGACATTGCATCAGCATTACTGTGATCAGCTGATCGTCTGTATTCAATATCATATGTCTATGCTGACAAAATCAAAGCCCATCTCTGCATTCGGGCTGCAGCTAATGTTGGAACTGGGGACTTTGGATGGAGGATTACTGTTAGGGGCTTATGGTCCGTAACGATGGTAAACTTACGACCATACGAGTATTTGTGAAACTTCTTGACCCCAAAAACGAATGCCAAAGTTTCCCTTTCAATTTGCGTAGAATTTTTCTCACTGGCAGTGAGAGTGCGTGAAGCAAAAGCAATTGGTCACTCCTCCCCACTACTTAATATATGAGAGATTACTGCCCCAACTCCATACGGAGAGGCATCACATGTTAGTTTAATCTCCGTAGATATGTCTTAGTGAACTAACATGGTGCTCTCTACCAATTTGTTTTTACACTCCTTAAATGCTGTATCGCATTCTTTTGACCACTGCCAATGGACCTGCTTTTTCAAAAGTTCATTCAGTGGATGTAATACTGTAGCCAAATTTGGTAGGAACTTCCCATAATAGTTCAAAAGACCCAAGAATGAACGAAGTTCAGTGGCATTCCTGGGAGTGGGTGCATTTCTAATTGCATCCAATTTTTCCATGGTTGGATGTAACCCATCTTTGTCTACTCTGTACCTTAAGTACTCCACTGAGTTTTTAAATAACTCACACTTATGAGCAGATAATCATACTCTGTGCTTCTCTAGCCATTTGAGGACTTCATTCAATATTTTGTTATGAATTTGCCTATTTGGTGCTGAAATTAGTATGTCATCCAAATAACATACTACCCCTTCAATACCTTGCAAAATCTGGTTCATCACGCCTTGGAATATGGCAGGGGCGGAAGACACTCCAAATGGTAGCCTATTAAACTGATATAGGCCTAGATGAGTATTTATAATCAAACATGACTTGGACTCCTCATCTAGTTCAAGCTGTAAGTTGCCATTCGTAAGATCCAGTTTTGAGAAGATCTGACCACCTGTCAGTGTTGTGAACAAATCTTCTATATTCGGCAATGTATTTGGGACATTACTCTCTGGAACCTGGTTTACGGTTACCTTATAATCACCACACAATCTTACCTTACCATCAGACTTAGGTACAACAACAATGGGTGTAGCCCAATTACAGCGATCTATCTTACAAATAATGTTCTCAGTCTCTAGTCTTTTGAGTTCTTGCTCAACTTTCTCCTTGAGTGCATATGGTACAGAACGTGGCTTGTAGTAAACCGATCTAGCATCCTTCTGTATCCTGACACTCGCCTTGAAGCTTTGGATCGGACTGCCCGTTTCGCAGAACACCTTCGGATACTGCTTGATAACCTCATCTGTTGATGAAAATCTCGCTTCCACAGAGAAAATCTTACTCCAATCCAGCTTCAGTGAGCTCAACCAATTTCTTCCTGGTAAGGCAGACTTGTCTCCTTTCACTACTATTAGAGGCAAGTTCTGAAATTGATCTTTATATTTCACCGGTACGGTGATACGGCCTACTACAGGAATTTTCTCTCCCGAGTAGCCTCGCAGCTCTATCTTGGATTTCTCCAGTTGGAAATCACGCAATTTGTCGCGGCACAATGACTCTGGTACTACACTCACGGAGGCACCCGTGTCAATTTTCATTGATATCTTGAATCCCGCAACATCTATGTGGATTTTGATGCTTTCCGAATCGCTGTCCATTAACCTCGTGCTCCTGATGACGTGTAATTCTAACATCTCCTCGTCCTGTTGTTGTTCTTCCATGCTATGTAGTCTCTTTGGATTTCTACTCATAGCTTTGAACGCTGGACTCATAGCTTTAAAAACTGGTTTACCCTTCAGTCAGCATGCCTTCGCAAGATGCCCAGTCTTTCTGCCTTCATGTATGGACAACTTTGAGCAATGTGTTGTCTCAGGCACCTATAGCATGACTTCGACGCTCTGGTAGAATTTGCAGTTTCTGAGACTTTCGGCCATGGCCGTCTTTTACTTTCAACCTGCAGGTGATTTACCTCGGTTGGCTGATGACCGTAATCATTATTTAATTCTCGGGTATATTGTTCAGCCATGCTCATCGACCTCGCTGTCTGACAAGCAATCTCAAAAGTTAAGTCATCTGTCGTCAATAACTTCCTTCTGATCGCATCATTTTTCACCCCACAAACAAAACAATCTCGTAATGCTCGGTTTTGAAAATTTCCAAAATTACAATGCATTGATAGCTTTTTTAATGCTTTGATGTAATCAGCGATACTTTCATCCGCCTTTTGATTCCGAATCCCGAAAGGATAGCTTTCATCAATTTCTAACGGTTTGGGGTTATAGTGCTGCCCCAGCTTCGTTAAAATCTCTTTAAGCATTGTGTTCTTTGGCTCGTCAGGCACAAGCAGATTTACAAGGGTTTTGTATAATGCCGGACCTGCCTCTGATAAGAAAATTACTTTCTTACGTTCGAACACAGCCTGGTTCTGGACTGTATTGTCTGGAACTTCGATTATGTTATTCGCAATGAAATACATTTCTAGCCGATCCACATACACTTTAGAATGTTCCCGGTCGTGTCTATATTAACCCAAATGTCCCAATAAACCTGCCATTTTAATCTCTAGCTGTTCACGCCGTGTGCTATTTTTTTTACCTCGGGTTTTGTAGCCTTTTTTTCAAAGACAGAAACTTCCAACGTCTTTTGTTGGCTGGCTGAATCCTTCACCAACAAAATTTAAGCTTTAAACATCCGAAAAATCTCCATCTCGCCACCAAATGTGATATCTTCACAGAGCACAGCACACACAGCTTCCTAACATGCAGGCTGCTCACTCGGAACTCTCCGGAAACTGCCTGTTCTGTTTAATGATTAACTATGCAATTGCAGTATACAATACATCCACATCCACAGTGTGGAGCTACAAACATTACAAGCTTACAGACATTACACCTTGCACCACACATAACATTTTTCACTAATACAAGACCACCTATACTTCATCCTTGACAAAGAATGTTTGGCTAAATTTTTGTCTTCAGGTGGTAATCTGACAGAATGGATCACCTGCCCGTATGGAATTCACCCGATTTTCATTCCATTAATTTTAATCGGGCGGGTTCTGTAACCGGCAGCCGATTTGCTCTGCCAGATTACTGGCTGTGTGATGAAGATGGAAATGCAGCCCAATGTTCTTTGAACAGGTCTTGTCTTTCACTTTGAACTATGCAGCACATTCTGAAACTTGTAACCAATCAGGGATTAAATTCTTCTTCCTACCAACTTTCGCAAAAAAAGCTGTCATGAATATAAAATTATAATGGTCAGCTTTAAAGTTGCTAGAATCTGAAAGATAAGTGTGAAGAAAGTTGTGTTTTCTTTCTTCCTAGAAACAAAATTGGCCATACTCCTTAACAACAACTTGCATTTATATAGTGCCTTTAGTGTAGTAAAAACATACCAAGGTTCTTCACAGGAGCGTTATCAGACAAAATCTAACTTTGAGCCACATAAAGAAATAATAGGACAGGTGACCAAAAGTTTGGTCAAAGAGGTAGGTTTTAAGGAGTGACTTAAAGAGAGAGAGGTAGAGAGGTGGAGCTGTTTAGGGAATTTCAGAGCTTAGTTCCTAGGCAGCTGACAGGAACAAAACTGGCCATACTCCTTAAAAATTGAGAACAAAACCATTGTCTGGCATTAAACAACGTTCTCAAAGCAAGTTGATCCAAATTAGACCAGGTTGCTCCTCTACCGCTTCCTCCTCTTCTGCGTCTTCCTCGTATGCATCTTCCTCTTCACTCTGGGAGCAGATGCTGTAAATCTGAAATAAAAGCAAAAAATGCTGGAAATACTCAGCAGGTCAGGCAGAATCTCAACCAGAGATGTTAACTTTTTTTTCTCTCTCCATGGATACTGCCTGACCTGCTGAGTATTTCCAGCATTTTCTGTCTCATTAGAGGCCTTCCTTGACTATGCGAGGCCTTGCAAATGTCCAGCAGTAACCCCTGTGTTCCCTACACACTTAAAAAACTTTAACATGTATTGCAGCAAGCCACTACTTCAATAAAATAAAAAAGCCCAGTCCAAAAACTTAAATGCAAACTTAACTGAAAGATGTGTGTGTCCCTTTAAGAAGTGCTGACAGCATCTCTGTCAGTCTGCTGAATGCTCGCTTTTCAGAGCACTGAACTCATCGCTAAGGTTGAAGTTTGCAGATGTGGCGTCAAGTTGGCGTTACATGCTGACTGACGTCACGCTCTTTTCATTTACATCTTCAGGACTAGCACTACTATCGGCAGCACTAAGGCCCTCACCAAAATGGCAGTCACTGAGTCCCGCGCCAGAGAAAGGCACTAGCGTCGCGGCTGACATTTTTTGCCAGGATAGCGGCACAAATGGGAGGCGGTAAGTGCCCCATTTCTGGGCCTGAATATCAAATTTTGCCCAAATTAAGCCACTTTTCGACAAATGCTGTTTCAGTATGGATTCAACAACAGAAACTTGCATTCATGCTGCACCTTTAATGCAGAAAAATATCCTAAAGTGCTTCACAGAGCTGTAATCAATAAATGGACACCGAGCCAAAGGAGATATTAAGAGGGATGACCAAAAGCTTGATCAAAGAGGTGGGTTTCAAGGAGGATCTTAAAGGAGAAGATGAAAGTGGAGAGGCAGAGAGGTTTAGGGAGGTTATTCCAGAGAGTGAGAGCTACATAGTTGAAGACATGGCCGCCAATGGTGGGACAAATGGCGGAGGAGCAAGGCCATGGAGGGATTTAAACATGAAGATAAAAACTGAGGCTTTAGGGAACTGGGTTGAATCAGGGGCAACAGGAGACAATATTACATTGGAGTAACTATTTGTAGTTCGAGAGGCGGAGCAGCAGCGTGGGTGAGGCCTATAAAGGCCCAACGGGAGTCCGGGGATCGGCGGCAGTCAGAGAGCCGGAGCAGCAGCGTGGGTGAGGCCTATAAAGGCCCAGCGTGAGTCCGGGGATTGGTGGCAGTCAGAGAGGCAGAGCAGCAGCATGGGTGAGGCCTATAAAGGCCCAGCCGGTGCAGCTGCGGCAGGGTGAGAAGGCAAAAAAGAAGTAGAAAGAAATCGCAAGGTGACGTCACAGCCAAGGGGATGAGTGATTGGCTGGTGATTGGTGAGTAGTTTTTCTTTTTCTTTTCTATATCAGTAAGTAACCTTTAGCATTGTTGTTGCCAATTTAAGTTTATCTAGGCTTTAATTCATGGCAGGACAGCTCGGACACATGTTATGCTCCTCTTGTGCGATGTGGGAAGTCAGGGATGCAGACGACGACAAGTGTGGGAAGTGTATCTGGCTGCAGCTCCTGACAGACCGCATTGCGGCACTGGAGCTGTGGGTGGATTCACTCTGGAGCATGCACGATGCTGAGAATGATGTGAATGGCATGTTTAGTGAATCGGTCTTACCGCAGGAAAAGGTTACTCAGGCAGATAGGAAATGGATGACCAATAGGAAGAGTAGTGGAAGGAAGGTAGTTCAGGGGTCCCCTGCGGTCATCCCCCTGCAAAACAGATACACCACTTTGGGTACTGTTGAGGGGGATGACTCACCAGGGGAGGGCAGCAGCAGCCAAGTTCATGGCACCGTGGGTGGCTCTGATACACAGGAGGGGAGGAAAAAGAGTGGGAGAGCTATAGTGATAGGGGATTCAATTGTAAGGGGAATAGATAGATGTTTCTGCGGCCACAACCGAGACTACAGGATGGTATGTTGCTTCCCTGGTGCAAGGGTCAAGGATGTCTCGGAGCGGGTGCAGGGCATTCTGAAAAGGGAGGGTGAACAGCTAGTTGTCGTGGTGCATATAGGTACCAACGATATAGGTAAAAAAAGCGATGAGGTCATACAAGACGAATTTAGGGAGCTAGGAGCTAAATTAAAAAGTAGGAGCTCAAAAGTAGTAATCTCAGGATTGCTACCAGTGCTACGTGCTAGTCAGAGTAGGAATCGCAGGATAGCTCAGATGAATACGTGGCTTGAGGAGTGGTGCAGCAGGGAGGGATTCAAATTCCTGGGACATTGGAACCAGTTCTGGGGGAGGTGGGACCAGTACAAACCGGACGGTCTGCACCTGGGCAGGACCGGAACCAACGTCCTTGGGGGAGTGTTTGCTGGTGCTGTTGGGGAGGAGTTAAACTAATACAGCAGGGGGATGGGAACCTATGCAGGGAAACAGAGCAAAGTAGAAGGGGGGGGCAGAAGCAAAAGATAGAAAGAAGAAAAGTAAAAGTGGAGGGCAGAGAAACCTAAGGCAAAAAGCAAAAAGGGCCACATTACAGCAAAATTCTAAAGGGGCAAAGTGTGTTAGAACATAAGAACATAAGAACATAAGAATTAGGAACAGGAGTAGGCCATCTAGCCCCTCGAGCCTGCTCCGCCATTCAACAAGGTCATGGCTGATCTGGCCGTGGACTCAGTTCCACTTACCCGCCCACTCCCCATAACCCTTAATTCCCTTATTGATTAAGAATCTATCTATCTGTGATTTGAATACATTCAATGAGCTAGCCTCAACTGCTTCCTTGGGCAGAGAATTCCACAGATTCACAACCCTCTGGGAGAAGAAATTCCTTCTCAACTCGGTTTTAAATTGGCTCCCCCGTATTTTGAGGCTGTGCCCCCTAGTTCTAGTCTCCCCGACCAGTGGAAACAACCTCTCTGCCTCTATCTTGTCTATCCCTTTCATTATTTTAAATGTTTCTATAAGATCACCCCTCATCCTTCTGAACTCCAACGAGTAAAGACCCGGTCTACTCAATCTATCATCATAAGGTAACCCCCTCATTTCCGGAATCAGCCTAGTGAATCGTCTCTGTACCCCCTCCAAAGCTAGTATATCCTTCCTTAAGTAAGGTGACCAAAACTGCACGCAGTACTCCAGGTGCTGCCTCACCAATACTCTATACAGTTGCAGCAGGACCTCCCTGCTTTTGTACTCCATCTCTCTCGCAATGAAGGCCAACATTCCATTTGCCTTCCTGATTACCTGCTGCACCTGCAAACTAACTTTTTGGGATTCATGCACAAGGAATTTACTCGGCCGCGTCCTCCGCCAGGATCAACTGGGAGAAATGTTCCGGACTCCTGGTGGGTCAGTGGCGGGTGGACTCCCTGCCGGAGGAGCTCAGGCCTTTTGCCTGGAGCACGACCCATCTCCTCTATCTGGGAGTCTACCTTAGCCCCGACGAGGGAGCCTGGCCGGCGAACTGGCAGGAGCTGGAGGCCAAGGTCGCCGCTCGCCTAGGGCGCTGGACAGGACTGCTCCGAGTGCTGTCCTACAGGGGTCGAGCGCTAGTCATAAACCAGCTGGTGGCCGCAATGCTGTGGTACCGGCTGGTCACTTTGACCCCTCCCCCTGCGTTTGTCGCCAAGATACAGAAGAAGCTGGTGGACTTCTTCTGGAACAACAGGAAGCACTGGGTCTCTGCCGCGGTCTTGAGTCTCCCGCTTGAGGAGGGCGGTCAGTCGTTGGTGTGCGTCAGCGCCCAGCTCGCGACTTTCCGTCTTCAGACCCTGCAGAGATACCTTTACGTCGAACCCCCTCCTAGGTGGTGTGCTCTGGCGAGGTATTTCTTCCGCCAGCAGCTCGACCTCAATTATGACACGCAGCTCCTGTTTGTGAACTTGGGGGGTGCCAGGACCGCCCTCCGGGAGCTGCCTGTCTTTTACAGGGAACTCATCAGGGTCTGGAACAAAGTCTCCACCAAGCGCAGCTCTCCGCCGGCTGGAGTGGCGGCCGTCCTGCAGGAGCCGCTGCTCGGGAATCCGTACCTCCACGGCCGAGGCTTCATGTGGCGGTCGGAAGAGAGGGCTGTGGCTGGTGAGGTGACCAGGGTCAGGGACCTGCTCGATGGCGGAGGAGCGGGCTGGATGGCGCCAGACACGCTGGCGCGGCGCCTAAACTCTGCCAACGTCCGCCACGCGGCCGATGCCATCGAGTCGCTAAAAACAGCTCTGGGCCCTGACTCCGTTAGGTGCATCGAGGAGGCTCAAGCACGTGGGGAGATCCCGTCCGAACTGACCCCCGTCCGGACGGAATTCCTCATCGGCGCCAAACCCCGGAACCTCCCTCGGGGGCCGGCGCCTCACAACTTGAGCCGCCTCGGGGAAATCCCCTCCGTGCCTTTCAGTTCCGTGCGGAGGGGTTTCCTGTACGGGCTGCTCCTGCACACCCTCAACTTTGCCATCCTCGCCGGCCGTCCGGACACGCCATGGCGTACCATCTTGCCGTCCGGAGGAGGCGGGGGTCCCCGATGGAGGGCACTCTACGCAGGGGTCCTCCCACTATTCATCGGGGACTTGGCCTGGAGGGTGGTGCACGGAGCAGTGCCGTGCAACAAATTTTTAAGCCGGTTCACGGACTCCCAGGCCGCCTGCAATTTCTGCGGTCTGGAGAAGTCCGTGTTCCATGTTTTTATGGAGTGCACAAGGTTGCAGCCCCTGTTCCATTATTTGAAGGGGCTGCTCCTGAAATTCTGGCTGCACTTCAGTCCCACTCTCCTGATCTTTGGGCACCCTGTGCGGAGGGGAGCGGGTAGGTCCGAAGGCCTCCTCGTAGGACTGCTCCTGGGCACGGCCAAGGGTGCCATCAGCCGGTCCAGGCAGCGGGCGGTCGAGGGGGTCGTTCAACCTGACTGCCTGCCTCTCTTCCGCTCTTACATCCGGTCCAGGGTGTCCTTGGAGATGGAGCACGCGGTGTCCACCGGTACGCTCGCGGCCTTCCGCGAGAGGTGGGCACTGGAGGGACTGGAGTGCATCATCACGCCCGGCAACCAAATTTTAATTTGATTTTACGTTTTAAAGTTTAATTTGTTTTAATTGCCGGTGCTTTTAGTGTCCCCCTCCCCTTTTATAGGGGGCACTGGGAAAATTTGATTTTAGCGCCCCAAAAAAAACCCAAAAAAATAATTTAAAAAAAAAGGGGCCTTGAAAATGTCTGCTGTGTCACCCAGGTCGGGTGGCATGGTCTTAATGTTTTATGTTTTGCAGGTAAACTCAAAAGAGTTTCATGCACAAGGACCCCCAGGTCCCTCTGCACTGCAGCATGTTGTAATTTCTCCCCATTCAAATAATATTCCCTTTTACTGTTTTTTTTTCCCAAGGTGGATGACCTCACATTTTCCGACATTGTATTCCATCTGCCAAACCTTAGCCCATTCGCTTAACCTATCTAAATCTCTTTGCAGCCTCTCTGTGTCCTCTACACAACCCGCTTTCCCACTAATCTTTGCGTCATCTGCAAATTTTGTTACACTACACTCTGTCCCCTCTTCCAGGTCATCTATATATATTGTAAACAGTTGTGGTCCCAGCACCGATCCCTGTAGCACACACTAACCACCGATTTCCAACCCGAAAAGGACTCATTTATCCTAACTCTCTGCTTTCTGTTAGCTAGCCAATTCTCGATCCATGCTAATACATTTCCTCTGACTCCACGTAACTTTATCTTCTGCAATAACCATTTGTGTGGCACCTTCTCGAATGCCTTTTGGAAATCTAAATACACTACATCCATCGGTACACCTTTGTCCACCATGCTCGTTATATCCTCAAAGAATTCCAGTAAATTAGTTAAACATGATTTCCCCTTCATGAATCCATATTGCGTCTGCTTGATTGCACTATTCCTATCTAGATGTCCCGCTATTTCTTCCTTAATGATAGCTTCAAGCATTTTCCCCACTACAGATGTTAAACTAACCAGCCTATAGTTATCTGCCTTTTGTCTGCCCCCTTTTTTGAACAGAGGCATTACATTAACTGCTTTCCAATCCGCTGGTACCTCCCCAGAGTCCAGAGAATTTTGCTAGATTATAATGAATGCATCTGCTATAACTTCCGCCATCTCTTTTAATACCCTGCATTTCATCAGAACCAGGGGACTTGTCTACCTTGAGTCCCATTAGCCTGTCCAGCACTAACCCCCTAGTGATAATGATTGTCTCAAGGTCCTCCCTTCCCACATTCCCGTGACCAGCAATTTTTGGCATGGTTTTTGTGTCTTCCACTGTGAAGACCGAAGCAAAATAATTGTTTAAGGTCTCAGCCATTTCCACATTTCCCATTATTAAATCCCCCTTCTCATCTTCTAAGGGACCAACATTTACTTTAGTCACTCTTTTCCGTTTTAAATATCGGTAAAAGCTTTTACTATCTGTTTTTATGTTTTGCACAAGTTTACTTTTGTAATCTAGCTTTCCTTTCTTTATTGCTTTCTTAGTCATTCTTTCTTAGAAAGACAAACCTGAAGGCTCTGTGCCTCAATGCGAGGAGCATTCGGAATAAGGTGGACGAATTAACTGCGCAGATAGTAGTTAACGGGTATGATGTAATTGGCATCACGGAGACATGGCTCCAGGGTGACCAAAATTGGGAACTCAACATCCAGGGGTATTCAACATTTAGGAAGGATAGACAAAAAGGAAAAGGAGGTGGGGTGGCATTGCTGGTTAAAGAGGAAATTAATGCAATAGTAAGAAAGGACATTAACTTGGATGATGTGGAATCGGTATGGGTGGAGCTGCAGAATACCAAGGGGCAGAAAACGCTAGTGGGAGTTGTGTACAAACCACCAAACAGTAGTAGTGAGGTTGGGGACAGCATCAAACAAGAAATAAGGGATGCATACAATAAAGGTATAGCAGTTATCATGGGTGACTTTAATCTCCATATTGATTGGGCTAACCGAATTGGTACAAAGCGGTGGAGGAGGATTTCCTGGAGTGTATTAGGGATGGTTTTTTCGATCAATATGTTGAGGAATCAACCAGGGGAGCTGGCCATCCTAGACTGGGTGATGTGTAACGAGAAAGGACTAATTAGCAATCTTGTTGAGCGAGACCCCTTGGGGAAGAGTGACCATAACATAGTATTCTTTATTAGGATGCAGAATGACACAGTTAATTCAGAAACTAGGGTCCTGAACTTAAGGAAAGGTAACTTCGATGGTTTGAGGCTTGAATTGGCTAGAGTAGACTGGCAAATGATACTTAAAGGGTTGACGGTGGATAGGCAATGGCAAACATTTATAGATGGATGAACTTCAGCAATTGTACATCCCTGTCTGGAGTAAAAATAAAATGGAGAAAGTGGCTCAACCGTGTCTAACAAGGGAAATTAAGCTTAGTGTTAAATCCAAGGAAGAGGCATATAAATTGGCCAGAAAAAGCAGCAAACCTAAGGACTGGGAGAAATTTAGAATTCAGCAGAGGAGGACAAAGGGTTTAATTAAGAGGGGGAAAATAGAGTACGAGAAGAAGCTTGCCGGAAACATAAAAACTGACTGCAAAAGCTTCTGTAGATATGGGACGAGAAAAAGATTAGTGAAGACAAACGTAGGTCCCTTGAGTCGGATTTAGGTGAATTTATAATGGGGAACAAAGAAATGGCAGACCAATTGAACAAATACTTTGGTTCTGTCTTCATGCCAGGTTCAGCAGGCGGTAAAGAAGGCAAATGGTATGTTGGCCTTCATAGCTAGGGGATTTGAGTATAGGAGCAGGGAGGTCTTACTGCAGTTGTACAGGGCCTTGGTGAGGCCTCACCTGGAATATTGTGTTCAATTTTGGTCTCCTAATCTGAGGAAGGACGTTCTTGCTATTGCGGGAGTGCAGCGAGGGTTCACCAGACTGAGTCCCGGGATGGCCGGACTGACATATGAGGAGAGACTGGATCAACTGGGCCTTTATATATTGGACTTTAGAAGGATGAGAGGGGATCTCATAGAAACATACAAGATTCTGATGGGACGGGACAGGTTAGATGCAGGTAGATTGTTCCCGATATTGGGGAAGTCCAGAACCAGGGGACACAGTCTTAGGATAAGGGGTAGGCCATTTAGTACTGAGATGAGGAGAAACTTCTTCACCCAGAGAGTTGTTAACCTGTGGAATTCCCTGCCGCAGAGAGTTGTTGATGCCAGTTCATTGGATATATTCAAGAGGGAGTTAGATATGGCCCTTACGGCTAAAGGGATCAAGGGGTATGGAGAGAAAGCAGGAAAGGTGTACTGAGGGAATGATCAGCCATGATCTTATCGAATGGTGGTGCAGGCTCGAAGGGCTGAATGACCTACTCCTGCACTAATTTTCTATGTTTCTATGTTTCTATGTCTCCCTTCTGCGCATGCGTCTCCTGACGCATGCGCAGAAGCGAGAGTTATGACAAATATCACCGACTCCGTTTCCCCCCCCAATCGCAATTCCCACGAACCTTTTTCTGCACATGCATCCTCCTCTCCCATCCCTCCCCCCCCCAACCACCCCCCCCCCCCCCCGATGCCGAAGTCAAAACACTACGTTGCCTCCAATCCAGAAGCAGTCTGGAGGCCTGAGCAGCCAAACACATCCGCCGAGCCAATCAAAGAAATGGCTGCCTTTCAGTTAGTACAAATAAACGCATCCATGTTGTCATTTTTTCATAACAGGGTAGCCTAAATTTCATGCAGTACTCCAGCTGTAGCCTTATCAATGAGCATCCAACCCTATATCCACTCTATCATAAAGACTGCTTCTTTCCACCTCCGTAATATGGATGCATTTATTTGTACTAACTGAAAGGAAGCCATTTCTCTGATTAGCTCTCCATCATCACATGATCTATTCCTAATTGGTCCCCTTAGTGTTCAGCCACACCAACCCAAATTCTGTTTGACTTTCCCATTTGTAATTCGATCCATTTTGACTTGAGAAGCCACAGAGGATAGATCTCCCCAAAAGCCAAGTTCCAGCCGAAGTCCCTTATACCAGTGCAAGTGCATCCCTCCCCCAACCAAAGTCCCTTACACCAGCATAACTGCTGCCTCCCACAGCCAAAGACACTTATCCCGGCACAAGTGCATTCCTCCCCCAGCCGAAGTCTCTTACCCCAGCGCAAGTGCATCCCTCCCCCAACTGAAGACCCTTACCCAAGCACAAGTGCATGACCTTACCCCACCCCCCCCCCCCCCCACCATTGTTAACAGGTTTATTGGGTATCAAGTGAATAGTGACAGTGTTGTGACTTCTGGATTCCATCCACCCCAACGATGTCCCTTATAACACACGCACCAAGCTTACACACACTCCATTGCACCATAGATTAATTAGAATGACAGACGGATGACAAGATACAGTTATGTTGAGAGAATTGAAAAACTAGGGCTGTGTTCACTGAGGCAGATAAGCTTAATGGGGATCTGATAGAATCATGAAAGGATTTGAGAGAATGAATATTGAAAGATTATTTCCACTGGCCAGTGAATAAGTCACTCAGGGACATAAACTCAGGTTAATACTAAAAGCTTAAAGTGGGAGGGTAGGAGAATATTTGATCATGTAAAAAGGTTAGTAGAATATGGAATGCATAACCACAAGTCGCTATTGAAGCCAAGTCATTTACAATATTTAAGAGGAAGTTAAACTCAGTGGTGAAAAATATTGAAGGTCAAAAGAGTGAAATTATGTAAACTGGTCCACCAATACTAAAAGAGTTAAAAATTGGTACTCTTTAAATTATAGCTCCAATACACCTGTGTTACTGTAACTGGAGATGTATTCCAGTGGAAGTGGACACCGGAAACACCTCAGTGGCTCAAATGTTAGTCCAGTTTCTTTTACATTAGCATCTGCCAGACAGATGACATGTGCTAAATAAATATGGATAAGGGGGCCTGCTGTGTTGGTTTCAGCTGAAGAAGAAACCAGCAATGGCTCAGCTGGTTAAAGAAATGAACATCTAAGCCAGACAGACCAGGAGGCTCCAAGGCTTGATCATAGGAACATGGGAACATAGGAACAACAGTAGGACATTCAGCCCCTCGAGTTTGTTCTGCCATTCAATGAGATCATGGCTGATCTGTACCTCAACTCCATTTACCTGCCTTTGACCATATCCCTCAATATCGTTACCTAATAAAAATCTGTCAACCTCAGCATCACGGGCCTTTCATAGTTCCAGAGTTCCACTACCCTTTGTGTGATAACGGGCTTTCTGATTTCATGGCTGAGCTCTAATTTTAAGATTGTGCTTCCTTGTTCTGGATTCTCCCATCAGAGGAAATAGTTTCTCTGTATCTACCCTATCGAATCATTTTTATCAATTTTAAACACCTCAATTAGATCACCCCCACAACCTTCTAAACTCACCTGAATACAAGTCAAGTTTATGCAACCTGGCCTCATCATTTAACCCTTCAATTCCTGGTCTGTGCTAAGCTAGCTGAACTCAGCTGGAGTGGAAGACAGGAGTATCCAACACATGGCCTGTGTGACAAATACGTCCCACAAGCTCCAAAAGTCTCTGTCAATTTTTCCAAATTAGTGGAAGCACACAAAGCTGATTTCAGCTTCAGTCCCTTCTTGAGCTTGCTGCCACATTAATATTTTAGCAGATGTGAGTTCGCTAAATAGAAATAGAAAAATGATATAGCTTGAGAGACAGGGTAAACAGATGAGTGGATGAGATGATGGAAAACGTTAGCTCATCTTACTGTGGTTATAACTTTTTCTTAACTTTAGTGGCACCCAGTTAGGGTGAAGAAGATATTAGTTATAACTATCATATTGTAATTTAAAAGTAAAGTTTTTATAGCCTGGCTATGGCACCGTAGACGTCAAATGGCATTTTCAATCACATTGAAAGGAATCGTTTGTTCTTTATTCCTAATATAGTTCACATTCAGATTTTTTTTAACAGCTATAGCTTTCAAGAATGAAAAATAAACTGTCACTAGCTTCATGGAGAAAAAAGACCCTCCCAGGTCTGGAAATCTGTTAGAGGCTGCTCTCTGATTGCTGAATTAAGACCAACTAGAGAGCAGATTTCTTGAACCAATCAGCCTGGGAGGTTTCAAGAGCTGAGGTTGAAGCTTCCCTGTTTCAAGCTCCTGAAAGGATATGAATGAAGAGTGAGGATGAGGCAAAGAGGGGAAAGGGCGTGATTTCTTGTGTACAAAGGACTGATTATTTATATGCATGAAGTCTCGCTTTTTTGTATATGAGATTCTGCTTTTTGTGAATATGGCGGAATCTCCTTTATTATGTAAGGACAATCTTGCAATTTTTGTGCATTGAGTTTGAATTTTCTGTGTTGGAGTGCTTGAATGTTCTGTGTTTTGGGGTTTGCATTTCTGCACACCCATGTAGCCCACTCCATTGGTTTTGACACCTGCATGTGGCCTTCAGCTGCAAAAGGTTCGGCATCTCTGCAGTAAGGGTGCTGAAATTGGCCGCAACATCCCCAGGCCGGGGATGTTTCTCCCATCTTAGGACCATGATCCAGCAACCTCTACTGCAAGTACATATGTGCGGACATTGGTTGAGGATAGGATTCTCACCCCCTTGCCACTTGCAGCAGTCAAATAGCTCACTGTTACTAATTGTCTGGGTTTACACTTGTCGAATGGCCACTTGAGCAAAGGTACCAGAGAGACACCTGTTCCCATTAAACTGTACCCAGGCAAAGTGTCAAAACTTTGAGAGGAGAAGGGATGATGAATGGAAGGGAGAAAACTATCAGAGAAAGGAGGGGCAAAATGTTTAGGTGTCATTTTTAATCAGTAATTCTTGACCAGGGTTAAAATGCAATTATTAAGATGGCTTTTAAAAGTGTTTCTTTCCACTTAAAATTGTAGACAGTTATTTTTGCTCTGGCTCTTGGAAAAGCTTCCTATCCATGCATGAATATTCCCCATTGTGCTAACGGAATGAAATGCTTATTGACAATGATGGCACCCCTGCAATGCATCATCATGCATTTAGATCAATATATAACTCCCAGACAACCTTTGGACATCTGCTGACAGGAAGCTAGGAGTTTCAAAACTATTGATTTTGGAGTAAATTGAGAAAAATAGAAATAAAGTTCTTCTGAAATTCAGTACTATCTTATGTACTGCAGTTCTCTTTTAACACTGCATTAATTTGCAACTTGGAAAAAGTTACCATTAGAGAATACTTCAGTATGGCTCTTTGAATAAATTAATGAGAGCTGCCACACTTCCTGCCTTTGTTACTATGGCAATTCATTACTTCTGCTCCGAGTCCATTTCTTTGGGTTGAGAGGGAAGAGGGATATACTGGCCCACGGGGATACAGGGGGCAGGGGGCAGGGGGCGGAGAGTGGTGGGGGGGTGGAGAGGAGAGGTGGGGGGGAAATCACAGTAGACCTGGCAAGAAATGTTCTTCTCCTCCAAGGTTAAGTAGCCCCCTGCTGAACAGTTCTGCAGGTCCCTGGTCAGGATCCAGAGTGCTCCTGGGGACAGTACAAATGCAGTAGTTTGCAATAATCACATAGAAAAAAAAGAGAGCATTAAAAGTACATGAAGGTTTGCTCTCTACTGCTCAGCTGTGTAGAACTATTTCAGTCTATAAACTGAATCGATCCAAGGTCAACAGTGCATTATAATGGGCACCAGCGTGGGTACATAAGGAGCTCCTGTACACATTTCTAGTCATGGTGATGACGATCACAACATCCTCACTTCAGAATGGCGATGGAAAAGTTTGTTTACATCTGAAATTAGGGAACACTCACTCCCAATGGTAGACATTTCTGACATTTTTTAATTAGGCACAGTCTGGGTGAATAGCACACAGAGGCATTCATTAAATGTTCTTCACTTAGGCTATTTTTTGATTCTTATCTACCTGTAAGTTCAATCTATCCAGAACATCAGAGGGATTGCCCTCACCTGGTTCCATTCCTATCTATCCTCTTGTAGCCAGAGAATTACCTGCAATGGCTCCTCTTTCTGCTACTGCACTATTACTTCTGCTGTCCCCCAAGGACCTATCCTTGGCCCCCTCCTATTTGTCATCAGCATGCTGCCCCTCGGTGACATCATCCAAAAACACAGCATCAGGTTCCACATGTACACTGACGACACTCAGCTCTACCTCACCACCACCTCTCTCAACCACTCCACTGCCTCTGATTTGTCATACTGCTTGAAATTTCCTCCAACTGGATATTGGGAAGATTGAAGCCATTGTCTTTGATCCCCGACACAAATCCCATTCCCTAGCCATCAACTCCATCCCTCTCCCTGACCACTGTCTGAGGCTGAAGCAGACCATTTGTAATCTCGGTATCCTATTTGACCCTGAGATGAACTTCTGATCCCGTATCTACTCCATCATCAAGACTGTCTACTTCCACCTCCGTAACATGGCCCATCTCTGCCCCGCCTCAGCTCATCTGCTGTTGAAACTCTCATCTATGCCTTTGTTACGTCTAGACTTGACTATTTCAATGTTCTCCAGACTGGCCTCCCATCTTCCACCCTCCATAAACTCTGCTGCCCATATCCTAACTCGCACTAAGTCCCATTCACCTATCACTCCTATGCTCGCTGACCAACATTGGCTTCCAGTCCCGCAACACCTCAATTTTAAAATTCACATAATTGTTTTCAAATCCCTCAATGGCCTGGCCTTTCTCTATCTCTACATTTTCCTACAGCTCTACCAGCCTCCAACTTCTCTGTGTTCCTTCAATTCTGGCCTCTTGCGCATCTCCGATTTTAATCTCTCCACCATTGTTGGCTGTGCATTCAGCTGTCTAGGCCCTAAACCTCTCCACCTTTCTACCTCTCTCTCCTCATTGAAGACGGCCCTTAAAACTTACCTCGCCTGTCCTAATATCTCCTTATGTGGCTTGATGTCAAATTTTGTTTTATAATGCTCCTTTGAAGCGCCTTGGGATGTTTTACTATATTAAAGGTGCTTTATAAATGCAAGTTATTTTTGTTGTAAATTAGATGGCCATCCAACGTAAATTGCCAATGCATCTAGTTCAATGCATCTTTCTGCATTTCTGCATCTTTAGAATAATATTTTGTGCTTATATTCACAAATAACTCAGTGGGATGTGTTGAGAAAACTTGAAGCACGTACTGATTGTAACATATCTATATATTATATTAAAAAATTGTGTATGCATGCATTTCTGGTTCACAAACCTCACTCCCTATTCACGCAATCTTTGTTCAAGCTTTTTATTTCAACAGTTAAAATTGAAATTACCAATTATAATGAGAAATCCTGATGTAAACATATGCCAGTGACACTGTAGTTGCAGTTACAGCCACAAGTTAGAATCATATCTCCACTGTATCCTGTACCACTGTATAGGCTGCAGGACCATGAGCACCACCACAGGAGATCTGCTAGTATTGCGATAATAACACAGAGCCTTATGCTCAATCTATGTTTGATGCCTTGGGGATTATTTTGGCCAAAGGGTGAAAACAGGTGGTAAAAGGGTGCACTACTAATAAGACATGCCTGCATGAACGTCTGGATTTAGCACACAATTTTGGCCCTAATTGCTGATTACCATAATTTGAACTTGCCTGGGGATTAGCACTCAAGTGCTGATTAGACACAATGTTCGTGGACCAGTATATGTGGGCTCCTTGCACTCACTTCCACTGAAGGTGCACTGGTTAATGCACACCTGACACATTGCAGAATAGCTCAGGGACAGGGAGAGGGAGCTCAGAGACTGAGGGAGAGGGAGCACAGGTTCTCGGATGCTGCAATCCTGGTCGAGGAGGTGGGATGTCATGTACCCGTAGGGAGGAAGGACGCCACCTCGCCCTCCTCACCCTTTTGTTCCCCTCTCTTCCAGCAGCTGGTGCTGCTCTGCCTGGCCTCATGTCCTTCTCCCAATACTCGTCCAGCCCAAGAGGGACTCCTAGCAAGATAGCCCTGACCAAGAACTCCCTTGCTCCTGAAGACTCCTATAATGTGTCCAATAAGGTGTAGCACAGCAATTACACTTTTTAGGTGAAGTTCTCAGAGAATTTGCAGAATAAATGTATCTAGAGTATTAGTGAAGTCTTGACAAAGTGCCCTAGAATGTCTCCCAAGTGTTTCAGAGAACCTCTTCGCAGCTCCAACACCAAGTGAACATGGAATGGTGAGTATCCCTTTAAGTAGTGCTTGAAATCCACATCAATGCCTTGTTTACTCCCAATCAGCTGCTCGCTATTAAGAGAAAGCTTTAGGACAATCATTAACTACCAAATTGACCTGCAGCCTCCTTAAGAGCACCAGTAGACATGTTAGGTAGCAATCAACCCCTTAACGAGCCTCCGGACTGCCGTTACTAGCGCGGGCTTCAACTCCTTTACCAAGATGGCATCTTGCATTAAACACAGGCTAAACTGGGTTTTCAGCTCAAGACCCCCATCTTGGCCACTCGGAGTATTTTCAGCACCTGAACATGCTGCCGAAAATTGTTCTCCTTGTATTTTATTGTAAACTAACAGTGCTGTTATAGGTATCACTTGAGTCTACACAAAACAATTTCTGCTTGACAGCAATTCAAGAAAACCAATATAACGATAGTTAAGCCAGCATTAATTGAATTGGTTGTAATATTGTCTGGATGTGGCACTCTTATACTGCATTGACTTCACATTGGGCACAGTATATCGGCAAGCAGTGAAAAACCAATGGGGTGAAATTGGCCCATGTTCCGTTTGGAGGTGGTAACCCTCTGGGGCCAGGACATTTATCGCCTGGCCTAGAGGTTCCGTCCCGGCGCGGATTTCGGCTCCTCCGCTCCTCAATGGAGACGGATCGATATTGGAGGCACTCCGTGTCCATGAAGGGGTGCTTCAGGGGCAGTAGCATAGTGCTGAGTCCAGCGCTGCGCTTCGGAGCCTAGCACCCCGGAGACAACATTAGCACTACGCGGATCTCCGTGTAGCGCTGACGCGGCAGAACACCCCTCCCCTTCAATTAAAGGGGAGGGCCGGTGCACACTCTGCAGCCCCTTTGGCGCCACCAGGGACACCCTCGACCGGGCCATTGTCGGGCCGACAGAAGAGTCAGCCGACAGAAAAATATGACAGCCCACGGAGCAAACAGCCCCCTCTTTAAAGGGAACCTTGGCGAAGGATGTCCACCAGCTTCGCGACCCGCAGAGCTGGCGGTGACCGGTTGGTGCCATCCTCGGCGTCCGCAGGGCAATTTCCCCCGCTGGGCGCAAAGGGGTCAGCGTGGGGCGGTGAGGGGTCAGCGCACACAGCTGGGGTGGTGCAAATCACAGGCATGGCGCTAATGACAGACCACTCTCCTAAACCTCCGGGGCAATTTCCCCAGAGACGCTACTGATCCCTTCCCCCAGGCGATAACCTCGTTGCGCCCCATTAAAACCTCCCGGAGTTGCTAATGGGGCTATAAAAAAGGGCAATTTCACCCCCAAGATTGTAAATTTTAAAATGGAAATTTGAAAGAACCCTGACAGTTGTGACTGCCCTAAAGATTCTAACATTAGGAAAGATTTGACTCTCCCACTGACTTCTTTCTAAAATAAATTTCACTGAAAGTCAAAAGCTGGAAGTCAAAAGTCAAACGGGCTCTTTAAATGTGTTTAAACATGTATGCCGCGATTGATTTTTTGCTTGAGCAGAAGGTGGTGTGAATGAGATACTATGTGGATGACTTTGATGCAGAGCACACATTGGACGAGCAGCAATCCCAACACCAGCCTGATGTAGCTCATCAGAGGCCCGAACCATTTTTACAGTCAGGCCGCAGTTAAATGAAAGCAGCGAGCTGACAGCACTAACCGAGGAAATTTGGTGGCCTTTCTGTGGAGCCGCGCTGGCAGAAGACCATTAAAGGGATAGGTCAGATGGATGGATGGCGGGGGAGAGGCGCGTCAAAGTTAGGGGAATTTTTGTGTAGACACAGGACGAGCAATTCTCCTGCTCTCAAAAAATCCTCTCCAAAACATTTTTTTTTGCCTTTTCTGAGTGGCCTCCAACAGTCCCTTTAAGGGACGCTGGTTTTCCCACTTACTGCTCAGGACTTGTGGGCAGGACTTGCACACCATGGGCTCCATGTGTAATTGTTTGAAAATGCCACCAGGGTTCTATCTATGCCATCTAGTCAGTGTGATGCTGGCCGCCTATTTTGGGGCACACTCAAAAACCTCAGGCGAGAAGACAGCGATGAGTCCTTTCTAGAAATTTTGGTCTCACTGTCACCCCATTCCCACCAGAAAACAGGGTTCTATAGCAACCAAATCACCCCTAGAATTCAGTGCTCCCCTATCACACCACCCTAAAAACATTAGTGATATTAAATTGATAGATGCCATATGCCTGAACCGTAAAGTAATTACCATTGACTGAATAATAAACCAGATAATCTGTGGTACATTTAGTTTCTTGAAAATAAATGATCCAGCAATCTACATCCATCTCTAAACTCATTCACATATGCATAGCTCAAAAGTACTTTTGAAAATGAACATACTGTAAATGAGAAAGAGTATTCAGTAGTTAAAGAGTTAAGGCTGTACAGATGGGGGTGACAGTTCAGATAGCAGAGCTCAGACTTCAGACTATAGTACATAGGCAGCACAGATGTGATAATATATCATCTTCTAAATGTCTACACTTTGAATAATTACCAGGCGTGCTGTATGCTGCAGGAACAAATGTTCTGTTCTAACACAAAGGACATCCAGTCTCCAAACCATTATTCATTTCTGGTGAATAAAATAAGCCGATTGTATTTGAAAAGTTAATGGGTTGAATATTTGAAATTCTTCTGCTGATTTGATCCCCGTACTACATATTATCTGGTATTTTGGGATGTAACACTGTAGTGTGTCCTAACTGACTGCTTAGTCAGTTACTGGTCAGTGTAATGATGCAGTTCTAAAATATGTGAACTGGAAATGTGAATTTCAGCACAAATTTTGCAGAACCAATTACAGAAACACAATCAGAAACTGTGTCTAAAATCTAAAAGAATCAACCAATTCATCATTGTAAAGGGTAAACTAATCTCTCCTGTATTTCTGATTTTCATTTTATCGTCATGTATTTCAACCTTTTATCTCATGACTGGCACTATGGTGTTTCGATTGTATGAAATAATATGGTTGAAAGTAAGTTGACACTTCTGATACAAATTTTTACAGTAAATCTAGGAAATAAATTGTTCGATAATAAAAAGCACTGAATTTCTTTCAAAACTGCCCGAACACCAAGAAATCCAGAGGAAAGGACAATCCCAGACATCACTGACTAGAAGCCTATAAGATTACCAGGGACAGAAAGAAGAAAGGGTGATAGAAGATAAATCTTAAGTATAGAGTACCTTTTTGAACCTAACTATTAATAGAAGTGTTAAAAATCAATAAAAGAATACAAGAATTACTGTAAAATCATTTTGAGGCAGAAGCCATGGTCACAGTTGTACCAATATTTTGCTAATGCTGAGCACAAAAGTTTAGTACAATCGGTGGTCTCATGTTGATTTTTCTTGATGTTGTCAGTGCAGTGAGCAAAACAAGCATTTTGTTTTACCACCTGTTTGCTTAAAACCTCACAGGGCTTCTTTAATTTCATGCTATTGTCTTCTGACTGAAATTATACTGTTAATTATACTGTTTGTTCTTTTCAATCAGAAAAAAACAGTGATGATATTGCTGAAAGGTACAGTAAATGCTTAAACAGAGGGACACTTCAATCTTAAAAGGTTCCACTGACACAGCAGCCAGACACCACATGCTCTCCAGCCACTAGGGAAGCACTTAAAAGGTTCATGGGGCACTGGCTGTTCCATTGTGATGGATTCCACCTAGACTGTGCTGGGACTAGGGTCCTGGGGAATCAAATAACTAGGGCTGTAGAGAGGGCTTTAAACTAAATAGTGGGGAGGTGGGGAGAGGGTTCAGCTGAGCAAAAATTTAAAAAGTCAAAGAATAAGGGAAAAAGTCAAAGAATAAGGAGAAAGCAATAGAGCAGGGTAGCTCTGGGGGAAATGAAAACCAGAGCGTGACAGGAAAGGACTGAATGTATAAACACAAAAGTGAATCAGAAAGTGGGATCAAAGCAGGAAAAAAGGGTAAAAAAACAAATTTAAAATCTGAATGCATGCAGCATTCGTAACAAAATAGATGAGTTGATGGCACAAATAGATAGAAATGGGTATGATCTGATAGCCATTACAGAGACATGGTTGCAAGGCGACCAAGGCTGGGAACTAAATATTATGGGGTATTTGACAATTCAGAAGGACAGACAGAAAGGAAAAGGAGGTGAGGTAGCTCTGTTAATAAAAGGATGAGATCAGTGCATTAGTGAGAAACAATATTGACTCAGAAGATCAAGATGTTGAATCAGTTTGGGTGGAGGTAAGGAATAATGGGAAAAAGGCACTGGTGGGCGTAGTCTATAGGCCCCCTAACAGTAGCTATACTGTTAGATGGAGTATAAATCAAGAAATAATGAAGGCTTGTAATGAAGGAACGGCAATAATTATAGGCGATTTTAACCTTTACATTGATTGGACAAAGCAAATTGGTCAGAGTAGCCTTGAGGAAGAGTTCATAGAGTGTATCCAGGATAGTTTCCTTGAACAGTACGTTGCGGAATGAACCAGGGAGCAGGCTAACTTAGATCTGGTACAGGTTGAACCTCTTTTATCCGGGACTCCCTTATCTGGCACCATCCCTCGCCCGGCGCCATTCCTGGCTGCCGGGTGGCACATGCGCAGAACTCCGACCCACCGCCGCCCCCCCCCCCAAGTTTCCCATTCCTTTTTAGGCACAATGGTGATACCTTTCCTTTATGATTTAATTAAATCATTCACCTAAACAGAAAATCAACACACTTACTGGAAAGAAAGTGATCAGCAGTAGCAGGAGCCTCCTCAACCTAGGACACCTCGGGGCCCACTGGGCCCGCCGACACCTCAGGGCCTGCTCGGCCCGCCAACATCTCGGGGCCTGTTTGATCTGCCAACATGTTGGGGCCCGCTCAGCCCGCCAACACCTCGGGGCCTGCTCGGCCCACCAACATCTCGAGGCTCGTTTGATCCGCCAACACGTCAGGGCCCGCTCGGCCCGCCGACACCTCGGGGCCTGCTCGGCCCACCAACATCTCGAGGCTCGTTTGATCTGCCAACACGTCAGGGCCCGCTCGGCCCGCCGACACCTCGGGGCCTGTTTGATCCGCCAACATGTTGGGGCCCGCTCGGCCCGCCGACACCTCGGGGCCTGCTCGGCCCGCCGACACCTCGGGGCCCGCTGGAGCCGCCGCCCTTGGGCCGATCACCTCCCCTCATCTGGAAACATCCCTCATCCGGCACAGGCCAGGTCCCGAGGGTGCCAGATAATGGAGGTTCAACCTGTACCGTGTAATGAGACAAGCTTAATAAATGATCTCTGAGTAAAGGAATCTCTATGAATGAGTGACCTTAAATAAAGGAGACTACAAAGGTATGAAGGCAGAGTTGGCTAAAGTGGACTGGGAAATCAGATTAAGATTGGGATGGTTGGTGAGCAGTGGCAGACATTTAAGGAGATATTTCATAACTCTCAACAAAAATGTATCTCAATGAGAAGGAAAGGCTGTAAGAGAAGGGATAACCATCCGTGGCTAACTAAGGAAGTAAGGGATGGTATCAAATTGAAAACAAGGGCATACAAAGTGGCCAAGACTAGTGGGAGGCCAGAGGATTGGGAAACTTTTAAAAGCCAGCAAAGAACGATTAAAAAAATATTAAAGAGAGGGAAAATAGATTATGAAACTAAACTAGGATGAAATATAAAAACAGATAATAAAAGTTTCGACAGGTACATAAAAAGAAAAAGAGTGGATAAAGTAAATGTTGGTCCCGAGAGGATGAGACTGGGAAATTAATAATGGGGAACAGGGAAATGGCAGAGACTTTGAACAAAGTCTGTGTATCAGTCTTCACAGTAGAAGTCACTAAAAACATCCCAATAGGGAATAATCAAGGGGCAATATGAAGGGAGGAACTTAATGCAATCACTATCACTAAAAAAGTAGTACTCGGTAAAATAATGGGACTAAAAGCAGACAAGTCCCCTGGACCTGATGGCTTGCATCCTAGGGTCCGAAAAGAAGTGGCTGCAGAGATAGTGGATGCATTGGTTGTAATCTACCAAAATTCCCTGGATTCTGGGGAGGTCCCAGCGGATTGGAAAACTGCAAATTTAACGCCCCTATTTAAAAAAGGAGGCAGACAGAAAGCAGCAAACTATAGCCTAACATCTGTTGTTGGGAAAATGCTGGAGTCCATTATTAAGGAAGCAGTAGCAGGACATTTGGAAAAGTATATTTCAATCAAGCAGAATAGCATGGTTTTATGAAAGGGAAATCACATTTGACAAATTTGCTGGAGTTCTTCAAGGATATAACGAGCAGGATGGATAAGGGGGAACCAGTGGATATGGTGTATTTGGATTTCCAGAAGGCATTCAATAAGGTGCCACATAAAAGGTTACTGCACAAGATAAAAGTTCACAGGATTGGGGGTAATATATTAACATGGATTGAGGATTGGCTAACTAACAGAAAACAGAGAGTCAGGATAAACATTTGCCGGTTAGCAAACAGTGACTAGTGGGGTGTCGCAGGGATTGATGCTGGGTCCTCAACTACTTACAATCTATATTAATGACTTGGATGAAGGGACCGAGTGTAATGTAGGCAAGTTTGCTAATGAAACAAAGATGGGTGGGAAAGCAAATTGTGAGGAGGACACAAAAAATCTGCAGAGGGATATAGACAGACTAAGTGAGTGGGCAAAAATTTGGCAGATGGTGTATACTGTGGGAAAATGTGAGGTTATCCACTTTGGCAGAAAAAATAGAAAAGCAAATTATAATTTAAATGGACAAAAATTGCAAAGTTCTGTAATACAGAGGGACCTGGGGGTCCTTGTGCATGAAACACAAAAAGTGAGTATGCAGTTACGGCAAGTAATCAGGAAGGCAAATAGAATGTTGGCTTTTATTGCAAGAGGAATAGAATATAAAAACAGAGAGATCCTGCTACAACTGTACAGGATATTGGTGAGGCCACACCTGGAGTACTGCGTACAGTTTTGGTCTCCGTATTTAAGGAAGGATATACTTGCATTGGAGGCTGTTCAGAGGAGGTTCACTAGGTTGATTCCAGAGATGAGAGGGTTGAGTTATGACGATAGGCCTATACTCATTGGAGTTCATAAGAATGAGAGATGATCATATCGAAACATGTAAGATAATTAGGGGACTAGACAAGGTGGATGCAGAGAGGATATTTCCACTCATAGGGGAAACTAAAACTAGGGGATATAGTCTCAGAATAAGGTGCAGCCCATTTAAAACTGAGATGAGGAGGAATTTCTTCTCTCAGAGGGTTGTTAATCTCTGAATTCTCTGCCCCAGAGAGCTGGGGAGGCTGGGTGACAGATTTTTGAGCGATAAGGGAATAAAGGGTCATGGGGAACGTGCGGGGAAGTGAAACTGAGTCCATGATCAGATCAGCTATGATCTTATTAAATGGCGGAGCAAGCTTGAGGGGGTCAAATGGCCTACTCCTCCTCCTATTGTGTTTTTGTGTTCTTGTGAACACTCTATCAGGAACTGAAATATAGAAAACATATACTACCACCAAAGGGAAGCAGTGTGGCCTTGGAGGTGGCCTTGGAAATAGCGGATGCATTGACAATCATTTTCCAACATTCCATTGACTCTGGATCAGTTCCTATCGAGTGGAGGGTAGCCAATGTAACCCCACTTTTTAAAAAAGGAGGGAGAGAGAAAACAGGGAATTATAGACCGGTCAGCCTGACATCGGTAGTGGGTAAGATGGTGGAATCAATTATTAAGGATGTCATAGCAGAGCATTTGGAAAGAGGTGACATGATAGGTCCAAGTCAGCATGGATTTGCGAAAGGGAAATCATGCTTGACAAATCTTCTGGAATTTTTTGAGGATGTTTCCAGTAGAGTGGACAAGGGAGAACCAGTTGATGTGGTATATTTGGACATTCAGAAGGCTTTCGACAAGGTCCCACACAAGAGATTAATGTGCAAGGTTAAAGCACATGGGATTGAGGGTAGTGGATTGAGAACTGGTTGTCAGACAGGAAGTAAATGGGTACTTTTCAGAATGGCAGGCGGTGACTAGTGGGGTACTGCAAGGTTCTGTGCTGGGGCCCCAGCTGGTTACACTGTACATTAATGATTTAGACGAGGGGATTAAATGTAGTATCTCCAAATTTGCGGATGACACTAAGTTGGGTGGCAGTGTGAGCTGCGAGGAGGATGCGATGAGGCTGCAGAGCGACTTGGATCGGTTAGGTGAGTGGGCAAATGCATGGCAGATGAAGTATAATGTGGATAAATGTGAGGTTATCCACTTTGGTGGTAAAAACAGAGAGACAGACTATTATCTGAATGGTGACAGATTAGGAAAAGGGGAGGTGCAACAAGACCTGGGTGTCATGGTACATCAGTCACTGAAGGTTGGCATGCAGGTACAGCAGGCGGTTAAGAAAGCAAATGGCCATGTTGGCCTTCATAGCGAGGAGATTTTAATACAGAGGCAGGGAGGTGTTGCTACAGTTGTACAGGACCTTGGTGAGGCCACACCTGGAGTATTGTGTACAGTTTTGGTCTCCTAACCTGAGGAAGGACATTCTTGCTATTGAGGGAGTGCAGCGAAGGTTCACCAGACTGATTCCCGGGATGGCGGGACTGACCTATCAAGAAAGACTGGATCAACTGGGCTTGTATTCACTGGAGTTCAGAAGAATGAGAGGGGACCTCATAGAAACGTTTAAAATTCTGATGGGTTTAGACAGGTTAGATGCAGGAAGAAGGTTCCCAATGTTGGGGAAGTCCAGAACCAGGGGTCACAGTCTAAGGATAAGGGGTAAGCCATTTAGAACCGAGATGAGGAGAAACTTCTTCACCCAGAGAGTGGTGAACCTGTGGAATTCTCTACCACAGAAAGTTGTTGAGGCCAATTCACTAAATATATTCAAAAAGGAGTTAGATGTAGTCCTTACTACGAGGGGGATCAAGGGGTATGGCGAGAAAGCAGGAATGGAGTACTGAAGTTGCATGTTCAGCCATGAACTCATTGAATGGTGGTGCAGGCTAGAAGGGCCGAATGGTCTACTTCTGCACCTATTTTCTATGTTTCTATGTTTCTATGTGTGGTAACATACACAAAGTACATATATGCTGAACAAGGAGAGCTGAGTAAACATGGCTGCAATTTATTTCAACTTTATCCAAAGAGTTTTCTTGACACAGTGTCATAAATAGTTATAGCAAATGAAATAAATAACATCCATAGTAGTTAAGTTGGTGCAGTGACCAGTATTGGGGAAAGTGCATTTTACTACTACTTGATGCAAATGTACAAAAGACTGTTACTGCATTGTGAATATGATGAAGGGCAAGGCCCACTGTATGAGAGTGTGCAAAGGTGCTTCAGAGTCTTCACTCCTTCACTTTGTTTGACTTTGGGTGGGTGTTCTCCTCTTCTGCCTGCTCCAGGATTAGGCCCCATTGCATGGGAAATTTGAGCAGCATGCACAATAACCTTGAAAACCTTGGTGGACTGAATTGTTGGAAACCCTTAAATCAGATTAGGCATCTGAACTATGCTTCAGGATACCTATGGTGTGATAATCCTGGTGGCTGCATGAACCTATTGTTTCTACGCTCTTTTGCTGTTCGTGGCTATCTCAGAGATATCGTAAGCCAGGGTTGCAGAGAGTCGCCTTAGTCACCATGAGCTAACCTTGCACTTTACTTTGTAGCTCGAATAATCCTGATGCCATGAATGCCATAAAATCGCGGCATTATAATTGTTGTCTGGGAAGCATTCACTGGTATGATCCTATTTTCATGATCATAGATGACCTATGCATTCATGGAGTAAAAGCCCTTGCAGTTCACGAAGGCAAATAAATTGTGTGCAGGAGCCAATAAGGTTGCATGGGTGCCGAGAATTATGGCCTGGATTTTAAGGAATCTTGCCATGTGAAGAAAATGCTCATATTTTTCTGGAGGTTGTCGATGGGGAAGCATGGCCTGGGATACCCTTAGTGCAGGTCTGCTCCCTGATAGAAGGGGCAGGAAAATAAAGCACAGCTGCTGTCCCCTCAACCAGACAAGCCACAACACTGTCTTTCTCTGGGCACACATGCATTGGGATTGGCCAGTCAATGGGCTAGAATTTCCACTTCATTTCTGGCGGTTTTCTTGGTGGTACAGCTCGTTTTCAGCGGAAAACCACTCGGCGAAAATTTCCACTCTGATGTTTTCAAAATATCGCTGGGCAGTGGACCGCTGAAGTGCACCGCCGAAAAAAACACTACCGTCCAAGTTTGGGCTCAGCAGTGACCCATAAGATCAAAAAAACTGCCCATGAAAAGCTGGGTGGTAGGTAAGTAGCCCTGCAAGAAAAAGTAAGTTAAAGTGTTTTTTATAATTCTTTTAAAATTATTTTACAACGATTAAGTTAAAAAGGGTCTTGAGAATGTTTTCTGATTTTTTATTTTTTGTTTCTTGGAAAAAATATTTTTTGTGTTTTCCCCCCTTCCTAGGCCCCACCTCAGCTTCGGTCTAATTCTGAATAATCACTGCCTATTTTGATTAAGAACCACCCAATTTGCCCAGGATCACGTTTAACTGCTGAGAATCTACGTGTAAGATCCATTTTCTCGCCGGGTGGTATTTTTTCATTTTTTTATGCAATTTTTCACCGGCGTTAGTTTAAGAATCTTAGTGATCTTTTTGGGCGGCAATCCAGCGGTGGTGGGTTTTAGAGAAATTCTAGCCCATTGAACCTGAAAGAAAATGAAATGGAGGGCCAGGAATTCCTCTCCTACCTCATCAACATGTTTGTCTGGTCTGTGTCTAGTGCAGGCACAGGCCTAGTTCCACACGTTCCCCATCCCCCACCTCCAGGAAAGCTCTGGAAATCACAGGGCAATGTAAAGGGGACAGAGGCCTAGTAAAACTTGTTGAATATATTCAAGGCTGAGATAGTTAGATTTTTGGACTCTCAGGAAATCAAGGGATATGGGAATCGGGCAAGAAAGTAGAGTTGAGATCGAAGATCAACCATGAACTTACTGGCTTGAGGGGCCTACTGCTGCTCCTAATTCTTAAAATCTTATGTTCAACCACTTTTACCCGGCTTTTGTACAAAGGGAAATGACCATTTTCCAGGAGCATGGGTCAGAAAAATCTATCCTTCAAGCTATTGAACCCCTGCTGCTTTCTGATGTGTACCAAAATGGATATTTAAGGATTAATTATAACTTTCGGTGATGGTGGAAAGCCTGCAGTAGCAGATCAGCCATTTGTTATACACCTTGCCCAATTTTGCTTTGCGCAATTTAAAGGCACATCAGGCGGGATGTTTTATAGGCAGTTGATCCACCACTGACAGTTTTCTTCCACCACCGAGAGTTAATATCAGCCCTTTAATAGTTCCACTCTTCAAGATGGAAGCGAGTTACTCAATGGATTTCATTAATTAATTAAATACTTTTTTTTTGAACAGTTGTACCTTAAAATAAAGACATGCTGTAAAGTGGGAAAGAATGCACTAAAGAACATTACAGGGAAAATTGTAAAATATATAGGATAATGTGGGAGCAACATACCATATTCCAACTGTATGAATGGTCAATGCACTAATTATATGCAGTATACAAAGCATAATTACATATTATATATAGTTTAATTACTAGATGCCATCATTTCTTATCACTGTGTGGGTTCTGATACTTCCAAATTAATGCTAAATGTAAATACCAGAATTGATACATACTCAGTTACTTTGTACTGAATCCTCCTTGCACCTATCATTATAATCAACTTGCAGTAGTGGAATCATACCGACCTTATGCCTAACTGCCTGCAGACAACTTCAGCATCAGCTTCATCCCAGTGGTCATCACACACAGTTCCCCATTGCCCGGAACGATAGACTTCCACGCGGCCTTCATATTCAGAACTACCGCCAACCAGTCGGATTGGAACAAATACAGATGCTAAATTTAAACAGAAAAGGGCTCTGATAAATAATTTCTGCGTTATTGTAATTTACAAACAGATAAAGCAATATTTGTTTATGAGATTTCTCTCCACGTGCCCACGAATTGATAAGTGAACCAATTTAACAACGGATGGATTGTCAGTGGTAAGTAACTGAAGCATTTACTCCACTATTAAGTCCATAATGAAGTTGTATGAAAGCTTAGTTATCCAAAGATTTTGTTATTTAACTTATTTGATGATATCAATTAATTTAATTTTCTTTTGTAGGCACACAGTAACTAAACACTGAAATCAGCCAGCGCTGTTGTTTCATGTTATGAAAGCCCAATTAAACCTAAATTCTAAAGTGGATGAGCTCATCAGTCGCCACTGTTCAGGGGGAAAATGATGGGTGACGTCACTGGGTGTAAATGGAAAAGTGTTCTAATTCCCAGCACTGTCGTGATGGGCACATGGACAGAACAAATTTTAGAGAGTAATTTAGGTGTAGTTGTTCTTCTGATCATTGGAACATTACAGCACAAAGGGGTATTTTTCTGAGAATTTATTATCATTGATCATTGACAACTGCTGACAACTATTTCAATACCTTTGGGAGGATTGCAAGTAACCGCAGCTGCCCGTTTATAGAGGCAGTTCCCATGCTGTCTGGTCTCCTTCGCACACTCAAGCAAGCTGTGTTCATCACCGCGGCACTGGACGTTACTCCAATGAAAAGTAACCAGTGCCAATCCAGAAATAGGTATCTGCCCAGCTTTGCCGTTTTCACTGAACAAAATGGAAAGGTTCAGAGTTACAACCATATGAACAACCTTTCAAACAGCGTCATCTAATTATGAGTGCACATGACTCTCGCCGTCTTAATTGGGGTGTCCTGAGTTTATATATGAATTTCAATCCGTCTGCTCCCTCAACTTTGGAGTACCATTCCCAAATGGATTCTGAAATTCATTGACTCTTTCGGCATAATATGCCAGAAGGGCCGAATTATAGACTCAGCCAGATATGCCAGGAGTTCCCACAGGCCTTGTAAGCGGTGGAGTCGACAGGGCTTCGTAAGAAGCAGGCTGACATACCAACCAGTCTAATGGCAGAAATGGAGCCCACCACGAGGCTCCAGGCCAGGACATAGCCAAGTCCTCTGAAGAAAGAAGAACTTGCTATATAAAAATGGCTAAGGGGACATGTGTTTTATTTTCCTGACATCATAGCACACCCCCACCCCCAGGTCATTTCACAGGACTCCCAGACCCCTAGAGCAGGTGGACACCTGAACTGACATGGGCGCCCTCCGTAAATACTTAAATTGGGTGACATCCCCGTGGCCCTCTGAACTTTGGCGGAGTCAACAACGAAATTGCCCCGTGCTGGGTTTGGAGCACATAATTCGAATTGTATGGTTTCTTTGCATCGGCAGGGGAAGCACTGGACCTGGTGTGGAATTGGCCTCTTTGAGGGAAAAAAATGTTTCCTGTGCTAACTAAGCATTCGCACGGCGCTTGCAGGGTGCAACGCTCAGCACCGCGCTCAGCACATCAGCGCCACACCTGCTGCATTGTGCTAACAAGTCACAATGTCCCTCCTCTTCTTTTAAACCACTTTTTGCCATCGTAGCCCCGGGGACAATTCTGCACAGGTCGATGTGGCTGCCACGCCCAACACACAAATCATTAGTGCTCCATTAGTGCCAACCGGCAGCGCTAACTGGCCCTGTGCAAAGGGGCAATTGCGACCCCTATATCTCCTAGTTCTAGACTCTCAGCCAGGGGAAACAACCTCGCAGCATCTACCCTGTCAATCCCCCTCAGAATTTTATATGTTTCAATGAGATTAACTCTCATTCTTCTCAATTCCAGAGAGTACAGGCACAATCTACTCAATCTCTCCTCAACAGACCACCCTCTCATCCCTGGGATCAATCGAGTGAACCTTCATTGTACCGCCTCTAAGACCTGTATGCCCTTTCTCAGATAAGGAGACCAAAACTGTGCACAGTACCCCAGGTGTGATCACACCTGTAATCGAGCTTCCCCTAGTAGACAACTGATATACTGCAACTACTGATGTAAATAATAAAGTATCATGTGGCAAAGTCACATTCTGACCATTTTGGTGCAACAGCCATCTTATATGTAGAGTGTGCTTCTTAGTGATATCATAAGAATATATCACATTGGCGATGAGGATAGGATTTCTGGATTCCATCACAGAAATTTTTGTTGGTGGATGTTCTTACCAACCAACAGAGAGACTTTGAGGGGTTCTTTGTTTTGCAGAGCAGCTAAAAATCCAAGGTAAATTTCAAGCACACTTGGCTGAACTGTTGATGTTGCCAGAGTCCAGACGGCCACATCTATAGGAATAACAGGGTGCTTGGGTGAGTTCCATCATGACCAAGAGACTTTTGAAGCGTATGTGGAGCAGCTAGACATTTTATTCACCGCGAATAGAATTGTCGAAGTCTCTGATGATGAAAACCATAACCGGGTGGTTTTAGAAAGAAAACGGGCTATTTTCTAGACTGAAGCAGGCCCCGAGGTATATGAAACCCTGAAAAATGTGTTTGTTCCTGTCTAGCCAAAGGCCACGCCACTGGCAGAAATTAAGTTAGAACAGCACTACAGTCCTGAGCCCCTGGAAATTGCTGAAAATTATCATTTTGGAACACGAGATCAATTAAATAACAAGGGTATCAATAAGTACATTGTAGCTTTAAAAAAGCTATCCATTCACTGTCCTTTCGGAAAGTTTCAGGACTGAGCATTGCATGACTGCTTTGTTTGTGGGATGAAAAATGAAGCAAACAATCAGAAGAAAATTGTTGACAACCCCTAACTTGACATTTGGTTTAGCTTGTCAGACTGCTTTGTCGATGGATATGGCTGACCAATACTCCTGAGAATTTCGTGCCATTTCCAGTCATCAGACAACTGAGGTGAATCACCTGCAGGTTAAAAGTAACAGGCAGTTGGGCCCCAAGGCCTCAGCAACTGGCCAAGGTAAATTACATTGAAGTCATGCTATCAATGCCGGGATAACACGTTGCTCAATGCTATCCGTATGTGAAGACAGAGTGTTTCTGCTGCAAGGCAACTGGACATCTTGCAAAGGCATGCCAATTGAAGAGTAAACCGATGTTCAATGCTGGAAGTAGAAATCACCAGACACTACATAGCATTGAAGAGAACCAACAGGATGAGGACATTCTAGAGATAAACATCTTCAAGAGCACGAGGGTATCTAACGATTCACAAAGTATCATCATCCAAGTAGACATTGCAGGAACCAGCATACCCATGGAAATCAACACTAGTGCATTCGTGAATGTAGTAGTGGAATTGCTATATCTCGACAAGTTGTGTGAATTTCCACTGGAGAAATCGAAAATAGAGCTGCGAGGCAACTTAGGAGAGCAAATTCCTATTGTACCGGTGAAATACAAGGATCAGTTTCAGAGCTTGCCTCTCATAGTAGTGGCAAGAGATAGGCCTGCCTTGATAGATAGAAATTAGTTGGGATCACTGAAGCTGGATTGGAATGAGATTTTTCATGTGGAAACAAAATTTGCATTAGAAGATGACGTCATCAAGCAGTATCCAAAGGAGTTTCGTGAAACAGGCAGTCCAATCCAAGACTTCAAGGCGAGTGTCACAGTGCAGAAGGAAGCTAGACCAATTTACTGCAAGTCCTGTCCCGTACTATACGCACTCAAGGAGAAGATGTAGCAAGAACTCAAAAGACTAGAAACTGAGAACATGATCTCTATGATAGAAGAATTGTTCTATTTTCCATACATAGTCACAGCTGAAGAGATTGGTAGAGCAATCAAACGTGACCCAGTTATGTCAAAGGTGTATGATTACATAGCAAATGGCTGGCCAAATCATGTATCAGAGGAAGATATTCATCCATACTTCATTCATAGGAATAAATTTTCAGTGGGTAAAGATTGTATCATACAAAAGAAAAATACTGTGGATGCTGGAATCTGGAATAAAAACAGAAAATGCTGGAAATCTCAGCAGGTCAGGCAACATCTGTGGAGAGGAAGCAGAGTTAACGTTTCGGGTCGATGACCCTTCGTCAGAACTGGAGAGTGTTCGGAAAGAACAGATTCTTAACAAGCACTGAAAGGGGGAGCGGAAGAAAGAACAAAAGGGAAGGTCTGTGATAGGTTGGAAGACAGGAGAGATTAGAGAGACAAAAGGGATGATGGCCCAAATTGAAATGTTAATGCCAGGAGTTAGAAAAACATTAGTCAAGATAGGGTGTGAATGGTGGGATAATGACCAACTGCCATTAGAGACAAGGAGAAAAAAAGAAAGAAACAGGTTCTAAGGAGGAGGGGAGGGGGGGGGAAAGGGAGCCAAAGATTGGCAGCGGTTACGCTCTAAAATTTTTGAACTCGATGCTGAGTCCAGAAGGCTGTAAAGTGCCTAAATGAAAGATGAAGTGCTGTGCCTCGAGCTTGCGTTGAGCTCTGTTAGAACAGTGTAGGAGGCCGAGGACGGAGAGGGAGTGGAGTGGAGAATTAAAGTGACAGGCGACCGAAAGCTCGGGGTCACACTTGCAGACGAAACAGGGGATGCACTGCAAAGCAATCACCCAATCTATGCTTGGTCTCCCCAATGTAGCGGAGACCACATCGTGAGCAGCGAATACAGTAGACTAAATTGAAAGAAGTGCAAGTAAATTGCTGTTTCACCTGGAAGGATCTATGCATCCCTGGGAGAAAGACATCCGCGTGGGAGAGATTGGGCTATTTGCCCAAATCATGCCCAGTGAATGTTCTTCAAACATTCACGCCTGGTAAAAGCAGGTGTATTGTCTACTTTTACCAGTGTAACATTTTTAAAACATTTAAAAATTAAATTGAATCATTCATTTTTATATTAAAAGTCCTGTCCATTAAGATAAGTTTATTTATAACCCTATTAAAACACATTAAAAAAATTGCAAAAAAATATATATTTTTTGTAAAACATTTAATTACATTTAATTTCAATTAATTTTAAATGTGTTTTTTTTTATTGTGCGATGTTTCTTGTTTTATGACGGTTTTCTCATTGATAGTAATGGGAACTCGTAAAAACGGAGTTCCCATTTTTATCAATGAGAATACTATTTAGTGATTGGTGGTTCAGGCCCACGTGACTCCAGCATTTCCGTATGTACGGGGATGTCATCTTCCCATACGCAGTGCAGCGACTGAAGGCCTCCAACCGGAATCCTACGTTCCTCTGGGACCACCGGGTATTTTTGCAAAAAGAATTTGGGTCGGAGACATTCATCCGAAGGAAGCCTCTGACTGCAATTTCCCCCACATAGAGTACATCGTTTGTCAGTGTACAACATGTCAATTGGTGGGCAAGAACGATGTAACTATTTGTACTGCACTTTTTTGACTGACAGGCAACAAGCCCCGCCCCGTCAAGCTCCACCCCCTCTCCCATGCATGTGGTGCCGAGAAGCAGGACCTGAGACACCGACTCTCTACCCCCTCGGCGGGCCTGGGGCCAAGAGCAGACGGTGAGGGGGGGCCACAGTGGCAGTCTTGGCCCGAGAGCGGACGGCGTGGGCCCGATAGCGAGTGAGAGGCTAGGTGAGAGGCTGGGTGAAGAGAGAGGCTGGGTGAGAGAGAGAGAGAGAGAGAGAGGCTGGGTGAGAGAGAGAGAGAGAGGCTGGGTGAGAGAGAGAGAGAGGCTGGGGGGGGAGAAAGAGAGGCTGGGTGAGCGAGAGAGAAGCTGGGTGAAGAGAGAGAGTGGCTGGGGGGACGAGAGATACTGGAGGGAGAGAGACAGGCTGGGGGAACAAGAGAGGCCGGGTGAGAGAGATGCTGGGTGGGGAGAGAGAGGATGGGAGGAGAGAGTGGCTGGGGCGGAGAGAGAGACACGGGTAGGGGGAAGATGGATCACGTTCTTCCAACCCGTTGGAGTGGATGATATCCAGAAGTCATGACACTGTCACTATTCACTTCATACCCAATAAACCTGTTAACAATCTGTACACAATGCGTGCCCCATCTATGGTTGGGGGGGGATGAGGATGAGGGGTGGGGTGGGGTGGGGAGTATGTACTTGCACTGGGATAAGGCACTTCAGCTGGAGGAGGGATGTACTTAAACTGGGGTAAGGCACTTTGGCTGGGGGAGGGATGTATTTGGAATGAGGTAAGGCACTTCGGCTGAGGGAGGCATGCACTTGGACTGGGGTAAGGCACTTCGGCTGGGGGAGGGATGTACTGGGACTGGGGTAAGGCACTTTGGCTGGGGGAGGAATGTACTTGGATTGGGGTAAGGCACTTCAGCTGGGGGAGGCATGTAGTTGGATTGGGGTAAGGCACTTCAGCTGGGGGAGGCATGCACTTGGGCTGGGGTAATGCACTTTGGGTGGCCTTTGCTGTCGTCTGGGGAGCTGTGCCCTCTGTCACTTCAGGAAGTCAAAGTGGATTGAGTTACAATTTGTAAATTCAGTGAGACCTTGGGATGGGTGGTTCCAGTTACACATTCCTGTGAAACTTCAGGGTGTGGCTTATCTTCCAAGTGGACCAATCAGAAACAAACGGTAGAGCATCTTGGCCATTTTTGCAGTATAAATAAGCACATCCAGGCAAGAAACCACACTCAGGGTGTGACAGAGGTTACATATAGATTTTGCTGAGCTAGGACAGCAATTGTTCATTGTGATTGATAGTCATTCAAAGTGGTTAGAGGTGTTTCCGATGTGGAAAATAACGAGAAGTAAAACATTACACAACTTGCAAAGATTGTTTTCTTCATATGGCCTCCCAGAAGAAATTGTGTCTGATAATGGGCTGCAATTTTGTTCAGACGAATTTGCACAGTTCATGAGCAGAAACGGTGTGAAATATACCAAAGTTCTACCGTACCACCCTGCTTCAAATGGTGCAGCAGAGTGCACAGTACAAATTATAAAACGTGCCATCTTCAAGGAAATGTTCGATCCAAATCCAAGGAAAGGACAGTTGTCGTTAGACCACAAACTGGCAAATTTTCTAATTACTTATCGTAATACTCCTCATACAACTACTGGTAGAACGCCAGCAGAGTTGTTTCTCAAATAACAGCCACAAATCAGGTTCTCGTTGCTAAAGCCAAACTTGGCGCAGTCAGTAGAAGAAAACAATCATGATAGAAAGAGAATCATGATAGAGGTAGAGTAAGAGAGAGAGGTGTGAAATTGAATCAGAAGGTTAGAGTGAAGAACCATCACCACAAATGATTAAAGTGGTTACCAGGAAGAATAGTGAAGCTATGTGGCCCTCGCACATATTTGGTCAAGATGTTTGATCATGGAAAGGTTAGGTTTCTTCACATTGATCATATTTTATCGGCAGATGAGTCAGAAAGTCTTGAAACAAGTCGAGTACCAGTAACAAATTTCACATCAGATGTACTAGAAACATGTCCAAGAAAGAGCCAGAATTTAAGTCTGAGTCTGAGTCAGGCAGACAAACAGTTTGAAGTTGTAGAGTCAAAATGTAGATCAAGAGTTGTCCTTGGAGAAAAACTCTCCTCAGACTTAGCCTAGAATGTCTAAGTTCGACACCACATTTGGAAAGTTCTGTTCGAGAGCGAAGGTATCCTCATCAAAACAGAAAACCAGTGGTTAAGTTTGATTTGTAAATATGGAAAAATAAGTCCACATCTTTTGTTGTATATAACCATGCAAATCATGGTTACTTTGTTATGATTACTTCTTCACTGAGGAGGGAGAAGTTTAATAGAGCTCCCCTGAGTGGACTACTGCTGCACTTAGTGGACTACTGATGTACTGGAACTACTGATGTAAATAATAAAGGATCATGTGACAAGGTCACATGCTGACAGTTTCTGTGTTAAGAGCCATCATGTGTGTAGTGTGCTTTTTAGTGATATCGTAAGAATATATCACAACACCAAAGCCCTGTATAATTGTAGTAAGACTTCCTTACTTTTGTATTCCAACCCCTTCGCAACAAAGGCCAACATGCCATTTGCCTTCCTAATTACTTGCTGTACCTGCATGTTAACTTCCTGTGCTTCCTGCACGAAGACACCAACATTTAACAGTTTCTCTCCATCTGATTAAGAAGTATTACGAAGCAAATATAACTGACACCAGACCAAAAGTCCATTAATTTACATTTGGCTCGGTGGAAACCATAACATATTCAACTGATTAGACTAGCATAAATAATAGTGTAACAAATGAAAATATTAAATGATTTGAGTATTAAGGTAAAGTGCCTCTAGATTTGGTCATTTCTTCCTATCTAATAGATTCCTGCTTTTCTATTAGGTAATTTTAAAGTTATTCAACCCATTAACTATCTTATATTGTCTTTCTTATTTTTCTTCTTTCCCGACCACTCTGGAAAGGGGCTTAATTATTTTTCAAGTTTTAGTTCTGAAGGAAAGTTAACCTATCATTTCTCTTTACTGATGCTGCCTCGCCTACTGCATGCTTCCAGCATTTTCTGTTGTTACTAAATACATGTTGGGAAGCAAAGTGTTATTCAACTACTTATAAAGCCACATCTGTGGTGCAGATTGTATTTTGTACTGGTGACAGTGTGTACTTGTTCTTTAATTGCATCAAGACTCATAGCTCATGAGCGTCACAGGTGTGACTGAATTTTAATAATCTTTTTCATAGGTCAGAGAACAACAGAAATGCTTTGCCCTCCATCCTGATATTTATACATTCTGCTGAGACCATTGGTCTAGGATTCTAAGTTGTTTCAAAATCTGCAGGAGATAAAATAAATACTAAATGGTAGTTACCACTTAAAAAAATGCAACGTAGACTTGGCAGACATTAAACAATTAGGAAGCATGGTAGAATGTTTAACAGAAGTAATTTAAATGTATTGTTTACCAGGATGAGACATCACCACCAGGGGCTAGATTCTCATGTTCTCCCCCACCTCTTCCCCAGCACTGGACAGGAGCTTTGGGATTTCTTGTCCTAGGCTATTAACATGGTCCAGGGGCACCCCCTGGCAGTGCCGAGAGCCAACGGAAAGGGAAAGAAAATTAGGAGCAGCTTCAGGCCTCTGAGGTCATTTGGGACATTCTGCCTGCTGGTGGTGATTGGCAGCCAGAAGGTCCCAATTTGACCAGCATCCTGGGGAAAGGAGAGCTAGAAAATGACAAAAACTCATTGATCTTAAAGTTTTTGACTGCTTCAGGGACCCTCCGGGGGCTGAGCGCAGATCACAGCATCACATTGTTTGGACAGCCTGAGCAAGTGGTCATTAAAACTCCTTCCACCTTATTAACACATTAAAAACTGCTCCATTGGGCCTGTGCCTACTGCAGGAGCAGGACATTCTGTGAGGTCTACCAGGAAAGGCCTGGAAATTCTGGGACACTGCAAAAAGGTATTCGTCGGGGTTACCCCCACCGCCCCCCTCCCCCCCCCCAGTCTCTCCTGTCTGTCTTCCCCCCCCCCCCCAGTCTCTCCTCCCCCGCCAATCTCTCCTCACCCCCAATCTCTCTCACCTCCCAATCTCTTTCCCCCCCCCCCCCCGCAGTCTATCTCACCTCCCAGTCTGTCTCACCCCCCACAGCGATCTCACTCGCTCCCCCCCACCAAGAGATCTCTCTCCCCCACCCACAGCGATTTCTCCCCCCCACACAGCGATCTCACTCTCTCTCACCACCCCCCACAGCGATCTCACTCTCTCTCCCCCCCATCCTCCCACACAGCAATCTCACTCTCTCACCCCCACCCCCACGGCGATTTCTTCCTCCCCCACAGCGATCTCACTCCCCCCCGCCACAGCGATCTCGCTCTCTCCCCGAACCCCCCCCCCCCCCAACAGCGATCTCACTCTCCCCCCACCCCCACAGCGATCTCTCCCCCACCACCCCCCACAGCGATCTCACTCTCTCTCCTCCCCCCCCCCCCCCCCCCCACAGCGTTTTCACTCTCCCCCACCACAGCGATCTCACTCTCCGCCCCCCACCCGCGATCTCACTCTCCGCCCCCCACAGCGACCTCAGGTTGCTGGCCTCTTGTCGGTGCCTCTCGGGGTGGGCGGAGCTTGACAGTCACGCGTGCGTGCGTGCGCACAACTTGGGAGCTGAAGATTCCCGAGTCGATAAGCCTCCTCTGCCGCACACCGCCCGCTGCACTTCGCTCCCGCCGACATGGAGCACGCACTAGCCGCATTCCGGTGGTTGAAAAAGACGCAACCGCCGGAACACCATTAAGGATCGGCCGCGGGCGATTTGAAAGGAAAATTCAGCCCACCTTACAATGTCCACAAATCAAAATAAATGCTCGCAGCTGGATCAAACAGATGCTGAATATTGTAGTAGTTTCTGGAATTCATTTTTATTACAAGCATTTAGATTTTTATATTTCTGCTATTTTTTCTAAAGAATACAAGCGAAATGGCATGAAACACTGAAATAATGACTTGATTTTGTTCTCAGATAATGTTATTTCTGTATTTCTATCTCACAAAATGAAACATCCTGCTATCTCGCCTGTCAGATCCATAGGAAGCCCAGGAGAGCAGAAAACCCAACAGTGATGAAATGCAAATAAGCAGGAAAAATCTAAAGGCCAATAAGTGATTGCAAATAAGTGAATTATACATGTAGATATCCTCAATTTGCTGGGACCAGAAAAAAAATCAGGATTTTAGACTCTTCTGCTCTATATCTAATTGCACGATAGCCTAACCAAGGGATGTAACAATGTGACTGAACCCAATATTCATGTATTTAGCATGTCTACTTCTTCAATCTCTGTAAAGGCAGACTGAGCAAACACTTGTTGAGATGAGGCTTGATAAGAGTCATTACGCTGCTTTATTTCACAATGAGTGAATATACATGTTATATTTTCGGTAACTCGCAAAAACACACACAGCCTCAAGATGGCAGAACATCAGGTGACCTGTTCCCTTTATTATAAACTGCAGTGGCACAGGAGTCTACAGGTGAAGCTATATATATTACAATACGTAACAATTGTCGTGATTAAGATATACTTAGTTCAATCGGTGAAACTTGGTTTTTGCATAAAATTACAAAAATGATAAACACATTATGCTTTCGCACATCAGTGAATCATCTTGATTTCAACAAAATAACATTTCTAACATTGTATCTTTCTCACAGTGCTGTTAGTCTCACAGTTATTCACAATGCAAAATCTGGACCAATATCATTTATAATGGACAGTTAATTATAATTGAGGATTTTTTGCATGTCCACAAATTTACCTAATTCACCACAGGTGTTCTGCATAAAATTTTAGTGCTGGTTAATAATTAATTTCCAATAAATACAAAAATATCTAACATTTAGTTGGACAATAGTACTTCACAAAAGAATCTCCAAAAAATCTGCAGGCTTGTATAATTAACAGTTGTATGTGCTCCTATGACATTCCTCTGGTGGTTATTTTAACACAATTATAGTAATCTATTTTAAATGGATTAATACCACCGCTAATATACTAGACAGTGGAATGTCATACACAGATGTGTTTATCTGCTAAAATCACTACCGATAATTTTAAAAATGTTTATGTATGTATTTGATGAATTGGATTCTGACTTATTTCCATCTTCAGTGCTGTGTAGAAACTCAAATGTTACATTTGGACAAAAACAAAATCAAAATACTGCGGATGCTGGAATCTGAAGTAAAAACAGAAAATGCTGGAAATCTCAGCAGGTCAAGCAGCATCTGTGGAGAGAAACAGTTCATGTTTCAGGTCTGTGGTCCTTCATTAGAACTGGAAAAGTTAGAGATGTAGCAGGTTCTTGGAGAGGGAAGGAAAGAACAAAAGGGAAGGTCAGTGATGGGGTGGAAGGCAGGAAAGATTAAGAGACAAAAGGGATGATGGGAAAAAATGAGATTGTAATGGGACAAGTTAAAAAACTAAAGATGAGTCTTGATAGGGTGTGAATGGCAGAATCGTCACCAGCTGCCATGGGAAAGAGAAAAAAAAAAGGGATGCAAAAAAAAGGGAAAAAATATGGGCAGAAGTTATGGTCTGAAATTGTTGAATTCGATGTTGAGTCCAGAAGGCTGTAAAGTGCCTAAATGATGAGGTGGATGTTCCTCGAGCTTTTGTGAGCTTCATTTGAAAAGTATAGGAGGCCAAGGATGGAGAGATTAGAGTGGGAATGGAGCGAAGAATTAAAGTGACAGGCGACTGGAAGCTCAGGGTCATGCTTACGAACTGAACGGAGATGTTCTGCAAAGCAATCACCCAATCTGCGTTTGTTCTCCCCAATGTAGAGGAGACCACATTGAGAGCAGCGAATACAGTATATTAAATTGAAAGAAGTACAAATAAATTGCTGTTTCACCTGGAAGGAGTGTTTGGGGCCCTGGACAGTGGGAAGGGAGGAGGTAAAAGGGCTGAACTATTTCTCAATTTGTCAGTCTTATGCTGGGTTTGAATGAAACTGGTAGCTTCAAATGGCCTTTTAATAGTTTTCCACTTTACTATAGCATTCCCCTGCTTGAGTTTGTCTTTCACATATGATGAAGAGAAGTTATTTCTGATGTACAACATTGCTCCACATCCCTCATCATGAACGGCCTCTCATATCTGCACTATCTGTCACTATCTTTGTTATCCTTGTGGTAGGTAATATTATTGCAAACACATTCTGGTTCAGTGACCCTAAATTTGTTGTTGGGAGCTATATTGTACAGGTTCTCTTAAGACTGATCAATGTGATTACTGCTCCTGAAGTAGATGTTGACAGTTCTTTGATAGACGTTTTCTTCAATTTAATGACAGACATTATCACCATGGCTAATTCTTGGGTGTTCTTTGATTTTTTATGAATATTTTCTTGAAATGAATTGCTTTTTGTTTTGCATTCTTTACATTTCTTTAGATTGATTTCTAAAGGTTTTTTGGGAGGGATGCAGGCAGTGGAGTCTTCCATTGTAAGCTTTAACAATTGTCTTTGTCACTTCACTGTACCTATTTCCATCTCAATTTCAATCTTAAGTGCAGGATGGGTCCTCGCTTGGCAAAATGTCTGCAAAGATCGGAAGACAGCAAGAAGGCAGTATAACCTTGGACAGAAATGCTAACCATTAGCTTTCATATTGTTTATTAATTACTACCAGCTAGTAGTAATCTCTAGCATGTGAAATCAGCAAACAATAAACTACTACACTTATTCTTCTACCCCCTGTGTAAAATGGGTGTAAAAGCTTTGCTAATTAAAAAAAATGTTTTTATATTATACATGTAGAATTACCTGTCCAAGGAATTCTACTGATCACTTCCCAGTGACTGAAATCAGGCATAACATTTATTCATTTGAATGTTTGTCAGACTGGACATTTTATTGCAAGTATGTACCGTATAGGATAGCACATGCCTTTCCAGGATTGAAGAGTTTTATAAAGCCAGATTACTTTTCAAGGTTAATGTCTCTCTTTTAGACTTCTTTTCTTCAATTAATTATTCAGTTAAGGTGGTGTTATTCACATTTTCTATACTTGGTGCTATTTTTGTTGCCATCCTCTTCTCTATTCTCCTGATGCTATAACAAAGTTTTCCATTCTTAAACTAAAATGTAAGTTCAAAGACATCATAAAACAATTGCTGACTAGTTTTAAGAAATGATGTTAAACAATTGCTGCAGCAGCTTTAGGCACTATACATGTTTTCACCTCTATAACTCTCGACTGCAAGATTCTACAAATCCTCTGGGAGGACAGACGCACCAACATTAGCATCCTCGGCCAGGCCAACATCCCCAGCATTGAAGCACTGACCACATTTGATCAGCTCCGCTGGGCAAGCCACATTGTCCACATGCCAGACACGAGACTCCCAAAGCAAGCACTTTACTCGGAATTCCTTCATGGCAAACGAGCCAAAGGTGGACAGAGGAAACGTTACAAGGACACCCTCAAGGCCTCCCTGATAAAGTGCGGCATCCCCACCGACACCTGGGAATCCCTGGCCAAAGACCACCCTGAGTGGAGGAAGTGCATCCGGGAGGGCACTGAGCGCCTCGAGTCTCATCGCCGAGTGCATGCAGAAAACAAGCGCAGGCAGCGGAAGGAATGCGTGGCAAACCTGTCCCACCCTCCCTTACCCTCAACGACTGTCTGTCCTACCTGTGGCAGGAACTGTGGCTCTCGTATTGGACTGTTCAGCCACCTAAGAATGGAAGCAAGTATTCCTCGATTCCGAGGGACTGCCTATGATGATGATGGTAACTTGTAAACTGCAGGTCCCATTTTTAAATAACATTGAGTATTAAATTAGAGAAACATCCTCTACATAGTGAATAGATATTCAAGTGATGTGTGATTTGATGGGGTGTACAAAATGGAGGTAACTAAATCATGCTAAGAATGAGATATTTGCTTATTGATTATATTTGACCGTTGAGGAAAATATACTGACTAGGAATGGAAATTAATGGGCATTAAAAGTGTCATCTTATTTAAATGAGCCATGCAATGGCCTTCTGTTTCACACTAAACCAGAATTAGAACTTACCACCAAGTAATCACCTTGATTTTGGAACCATAGTGGTACATATTTTTTAAGTAATTAGAAAGAAAAGTAAGTTTGAAATATCACACCCCGAAACAAAAAAAGATGTTCTAGAGCTACAAAAGCAGAGCCCTGGCACCAACAGGAAGGAGCACAAGTTAAGCAATATGGTCCTCCTACTCTTCATTCACTCAGTGTATGCACAAACAGTAGATGGAACTTTCCATGGCCCTACACCACCAGTGGGACTTTGCACTCAGTGGGCAGTTTATTGGAAAATTGTGGGTTGATTACTGTACAGAAATGAGAGTACTTCATTGGCTGTGAAACATGTTGGTACATTCTAAAGACAGGAAAAGCAAGTTCTTTCTTCTTGATTGCCCAGAATTTTCTGCCCATTAATGTCAACATACGGAAAATTGTGAGCAAAGCTCTGCTAAGATGCCCACTGTGTGTCTGGCCACCATCAGTGCCACAGAGACGCAGGACATTCCGCACACTATATTTTTATGGAGGTGTTTGGGTAAGTCTTCCACTTTACTCTTGTATCGTCGTTCCCTTTGTGCACTTATCCTAAAGCCTGTAACTAAGAGGACAGGCATAGAGCTCAGGTCAGCGCCAATGTTCCTAGTAACTGGCCATCAGGAGGAATCAAAGATCAACTAGACACGACCCTCCCTTCACTCTGCTAGGAAACTCCACAGCCCCTGCTGTAGACCAGGATCTGATTGAAGTAAACCTCACACATGAGAGCATTCTTGCTCTGTGAGTTTAAACATTGGCTCAGTGCCATGATATTGACTGTGTTAATAGTTCAAATATGAGTATGCAGGTCACGCATTTTTGTAAGCATCGTCCCTCAGCACTACTATAAAAAAGACAGAGATCATATCATTGATTATTACACTATTTGTGGAAAGCATATCTATTCTCCAATCTGAAATACTGTTGTTTTGGTGAGTGCTTCCTTAAAGAGATCTGTTGTACATCACTCAAGTTTGTGTTGACAGCAGACAAGTTTGAACACTGACTCACCGAAGCTGCATAAGCTTATTTCTTATTGTTGGTGCCAATCTCAAAATAAAATGCACGTAACGCATAGTTGCTAACTGAGGGGTTTAGGATCAGAGGACAAATATTTACTTCAGAGTGATGACCAAATGAATATCATTTAATATATCTTATAACTGGTGAACAGCATTAACAGCATGATATTGCTCTCCATCCCTCTGCTAGCCCAGCTCTGCCGGACTGATAATTTTTAAAATGTTCTGTGCAGGAGACAGATTGATTCATCAATTACATCATGGGATAATTGCAATTGAATTCTTTTTTTAAATCTGACTAAAAGGTTCAGATGAATCCTAAACCCTGAGATTCAATTACTATCTATGATGTAATAAGAGCTATCTATACAGTATTAATTCTAACATTTAGAAGGTAAAAGTTTTAATAGTTTTGATAATCTGCTTGGGAGGGGGGGATGCAGGATGTAGGCTATCAGGGTATATGGCTTTCATCATAGTAGAATATTTAATTACCTTGATTACGCAAATATATATTCGTTCATAGAATATGGGCATCGCTGGCAAGTCCAACATTTATTGCCCATCCCTAATTATACATTTAAGTGCCTTCAGATGTTTTACTACATTAAAGGCACTGAGGCTAAAATTGCCCCTTTCTTTAAGGCCTCTGGCCTTCTGAAAGCAGCAGCCACGAGTCGGTGCGAATGGGCCGCCATTGTGAAAATTGCCCTTCCTCAGGTTTCGAACAGTGTAGGGGTCTGCTCCGCCCATTTTACTGCAACATCTTGCACGCGCTGACTCCTTACCAACTGGCGGGGACCCCTCTTGGGTGCCAGGCCACTGGCCTGGTCGAAACCTTCCCTGGTGGCCTAGTGTTTGCCACTGAAGTGGCTGAAGAGTTTGCAGCGGCCCTTCCCTTTAACTGAAGGAGAGGGATGTTGTGACACGTCAGTACGATGGGCACATCCACGTTGTGCTGACATCATCAGCGCAGCGCGATTGACTGGTTGGGATGGCCGATCCGCTGCAAGGGCACTTTTGCCCCACAGCCGACGGAACACCGCCCCGAGCCAAAAAAATTAAATAACGTGAATTTTTCCAACTTTCAAAAACAGTAGGTGCACCCCATTTGGGACGGGGCTCAATTTTGGCCCCGCTATATAAATGCAAATTGCTGTTGTTGTTATACAAATCTACTATGGTCGAGCTATTATCTACACAAATGTGTGAACTGGGGTAAGGTCTATCTTACTCAAGTTATCTGGATTGCGTTCTTCATTTCTATGCCGACATCATACAGGATCAGCATAAGCAGAGGGAAGATCATGATTTATCTCAACCCAGAACCCATTTGAACATGGCTACCAGCACATAGACTATACTGAAATTGTTTGATGTAAGGTTCTGTAGTTTGTGCAAACTGATTTAATTATCTTGTTAACAGTTTGAACTATTAGCTCAAACCAGCAGCTGTCAAAGAGAACTTTTCATTACAAACTCAGTTTAAATTAGAATTAATCTAACCCAGTCCTTGATTACGTTTTTACCCATCATAACAGCTATATAAATAGAAGTATGGTCTCAGTGATGTTATATATTAACTGAATTTTAACTTCCTGTTATTGTATCTATGTGAAAATAAATGGCAACAGATGATTCACAATCATCTAACAGTCATTTTTGTAATGTTATTGACCAAAGACTGAGGCCACGATTTCGCCAACAGTGGCAAGACCAGTGCAGCCGGCATTGGTAGCATGTGGGGAACTAGCACCCGGCTCCATTCCGCCCTCTCAACATAATCTTCCATCGAGATTCCTGGCCAATTCAGAGGAAGCTGGTCTGATGACGTCATCTGATGATGTGTCATCAGCCAGTTTCGTTAAAGGTACCTTGGCCAGCTTTTTTTCGACAGTTATGCTGTCGGTGTTTTGCAGCATTGAGGCCCTTCCACCCCTCAATGGAGGTGGAGCACTATCGGAGGCCCTCCACGTCTGTGGAGAGGCACTCCCAGGGCGGTAGCACGGTGCTGAGGTCAGCTGCTCTGGAGCCCAGTGCCCCGCAGGAAACATCAGCGCTACGCGGATGCTCCATGTAGCGCTGACGTGGCAGAACGCCCCTCCCCTTAAATTGAAGGGGAGGGCCACTGCGCACTCTGCAGTCCCTTTGGTGGCCACCCATAATGAAGGCCGGCTGCAGGATGGCAACCCGGTCGAGGCAAGGGCTGCCATTGTCAGGCCAACAGAAGAGTCGTCCGACAGAAAAATATGGCGGCCCACGGCGCAAACAGCCTCCCCTTTATGGGGCACCCCGGCGATGGATGTCCATCAGCTTCGCGACCTGCAGGGCACAAAGGGGATGGCGCGGGGCAGTGAGAGGTCAGCGCGCACGGCGATGATGTCATTGCCGTGTGTGCACCAGCCCAGGGTGCAATTCGCGGGACACAGCACTAATGACACAACATCCCCCTAAACCTCTGGGGCAATTTCCCTGGAGGCACTATCAACTCCTTCCCCTAGGTGATAACCTCATTGCTCCCCATTAGTGCGCCCCGGAGGCGCTAATGGGGCTATAATTAAAGGACAATTTTGCCCCCTTTGTGTTCTTCGACAGATTTGTGTGCACCTTTGGAAGTGGTTTAGTGAGTTCTATTGAATGGTCAGTCATAAGGGTACCCTGCACAGTAGTAATGAGTGTGAAAGGAATGGGTTTGGCATTGTAGGGATGCTTTATCGTGCTGGTGTGGGGTGGTGCCAACCTGGTGCATCATGTGGCAGCCAGGGTGCACAGTGTCAAGTGAAGTAAATGTGGCCATGGTGAGGCTATCCCTGGCCTCCCGGGCAGCAATGTGGTCGGGTGCTGATACCTTGTGTCTTGTGCAGCATCAGTTGATTGCGGAGAAGGTTGGTGTTGTTGTTGGTGATGCTGATGTGTTTAGTGATGTTGAGGCTGATCATGGTGGGATTCTGAAGACCAAGGTGAGATTTTATCAAGGGCACTGATGCTGCTGGAATAGATGGCAGCTGAAGTTGAGGTGACAGAAGCGATCTGACAATGGTGAGAGAGGTTGCTCCAAGGAGGTGATAGTGAATAGAGAGTTCACTGCAAACACTTAAACTGCATACAGCTCAAAAGTTTCTTCCAAATCCTGAAGGCTTCAGCTTCTGACATTGGAAAGTGAACAGCTGTGGAATGGTAGCATTTATACCACTTCTGTAGCTGTCAACTAGCCAAAGCAATGGAGAGTCCCTGAGAACCAGATACACTTACCTGGCGTGAAACCCGATGGATGGCAAACTCGTTGAAAACTTGGTAAAATGGCAAGTGCCTGGGTAATATCCTTTTAAATACTCTTAAATGACCTTTTAAGCATCTTAATTGACTGGCCTGCCACTTGGTGTCGGGTCTACGATCCGCACACAGACCCAACAGTTGAGAAACTGACATGACGGTGGGTTCAGAGCCGGATCCTGCCCCGCTGTCAATCAGGGCCATTTTGACAGCAGGCCCACCTCCAAATCCTCACTCACGGGGCTGGGGAGATTCCGGTCTGAGTGTGCTAGAAGTGGAGTTCATTACAGTTATATTACATTCAGGCCTGATATAGGCAAAAACACTGTAATTTCCGACAGACTCTTGTGTTACAAAAGTAAATGCATTGCTGACAGGTTCATATATATTTGATAAAGAAATTAATCCACAGCCCAGAACTGGCTTCATATTGTGGGCTGACTAACAATTTGCTTAGCTCTCTGACAGCTGCCATCACTGGCACTTTGGTCTCTTGATGAGTATCCTGTTTGTACTGAAAGATGCAGACCTGTAATCTGAGCTCAACATCTAATTCATGTGGGTGGATTAAGTGGAGCTGCTATAACACTGGTAAAAGCTCTGTGAAAGTACTAGTGTTGTCCCTTTAATTGAAATTGTACACTTGTACACTTCAGATACTCGGGTAATTTTTTGCCTTCACTGCATGGGTGGTAAACTGGCAAAATGACGGAGCAGATCGCTCGCACCATATAGAATCCATCTGATTGTCATTCCATCAATGGAATGATATTTGGACTGGTTCTATAATGGCCATTCGGTGAAGACACAAATTTACCCCACTGTGCGCAAATGCCATTTGCTAATGTGCACAGAGAATGGGAATAATAAATCACCTTTATAAAATAATTTTCCCCATGATTGAAATCAAAGCCTACAAGTATTATTAGTACAGAACAGTGACAAAAGGAGGTAAATGCAACAGCTGCAGGTGGGTGGGAAGGAGGGTGAAATTCATTTCTTTAAAATTCTATTACAGGGTAGTAGTTTGTATTGACAATGTTGCTAACTTATAATCAGAACAAGATCTACTCTTGAGATGGATCTAGTTAGGAAATAAATTATTTCAGACAGTTTGCCAAGATAAGTTTCAGAATGAACCATCCTGCTGTTGTCACAGGGTATAGGTAAGCAAAGATTTATCTGACATTCACACCTGGGTTTGTCCTAAATTGCCAGCTGCGCCAATCTTAGTTCAGTTATCCAGGATAGGGAGAGAAAGTGGACTGGAGAAGGGTTTGTTCCTGTCTATCAGCTGGTTGATTAAGAAGCGGCACTGATTCCATTCTTGAAGCTGTCAAAGATCTGAGCTCCCACTCACCCAGCTGACAAAAGCAGACATTTCCCCTAATGGCTTGGGGGCAAACACCCCACCCAGGTAATACTGAGCCATACAGACCAAAATAAGCCAAAGATCGATCCCTGGTCTGTGCTGACTTAACTAATCTCAGTGGGGGCTGCTGCCAGAGTTCTGCAATTGGCCTCTGTTTTCGTGAGGTATGGGTAGGAAAAATCAGCTAGGTAGACTACTCCTAGTCGCTATCCACTATGCCTTGCTGGAAAGTACCGGTGAGTGGACATTGTGATGCTTTCCGTGATCAGCTAGCAATCACTACCTGGACTCACACATGAAGGATAGTCAGTTAGATTAGGTACTGGAGGGTTGACAGTGCCCATGGAATATTATCACCACATGGTCCAGCATCTTCAGCAGAGGGAGGCAGAAGAGAAAATGATTAGAAAAACCTGAGTAAAACAGTGTCGGTGTGGGACAAAAAAGAAAAGCTTACAAAGATAAATATGAATCTTCCATTTTGTGCAGCACTTCAAATGGTAGCTGTCTCAATATATGCAGTGCCCAAAGTGACTTTGGCCCATTCTGTAATACTTAACTTACAAGTACTTTTGTCAGCTGAGCTAGCAAGGAAATGTTACAGCTCTCCGAGATGGTACACAAAAAAATTCAAATTACAAAAAATTTCAAATTTCAAAAACCTACCCATATCCAAGATGCCGACAAACAACTGATGCATCCCGATTGTCCCAGTTCTTGTTGCATATCATGCCCCATACTCCGTTCACGTAAACTTCAATTCTACCTTTGTGTTGATTTTCACCTCCTTGCAATCTGACTAAACCTGATAAAATAAAATATTAAAATGTTTGGAAATACAAGACCAAAAGTCAACAGTGATGGGGGTGCGAACATTCACTTGATCAAAACAAAAAGGTGAAAAGCATGTTTTTAAACCATTCTGATAAAATCTTAGCAAAACTACAGGAGCACAGGTAATTCCTAAATAGTGATTATGAGAACTGATATTTCATCAGTGATAATGAGCAAGTACCATCCAATCGTAATATAGAAAATATAGAAACATAGAAAATAGGTGCAGGAGTAGGCCATTCGGCCCTTCGAGCCTGCACCACCATTCAATAAGATCATGGCTGATCATTCACCTCAGCACCCCTTTCCTGCTTTCTCTCCTAATCCCTTGATCCCTTTAGCCATAAGGGCCAAATCTAACTCCCTCTTGAATATATCCAACAAACTGACATCAACAACTCTCTGCGGTAGGGAATTCCACAGGTTAACAACTCTCTGAGTGAAGAAGTTTCTCCTCATCTCTTCGTCGATACAGTCTATACTCATATGTACTTGCATTAATGAATTCACATTTCTGAAGCAGCTAATCTCTTTAAATTATAAAAAAAGATCTTAGAAAGCTGTAGTGTGCAATTGCAGTGATATTGTATAGGATCACATAAGATTACATAGGATATACAGCACAAAAATAGGCTATTTGGTCCAACCACTCCATGCCAATGTTTATGGTCCACTCGAGCCTCCTCCCGTTTTTCCTCTAAATCTATCAGCATATCCTTCTATTCTCTTCTCCCTCATATGCTTGTCTAGCCTCCCCTTAAATGCATCTATATGGTTTTGCAACTGTTTGTAAACACCATCATGAAGTGTAGAGATGTCAGTATACTTTTGGTGGAACATCTCCCCATCATGTATAAGAAGGCACAAAATGTAGCAGCAGACAAAAATCAATCATCCTCCATGGCTTGGAGGACCCGGTGAGAGGTTCAAAAGAAAGTGCGCAACTTAAAGTGAAGAAGCAAAAAGTATGAAACTTATTGGAAAGTAAAGAAAGTACTTATATTTATATAGCCCCTTTCAAATCTTTAAATATCCCCAAAATGCTTCACAACCAATAAATTATTTTTGGAGTATAGCCACTATGTATACAGGAAGGAAAATGGCAGTTGTAAATTATATACAAGGGAGTTTTCCTTGTGTCTGTGCCCAGGTGCACTGGATCACGCTCCACAGGGAAAAATCAGGCGGGTTGGAGCATGCGCCTGTAAAGGGACCTGCCCAATTCTATGATATCCGCAGCACCTAGGGTGCCTGGATGCAGACCTAGAAATATTTCCTCTACATGCAAAAATAAATGGTCCTGCAAAGAAATATTAGCAAGAATGTAGCAAAGTAATAGATTGAAAATACAAATTACATTACACATGCTATCATGGAAGAACAAATGTGGAGCAGGATCGAATTTTCATGAGTCAAAACGCTTGTCTTAATCCACACTGGACTTAAGTTACAAGCAAAGTTTACATATAACAAATGGTAGACCCCCAGGATTGAAGGTACTGCTGTTATTTAAACAAATGGTGAATTTATTTGGGAATGCTTGTATCCTATCCCACACAAAGTCCTTTTTGCCTATCACCTCTTTGCTCACCAATCTACATTGGTCCCCAGTCCCCCAACACCTCAATTTTAAAATTGTTATCCTTATGTTTAAATTCCGTCATGGCCTTACTGCAATGAAAAAGTCACGCATCTGTATCCCTGCCGACAGCGACTACTGATTCTTGCTGAGAGGTATACACCAGAGGTATGTGATGATATCAGACTTCAGCTATCTAAGGTGGTTTTTATATTTGGCACGTCTATAGTTCAGGTCATGGAAAAGCATGTCTGTGCACCACTACCTGTTAAAACCAGTTCCATTATCTCGAAGGAACAATTGTGGACCTACAAAATTAGAGATAAATGAGATAGTTTTAGAAGTGTGTGTGGGGAGCCAGTGCATGGGCATTGCTTTCCCATGACCTGAAAAAGAGAAGTACCAAATGTAAAAGCCTTTTTTTAATGGAGTAATACATGGCAAAGTGGCATAAAAGTTGAGTAAAGTGGAGACCTTCACTGTCAACATAATTACATAGGCCTGCATTTTGCAGCAAGAATAACATTGAGGATATCAGCGCTCACCGTTATTATGGAGTAAATCAGACAGCAACTTCTGGCATCCGCACATATACAGTAAAATTCAAAATTCCTGAACTTGCCCTGGTACTTTGCAAGCTTCGCTACACTGGTACCTCGTAAATAGATTGGGCATTAAAATAAATAAAGAGCGTGAAGTTGTAGTACTTACCAATATTTACCCACCTCTGTGTTGCTACTTTTACTGATTAGCATATCTATACCCCTAGATCCCTTTGCTCCTCTACCCCATTTATAATAAAGGGGCAAAATGTCCCCTTTTTCAGAAGCCTGTTAGCACCTCTGGGTAGGGAGGGGGTGGTAGTGGGGGCAAGATACTTTTTACCCACGGTGAGAGTAGGGGTGCTACTGGCTCCCGGGAAATTTCCCAGGCGTTTGCATTGGCGCTGTCATGGCAGCGCCATGCAACCAGCGTTGATGTCATCGCCATGCGCAGCGACACCTCAGCACCACGCACTGACCCCTTACTGCCCCACGGAGAAAATTGCCTAAGGCCCGCAAGGCTAATGCGTGCAGATGTCAATGCCAGATACGCGGGTGGCGAAGCTGGTCGATATTCGCTCACGAGATGGAACTTAAAGTGCCACGCGCCTCCATCTTGCTTTTTTTGCTGACTCTCCACTTAGCTTCTCTATATGCATTTTCACGTGGTCCAGGCTGCATGGTGCCGGGCTGCAGGCCCGGTACCACACTACCCTGGTGGTGTAGTGGAGGCCATCAGAGGCCTTGCAGAGTGCGCAGTGTACGGGGTGGTGTGTGGGGTCAGGTTCACCTCTGACCTTCTGAGCGGTTTGAATCGCTCCCACTCCTGGGTTCTAGATTCTGGATTTATTTGGGGGGTGTGATAAAGTGCAAGAGACAACTGGTTTGGTGCAAAAGAACTTCAATTTTATTAAAGGCAAGAAAATACAATGTCAAACTTATAATCACTCAAGTAAAGAACAGTACCTCACACATTCAAAGGGGTTACAGTGAATAATACACCTCCCACCTCCCAATGCCTAACATTGACTAGGTTAAACTCCAGGGCAAACAGGGAAGGGACTATGCTCAGCAATCCTTTACTGGTAGTTGGCGGTGGTTCGCGATTTCGGAGTTCGCTGGATTCTGTAGATTCTGCTTGCCGTACCCCAAACGTCATAGAAGACTTCTTACTGCGCAATCTTCAGTTGGGTGGTGTCTGCTGATGCGGTAGGGCGCGTTTTGGATTTATAGGGTAAGTACACAATTTCTTTTTTCAGAAATAGGTTCAAAGTTTCTTTAGGTAATGTTTTTACCTGTTGGTATTCAGGCCTAGGTCGTAGAGTGGAAACTTTTGATTCTTCGGTTTCTTCCTTGTGGAGTTTTGTTTCGAAGTTGGTCGATCGCGGTGTTTTTGGTGGTACCACGTTGGCTGTGGTCAGTTGCTGCCGCGATGGTGATGTTCTTCCCTCCTTTTCCGATTTCAGGACGTCGAAGCTGGAGAAGCTAGTTAAAACTGCTGCGGTGATCTTTCTCCCTTCTTGATCTCTATGATGCTATGCTGCTGTGTGTATACCTTCTGTTAAGCATGGCATGAGCATCGCATGTCCTTTGTTAAAGCAGGGCCCAGTTATACCTTTGGAGCTGTTCTAATCTTCATGCCAAATCAGCCCGGATTCTTCGTTTAATTTTGGCAGGCTTGATATTTCTTTGTCATATTTTGGCGGGCCCATTAAATGTTAACCTGTCTTGGATGTGTTGATCTTTTAAATCTGTTTTCTTGATGGAAATATTAGCTTTGGTATTTGCAGTGTGTGTCTGTGCTTGGGTTTTTCATACGGGCTGGATGTGCCATTGTTATTATGTATGTGCTAGAATGCCAGATCAGGATAATGGTTAGCTATCTCTGGGTTAATTGTTGCTATGTTAATGTCTCCTGGGGAGAAGGGATTTCGAGTATTCACAATTCTCCAGACAATTTGCTTTAGCTTCAATACCCCAGACAGCTTCAATACTCAAACTGGCTTCTTTGAAGGATAGTTTCTTTAGCTCTTGACCCTGCCCACTCAGACTCAATCTGCTTTGTAAAATCCCAAATTCGATTAAAGTTCATAGTTTCTTCCATGTTCAATCTAGGATCTCAAACTTTCTGGTAGATAGCTCCAAACTAAATTTCCTTTTCAATGAGTCCAAACACTGGGGGGGGGGGGGTTCCCACGAAGTTAGCAACCCTTCAGCAGTGGCCCTTCCCTTTAAGCAAAGGGGAGGGGCATTGAAGCACATCAATGCTATGCAGAGCATCCACGTAGTGCTGTACAACTTACCCCAAGTTAAAGTAGACTTCTAAAAAAATTCACTGGAGGGTTTCACTGCTGCTTTTAAGGAAAGGGGAGGGGCGTTGAAGCGCATTCCAATGCTTGGAACAGACTAAATAATGAAAGAAAGGAAGATACTTGCATTTATATAGTCCCAAATTGCTTCACAACCAATGATGTATTTTTGAAGTGTAGTCACTACTGTAAGGAAACCAGAAGCCGATTTACACGCAGCAATGTTTCACAAACTGGAATGAGGTCAATGACCAGATAATATGGTTAGTGATGTTGGTTTAGGGATAAATATTGGCCAGGATAACTTCACTGGTCATAATTCAAATCATGCCATGGGATCTTTTCTAGGATAGGATCTTAGATTTTTAATATCTCAGTACTGTACTGAAGTGTCAACCTAAACTTTGGCCTGGAGTCTCCACTAGGTTGCGCTGGAATTTTCAGCGCAATTCACCCAAAATTGACCAAATCAGCACAAAAGATCGAGGAATTTTATGCACAAATTACATCCAATGCAAATCGATGTTTTACGCTAGTTTAAAAAACATTGCATTGAAAGCAGGCCCTGCACACAAACCTGGCCACGCCCGGATTGAATTATTCGCCAAGGTGAGTTTCCGCAAATTGTGCCCATTTGTGGGCTTTCGAAAAGACTTACAATTAAGGGCTTTTTTTTAAGCTTTTAAGTATTTTTTTAAACTTTACAAAGAAACTGACTACTATACACCAATGTAACTAATAAATGATTCGGTAGAGTTTTTTTATTTCATTTTCAGTTATTTAAAATCATGTTACTCACAGGTGGTGGATAAGGCACCATTAAAAATACTTATTTTTTGTGACAAACCCATTTTCAGCTGTATTAATAAAACTCACCAGGTCACAATGCTTAAATATATCAAGGAATATTTTTCATTGCAATTTTTTTTTAAATTATGTTCTAAAACGCTGCTTGTTTGCACTGGTTCATGGACGATTTTACATTTGATAGGAAACTTGAGCAAAAAAACCCTTCCGAAAACTAGCAAAATTCTGAGCGCAATTTGCACTCAGATCGCCTATTACACCCAAACGGAAACTCTTGGCCTATGTGTTTAAATTCTGGAGTGGGGCTTGAACCCACAACCTTCTGACATAGAGCTACCATTAAACCAAGCCTGATACAGGGCTAAATACTGAGGACTAATATTTTAATGCTTTCTTTTGACACTGCATTGTGGCTTATCTCTGCTTTTTTTGCCGAGATTCACAAACAGTAACTATACGTTGGTATGTTGGACACACCCTGTGATTACACTGCTCCAAAGGATCTGCTTAATTTACAATATTTATTCAATGTGGAGAGGCTTGCTGACACTTCGCTTTCAGCACAAGTGTTCAGGGAAATCACCTCATATGATATTGGTAGCATGAGTAAAGTCAGATTATTAAATTAATAAACAGATTTTCTTTACGACAAAGGCATAATAGGACAGATTTTGCTGTCAAAATAATGGTGAGGCTAATGGCACTCGTCATTATTTATGCATCAATGGTACAGCAACTTCAAGCGAGGGGCAAATGCGCGATTAAATGTGAATATCCAAAAGTTGCTGTCTGAGTTGCGCCACTCGGCCTTTAGCTTTGCAAAAATGGGACCTCGTAGTCTGCCACATCATTGAAATGCATTGAATGTCTTGAAGTTACTGTATTTGCACAGTAGATGTAAACTAAACTAACCACAGAAAATAAAGTCTTGTCATTACAAGTGTAATTACTCGGTCTATCCCTTTCTCCCTTTTTAAACAAAGGTACAACATTAGCGATCCTCCAATCCTCTGGCACCACACCTGTAGCCAGAGAGGATTGGAAAATGATGGTCAGAGCCTCTGCTATTTCTTTTAACAACAGTGTTAATTCCTGCCAATCAACTCCTCTGGCACTGAAAAATAACTATTACAAGGCTGGAGTCTCATTCCTTCAGGTATTATTTGTTGTTGGAGATTTAAAAAAATGTCAAATTTTAAAATGGTACATTTTTTTCTAACTTTTTCTTTCTGTTTCTTTTTTCTCTTGCTCTTAATCCAATCTTTCTTTCCCTCTCTTTATTTTTCACTTTTTAAATCTGATTTACCATTTAATTTACCCACTCTAATTTACACTTCCTTCTCAATCCTTCCTTTGTCTATTTCTCAAATTTCAATCTGATTGGTTAAGAAGATACCTTGTTGGTTGCCCTGTTCACTCGGGTCCCAGTTACCCTGTTTCCCGCACTGTGCTGTTATCAGCTCGCACTTTCAGCAACTTTGTGGGCAAAATTGTTTTAAGCTGAAGGGTGCTGTGGCAAGTCTAACTAACAGCAGATGCCTTTAGATGTTGCTGCCCTACTACAGCAACATCTGGCCCAATATAAATCAATGTCTATTTTGAAAACAACATTCAATTATTTAAATATCAGGAAAGTACTTCCCAAAAATGTTTTTAAACTATATTTTTTGAATGACAATATGTAGAATGGAACACTTAGCCACTTTTTCCACTTATATCTAAGCACTCAAGTATTTCCTGATGCATCAGTATGATATTTCATTTCTTCACAGCAACCGCTTTTGGAGCCTGTCTGAGATTACCAATTCCATGTCAATTGTACTGAATTATGGGCAACTTTGTGCTGTACACATGGGCCCACTGGGGACTAAATTGAGACTGCTTACAGCCAGTAGACAGGGAAGGCTTTCATTCCATTGATCTGGGCTAGATTCAAGCTCAGGTCCCTGCGCTTAAAAAACATTTTAACCTATTGCCCCAGTCAGTCCTTCCAGCTACAAATGTATTTATACCAGAAGAAATTAAGTATGTTATTATCTCGAATTGTCTCCAACTTCACACTTTGACTTTTTTAAGATCGTGGTATAAAACATTTCATACATTACTGTTATTGAAATAAAATACCATATTCATTTACAAATGCATGGCCTGTACTTAGTTGCTCATGTTTCCATTTCAGAGTAAAACAATTTGTTTTCTTACTTGGACTATTCTATTTACAAACTACATAGAGCACTATTTTTTTTTGAGGACCAAAGCTGCTAAGAAAATGTGTATGCAATATTAACATGACGCATTTTTTATCAAATTGTTTTTTAAAAACAATATTCTATCACATAAAAATGCACAAATGATTACGAACTGGTACTGCAATGGGTTGGAGCAACAAATATTTCAATCTGGGATTTTAGTTCGTCTATTCCAGACTGGGTCAAAGCTTGAGCTCTCCAGTGATTGCTAGGACCCTAAATGCAGTTAATTTGAAACAGACTAAATCCAACTCTCAATGGGCATGAAACCTTAACACAAAATCTTCCAAATCTGCACAGCTGGTACGAATGCTGTGATGAGCAAAATTGACTATATAAATCTTGCTGTCTGAATCTTGCTATATCTTCCTGTAAAAGGGATTGTTCTGAATCATGCTATACCTGCCTATAGAAGGGGTTGGTCTGAATGTATACATTGCCTAATACATTCCAGTACACACACCTGGTGCAGATTGGAAAAAAACTCGTTGAATTGACATCTCTAAATACATTTGCAAAACACATGCAGGATGCCTTTATTAGTGTTATTACATGATTTACTAGATAACTTCTTTTAAAAAAAACTGTTGTTTAAATTCAACCTGACATATTTGTATATACAAACTAATTAAAAAAGGCATAGGGACATGTTTTGCAGCTGACTCATATGGCACGTGTAAACTTGTTCATTTTTTTTCAACATTATTTTAATATTTGGATAAACACAAGGAATATACATCAAACTTGAAGATCTGTAGTGAAAATAACATCTAAGTGGCATGTTATTTTTAAAGTATTCATCAAGAATGGATCGTGTTCATGTTGGTCAACTTTACTAGCACATACAGATCCAAGGTCAGTATTAATTTAGGGTTTTTGGATTGCAGGAGTTCGATAAAATTCACACAGATCCAAACCTTTGCTGGCTCTGTCTGTGTTTTGTATAGACTAAATTTGAGCATCAGTTACAACTGCTTCCACCCCTGCTCCCCCCACCCCACACCACCGCCACCACCTAAACCTCCCAAAAATGGCCACTGCATACTTACTGGAATTTTTGCATATGAAATCAACCATTGAATCTTTGACATTCTCTTTTTAAATTTGCTAAATGTGATTTTTTTCTTGTACAAACAACTGTATGTGTGCAATTTCACCTTTTGATAATTTGAGGATCGGTGGTCAGTGATGGAAGAGTTGGTGATCATGATGGGTGGGTTGGTGATGGGAGGAGTGTTGGAGAGATCGTAGAGGTGGGGGGGGGGTCTTTACGATAAGTTTGTTAGGCTAGGAGGAAACGCTCCTATCTCCTGGCCCACAGGCAGTGCTGTAAAGATACTTACCTGATGGATCCAGTCCACCTTGCCTCCTTTCACCTGATGGGTTTCCTGAGGCTGGAGCTCTTTGCTCTCGAAAAGAGAAGGCTGAGTAGTGACTTGATAGAGCTCTTTAAGGTTATGAAAAAATTTGATAGGGTTGTCATAGAGAAGATGTTTCCACTTGCGGGAGACCAAAATTAGGGCCCATAAATATAAAATAGTCACTAATAAATCCAATAGGGACTTCAGTAGAAACTTCTTTACACAGAAAATGATTAGAATGTGGAACTTGCTACCACAAGGAGTAGTTGAGGTGAACATTATAGATGCATTTAAGGAAAAGCTAGATAAATACATGAGAGGGAAAGGAATAAAAGATTATGCTGATAGGGTGAGATGAAGAGGGATGGGAGGTGGCTTGTGTGGAGCATAAACTTTGACATGGAATAGTTGGGCTGAATGTTCTGTTTCTGTGCTGTACTTTCTATGTAATTTTATGTAAAGCTCATGGGGATGGGACAACTGACAAGAGAATCTCCTGCGATCTTGTTTCAGAACAACATGAGCGACTGTTCTTGATGTGCTTGTGGGTTGTATTACAAGGACAAATGTTGAGCAGCCACATTGTAGAGGAAACAGGTCTAAGAAAATGAAGGGAATCTCTTTAAAGTGTTTTGGAACATAAAATAGTTACTTCATGTTTATTGTGCCTCTGCTAACACTGAATGCTCAAACATTTAAGAAAATATGAAACACAAAATAGTCCACATTGTTAGATTTCTGTGAAGAAATGAGAGCGCATCATCAGCTCCAGGCTATACAGCCAAAAACTGGTCTGAAGTAATGTCTATGCCCAAATAACATTTACAAATGGTACAAATGAGCTTCTGCCAAACACACATTCCATTTAGACAACTGAATACTGCTTTAAAAAGTATATCACAGTCTAGTTCTGTAAAGGGAGTCTTGGTTTATTTCATAAATGTCTTGCATATTATATAATACCATAATGCATTCAAGATGGAAGCAGCTTTTAAATGCAATCATTCCATTTTCTGGGATAACCTCTAATCTTAAACATTAATTTATACCATTAGCATTTTGAAAAAAATCTGTTTCTTTAAGAATGTCCCAAAAGTTTCAATGCTGACATTCATGCTGAGGAACACTTTTCTCAGAACTCACTTTGCAATCACACCCTGTAGATCTTCGAAAGTCTGACCCGGACTAAGTGCCCAAATTCTTTCCATGTGACAAGTTATTTTAAAAGTCGTGTTCTTATTAGTTGAGTGCGCAGCTATCTTTTTAAGAGCCAACCCTTCGTTATCAAACTGAAAGAATATGCATATCTATGTGAAAGTATTTTATTGGTTGGCTGAGACCCCTTATTACTGTTAAACATTAAATCAGCAGAGGTGGGGCTATTACCTTTAATTACTGTTTTACTGTATTTCAATTACTGTATTCCAATTACTGCTCCATGGTGTTAGTTTCCAACTGAATATAAAACATCTGAACCAGTTAGATTTCCTCTTCGTCGTCTACTAGTGTTGTATGTGAGGTACCCGAAATTACTCAAAACGTGTTAACAATATAAATTGTACATCGCCGTCCAATTTGGGAATATTCTTTTTGAGAAGAGCTTTTGCATCGCAGTGCCGGTAATAGACGTTTCAGTGACTTATACTATATGGGAACTGTGATTCTAAAAAGGGTTTCCCATCTTGTTAAAATATCTGAATTAAATGTGGAGATAGCTCAGTGTCAGTACGCACCCTGTTTGCAGTTGCAATAAGCCCAGTCGATCCTTCCACGGTGATTTCTGATAAAGCACCAGGGTTTCAGCCGCCCGTCGGGATTGCGGCAGAAGCTGTGATCACCCAGACCTTTGTTCGGGAACCTCTCGACGAAATTGGGGATCCCGCTCCAGTGCAGACACCTGTGCCCGGACTCGGTGAGCCCGAGTGACCGCTTCGAGTAAGCCAAGGTGCCGGATCTCTGGAGACAGCCGGCCGGGAGGTTGTAGGAACGAGCGGTGCCAAAGCGCCTCACTCCAGTGCTGGCCAGCAAGGCAACGACAGCAAGAAAGCTGGCCGTGGTCCTCATGGCGATTGCCATCTGTCAGCATCCATCCCTGGACTGAAGGGAGTAGATCGGGAGGCGGGCTCTCGGCAGAATGAATCCCGCATCCACCGGTGATTAAACACCGTTATATATGTGTGTGGTGTGTGTGTGTGAGGGGAAATAACACGATCGACAGGGGAGACCAGCCAAGCACCAGACGTGTCAACATTTATCGCGGGGTCAATGAATGGTGTCTAGCCTGAGGCGACAAGCTCTGGCAAGGAGAGGAGGGGATGTGGGGGAGGATCAGCCAGATACCAGGGGAGTTGTTTTCCTCCCGCACAGTTTGTGAGCTTTCCGCAATCCTGCCAAAGAGAACCAGCTGAATTGTGAGGTAGTTTGGTGGGGTGGGAGTGCGGTGCCAAATGGATTGGTTCTTGGTGTCCCGACTGGGGGCGAGCCGCTTTGCTGATTTACAGGCAGCCTGAGCTCAAGCGTCAGGTTTACTTTAAAGATAGACACGCTTTCAATCAAAACTAGCCGCGCGTCCCGGCGAAAACAAACAAAACTGGACACGAGCGTCCTGCCAAAAAAAGCTCATCGTAAATAGTAAAGATGGAAAGGAAAAGTCGGAACAAATTCCGAGTTTGCATGTATGGGGAAATATTCTTGTTGCAATGGTTGATTTAAGCTACAGAGCTCACAATATTATCGGTGCCGTGATCTCCGCGGTTAACTTGCTGTGACTGCGTGAGAATAGATTTAAATATCCTCCGCAGAACCAAACTGCAAGTCCCACCATTAAATCATGTTAGAACTGAACCGGAAGACACCGCGCACTCCAGGCTCACTTCCAATTTAACCATTTTAAGAGTCGTTAACACTTTACGAATCTTATAAAACAATGTAATTTATAAACGGACAAAGGCCACGGCCTGTTTCTTTCAAGCTCTCTTTTGTTATCAGTGTTCAAAGCGGTCTCTCCCGCCCTCCGCCCTCTGCTCTTCACCAGAACACACTTGAATCAAGCACACACATTACTAAGCAAAGCTGACAAGCCTCCACTGCTAGACTGGACACTGAGCGCCGTCTCAAGTCGCCTTTGCACCAATATTCAAATACAGGCCTGAGACCGGATTGGTTACAGAAGGATCAACAGTCGGTAACAGTGCAACACTGTATTCTACTAAATTCCTTTAGTCAGCATACAGGAATAAAGCCACTTTGTGTTTTTAGGTGTCTTCATGTTGTCTTATTATAGATGTTGGCCGTCTTGAATGGAAATTCTTCTCTAGTTCTTATTTGTTCTCCAGGTCACTTTGAGGTTCAACAGTGATGGGCAATTCAGTAGCAGTAGAGTATTTATAACATTAATGAATAAACAGAAGAGGAATGTTTGACATGAGACATAGAATGGACCTGTGAGTCAGCACATGCAGATATTTTGTCCTTTGAAACCCCTCCGGTCCTCTTTAGTAATGACAAATAACTGAGTCTCATGAACTATTATGATTTTGCATACAGATTCAAGTAGAACAGTTGAAAGAGTATAAATGACTGATAACTGCCAATGCGTTGCTCCATTGCATTGGGTGTAAACTAAAAAAAACTTGTCTGGGCCAATTCAGACACAGGAACATAGGAACAAGTGCAGGCCATTCAGCCCCTCAGGCCTGTTCCACAATTCAATTCGTTTATGACTGTTCTGTATCTTAACTCAATTTGCCCGCCTTAACTCTATGGGCTGACTTTCCATTATTGTGCAGATCACCCCAAAATGGGTGTTATTTCCAGCATTGGCATTTATTATGGGTTTTGAGATCACCGGATTATTGCCCATTTTCAAAAACCCTAGTTTCCATTTTATAAAATTGGTGTTAGCGGGAGCGATGTGAAATGGGCGTTAGTGGTCATTTTTTTTTCTTCTGCCATAAAATGTCGGCGTCCTTAGCAATGCCATAGCAACGGTCTTTTCCCGCATTTCAGGAGGTCAGGGGTCATCAATACATGCACAGAAGAGGAGAGAGAGTGGGAGAGAGCAGAGAGGAACATAAAGTGTGTGTGGGTTTCTTGTCTGGTTCTTTGTCATTTGTTTGGCTGTTGTGGGAGGTAGTAAAGATTTTTGTGAGAAGTAAGAAGAAATTAGAGCACTATTTAGTTTGGTGACACAGAAATATTGGCAAAAAAAATAATAACATGGAAGGCATGGAGGAGGCAAGACAGCACGATGTGGAGGGGGAGGAGGCTGGTGACAGCAGTGAAGTTGGAGAGGAAGTGGAGCTGGGAGGATAAAGACGAGCTAGGAGATTCTCTGACGAGGCAAATGCTGCCCTCCTGCAGGAGGTGGAGTCAAGTTGTGGTCAATTGACCCGGGGTGGGCGTGGGAAGCCCAGCCCGAAGGTTTACCAGAAAATTTGGACCGAGATAGCTGAGGGGTCTTGTCAGCGACGGACGAGGTGTGTGAGGGCAACCAGTGCCGCATGTGCTGGAAAGACTTTGTCGGCTCCGGCAGAGTAAGCATTACATTTATTTACATTTACTTATATATTTATATAATTTGAATTGTAAGTGTAATGAGTGAATAAATTTAGATCTGATGTATTGCAGTTAGACCGGGAATATTTTACTCAAAGCCTACGTTTACGGTGTACGTCTTTGGGTTAATAATGATAATAATAATCATAATAATTATAACATCTGTTGGTTATGTGTTGTATCAGTATCTGTGACAGTACCTAGCAATGATCTTATGCAATGATCTTATGCCATGTCGTGCTGTTGTTACCTTTTGCAGAAGAAACTTTCGAAGAATAGGGCCGAGCAGCGGCGCATGGGTGGCAGCTCACCAGTGATGTGCGAGCTGACCGACCTTGAGGAGCAGGCGCTGGCACTAATGGAGATCCACCCCCGGTCGGCCACACATGCAGCAGCAGAACCAGATGTGATGCCACGTAAGTAAAGTATACACCATTGCGTGATGTAAAGTCAATAGATGCCACACCCACTCATATCTGTACAATATATGATAGATGACGATGAAAGTGTTATTTAATTAATGATAGGCTCATGAAAATCATTGTAATGCAGAATTTGGTTATGTTAATTAAATGTGATGTCTGTGATTATTTTGAAAGCGGTAGTGCTGTTCTAGTGCATATGCTGTGTGTAGCGTTTGAATCATCCTGTGACCCTAGCACCCCTTTCTCCTCTAATAACCTCGTTTATGTTTTGTAGCTCAGCCAACAGCGCAGCCCCATGCAACACCACTGAAGGAAGATGCAGATCTGGTGGTGGCATTGGCAGCGGCGGGGGATTGTCATTCTGGAAAGGGCTGCAGTGTGCCCTTTCCACTAATGACATTGCAGAGTTTGAGGAGCCTGCAGCAACAAGTTCCATCATGTCAACTTTACCCATGACATTTATTGCTCCTGCAGCCATGTCCTCCTCCACCGTGGAGGTAGCGGGCCTAAGCACTTTGCCACAGGGCACCCCAAGTGTCTCCATGCCGGCGCCGACCCAGCAGAGGTAGGTCCGACGCAGCAGGACTGCTCCATGAGCAGTAGATCTAAACGGGGACATGGTTCATTTGTCCAGGATGAGTGTTGACATAGGTCAGCAGATCCTCCAGACAATGGGGGGCATATCCCAACAGCTGGCCACCATATCCGCGACCCATGACAGAGTACATGCCGCGAATAGCGGTGGCCCTGGAGGTGATAGCCAGGAACACTGGTGTCACAGGGCTACCAGTGTTCCCGGAAAGCGGCACTGAACCCCAAGGTGCTGCAACCCCATTGCTAATGACACATGCGAGCCAGGAGGAAGCTCTTGTTTCTGGCTCGGAGAACGTTCCCTCCTCGGGACCGTCCTCTCCAGCATCCGGCCAACCAGTGGATCTGCCGACATCCCCCCCAATGAAGCAACACCTAAGGATCAGTGCGGCAAGGCGGCTTGGAGTCGGGAGGGGAAGGGGTAGAGGTGGTGAGAAGTGGCGAGGGGGCGGGGAAATGAAAGTGAGGTGCATGGCCGCAGGAGTTGTAGTTGTGAGAGTATTGATGTTGTTGTTGCTATTGAATAAATGTTGGGAGGGAAGCGGGGAGGGGGTACCTTGTTTTTTTGCATTTGTGTTCTCTGTGTTTGAAGTCTTGTTGGAAATTTAAACAATTTAATAAATGATATAAATGTTATATATTTGTTGTGGGGTGGGGTGGAGTGTTCTTTTAGAGTTTGAATTATGATTTTATGCAAATGTTCTCATTAAATTTTTTTTATTTCACGTAACATTGTTGCATATTTTCTCAGATAGCTGTACTGTTACACACTGGTGATTCCTTAACGTGAAAGGGGATAATTCAATGTAACTTGAATCAACTTAAACTTTAACTGTCACCAAGGTAATGCGCACCATTCATGTATGAGCTGCAGACACAGGAGTCTTGCAGCTTTGTAAACACCACCAAAGTTATTTCAAGCAAAGCGCTCATTTATGAGCTGCTGACGTAAGAGTCTTGCAGCTATGTAGCCACCACGGGCCCTTTCCTGTGGTTTACAGGGGGACGGGGGCATGGTTTCATCATCAGCCTGATTGTCTGCCCCGAGCTCATCGTCCATCGCCTCATCCTCCTCTTCCTCTCTCTCCTGAGGTGGATCGGCAGTCCCTTCTGGCAATTCTTGTCCCCTCCTGATAGCCAGGTTGTGCAGCATGCAGCAGACCACCACGAATTGAGCTACCTGCTCAGGGTGGTATTGTAACTCGCCTCCCGAGTGGTCCAGGCATCTAAAGCACTGCTTAAGCACTCCAATGGTCTTCTCAACGATATTGCACGTGGCTATGTGGCTCTCATTGTATCGCTTCTCGGCTTCTGTCTCGGTGTTATGCAGGGGCGTCATCAGTCAGGTGGTGAGGCCATATCCTTTGACGCCAAGCATCCAGCATTGACCTTGTGGCTGACCTGTAAACATGTCAGATACAGTGCTCTCATGCAGGATGTGAGCATCATGGATGCTGCCTGGAAATTTTGCATTTACTGCCATAATAATTTGCTTGTGGTCGACTACAAGTTGCACATTCAGGGAGTGGAATCCCTTTCAGTTCCGAAAAATCTCTGCATCCTGAAAAGGTGCCCGCATGGCGATGTGTGTGCAGTCTATTGCTCCCTGCACCTTGGGGAAGTTTGCTATTCTGGAGAATCCTAGCGCCCTCTCAGTCTGTGCCTTCCTGGTCAATAGGAAGCTGATAAAGTCCATCCTGCATGCGTAAAGGACTTAGAAACATAGAAACATAGAAAATAGGTGCAGGAGCAGGCCATTCAGCCCTTCTAGCCTGCACCGCCATTCAATGAGTTCATGGCTGAACATGCAACTTCAGTACCCCCTTCCTGCTTTCACGCCATACCCCTTAATCCCCCGAGTAGTAAGGACTTCATCTAACTCCCTTTTGAATATATTTAGTGAATTGGCCTCAACTACTTTCTGTGGTAGAGAATTCCACAGGTTCACCACTCTCTGGGTGAAGAAGTTTCTCCTTATCTCGGTCCTAAATGGCTTACCCCTTATCCTTAGACTGTGACCTCTGGTTCTGGACTTCCCCAACATTGGGAACATTCTTCCTGCATCCAACCTGTCCAAACCCGTCAGAATTTTAAACGTTTCTATGAGGTCCCCTCTCACTCTTCTGAACTCCAGTGAATACAAGCCCAGTTGATCCAGTCTTTCTTGATAGGTCAGTCCCACCATCCCGGGAATCAGTCTGGTGAATCTTCGCTGCACTCCCTCAATAGCAAGAATGTCCTTCCTCAAGTTAGGAGACCAAAACTGTACACAATACTCCAGGTGTGGCCTCACCAAGGCCCTGTACAACTGTAGCAACACCTCCCTGCCCCTGTACTCAAATCCCCTCGCTATGAAGGCCAACATGCCATTTGCTTTCTTAACCGCCTGCTGTACCTGCATGCCAACCTTCAATGACTGATGTACCATGACACCCAGGTCTCGTTGCACCTTCCCTTTTCCTAATCTGTCACCATTCAGATAATAGTCTGTCTCTCTGTTTTTACCACCAAAGTGGATAACCTCACATTTATCCACATTATACTTAATCTGCCATGCATTTGCCCACTCACCTAACCTATCCAAGTCACTCTGTAGCCTCATAGAATCCTCCTCGCAGCTCACACTGCCACCCAACTTAGTGTCATCCGCAAATTTGGAGATACTACATTTAATCCCCTCGTCTAAATCATTAATGTACAATGTAAACAACTGGGGCCCCAGCACAGAACCCTGCGGTACCCCACTAGTCGCTGCCTGCCATTCCGAAAAGTACCCATTTACTCCTACTCTTTGCTTCCTGTCTGACAACCAGTTCTCAATCCACGTCAGCACACTACCCCCAATCCCATGTGCTTTAACTTTGCACATTAATCTCCTGTGTGGGACCTTGTCGAAAGCCTTCTGAAAGTCCAAATATACCACATCAACTGGTACTCCTTTGTCCACTTTATTGGAAACCTCCTCAAAAAATTCCAGAAGATTTGTCAAGCATGATCTCCCTTTCACAAATCTATGCTGACTTGGACCTATCATGTCACCATTTTCCAAATGCGCTGCTATGACATCCTTAATAATTGATTCCATCATTTTACCCACTACTGAGGTCAGGCTGACCGGTCTATAATTCCCTGCTTTCTCTCTCCCTCCTTTTTTTAAAAAGTGGGGTTACATTGGCTACCCTCCACTCGATAGGAACTGATCCAGAGTCAATGGAATGTTGGAAAATGACTGTCAATGCATCCGCTATTTCCAAGGCCACCTCCTTAAGTACTCTGGGATGCAGTCCATCAGGCCCTGGGGATTTATCGGCCTTCAATCCCATCAATTTCCCCAACACAATTTCCCGACTAATAAAGATTTCCCTCAGTTCCTCCTACTTACTAGACCCTCTGACCACTTTTATATCCGGAAGGTTGTTTGTGTCCTCCTTAGTGAATACTGAACCAAAGTACTTGTTCAATTGGTCTGCCATTTCTTTGTTCCCCGTTATGACTTCCCCTGATTCTGACTGCAGGGGACCTACGTTTGTCTTTACTAACCTTTTTCTCTTTACATACCTATAGAAACCTTTGCAATCCGCCTTAATGTTCCCTGCAAGCTTCTTCTCGTACTCCATTTTCCCTGCCCTAATCAAACCCTTTGTCCTTCAGTCACCTGTCGAATGCAGCAATGTGTGGCATGCTGAGATATAGCGCAAATGTCACCAGCTGAGGCCTGAAAGGAACCCGATGCATAGAAGTAAAGTGCTGCAGTTACCTTGGCCTCAACGGACAGTGCGGTCCTGATGGTGCTGGCAGGCTGCAGATCTCCCCTAATGAGCTGGCATCTTTGTGGAAGCGCAGTCTCCAAGGGCAGGTGGTGTCGGGTAAGTTGAGGTAAGACTGTTTCTCCCTGTACTTGCGGAGGGTGTAACGTCTGGTCCTCCTCGTCAGTCTGTCACGTCTTACATTGGGCACATGATGATGTCGAGCATACCTCCTGCCATCTCTAGTCTGCAGCATCAAGACAGGCTGAGAAATTACAGTCCCATTACAATAACAATCAGTATTATACCTATTGTTCACAAACAATAAATTTACCTACTAAAACATCTAAAATAAATTCAAATCATCCACAGTATGATAAGATGTTTGTTCAGATTTTCAAATCATCTTAAAATAATTCCAGAGTGCATCAAAACTCCCCAGAAGTTGAAGCAGTCTTTTATATGAAACGACCTCCTATTTACAAAAGGGCGTCCATACAGCTGGGTTAAGGTCAGGTGAGAGCAACTTTTTCTCAGCGTTTTTTTTGGCGAGCGATATTTTTGGCGATATGTGGGCAAGGTGCCGAAAGTAACGCTCGGCGATATTATGGGCGTTAACATCGGCTCTTCTGATCTTTACGTCAAAAAAAAATGGGCGAGCGGCATTATTCATTCTCGGTATTAAGTAAATGCCAAGAGTAACGCTGGGCAATAAGTGAGCGATAACTGGGTGTTAGTTTCCATTTTGTTGCTAAAATGGGTGATATCTGGGCGGTATACCTCATCTCAGCGTTAAAATGGACGTTAAGTGGGCGGTAGCCTATATCCCTTCATAGCATTAGCTAACACAAACCTATCAATCTCAGTTTTGACAGTTTCACTTGACCTAGCCTCAACAGCTTGTTGGAAAAGAAAGTTCTAGATTTTTATTCCATTCGTCCTTTACACAAGAAGACAATGGACACGGATGGGAATATATGTGCGCCAATTTGTTTTTGCACCGTGGGACGTAAGTTTTCCTGCATGGAGCTTCAGTAATAAGAATTTGAAGAGAAAGCAGCTGTCTGGCAGATGCCACTGTTATTTCAATAGTTCCCTGGTCTGAAAGCAGCTCTCACACCTTTGCCTGAAATGAAGTCTGATTTACAATCAAGGTGCCAGACTTTCTCCTGCCACCCCTCCGCCCCACCCCCTCGAAATACTATTCCAGTCCAATTCACATTCCTTCCAAGACAAATATTAAAAAGCAGAGAAATGATCTGTTTTCTCAATCTGAGATTAATAACCGAGATTCATGATTACAAAACACATCCCCTTGAGGCAATGCCCCAGTAAATAAAGAAAATTACATTTGTTGCAATGATTTTATTACAGATTAGCAAAATGATCCAGCACTATCTTTTTACAGTTGGAAAGTAGAGAATGGTAAAAGAACAGGAAGAACATTTACCCGCACTGAGCCCTCACCACACTAAAGCCCACGCTCCCACCAATCTTTCATCTCCAAACCCCATTAGCAAACCCCACCCCCGCAGTGTGGAGTTCAAAATTCTGGTCCTTGCTTTCAAAGCACTGTATGGCTTTCCCCCATCCTACCTTAATGATCTCCTCCTGCCTTACATGTTTTCACATACCCTCCTCTAACTGGGCTTCTCCCCTCCGCTCTGGTGGTCATTTGTTTAGCTACTACATTCCTGCCTCTAGATTCTCGAACCACTGCCCTCTGTCCTGTCACCCCCTCCCTGCTTTCAAAAAATCTCTTGATAAACCTTCCTCTTGCACGGTGCTTTCAGATCCTATCTGAGCCGCTGCTTTCCCCAAGTTGGGTTGTCATCTACCCCATTCCTCCTGTTGCAAAGCACCCCAAGCTCTTTTCCTGCCTATTGAGTAGCAACCATGGCTCAGTTGTAACGCTCTCATCTCTGAGTCAGAAGATTGTGAGTTCAAGTCCCACTCCAGAGAATAGAGCACATAATCCAGGCTGACAGTTGAGTGCAGTATTGCTGCATTGTTGGAGGTGCCATCTTCTGGATGGGATATTAAACCGAGACCAGGTCTGTCCTCTCAAATAGACGTTAAGGGGGCAAAATTGGAGTACGCCCGGTTGGGGCCGGTAACCGAGTTGGGGCAGGACTTCCTGCAACCAATGTGGAAGTTCCGCCCCGGCCGCGAAATTCGTATTAACAACCCTCACAGGAAGTGGAGCGCAATGTCGCGCGCTCTGGGGTGCTACGTAGGCGGGTTCGGCAATGCTATGTGGCTTCTCCAGGTAGCGCTCTTGCGTTTCAATGCCCCTCCCCTTCTGTTAAAGGGGAGGGCCGCTGCAAACTCTGCAGGCTCTTTGATGGCCTACACTGGGCAACCAGGGCTGCATGGTGCCGTGGCTGCAGCCCAGCACCCAAACGGAGTTCTGGGCTGCACAATCGCGGCCCAGACCACGCGACATCGCTGATGAGTTGGATGAAGAAAAAAAATGGTGGCGCATGGCGCAGCACACCTCCCCTTTAATTTCCACCCTGGGAACGGATGTCGGTCTAGTTTGCAACCTGCTCAGCAATTTCCATCACGCGGCGCAAACTTTCTGTGAGGTGTACTATATAAATGAAATATTATTTTCTATGAGGAGTGCTACATAAAGCAAGTTGTTGCTTCTGCAATCTACACTATCAGTTATTAAGATGGCATTATTTTACAAACAAGAATGTTTATGCTCCAGGCGGTAAACAATAAGAGTGACCTTTTGCTTATTTTCCATTAGTTATAAAAGACACGTTGTGAAGATGAGGCATTGTATCGACACGCATCCAACCCACTCAAACTGTAGGCGTAATCTGTACCCAACCCAAACTATTTTGCCAAGAGGAATGCATTCTAATCTACACCCAACCCTACCAAAAAATTCTAACTAGTTAATTGATCTTGGGTGGTATTGTTCATCTTTTAGGTCCCAAACTACCCTATCGCTACCCTCATATATAAAACTAACTACTACAGGGAGGAACGGGAACAACGAGAGCAGGATGTACAAACTGGTGGATAGTTGCACGTGTATACGGAGGTGCAATAAACAGATGTGCTGTGTGATATGGGTAAATTGAGCTGTTTGGACTGACCCATGCATTCCATCGTGTTGCAATTCACCAGAAGCTACAAATGTTTGCTCGACGCTGATGGATATAAACGAATGCTGATAGAATTATAGAAATATATAAATATATATGCTTGCATCATTAATTGCATTTCTTAACACAATTACAATTTGCACAGTCTGTCTGACTGATGTGCTCTTGCTTGTCCTGTCAACAGCAAATAGCCCACATTGTTACTGGACCAGCACTGGAAACAACTTCTATCTATAGCATACAATTATAAAAACATTCAACAGTAAGAAGACATCAGATCCAAAATAACTTATTTCCAGTAAACTATTAATGTTTCCTTTTACAGATTGTGAGCAACTTCTTGCACATATAATTATTATTGTGGCCTAATGCTAGTAAAAGGCAGGAGGAGAGATCGTGGAAACAGTAAAGTTAAAGCTCAATTATGTCTTTGAAATGCTATATTTATAGTACAGAAATGCTGGTTCTGTAATGTACCCTAACATTCTTGTAATGTGTAATCTGTCCTATTTATATGATATAAACAATTTGCACAGCACTCCAAAGAATGTGCAAATCATCATGCAAGAGGTATTTTTTTTCTCTCAACAATTTTCTCCTTTCCTGAAAGTGTTGACTTTACTGTAAGTTGATTCCATGAATCTCAGTTGCTCTCCTTCAGTACTTTGTCTAAGTAGCTATTATTCACATGTGAGACTTAACTTTGAATGTCAGCAGGCTAGTTGACTATGGAGGACATTGAGATTGAGTAGATTGAGCCTGAAGAATGAGATGTGATCTAATTGAAACATATAAGATTCTGAGCAAGATTGATAGGGTAGATGATGAGAGGTTGTTTCCCCTGGCTGGAAAGTCTAGAACTAGAGGGCATAGTCTCAGGATAAGGGATCGGCCATTTAAGACTGAGTTGAGGAGAAATTTCTTCACTTAGAGGGTTGTGAATCTTTGGAATTCTCTACCCCAAAGAACTGTGGATGCTCAGTCATTGAATATATTCAAGGCTGAGATAGATAGATTTTTGAACTCTAGGAGAATCAAGGGATATGGAGATCAGGCGGGAAAATGGAGTTGAGGTTGAAGATAAGCCATGATCATACTGAATGAGGAACAGGCTCGAAAGGCCACATGCCTACTCCTGCTCCTAATTCTTAAGTTCTTATGACATCACAGCCAAGCATGATCCTGTCCAAACATTGGTTAGGCCACAGTTATACAGTAGGGGTCCAACTACAGAAAAGGCATTAAAGCCACGTAGAGCGTTCAGTATAGAACTACAAGAATAATAATGCAGCCAGGGAGGGGTAACCAGTTATGCAGAGAAACATGAGTTACTGGAGACATTTTCATTGGAGCAGGGAAGGCTAAGAGGAGATTATATTGAGAGATTTTTAAAATGGCGAAGGGTTCCGATCGACTCCACAGGGAAAAAAATATTTCTTCTGACTGTGGAATCAGTGATAAGGCACCAACAATTTAGGATTATCACGAAGAGATAGGAGAGAGGCTAAGAGAAATTTCTTTACACAGAGGGTTGTTGAAGTATCAACTGCTTTGCCACAGGATGCAGTTGAGACAAAGACCAGTGCAGCAGGTAAGGGAAAATTTGATAAATATTTGAAGCAGAGGAAGATACAGGACCAGAGGGTGCCAGTGGGCAATAGTATTAGTTTTTGATTGCTTTAGCAAAGAGCTGGCACAGAAATAATGGGCAGAATGGCCTTCTACTGTACTGTAAACGTCTATGGTTTTAACTTCCATATACATGCACTTCCAGTAGAGGTTGCTGGATAGAGATCAGAAGTGGGATCCTTAGCTGATTTCTCCCTCACTGACACAGAAGCCCGATGGCAATCTACCTCCCACTCCCACTCCTGCTGCGATCAGCTAACAGCACAGCTTGGAGCTAAAACCTGGGAACTTCCAGTTCTGTATGGCTCACCTACTCACTGGATAAATTAACTGATCCACTGAGTAAACTCAGTTGTTGTCAGTCATGCATTACAAGTATTTCTGTGGCTATCATACCTTGCCCAATGGCTGGAAAAGCTTTTTACTGGTCAACAATTAAAATCCTGTTGGGCCGAAATTCACCATCCCCGAAAGGACGGCTACCATGGGGTTTGGCCGGTTATCGGGTACTTTTCCCTCCCCGAGCCATATTCAGCTCGGGCTGGGGGGCGGGGAGTGGGTTGAGCGGTGCTCACTTCCACTGGAAACGTTGGGGTGAAGTAGCTGTAAAGGTAGGTATCCAGCGTTGAGGTCTGCAGCATGCGAGCCACTGAAAAGCAGCCAGGACAATGATTTTCAGCTCCAAAAAGGTAGGACTTCTTCAGATAGTACCCCCATGAGGTATTCGAGTCGGTGCTCGAAAGCAACATCACTGGAGTGTTGCTGCGATCGAGGCCCTTTGGTAGGGAAATATTTTTATTAATTTTATTATTTTGATGTCAGATTCCATCATTCGCAGTATTTAAGTTTTCCTATAGTTTTATTAATTATTAGTGTTTTATGTCAGATTCCATCATTGCAGTATTTAGCTTTTCATATAGTTTTTGTTAGGTTTAGAATAACTCCACAAGACTGTACATCTTCAGCTCAAACTGTTGTGACCGTGGTCTCTTTATTGTAACTCCAGAGTGAGGAAGCAGCATGGTAGATTACCTTTTATAACTGCTTGCCCAGGGTGCACAGGTGACCCTTAGGTCTCCCACAGGTGTGCCCCCTGGTGGCAAGTCTTACACATTGGTAAGGTTTACATACATAACATCACTCCCCCCCAAAGTCTTGTGTGCAAGTTATTTACAGGTTGAGGCGATCTGGCGCTCTGCGTTCCCGGGTCAATCGCCTGAGTTGAAGTGCTGGCATGGGTGAATTGCTCGGATCATTGCTGCACTACAGCGTGGTTGGTCTGAGCGGACTGTCGAACATGGTGGGTTCATCCTCCTGGTTGACGACGAGGTCGATTGTGTTAGTTGGTCGTGGGGAGACCAGGTCCTTTCACAGTAGTTCCTGGTTATCTGTAGTTTGCAGTTTGGTCTGGTCCAAATGCTTTCTGCGTTTGCCCATTGCATGGTTTCACAACAAACACTCCATTTTCATCACAAACACTCCATTCCCCTCTTTGGCTAATACAGTGCTAGCAGTCCATCTGGGGCCATGATCATGGTCTACATCATTTATTTTGATGTCGCGTAGAGGAGCTGTATGATCATGATGCATTCTCTGCTGATAGCATATGGAAGGCCCATTTCTGAGTGATTCAATCCGGTGACTGCATAGCACAGGATAGCCGGGTCTGAGGGGACTCTACCGTGACCGGTGCGGTGCTCAGCTTTATGATTTGGGCTGCCCGCTCCGGACTATTGTCACTGACCCGAAGGTCCGGCAAGCCAAGGATGGGATATATGGCCTTGAGACTTTCAGTAGTGGCGGGAGGCCGTGTGGTCGCTGTGGATCCTGGGCCGAGGACCACCAACTGTTTGGTAGCCTCCCTGCCTTTCTTTGCAACGTTGAAGGGTTGCCTCATAGGGGCCAATCTGATGGGATGAGCATTACGTCTTTGCGACGGTTAAGCTGCAACATCCCGTCTAGCAGTTCGCCTTTGGCAGGTGATAACATGGGATCCTGGCTGGTCCAGGCCCTAGTCTGGGGAGCCATTACGGTTGACTGCTCGCTTTCTAGCACTTCCATGACAACAAGCAGGTCTGCGGGCTGTGCCATTTCCACCCTGGTGGTGGGCAACAGTAGCCAACTGAAGGCATCAGCGCCGTTCTCAGTGCCTGGCCCGTGGCAGATCATGTTACAGTGCACAGACAGTGTTAGACCTATTCGAGACAAAGCATCGATAATGGTACCTCTGCTCTTCAAAAACTGTGAGATTGGCAGCTTGTCTGACTCGAGCAAATATTGGGACACACTTTGGTACGTCTCTTTTGTCCCTTGAACACAGGCTACTGCCTTGAGTAACTTATTGGATACATGTACAACCGGTTGGGGTTCGCCTGCTACTTTGGCTTGCTGTACAACACGCCCGACCCTGTGTGATAACGCATCACTTGCTACAAGTATTTTGTTAGATACATATACGACCGGTTGGTGTTCGCCCGCTACTTTGGCTTGTTGTAAGGTACCCCTGACCCCATATGATAATACATCATTTGCCACGAATGGGCGCTCACATGGGTTACACAGTGCAAACAACTTATTGGAATGAAGTGGGTTCCTAGCCTTCTCAGCGGCCGCCCCTTTACCTTTGCCCCAAGCCCAGTTGTCTTCCTTGCTGGGCAACACATGCCTCTGTTTCGTTGTGGCGACATCCCATGGTGCGGATGCCCTCTCGTCCCTTGGTCTGGATGCACTCTCATCCGGTGGTCTGGACGCACTTTCATCCCATGGTCTGGGACGCACTCTCGTCCCATGGTCTGGACGCGCTCTCGTCCCGTGGTCTGGACGCACTTTCGTCCCGTGGTCTGGACGCATTCTCGTCCCATGGACTGGATACACTTTCGTTCCGTGGTCTGGGACGCACTCTCGTCCCATGGTCTGGACGCATTCTCATCCTGTGTTCTGGATGTATTTTCGTTCTGTGGTCTGGATGCACTCTCATCCGTGTCCGTGATACCGACTGCCGCGATCTCCCTCCCCAGGGATTTTGCCTCTGGCGTCGGGGAGACGCATTTGGATCGTTTCGGCCGGAGTCCCACTCTGCTTGGTTGACCTGGAGCCTCTTCCATCGTCGCGAAGAGGTCGTCGGCTTTGGTAGTGGGTACCGCGCCTGTACCGTTGCTCGGTTGATCTTTACCTCCCCGTGGTCGTGATGAGCGGCCTGTGCCTCGGGGATCTGTAAATGGATCTGCACTTCAATGCCTGGTTCAGCTGAAGGTGGGGATTTGCTCAGCCTTTGAGCAAGGGAGATGTCGTTCACCGGAAAAGGTACACAGAGGTCTTCCAAGTTCCATCGAATCTTCCCCATCCACCTTCTACCAAGCAGCGTTGGCCCATCACCTGAAACAATCCACAGTGGTAAATCATGTATCGCTCCCTCATGGGATACTCTTATGTCCGCACTACCAATAACTGGTATCAGTTCCTTGGTGTAGGTGCCCAGCTTTACCTGAATCGGGATCACCTTGCGTCATTGTGCTCTGTTGCCCCACAAGCTTCTTGAATGCCTTCTGGCTCATAATTGATTGACTCGCTCCCGTGTCCCATTCCATGGAGACTGGAGTGCCATTAAGTTTAACTTTTAACATTATTGGGGGGCTTTTGGTGGTGAAGGTGTATATCCCATACACTTTATCGTCATCCTCAGGTTGAGTTGCCTCTCCTGCTTGTTCAGCGTGGTCTGCACCGGATCAGTCATCTGCCGACTCTGCCATGTGGTGAGTCACAGCACGTCTGCACATTCGCTGGAGGTGCCCATTGTTCCACAGCTCTTGCACACGTAGTGCTTGAATCAGCATTAATGGGCTCGATGATCACCTCCGCAGCACCAACATGGTGCTAATGGATTCACATTCACGTCCCAAGACGGGCTCTGAGTCATCCTAGGTCTGACCTCTGTGGGTGTGTAGGCCCTGCCATGTACAGTTCTGCCTGCTGAAGGCATTATTTTATGCACAGTACTTGCCGGTGAGTACTGATGCTGCAATGATATCTGTTTAGTGTTATCGATCGTGGACATAAAAGCCTGGGCTATCGTGATGGCCTTGCTCAGGATTCGGCAGACAACAGTTTGCGATGAATGACCTCGTGGCCGATTCCAAGCATGAAAAAGTCCCACAACACTTCCCCTAAGAATCCAGCAAATACGCACGGTCCCGCAAGGCATCTTAGGTCGGCGACATAGCTCACCGTATCCTGGCCCTCGGAGCCGTGGTGCATATAAAAGCGATACCTGGCCATCAAGTTGCTCTCCTTTGGCTTGATGTGTTACCGAACCAGCGTGCACAGTTCTTCATATTGTCTTCTCCATTGGTTTCGTCAGTGTTAGCAGATTTTAGATGAGGACATATATCGTGGACCCGCAAACGGTGAGGAGAATTGCCCTGCGCTTGACCGCGGTTTCTACCTTTTCCAGCTCGTTGGCCACAAAGTACTGGTCAAGACGCTCAACGAAGGCTTCCCAATCATTACCCTCAACAAATCTCTCAAGAATGCCAACGGCAGCCATAACTGCTAAAAAGTTTGTGATCTGTTACTCGTCACCAATTGTTATGTTTAGAATAACTCCACAAGACTGTACATCTTCAGCTCAAACTGTTGTGACCTTGGTCTCTTTATTGTAACTCCAGAGTGAGTAAGCAGCATGGTAGATTTATACCTCTTACCCAGGGTGCACAGGTGACCCTTAGGTCTCCCACAGGTGTGCCCCCTGGTGGCATGTCTTACACATTGGTGAGGTTTACATACATAACAGTTTTATTAATTATTAGTGTTTTGGGGCTAGATTTTACACTTTTGTGCAGATCGGCAAAAATGGGTGGTATTTCTGGCGCGGGCTGTAAAAATGGGGTTTTCAGATCGTCGGCTTGTCGCCCATTTTCAAAGCCCCTAGTCTCCATTTTAAAAAATTGGGCGTTACCACGAGTGATCTGAAATGGGCGATAGCGTTAAATCTCTCTGAGCTTTAAAGTGTTGCCGTCCTTAGCAACGGCATGGCAACGCTCGTTTCCCGCGATTCAGGAGGTCAGATGTCATCATTACATGCGCAGAAGAGGAGACAGAGAGAGAGGGAGCAGAGAGGGACTGAAAGCATGTGTGGTGTGTGCTTGTTTGGCTGTTGTGGGAGGCACGAGGGAAATTCACCAGCAACAAAAAGCCTACTGAGCACCCAGAACATAGTTGGCACCGAGTTTGTGTCCAACAAATAATATATAACATGGAAGGGATAGAGGAGCCCTGGAGCTGGTAGCCAGGAACACTGGTGGTAGAGGACTCCCAGTGGCCCTGGTGCGCGGCACTGCAGCCCAAGATGCCGCACCCTCATTGCCAACGACACATCTTGCTTCTGGCTCTGAACAGGTTCCCACCTCAGGATCGTCCTCTCCCATATCCGTCCAAGCAGTAGTTTGGCCGTCATCTCCGCCCCCCCCCCCCCCACCATGCCTGTGCCTGAGGAACTCCTCGGCCAGGCGGCTTGGAGTCAGGAGGGGAAGGAGTAGAGGTGGGATGAGAAACGGGGGTGGGGGAAGATTTGGTTTTTACAGACATACTTATGATTTCAGACAAATGGTTAGTTTAAATGTTTTTTAATTAACATAACCTTGTTGCGCATTGGCTCAGATAGCTGCACCGTTACACACTGGTGATTCCTTAACATCAAAGGGAATAATTACACTTAACTTCAATCAACTTAAACTTTAACTGCCACCAAGGTGATGCCTACCATTGATGTATGACCTGCACACCCAGCAGTGTGTCAGCCTTGTAAATATCACTAATGTTCTTTCAGGCAAAGCGCTCATTTCTGAGCTCCTGACGTAACAGTCTTGCAGCTATGATGCTACCACGGGCCCTTTCCTGCGGTCTACAGGGGGGCGGGGGCATGGCTGATTGTGTGGCACGATGTCAGCGTTCAACTCCTCGTCCTCCTCTTCCTCTGTCTCATGAGGTGGACCATCACACCCTTCTGGCAATTCTTGTCCCCTGCTGATAGCCAAGGTGTGCAGCATCACAAATTGAGCTACCTGCTCAGGGTGGTATTGGAGCTCACCTCCTGAGTGGTCCAGGCATCTAAAGCGCTGCTTAAGCACTCCAATGGTTTTCTCCACGATATTGTGAGTGGCTCTGTGGCTCTGTGGCTCTCGTTGTATCGCTTCTCGACTTCGGTGTGGGTGTCACACATGGGGGTCATCAGCCAGGTGGCAAGGCCATATCCTTTGTCACCAAGCATCCAGCATTGACCTTGTGGTTGATTGTTAAATAAGTCAGATACAGTGCTCTCACACAGGATGTGAGCATCATGGATGCTGCCCAGAAATTTAGCATTCACTGTCACAATAATTGGCTGGTGATCAACAACGAGTTGGACATTCAGGGAGTAGCATCCCTTGCGGTTCCTGAAAACCTCTGCATCCTGAAAAGGTGCCCACACCGCGATGTGCGTACAGTCTATTGCTCCCTGCACCTTGGGGAAGTTAGCAATTTGGTAGAAACCTAAAGCCCTCTCAGTCTGAGCCTCCCTGGTCATAGGGAAGCTGATAAAGTCCATCCTGTGTGCGTACAGGGCTTCAGTGATCTGTCTAATGCAGCAATGTGTGGCTTGCTGAGACAGACCGCAAATGTCGCCAGCTGAGGCCTGAAAAGAACCCAACGGGTAGAACAACAGTGCCGCAGTGGCTTTGACCTCGATGGACAGTGCAGTCCTGATGGTGCTGGCAAACTGCAGATCTCCCCTGATGAGCTGGCATATCTCAGTGATAACCTCTTTGTGGAAGCGCAGTCTCTGAAGGCAGGTGGTGTCGGGCAAGTTGAGGTAAGACTGCTTCTCCCTCTACTTGCGGGGATGTAATGTCTGGTCCTCCTTATCAGTCTGTCACGAATTATATTGGGCACATGATGCTGTCGAGCGTACCTTCTGCCATCTCGAGTCTGCAGCATGTAAGTGGTCATCAAGAGAAGGTGAGAAACGACAGGCCCCATCCCAATAGCTCTCTGTTTTCCACCGATTGTTCACAAAGAAGGAATGTCCCCACTAAGACACCTATTAAATTCCAATCATCCACAGTATGATAAAGATGTTTGTTCAGATGTTCACATCACCTCCAAATACCTCCAGAGTACATCCGAACTCCCCCGAGGTTGAAGCAGAGCTGCCTTTAAAATGATGCGACATGTGATTTTGAACTTGGCATCCATAGTTCCGGTTAGTTCCACTTTTTCCTGGCAGTTTTTTCAGCGAGCGATATTCTGGGAGAGATGTGTGCAAGGTACCAAAAATAAGGATGGGCGATATACTGGCCGTTAGTTTCGGCAAATGTGATCATTATGAAAACAAATGGCCGGGTGGTATTATTAAATCTCGGCATTAATTACATGCCAAAAGTAATGCTGGGCACTGTTATGGGCGCTGGGATCGCCCATTCTTATGATTCCGCCCAATAAAAGTGGGCGGCCGGTATTATTTTTTCTCGGTGTTACGCACATGCGGAAAGTAATGCTCGGCGATAAGTGACCAAGAAATGGGCGTCAGTTTCCATTTCGTGGTTAAATGGGCGATATCTGGGCCTTACATGTCATTTCAGCATTAAAATGGACGTTACGTGGGCGTTATGCATGCAAAAATAATGGAAAATCTAGCCCTTTATGTCAGATTCCATCTGCAGTATTTAGCTTTTTATATAGTTTTATTCATTGTTTTTGTCATGTATCATACATGGCTACTGTTTGTACTATCACAAGGTGTGCCATCAGAGGGCACAGCAGTGGGAGACTTGTAGATTACCCGTACAGGTGTGCCTGGCCTAGTATAAAAGGCAGGCCACCAGGTATGATCCTCACTCTGGAGTTAACAAGTAAAGGAATAAGGTCAGTACAGTTCAAGTAAAACACATTGTCTCGCGGAGTCATTATTAGAGCATCCAAGGACACAACAATTGCCGATGAGATTACGGACTTTCACGCGAAAATGGCTGCACTTGGTACGTTGCAGCAATTCGCCGATGGTGATGATTCGGACGCCTTTGTGGAGAGGCTCGACCATTTCTCCAAGCAAATGACCTGGCAGAAGATGACCCGGCCACACTGGCTGATAAGCGCAGAGCTATCCTGCTAACCAGTTGTGGGCCCACTGCCTATGGCCTCATCAGGGACTTGCTGGCACCAGCGAAGACAACGACCAAGACGTACAAGCAGCTCGTAAAACTGATCCATGAGCAACTCAAGCCCAAGGAGAGCATCCTCACAGCCAGACACCGGTTCTACACCCACCAATGGCCCGAAGGCCAGGAAATCGGCAAATACACCGCAGACCTCAGGAGGCTGGCGGCACCGTGTGATTTCGGCAATCACCTCAACGAAGCGCTGCGGGACATTTTTGTCGTTGGAATCGGCCATGAGGGCCTTCTTCATAAGCTACTGTCGGCGAATACCACAGTCACACTGCAGCAGCCCATCTCTGTGAGCCAGGCATTGATGACCTCAACCTGCGGTTCGAGGCAGATGACTCACCCTCAGGACTCAAAACCAGCAGGTATTGTACACTGAGTGGCGCCTTTTAGAGGCTGGACTGTAGAACGCGAACCCTCTAAGGGAAGAGAGAACAGGCCCCCGAGTCCCTTAACTCAGAGTCCGCCGAGGAGGGCTAATCGAGTAGCTCCATGCTGGCGTTGTGGAGGGAATCACAGGGCTCACCAGTGCTGCTTTAAAGATGAAGTATGCAAGGGCTGCAGCACAAAGGGCCACCTCCAGCGAATGTGTAAGAGAAATATGACTCACTGTGTGGATGAAGAGTCTGCAAATGGCCAGGAATCCAGCGCAGATTATGAAACGATAGGCAGAGAGGCAGCTCAGCCCCATGATGAGGTATATAACATGTTTACCTGCACCACCAAGTTTTCCCCATTGAAGATGGAAGTCGAGATAGATGGCATTCCAGTCTTCATGGAAGTGGACACGGGGGCGAGCCAGTCAGTAATGAATCAAAAAGCCTTTGAGAGGCTATGGGACAATCAAGCTGAACAACCCAAGTTGATCCCGGTTCAGGCAAAGCTGTGCACCTACACCGATGAACTTATCCCAGTCGTTGGTAGTGCGGATGTAAAGGTACTCCATGATGGTGCGGTGCACAAGTTACCTCTATGGATTGTTGCAGGTGATAGACCAATGCTACTCGGAAGAAGGTGGATGGAGAAGATCCATTGGAAGTGGGAAGACTTCACCCCTCCAGCGATCAACGTCCTCTGCGTTCGGAGGCACAGCAAGCCATCACTTGAGGGTGGACCAGGCACCCGAGACACAGTCCGCTCAGCACGACTGCGTGGAGATGATCCAGCTGAGACGACCCGAACGCACCTTCCAGGCTCCAGTGGCAGGACTCCGGAGGAAGAAAATCGGATCCAAAGACGACTTCCCAGCTTTGGTGGCAGAACCCGGGGAGAAGAGCATCATCGCAGTCGACATCGTGGATGGAGGAAAGCTGGCGCCCAAACCACGAGGTGATGCGCTGAAGAAACAGATGGCCACGGCCAGACCACGAGGTGCAGCGCTGATGGAGCAACCCATGGCACTAAACGGAGAAGAGGATTGGGGTAAAGAAAGCAAGGCTCTCTTAAAGGAGGCCTGCAGCCCACTACATTTAAGGGGACAGTTCCACACACTCAAGCAATGTAATAGCAACTGTAAGTTAGAGACAAAATGTGCAACTGATGAACAGAGTTGTGTACATGCAATAAGCAAGGAAAAGTCGCGCGACCATGTAAAATGTATAATTGATGATCAGAATTGTGTACATGCAACCAGAGAGGAAAAGTCACGCAATCGCGATCGGAACTACAGAGTATCCACCATAAGTAATGAAAAGTTGTGCAATGTCGGATTTCAATTGCATGCAGCCAATGCAGCGGGCAGACATCCATAGGGAGCACACAGGTCCAGCGAGCTACCCAAAGCTGTAGCCTGTGTCCCTGAGACCAGAGTTATGTACCATGGAGTGTGGCCACAAACAGCCAATACACACGAGCTGCAAAGCAAACAATCTCAGGAGGGCAACGGCATCGGTATCAATACCCTGCCCCTGATCAGCTCCACCTCTCGGGTACCCGATGGCACCAACCACCACGAACCTGAAAGAGCAAACTGTGCTTAGGCGCAGCCCCCAGACCCCATCGCCACCAAGGCCATACCCAGAAATGAAGGGTCACTCGCTACAGTTCTCCAAAAGGGGACTGAGACCAGCCAGGATCCCAAACCAAACAACGCCCAGGCTAGCGAGTCAGCAGTTCCCTATGCACTGCTAGATGACACCCCTCAGGCAGCAGCAGCGACGCAAGATGCAAGAAAGGTCAGGGAGGTCACAGGCATCTGTGAACCTGCCTGACGCTAGGAACCATAGCAACAGCCCCAAGAGCAGGCAACTTGAGACAACTGGGTTCCCACTGCGAGCACTGGGCACCGCGGTGCCACCAGAATGCTTGGACTCCATCCAGCAGTTCTGAAACTAGTTTGTCCTTGCGCACCGGTCACCGATCCCCAGTACGCATCGATAAAGTATCTCACCAGTCTAATGCACCGGTCTCACAACTGAACCACAAATAAATGCAAACTTGTTTTTCTGAACTTGAATGCATCTGAACGCACTGAGCCTCCGGCATAACCTATATGTGGAAGGGGGAGAATGGAATGATCAGGGACACAAACAGCAACCTCCAGCACTCTACTGCACCAACCACTCACCCAAGATTGAAACGACCTGCCAAGGGTCAACCAGATAGAGCTAAGCCCAGAGCACAGTCAATGCAGAGTCAATTTGCACTAAAGGCTTGGGGAAGAGTGATGTCATGTATCCTACATGGCTACTGTTTGTACTATCACAAGTTGTGCCACCAGAGGGCACAGCAGTGGGAGACTTGTAGGTTATCTGTACAGGTGTGCCTGACCTAGTATAAAAGGCAGGCCACCAGGTGTGATCCTCAGTCTGGAGTTAACAAATAAAGGACTACGGTTACTACAGTTCAAGTACAACACATTGCCTCGTGGAGTCATTATCAGAGCATCCAAGGACACAACAGTTTTGGCTCCATTAAACCTGCTGAGTGCTGCATAGAGGTTTGCACATACTTTTGTACAACTTTCAGGTCTGTCTCTTTAGTGGAGGCCTATGGGCTACAGAGACCTGCTTGACAGGGTTCACCCTGAGGATGGGAGGAGTTTTGGGAGGGCAACACCTGGTACACCTATTCAGAAGCAAAGCGGTAAGCAGGAGAAGGTGTCATCATCAGCACCATGCAGAGAGGCACTGGGCCAGGGAGATGGCAGCCATGATTTGTTCATTCTGTACCAGACCAATGTGCCTGCCATCTTGACTGGCCCCATTCAGGATTGCAGTTGGCTTCTTGGTGACAAGGGATATCCCCTGTCCACTTGGCTGCTCACTCTACTGCAGAACCCCAGGACAGTGCCAGAGCATGCATACAGTGCTGCTCATTGTGCCACCAGGTGTATCATCGAGTAGTGCATAGGCATCCTGAAGCAAAGGTTCCGGTGCCTGGACCGCTCTGGTGGCATCTCGCAGTACTCTCCTCAATGGGTTTCCATAATCACTGTGGTCTGCTGCATGCTGCACAACCAGGCCATCATAAAGGAACAGTCGCTGGAGGTCGAGGCAGTAGTACCACCTTAGGAGGAGGAGGAGGAGGAGACGGAGGAGACACAGGAGGAAGAGGAGGATCCCCGTCGCCCCAGAGCTAGGAGATGTCGACCCATCAACACCCTGAAAGGGCTGGGTGCAGACTGGCCAGCACACTCCTGGGAGGGTGCTTCCTCATATATATGGAGGTACCTGACACCGACCCTGCAATCTCCCTCCATGCATTATGTACTGCCTGTCTGCCAGGTCTCCCCATATCAGGAAACAGTATTCTTCTATCCTCCACACTGTCCATCAGTGTCTCCAGCTCCATATCAATGAATCTGTTGGCACTCCTTGCACCTCTTGCACCAGGCATCCTTCTGAACTCCTTGCCTCCCCTCCCCCCCGCCCCTCCCCGCCGCCCCCCTCACTCAGGGCCTTGCTGCAAACCCTGGCCTTTAAAAAGTCCAGGGAGCAGCTGGCTCATTCGAAACCCTTACCTGCATGCTGAATTTCTCAGTGGTGATAACGCTCAAATGAAGACAGCCACACCGCTGAAAAATCCATTTTGGAAGGATTCACTAGCACTGGAACCAAATTGTTCACTTTTGCAGCTGAATATGGGGTGGTCGAGCCACGAAAGAATTTCGGCACTAATGGCCCCAAAAAGGTGGGGAGAGCACCAGCTTTCCAACGGTACTGAATTTCGGGCCCTTTATTTCTGGCCTCTGCTGGTGGGCTGAGCTGCTCAGCAACCAATAAAAAACAATGGTCTTTCCCTCCAGCAGCAGCATTTATATTGGGGTGATATTATCCTTCCTATTAGATGGGTCTTGGAGCGTGCAGAGATGGCTCGTATCTCATTGATGTTGTGTATCTGTAAAGCATGCACTCCCATGTTCCGCCACCAGGGAGCTCATCCCCTGAAGTCCCAAGGGATCCCAGCATCTGTATATAAGCCTGTTCCTCATTCTGGAGTGTCTTATTAAAGACTGAGGTCACTGTTACTTTAACCTCCCTGTGTGCAGCCTCATATGTGTTAGGAACAACTGGCGACGAGAATACGAATCCAATGCAAAGATGCAGCAAACTGTGAGCATCCTGGAGAAGTTCTCAGAGGATGAGGACTGGGAAGCCTATGTCGAACGGCTAGACGAGTACTTTGTAGCCAACGAGCTGGACGGAGAAGGAAGCGCTGCAAAAAGGAGAGCGGTCCTCCTCACGGTCTGCAGGCCACCGACCTACAGCCTCATGAAGAATCTTCTGGTTCCGGTAAAACCCACAGATAAGTCGTATGAGGAGCTGTGTACACTGGTTAGGGAGCATCTTAACCCGAGGAAGAGCGTGCTGATGGCGAGGTATCAGTTCTACACGTGCCAGCGATCTGAAGGTCAGGAAGTGGCGAGCTACGTCGCCAAGCTAAGGCAACTTGCAGGACAATGTGAGTTTGATGGCTACCTGGAGCAAATGCTCAGAGACTTTTTTGTACTGTTCATAAATTAACTGGAACTGTGTTTGCGAGCAGAAATGTACAGGGCAGAAACCACGAGTCTGCAACTGCCAGCAGGCCTCAGGTGATGCAGATGACTCAGAGTCCCCAACAAAGGATGAATGCAAGGCAATTAACACCTTGTTGGCGTTGTGGAGGTTTTCATTCAGCCTATTCATGCTGCTTCAAAGGGTATATTTGCAAGAACTGTGGAACAATTTGGCACCTCCAACGAGTTTGCAAACGAACTGCAAGCTCTGCAAAACCTGCTAACCACCATGTGGCAGAGGAAGATCGGTCAATGGTGGATCAAAGCAATTTCGAGCCTCAGAGAGAGGAGGCAGATGCTGAAGTACATGGGGTGCACACATTTTTGATGAAATGTCCACCTATAATGCTAAACGTAAAATTGAATGGCTTACCCGTAGCCATAGAACTGGACACTGGTGCTAGACAATCCATCACGAGTAAAAAGATGTTAGAGAGACTGTGGTGCAACAAAGCATTCAGACCAGCCCTGAGCCCCATCCACACGAAACTGAGAATGTACACCAAAGAGCTTATCACTGTCCTGGGCAGCGCCATGGTCAAGGTCACCTACGAGGGCACGGTGCATGAACTGCCACTCTGGATTGTCCCGGGCGATGGCCCCACACTGCTTGGAAGGAGCTGGCTGGGCAAAATCCGCTGGAACTGGGATGACATCCGAGCGCTATCACATGTCGATGAGGCCTCATGTACCCTGGTTCTCAACAAATTTCCTTCCGTTTTTGAGCCAGGCATTGGAAACTTTTCTGGGACGAAGGTGCGGATCCACTTGGTCCCAGAGGCATGATCCATTCACCACAAGGCGCGAGCGGTACCTCACATGATGAGGGAGAGAGTGGAAAACGAGCTGGACAGGCTGCAATGCGAGGGCATCATCTCCCCAGTGGAATTCAGCGAGTGGGCAGCCCGATTGTTCCAGTACTTAAAAGTGATGGTACGGTCAGGATTTGCGGCGATTATAAAGGAACTATTAATCGTTTCTCGCGACAGGACCAATACCCGCTACCTCAGGCAGACGATCTATTTGCGACGCTGGCAGGAGGCAAGCCGTTCACCAAGCTCGACCTGACTTCAGCCTACATGACGCAGGAGCTGGAGGAATCTTCGAAGGGCCTCACCTGCATCAACATGCACAAGGGACTGTTCATCTACAACAGATGCCCATTTGAATTCGGTTGGCTGCAGCGATCTTCCACAGAAACATGAAGGGCCTACTCAAGTCGGTACCACACACGGTTGTCTTTCAGGACGACATATTGGTCACGGGTCGGGACACCGCCGAGCACCTACAAAACCTGGAGGAGGTCCTCCAGTGACTGGATCACGTAGGGCTGTGGCTGAAGAGGTCGAAATGCGTCTTCATGGCAACAGAAGTCTAGTTTTTGGGGAGAAAGATCGCGGCGGACGGCATTTGGCCCACAGACGCCAAGACAGAGGCTATCAGGAATGCGCCCAGGCCACAGAACGTCACGGAGCTGCAGTCGTTCCTGGGACTCCTCAACTATTTTGGTAACTTCTTACTGGGGTTAAGCACTCTTTTAGAGACCCTATATGTGTTATTGCGCAAAGGTGAGAACTGGGTCTGGGGAAAAAAACAAGTAATTGCTTTTGAGAAAGCCAGAAACATTTTACGCTCCAACAAGCTGCATGTATTGTATAACCCGTGTAAAAGACTTGTGCTAGCACGTGACGCGTCGTCGTACGGAGTTGGGTGTGTATTACAACAAGCTAACATTGCAGGGAAGTTGCAACCTGTCACCTATGCTTCCAGGAACTTGCCTAAAGCCGAGAGGGCCTACAGCATGATTGAGAAAGAGGCATAGGCGTGTGTGTTCGGTGTAAAGAAAATGCATCAGCACCTGTTTGGCCTCAAATTTGAGCTGGAAACCGATCACAAGCCCCTCACATCACTGTTCGCTGAAAACAAGGGGATAAATACTAATGCCTCAGCCCACATACAAAGGTGGGCACTCGCGCTATCAGCATATAACTATATCATCCGCCACAGGCCAGGCACCGAGAACTGTGCGGATGCTCTCAGTCGGCTACCATTGCCCGCCACGGGGGTGGAAGTGTCGCAGCCTGCAAACTTGTTGATGCTGGTGCAACCCGCAGACTTATTGATGGTCATGGAAGCGTTTGAAAATGATAAATCACCTGTCACAACATGGCAGATTAGGACTTGGACCAGCCAAGATCCTCTGCTGTCCCTAGTAAAAAACTGTGTACTGCATGGGAGCTGGGCCAGCATCCCCGTTGAAATGCAAGAGCCAATTAAACCGTTCCAGTGGCGAAAGGACCAGCTGTCCATTCAGGCAGACTGCCTGTTGTGGGGTAACCATGTAGTGCTATCAAAAAAGGGCAGGGAGACGTTCATCTTGGATCTCCACAGCACACACCCGGGGAAAAGTAATGAAGAAAGCGATAGCCAGATCCCACTGGTGATGGCCCAGTATCAAATCTGATTTAGAATCCTGTGTACCCGGCAATGCAGGGTATGTGCTCAGTTGAGCAACGCGCCCAGAGAGGCACCACTAAGTTTGTGGTCCTGGCCCTCCAGACCATGGTCGAGGATCCATGTCGACCATGCGGGCCCGTTTCTCGGTAAAATGTTCCTGGTCGTGGTGGATGCTTTTTCAAATGGATTGAATGTGAAATAATGTCGGGAAGCACCGTCACCGCCACCATTGAAAGCCTGAGGGCCATGTTTGCCACCCACGGGCTGCCTGACATACTGGTCAGTGACATAGAAACATAGAAACATAGAAAATAGGTGCAGGAGCAGGTCATTCGGCCCTTCGAGCCTGCACTGCCATTCAATGAGTTCATGGCTGAACATGCAACTTCAGTACCCCATTCCTGCTTTCTCACCATACCTTGATCCCCCTAGTAGTAAGGACTACATCTAACTCCTTTTTGAATATATTTAGTGAATTGGCCTCAACAACTTTCTGTGGTAGAGAATTCCACAGGTTCACCACTCTCTGGGTGAAGAAGTTTCTCCTCATCTCGGTCCTAAATGGCTTACCCCTTATCCTTAGACTGTGACCCCTGGTTCTGGACTTCCCCAACATTGGGAAAATTCTTCCTGCATCTAACCTGCCTAAACCCGTCAGAATTTTAAACGTTTCTATGAGATCCCCTGTCATTCTTCTGAACTCCAGTGAATACAAGCCCAGTTGATCCAGTCTTTCTTGATAGGTCAGTCCCGCCATCCCTGGAATCAGTCTGGTGAACCTTCGCTGCACTCCCTCAATAGCAAGAATGTCCTTCCTCAAGTTTGGAGACCAAAACTGTACACAATACTCCAGGTGTGGCCTCACCAAGACCCTGTACAACTGTAATAACACCTCCCTGCCCCTGTACTGAAATCCCCTCGCTATGAAGACCAACATGCAATTTGCTTTCTTAACCGCCTGCTGTACCTGCATGCCAACCTTCAATAACTGATGTACCATGACACCCAGGTCTCGTTGCACCTCCCCCTTTCCTAATCTGTCATCATTCAGATAATAGTCTGTCTCTCTGTTGTAATCACCAAAGTGGATAACCTCACATTTATCCACATTATACTTTATCTGCCATGCATTTGCCCACTCACCTAACCTATCCAAGTCACTCTGCAGCCTCATAGCGTCCTCCTCGCAGCTTAGTGTCATCCGCAAATTTGGAGATACTACATTTAATCCCCTCGTCTAAATCATTAATGTACAATGTAAACAGCTGGGGCCCCAGCACAGAACCTTGCGGTACCCCACTAGTCACTGCCTGCCATTCTGAAAAGAACCCGTTTACTCCTACTCTTTGCTTCCTATCTGCCAACCAGTTTTCAATCCACATCATCACACTACCCCCAATCCCATGTGCTTTAACTTTGCACACTAATCTCTTGTGCGGGACTTTATCGAAAGCCTTCTGAAAGTCCAAATACACCACATCAACTGGTTCTCCATTGTCCACTCTACTGGAAACATTCTCAAAAAATTCCAGAAGATTTGTCAAGCATGATTTCCCTTTCACAAATCCATGCTGACTTGGACCTATTATGTCATCTCTTTTCAAATGCGCTTCTATGACATCCTTAATAATTAATTCCATCAATTTACCCACTACTGATGTCAGGCTGACCGGTCTATAATTCCCTGTTTTCTCACTCCCTCCTTTTTTAAAAAGTGGGGTTACATTGGCTACCCTCCACTCGATAGGAACTGATCCAGAGTCTATGGAATGTTGGAAAATGACTGTCAATGCATCTGCTATTTCCAAGACTACCTCCTTAAGTACTCTGGGATGCAGATCATCAGGCTCTGGGGATTTATCGGCCTTCAATCCCATCAATTTCCCCAACATAATTTCCCAACTAATAAGAATTTCCCTCAGTTCCTCCTTCTTACTAAACCCTCTGACCCCTTTTATATCCAGAAGGTTGTTTGTGTCCTCCTCAGTGAATACCGAACCAAAGTACTTGTTCAATTGGTCCGCCATTTCTTTGTTCCCAGTTATGATTTCTCCTGATTCTGACTGCAGGGGACCTACGTTTGTCTTTACTAACCTTTTTCTCTTTACATATCTATGGAAACTTTTGCAATCCGTCTTAATGTTCCCTGCAAGCTTCCTCTCGTACTCTATTTTCCCTGCCCAAATCAAACCCTTTGTCCTCCTCTGCTGAGTTCTAAATTTCTCCCAGTCCCCGGGTTCGCTGCTATTTCTGGCCAATTTGTATGCCACTTCCTTGGATTTAATACTATCCCTGATTTCGCTTGATAGCCACGGTTGAGCCACCTTCCCTTTTTTATTTTTTCGCCAGACAGGAATGTACAATTGTTGTAGTTCATCCATGCGGTCTCTAAATGTCTGCCATTGCTCATCCACGTCAACCCCTTCAGTATCATTCGCCAATCTATCCTAGCCAATTCACGCCTCATACCTTCAAAGTTACCCTTCTTTAAGTTCTGGACCATGGTCTCTGAATTAACAAATTATAAACCAATGTGTATAAGGTGGCCAAGGTTAGTGGGAAACTAGAAGATTGGGAAAATTTTAAACGACAGCAAAGAATGACTGAGAAAGCAATAAAGAAAGGAAAGATAGATTACGAAAGTAAACTTGCGCAAAACATAAAAACAGATAGTAAAAGCTTTCACCGATATATAAAACGGAAAAGAGTGACTAAAGTAAATGTTGGTCCCTTCGAAGATGAGAAGGTGGATTTAATAATGGGAAATGTGGAAATGGCTGAGACCTTAAACAATTATTTTGCTTCGGTCTTCACAGTGGAAGACACAAAAACCCTGCCAAAAATTGCTGGTCACGGGAATGTGGGAAGGGAGGACCTTGAGACAATCACTGTCACTAGGGGGGTAGTGCTGGACAGGCTAATGGGACTCAAGGTAGACAAGTCCCCTGGTCCTGATGAAATGCATCCCAGGGTATTAAAAGAGATGGCGGAAGTTATAGCAGATGCCTTCGTTATAATCTACCAAAATTCTCTGGACTCTGGGGATGTACCATCGGATTGGAAAGCAGCTAATGTAACGCCTCTGTTTAAAAAAGGGGGCAGACAAAAGGCAGGTTAGTTTAACATCTGTAGTGGGGAAAATGCTTGAAACTATCATTAAGGAAGAAATAGTGGGACATCTAGATAGGAATAGTGCAATCAAGCAGACGCAACATGGATTCATGAAGGGGAAATCATGTTTAACTAATTTACTGGAATTCTTTGAGGATATAATGAGCATGGTGGATAGAGATGTACCGATGGATGTGGTGTATTTGGATTTCCAAAAGGCATTCGATAAGGTGCCACACAAAAGGTTACTGCAGAAGATAAAGGTATGCGGAGTCAGAGGAAATGTATTAGCTTGGATAGAGAATTGGCTAACTAACAGAAAGCAGAGAGTCGGGATAAATGGGTCCTTTTCAGGTAAATTGGTGGTTAGTGGTGTGCCACAGGGATTGGTGCTGGGATCACAACTGCTTACAATATACATAGATGACCTGGAAGAGGGGACAGAGTGTAGTGTAACAAAATTTGCAGATGACACAAAGATTAGTGGGAAAGCGTGTTGTGTAGAGGACACAGAGAGGCTGCAAAGAGATTTATATAGGTTAAGCGAATGGGCGAAGGTTTGGCAGATGGAATACAATGTCCGAAAATGTGAGGTCATCCACCTTGGAAAAAAACAGTAAAAGGGAATATTATTTGAATGGGGAGAAATTACAACATGCTGCGCTGCAGAGAGACCTGGGGGTCCTTGTGCATGAATCCCAAAAAGTTAGTTTGCAGGTGCAGCAGGTAATCAGGAAGGCGAATGGAATGTTGGCCTTCATTGCGAGAGGGATGGAGTACAAAAGCAGGGAGGTCCTGCTGCAACTGTACAGGGTATTGGTGATGCCGTACCTGGAGTACTACGTGCAGTTTTGGTCACCTTACTTAAGGAAGGATATACTAGCTTTGGAAGGGGTACAGAGACAATTCACTAGGCTGATTCCGGAGATGAGGGGGTTACCTTCTGATGATAAATTGACTGGGTCTTTACTCGTTGGAGTTCAGAAGGATGAGGGGTGATCTTATAGAAACATTTAAAATAATGAAAGGGATAGACAAGATAGAGGCAGAGAGGTTGTTTCCACTGGTCGGGGAGACTAGAACTAGGGGGCACAGCCTCAACATACGGGGGAGCCAATTTAAAACCGAGTTGAGAAGGAATTTCTTTTCCCAGTGGGTTGTGAATCTGTGGAATTCTCTGCCCAAGGAAGCAGTTGAGGCTAGCTCATTGAATATATTCAAATCACAGATAGATAGATTTTTAACCAATAAGGGAATTAAGAATTATGGGCAGCGGGCGGGTAAGTGGAGCTGATTCCACGGCCAGATCAGCCATGATCTTGTTGAATGGTGTAGCAGGCTCGAGGGGCTAGATGGCCTACTACTGTTCCTAAATCTTATGTCCTTATGTTTTTATGTTTCATTCTCCATCCTAATGCAGAATTCCACCATATTATGGTCACTTTTCCCCAAGGGGTCTCGTACAACGAGATTGCTAATTAATCCTCTCTCATTACACAACACCCAGTCTAAGATGGCCTCCCCCCTAGTTGGTTCCTCGACATATTCGTCAAGAAAACCATCCCTTATGCACTCCAGGAAATTCTCCTCCACCGTATTGCTTCCAGTTTGGTTAGCCCAATCTATATGCATATTAAAATCACCCATGACAACTGCTGCACCTTTATTGCATGCACCCCTAATTTCCTGTTTGATGCCCTCTCCAACATCACTACTACTGTTTGGAGGTCTGTACATGACTCCCACTAGCGTTTTCTGCCCCTTGGTATTCCGTAGCTCCACCCATACCGATTCCACATCATCCAAGCTAATGTCTTTCCTTACAATTGCATTAATTTCCTCTTTAACCAGCAACGCCACCCCACCTCCTTTTCCTTTCTGTCTATCCTTCCTAAATGTTGAATACCCTTGGATATTGATTTCCCAGCCTTGGTCACCCTGGAGCCATGTCTCCGTGATCCATTAGCTGCTATCTGCACAGTTAATTCGTCCACCTTATTCCGAATGCTCCTCGCATTGAGGCACAGAGCCTTCAGGCTTGCCTTTTTAACAAACTTAGACCCTTTAGAATTTTGCTGCAAAGTGGCCCTTTTTGTTTTTTGCCTTGGGTTTCTCTGCCCTCCACTTTTACTCATCTCCTTTCTGTCTTTTGCTTCTGTCTCCATTTTGTTTCCCTCTGTCTCCCTGCATTGGTTCCCATTCCCATGCCATATTAGTTTAACTCCTCCCCAACAGCACTAGCAAACACTCCTCCTCGGACATTGGTTCCAGTCCTGCCTAGGTGCAGACCGTCCAGTTTGTACTGGTCCCACCTCCCCCAGAACCGGTTCCAATGCGCCAGGAATTTGAATCCCTCCCTTTTGCACCACTACTCAAGCCACGTATTCATCTGAGCTATCCTGCGATTCCTACTCTGACTAGCACGTGGCACTGGTAGCAATCCCGAGATTACTACTTTTGAGGTCCTACTTTTTAATTTAGCTCCTCGCTCCTTAATTTGTCTCGTAGGACCTCATCCCATTTTTTACCTATATCGTTAGTACCAATGTGCACCACGACAACTGGCTGTTCACCCTCCCTTTTAAGAATGTCCTGTACCCGCTCCGAGACATCCTTGACCCTTGCACCAGGGAGGCAACATACCATCCTGGAGTCTCGGTTTCGGCCGCAGAAACGCCTATCTAATCCCCTTACAATTGAATCCCCTATCACTATCGCTCTCCCACTCTTTTTCCTGCCCTCCTGTGCAGCAGAGCCAGCCACGGTGCCATGAACTTGGCTGCTGCTGCTCTCCCCTGATGAGTCATCCTCCTCAACAGTACTCAAAGCGGTGTATCTGTTTTGCAGGAGGATGACCGCAGGGGATCCCTGCACTACCTTCCTTGCACTGCTCTTCCTGTTGGTCTTCCATTCCCTATCTGGCTGTGGACCCTTTACCTGCGGTAAGACCAATTCACTAAACTTGCTATTCACGTCATTCTCAGCATCGTGGATGCTCCAGAGTGAATCCATCCTCAGCTCCAATTCCGCAACGCGGTCCATCAGGAGCTGGAGGCGGATACACTTCCCGCACACATAGTCGTCAGGGACAGAGGAGGCGTCCCTGATTTCCCACATAGCACCGGAGGAACATAACACATGTCCGAGCTCTCCTACCATGACTTAACCCTTAGATTGACTTAAATTGGCAACAACAGTGCTAAAAGTTACTCACTGATATAGAAGAGAAAAAAGAAAAACTACTTACCACGGGCCATGTTTCACCAGTGCCGAATTTAAAGAATTCATGACCTGCAATGGGATCAAACAGGTCACCTCGGCCCTGTTTAAACCAGCCTCTAATGGGCATGCAGAGCGGGCAGTACAAACCATCAAACAGAACCTTAAACAAGTCACAGAAGGCTCACTCCAAACCCGCCTGTCCCGACTACTGCTCAGCTACCGCGCACGAGACCCCACTCGCACACAGGGGTGCCCCTGGCTGAGCTACTCATGAAAAGGACACTTAAAACCAGACTCTCGCTGGTTCACCCCAACCTGCATGATCAGGTAGAGAGCAGGCGGCAGCAACAAAATGAAAACGAAGGTCGCGCCACTGTGTCACGAGAAATTGATCTGACTGACCTTGAGTATGTGCTAAACTATGGACATGGTTCCAAGTGGATCGCGGACACGGTGATAGCTAAAGAAGGGAATGGGGAGTTTGTAGTCAAACTAGACAAGGAACAAATTTGCAGAAAGCAACTGGACCAAACGAGGCTGCAGTTCACAGACTGGCCTGAACAACCCACAGCAGACACCACCTTGTTCGAGCCCACAACACACACCCAAAGGATCAATGACACCACGCCGGGCCAGAAAATCGAATCCATCACGCCCAACAGCCCAGCAAGGCCAGGCTCACCTAGCAGCCCTGCAGGGCCAACAACACGCCAGCCCAGCGAGGGCACAGCCAACACACCAGAACAGACATTTGTACCGAGGCGGTCCATCAGGGAAAGAAAGGCTCCCGACCGCCTCACCTTGTAAATAGTTTTCACTTTGACTTTGGCAGGGGAGTGATGTGTTTGTGTAAAGCATGCACTCCCATGTTCCGCCACCACCAGGGAGCACATCCCCTGAAGTCTCAAGGGATCCCAGCATCCCTTGGGAGCACTGTATATAAGCCGGCCCCTAAGGCCTGTTCCTGACTCTGGAGTGTCTTATTAAAGACTGAGGTCACTGTTACTTTAACCTCCCTGTGTGCAGCCTCATCTGTGTTTTGGAACACAATAATTTATATCACAACATTGTTGCTGAAATTGGAACTGCCATCAACTGCACCTCTATCAAATAAATGGAGTATTTCTCCAGCACTGGAAACGGATACAAAACAATAATGGGAGGGAAGTGCTGAACATAAATAGTTTTTGGCAATATGTTGTCAGGCCAGTCAAAACTTTGATTATTTGAAGTGACATTTGGACATTCCAGTTTAAAAATGCAACCTACTTGACGTATTATACTATGAAAAATGACCACAGCTCTATGTTTAAAAGTGTTTGTAATTCATCTCACTCATAAATCTCCTAGCATTTCTTGATATAGACAGCCTGTGTCATATCATAAGAAAATCTGAATTTGTTGTATTATGGAAAGGATGATCACTTTGTTTCCGATGTGCCTTTGTCACCCTTGGTAATAAATAACCAAATGTAAGGAAGTAAGACATGAGAAAATTCTACAATGATTGCCATTGATTGTCCCTGATAGGCTTAGGTTAAGCATCTTCAAGCAAATGGACCATACCTTGGGCTATTTGTGCTTCAACTGTAGGTGACATAGAAACATAGAAACATAGAAACATAGAAAATAGGTGCAGGAGTAGGCCATTCGGCCCTTCTAGCCTGCACCGCCATTCACTGAGTTCATGGCTGAACATGCAACTTCAGTACCCCCTTCCTGCTTTCTCACCATACCCCTTGATTCCCCTAGTAGTAAGGACTTCATCTAACTCCTTTTTGAATATATTTAGTGAATTGGCCTCAACAACTTTCTCTGGTAGAGAATTCCACAGGTTCACCACTCTCTGGGTGAAGAAATTCCTCCTCATCTCGGTCCTAAATGGCTTACCCCTTATCCTTAGACTGTGTTCCCTGGTTCTGGACTTCCCCAACATTGGGAACATTCTTCCTGCATCTAACCTGTCTAAACCCGTCAGAACTTTAAACGTTTCTATGAGGTCCCCTCTCATTCTTCTGAACTCCAGTGAATACAAGCCCAGTTGATCCAGTCTTTCTTGATAGGTCAGTCCCGCCATCCCGGGAATCAGTCTGATGAACCTTCGCTGCACTCCCTCAATAGCAAGAATGTCCTTCCTCAAGTTAGGAGACCAAAACTGTACACAATACTCCAGGTGTGGCCTCACCAAGGCCCTGTACAACTGTAGCAACACCTCCCTGCCCCTGTACTCAAATCCCCTCGCTATGAAGGCCAACATGCCATTTGCTTTCTTAACCGCCTGCTGTACCTGCATGCCAACCTTCAATGACTGATGTACCATGACACCCAGGTCTCGTTGCACCTCCCCTTTTCCTAATCTGTCACCATTCAGATAATAGTCTGTCTCTCTGTTTTTACCACCAAAGTGGATAACCTCACATTTATCCACATTATACTTCATCTGCCATGCATTTGCCCACTCACCTAACCTATCCAAGTCGCTCTGCAGCATCATAGCATCCTCCTCGCAGCTCACACTGCCACCCAACTTAGTGTCATCCACAAATTTGGAGATACTACATTTAATCCCTTCGTCGAAATCATTAATATACAGTGTAAACAGCTGGGGCCCCAGCACAGAACTTGCGGTACCCCACTAGTCACTGCCTGCCATTCTGAAAAGAACCCGTTTACTCCTACTCTTTGCTTCCTGTCTGACAACCAGTTCTCAATCCATGTCAGCACACTACCCCCAATCCCATGTGCTTTAACTTTGCACATTAATCTCTTGTGTGGGACCTTGTCGAAAGCCTTCTGAAAGTCCAAATATACCACATCAACTGGTTCTCCCTTGTCCACTCAACTGGAAACATCCTCAAAAAATTCCAGAAGATTTGTCAAGCATGATTTCCCTTTCACAAATCCATGCTGACTTGGACCTATCATAACACCTCTTTCCAAATGCACTGCTATGACATCCTTAATAATTGATTCCATCATTTTACCCACTACCGATGTCCGGCTGACCGGTCTATAATTCCCTGTTATCTCTCTCCCTCCTTTTTTAAAAAGTGGGGTTACATTGGCTACCCTCCACTCCATAGGAACTGATCCAGAGTTAATGGAATGTTGGAAAATGACTGTCAATGCATCCACTATTTCCAAGGCCACCTCCTTAAATACTCTGGGATGCAGTCCATCAGGCCCTGGGGATTTATCGGCCTTCAATCCCATCAATTTCCCCAACACAATTTCCCGACTAATAAGGATTTCCCTCAGTTCCTCCTCCTTACTAGACCCTCCGATCCCTTTTATATCCGGAAGATTGTTTGTGTCCTCCTCAGTGAATACCGAACCAAAGTACTTGTTCAATTGGTCTGCCATTTCTTTGTTCCCCGTTATGACTTCCCTGATTCTGACTGCAGGGGATCTACGTTTGTCTTTACTAACCTTTTTCTCTTTACATATCTATAGAAACTTTTGCAATCCATCTTAATGTTCCCTGCAAGCTTCTTCTCGTACTCCATTTTCCCTGCTCTAATCAAACCCTTTGTCCTCCTCTGCTGAGTTCTAAATTTCTCCCAGTCCCCGGGTTCGCTGCTATTTCTGGCCAATTTGTATGCCACTTCCTTGGCTTTAATACTATCCCTGATTTCCCTTGATAGCCACGGTTGAGCCACCTTCCCTTTTTTATTTTTACGCCAGACAGGAATGTACAATTTTTGTAGTTCATCCATGCGGTCTCTAAATGTCTGCCATTGCCCATCCACAGTCAACCCCTTCAGTATCATTCGCCAATCTATCCTAGCCAATTCACGCCTCATATCTTCAAAGTTACCCTTCTTTAAGTTCTGGACCATGGTCTCTGAATTAACTGTTTCATTCTCCATCCTAATGCAGAATTCCACCATATTATGGTCACTTTTCCCCAAGGGGTCTCGTACAACGAGATTGCTAATTAATCCTCTCTCATTACACAACACCCAGTCTAAGATGGCCTCCCCCCTAGTTGGTTCCTTGACATATTGGTCTAAAAAACCATCCCTTATGCACTCCAGGAAATCCTCCTCCACCGTATTGCTTCCAGTTTGGTTAACCCAATCTATGTGCATATTAAAGTCACCCATTATAACTGCTGCACCTTTATTGCACACACCCCTAATTTCATGTTTGATGCCCTCCCCAACATCACTACTACTGTTTGGAGGTCTGTACACAACTCCCACTAACGTTTTTTGCCCTTTGGTATTCTGCAGCTCTACCCATATAGATTCCACATCATCCAAGCTAATGTCCTTCCGAACTATTGCCTTAATTTCCTCCTTAACCAGCAATGCTACCCCACCTCCTTTTCCTTTTATTCTATCTTTCCTGAATGTTGAATACCCCTGGATGTTGAGTTCCCAGCCCTAATCATCCTGGAGCCACGTCTCCGTAATCCCAATCACATCATATTTGTTAACATCTATTTGCACAGTTAATTCATCCACCTTATTGCGGATACTCCTTGCATTAAGACACAAAGCCTTCAGACTTGTTTTTTTAACACCCTTTGTCCTTTTAGAATTTTGCTGTACAGTAGCCCTTTTTGTTCTTTGACTTGGGTTTCTCTGCCCTCCATTTTTCCTCATCTCCTTTCTGTCTTTTGCTTTTGCCTCCTTTTTGTTTCCCTCTGTCTCCCTGCATTGGTTCCCATCCCCCTGCCATATTAGTTTAAATCCTCCCCAACAGCACTAGCAAACACTCCCCCTAGGACATTGGTTCCGGTCCTGCCCAGGTGCAGACCGTCTGGTTTGTACTGGTCCCACCTCCCCCAGAACCGGTTCCAATGCCCCAGGAATTTGAATCCCTCCCTGCTGCACCACTGCTCAAGCCACGTATTCATCTGCGCTATCCTGCGATTCCTACACTGACTATCACGTGGCACTGGTAGCAATCCCAAGATTACTACTTTTGAGGTCCTACTTTTTAATTTAGCTCCTAGCTCCTTAAATTCGTTTCGTAGGACCTCATCCCTTTTTTTACCTATGTCGTTGGTACCAATGTGCACCACGACAACTGGCTGATCTCCCTCCCTTTTTAGAATGTCCTGCACCTGCTCCGAGACATCCTTGACCCTTGCACCAGGGAGGCAACATACCATCCTGGAGTCTCGGTTGCGGCCGCAGAAACGCCTATCTATTCCCTTTACAATTGAATCCCCTATCACTATCGCTCTCCCATTCTTTTTCCTGCCGTCCTGTGCAACAGAGCCAGCCATGGTGCCATGAACTTGGCTGCTGCTGCCCTCCCTTGATGAGTCATCCCCCTCAACAGTACCCAAAGCAGTGTATCTGTTTTGCAGGGGGATGACCACAGGGGACTCCTGCACTACCTTCCTTGCACTACTCTTCCTGCTGGTCTTCCATTCCCTAGCTGGCTGTGGACCCTTCTTCTGCGGTAAGACCAACTCGCTACACGTGATACTCATGTCATTCTCAGCATCGTGGATGCTCCAGAGTGAATCCACCCTCAGCTCCAACTCCGCAACGCGGACGGTCAGGACCCTGAGGTGGACACACTTCCTGCAGATATAGTCGTCAGGGACACTGGTGTCGTCCCTGAGTTCCCACATGGTACAGGAGGAGATAACACCCGACCGAGCTCTCCTGCCATGACTTAACCCTTAGATACACTTAAGTTGGCAACAACAATGTTAAAAGTTACTCACTGTTATAGAAGAGAAAAAGAAAAGAGAAAAAGAGAAAAACTACTCACCAATCACCAGCCAATCACTTACCCTCTTGGCTGTGACGTCACCTTTTGATTTCTTTCTACTTCTTTTTTGCCTTCTCTCCCCGCTGTAGCTGCACAGGTACGCCTTTTATAGGCCTCACCAACCACGAACTCCCGCCTCTCGGACTGCCGCCGCCTCTTGCTGCCGCTGGGCCTTTTATAGGCCTCACCAACCACGAACTCCCGCCTCTCGGACATACAAAGCTTTACACAGAAACCACAGGATAAAAAACTATATGTGTTATTTTACAGGAGTGATTGGGTGAATGTTGCCATCAGCTTGTATATCCTCACCATGGCCTCACTTTTGGCCCAGCTCATTTTTCGGCGCACTTACCGGAGTTGCGCCACTTTTCTCCATTCCGAAGTGTGCCGAAAAATATCCTTCCCACTTTGGCCGCTGTCCGGCCTCTTCCCTGTAGTCACGCAGCGTGGCCAGTTGAGTCGGGGGTGGAGCCAACATCCTGCGCCGAAAACTGTGCTGGGACATCTGCACATGCGCAGTGGAGTCCGGTGGTGATGTCTGCGCATGCGCAGTAGCGCTGAAAGTTGGCAATCGGCCATTTTTAAAGAACTCGGTAGCTGCTTGTGTTTTGGTGCCAGAAGGAGTGCTGTGGAATGAAATCAACTGCTGAATTCAAGAAGCAGTGCTCTGCTTGTTAATATCAGTGCTGCATGCCTGCAACAGTGCCAGAAGGAGTGTTGTATTTCTGAAAATTTCTGCATGCAAAATAAGGACTGTGTGTTTGGAAAAATCATTGTGTGTCTAAGAGCATTGGAAAAGTGCTGTGAGTGCCTCAGAGCAGCTATAGCAATACAGTAATGCAGCAACGTGGACCAAGAACAAAGAATTTCTTGCATGACGAAGTGGAGATACTGTCATTGAGAGCAGATGGCAGGAGTTGGATACCAGCAGAGGTCGCACAAAAGTACCACCCAAAGAAATGAAGAAACTCTGGAACCAAGTTGCAGTAGATTTCTGCGCATTGGTGAACACCAAGAGATCTGGAAGCCAGTGTAAAAAGAAATGGCAGGAACTTGGTCAAGTAGTTAGTGTAAGTAATATTTAAATTTATTCAATGCAATTGCAATTGCAAATGTGACCAGCTGTATATGTCCCACCCAGCAGAAAGACACCCTCGCTAAAAAGTTGCATTTTCATCTTTGCAGAAGAAATTGTCCCACAACAAAAGGGAAAGAAATCGAACAGGAGGAGGCCCGCCAAATCTGCACGTACTGACAGCCTTGAAAAAGAGGGTCGCTGCTTTGATGGGTCCTGCCTGGAGAAAAGCAATCAGTACTGCACAAGCTGGACCCACTCGCGAGGGAGAGGGTAAGTCATGAAAATTCATCGTAGCCCTTCAAATCAACCTGCTGCCTGGCCTGCTTATGTGTGAGCCTACTCATACCATCCATCCTGCCCCCTCCTCTGCTGCTAACCATTTGAATGTTCTGTTATATTTTGCAGAACCTGATGCCAATCCTGAAGATCCAGAAGAAGATTCAGATGTGGACGCAGACGAGCCTGAGCATGAGAACATCTCCAAGCCAACCCTCCAGACCAACATGGGAGTGAGGGGGAGGGGGAGGGGATGGAGATGGATGAAGGCCACACTGTTCTACTGAATCTTGAGGTTGCGTTAACTGAGTTGGCATTGGCAGCCCCTTCCCTGACTAGTGGTTTGAGTTCTGGTGTAACATTCCATGGTTTCTCACCGTCCGAGGTTGTGGCCCCCAGTGGTGTCATGCAGCATGTAACACCCAGGGCCCCACTGTCCGAGATTGCTGGTCCCAGTAGTGGTGGGATGCAGCATGTAATACCCAGGGCTCCACCGTCCCAGCCTGTGCCTCCCAGTGGTGGTGGGATGCATCATGGAACACCCAGGGCACCACCATCCGAGTCCTTGAAGTCAAAATGGCTACGATCTGACCACCAGCCACTCTGTCTATGTGCTCACAAGTTGCAAATGGTTGAGAGGCAGACCCAGGGCGAGGGGAAGGAGAAATCGGTCACACTCTCCTGAGATGCAGGATGTAACAGATGTGGTTCAGATCATGGCATTGAGTGGGGAGAGCATTGACCTTACCCGATCACTCCTGGAAACTATCAGTGGGGTGAGTGATGAGGTAGCGGGACTGTCGGGAGAAGTAACAGTAATGGCACGGGAAATGGGAACGATGTCCGGGAACATCAGTGAGGGAATAGTGTCCATGAGAGAGGGAATGTCAGAGGTAGTGCAAAGCACAGCAGTGGCCATGAGGGAGAGAATGTCAGAGGTAGTGGAAAAGACGACCCTGGCAATGACACAGGCCATCAGGGAGGGAATGTTTCAGTCCGCTGAGACACTGTCAGGGTGCATGAGGGAGGGCATGTGTGAGTTAGCTGCTGCAATAAGGGAACACACCCAGACCATGCGCCCATTGACAGAATCAACTGCCACTCCCACTGCAATCCCCACACCAGCCTCTGAAGAGACCCAAGCCTGACTCCGCCTCCTACCACCCATGAAGAAGTACACATTCATCGAGATGTTAGAAGGAATGAAGATCATCAGCAGGCCGGGACCATTAGAGGGAGCACCGTGCGGCGGCCCGGCCCAAAAATCGGCGCAGTCCCGGCCTGCAAGACCATCAGCAGGCCAAGGCATTGGAGGGAGCAACGTGCGGCGGCATACCACTGCAGGGAGCAGCGCGTGCTGCTGCAGGAGGGCAACGGCTACGAAGCCAGGTCGCTGATTGCAGTGCGGGCAGGCACAGCAGGAGGGATGAGGGAGCGGCAAGAGTTTGTAGAAGGAAGTGACTGGGGCCCAGGAAAGGCATGAGTTTATGGCTCAGAAGAGGCGAAGGCCCAGGGGCAGCACGAGCCAGCCCACACTGCGATATGTGTGCACGCTCAGTCCGTGCAGCGGAGCTGGTCTCCAGTTCGTCTTGGGTAATCCTTGCCACTGGACCAAGACCTAGCTCTGTCAAGCCCGTGTGGTGGCTGATGTGCAATGGTCACCACATGTTAAAAATTCCAAGCACAGGCATCTTCCACCCTCCAAGATGTAGTTCGGGATCAGGAATATTAGGTCCTTCATTGAAACATCTGTGAACTCATCCCTTTTTGGCGTGGAAGCAAGTCATCCTCAAGGGATTGCCTATGATGATGATGATGATGATGATGATGAGAAGAAATAAGCTTGATACCAAGCCCTAAAACACTGTGCCACCATCTGCGGGCAGGGGTGGTGGAGAGTGCAAGACCAAGCACGGCGGGCGGTGTTAGACTAAGGGGGATGAGAGATGGGTGCAGCCTTTCTTTGCTGCTGTTGTTGTTGATGTTATTGTTGGAACTGTTTTCAACTTGAAAGTATTTTGTAAATGATGTAAATTTACAATTTTATAAGTGATCTTAAATTTTAAGTGATCTTAGAGTGTAAATGTTCTCACATTGAAAGTTTTTTGTAAGTTATGTAAATGTACAAGTTTATAAGTAATCTTAAAGTTTTTAAGTGATCTTAAAGAGTCATATTAAAGTAAAGTTTGATACAAGAGTAATTTTATTACACTAAAGTTAAGTACTATGGGCTAGAACCTCCACTTTTTTTGCATACTTAACGTCCATTTAATGCCCATTTTACCACTGAAATGACGTAAACCGCCCATATATCACCCATTCTGGCACAAAATGGAAACTGACGGGCTTTTTCGGAGACTTAACGCCGAGCGTTATTTTCCCAATGGACTTAACGCCAAGAATAATTATCACCGCCAGCCCACTTTTTTGGGTAGAATCAGCAGAATGGGCAAATTCAATGCCCATAATATCGCCCAGCATTACTTTCCGCACGGAATTAACGCCGAGATTCAATATTAATGTCCAGCAACTGTTTTTTGTCAAAAGGAGCATATTTACCCAAATGAACGGCCATGGAGATCACCCATCTTCAATTTCACCACCTCGCACACATATAGCCCACAACATCGCTTGCTCAAAAAACTGCCCACAAAAAGTGGAACTAACTGAAACGAACACCAGCGGTGTGGCTGGCATTTGTTAAATCCCACTCTTACGTGAGGAGTTGATATCGGAAAGATTTGACTGAAAGAACGCTGATGTGAGTGACAATGCTGACACACTGCTGTGTGTGTGCAGCTCAGACATCAATGGTGCCCATCACCTTGGTGCCAGTTAAAGTTTACATTGATTAATGTTAAGTTGTATTTAACCCTTTCATGGTAAGGAATCACCAGTGTGTAACGGTCCAGCTATCTGAGACAGTCGCAAGAAGATTATGTTCAATGACAAAAGTTTAATGCCAACATTGGTCTGAAATCATAAGTATCACAGCCAATAACACCCAACCCCCACCCACACCCTACTTTTTCCACCATTGACATAAATCACATGTTCAACATGTCCACCAACACAGAAAGCAAAGACAAAGAAGGAGCGTGGTCCCCAGCCCCCATACATTGCAACAAATTGCATACACCCAGATGGAGCTATAACACAGCCATCACCTGCGCACATGCACCTCACTTTCCTTCCTCCCTCTCCTCCCCACCTCTACCCCTTCCCCTCCTCGCTCCATGGCGCCTGGCTGAGGAGCTCCTCAGGTGGTGCCTCATTGCGGGGGATGAAGGCAGATGCGTTGGTTGGATGGGTACAGGAGCGGGGTGTGCCAAGAGGGCAACATTCTCTGATGCAAAAGCAGGATCTTGGTCCTTGCTCTCATCTGTTGTTCGCAGTGGTGGTGCAGAACCTAGGGGTGGAGTGACATGCTCGGGGACCACTGGAGGCCTGTGGCAGCAATGTTCCTGGCTATCACATCCAGGGACTCCACCATGAGTGGAATGTACTCGGTCATGGTGGCCAGGTGTCGGGATATGACCCCCAATGCTTCGATGAGCTGGTCAGCAATGTCTACAGTCCTCCTAGACAACTGTACCATCTCTCTGCTGTCATGTCGCGCTCATAGAACAGACCTGCTGCATCCACGAGGCCTCTGCGGAGTTGGCACTGTCCTGGGGACGAATGGGGTGCCCTGTGGAGAGGTGCTTGGGGCTGGCACCTCCAGAGTGGAAGCAGGAATGACTGGAGGACCACTAGATGGCCTTGGGATGAAATGGCTTCTGGAGCGTGAAGATGCAGGTTCTTCGAAGTCGGCGCTCTCATCCGTCGAGAACAGACACAGCAGATTGACGGGCGACAATCGGAGCTGCTCAGCACCAGATGTAGTAGGATCGTCCGCCGACTCCTGCCCCGCGGCCCCACCTTCTGGCCTCTGTGACCTTGCCTGGGGTCGCGCAGCTGGCTGAGCTGCAAAACACCAATGATGTTATTAGAAGAGAAGTGGGTGCTAGGGTGACAAGGTGAGCCCAGCGCTACGCACAGCATATGCACGACAAAAGCACCACCACTCTCAAAATCATCACAGACCCCATCACATTTCATGACCATCAACACATTGTGCATTGCAATGATTTTCATTAGGCCAGCATTATTTCAATGACATTTTTAGAAATCATCTATCATATATGATTGTTCGGATGTGAGTTGGTGTGGCACCTATTGACTTTACATCACACAATGGTGTAAGCTTTACTCACGTGGCATCACTTCAGGTTCTGCAGATGCATCCGTGGCTATCCGGGTGTGCTTCCTCACGAGTGCTAGCACTTGCTCCTCCATCTCTTTGATGTCGCTGAGGACTGGTGGCCCCCCACCCGTTTGCCTTTGCATGGACCGCATCGTCGAAAGCTTCTTTTTTAAAAGGTGACAGGACGACATGGCATGAGATCATTGCGTGATATCATTGCTAGGTACTGTCACTGTCATGTATCTCACATTACTTTATATAACTGTATCTTACCATGCTATACATGACTGTAACTGGATATGACCTATAACAATAAGCATATCTTACCACCAGGGGTGCACTTGCAGGAGACACTCCATACCTGTCCCACTGAGGTATATAAAGTAAGGTCTCAGGTAAGTGCAGGACGGGAGAGCTGTGAATTAAAGGTGCAGGTCCTGAGTGACCTTGACTTCGGCATGTGTCTCGTGTAAGTCAGTACATTAGAGTCAGGACTTAACAGTGGCGACAAGTTACGGGATCACAGAATCCACAGAGTGGCTACCAACAGCTCAGATGAGAAATACAATGCTGGAGACAATTGGGATGACTTTATAGAAAGGTTCCAGCAAAGCTTTGTGACCAAAGACTGGCTGAGCGACAATAAGGCAGACAAGAGAAGAGCCCATTTCTTGACCAGCTGTGGCTCGAAAACATACGCTTTAATGAACGACCTGCTGGCACCCGAGAAACCAGCAAGCAAGTCGTTTGAGGAGTTGAGCACACTGGTGAGAGACCACCTGAAGCCAGCGAGCAGCCTACACATGGCCAGACACAGGTTCTACAAATACAGACGCTGTGTGGGCCAAAGCATACCCGACTTTGTGGCGGAACTTCGGAGGCTGGCTAGTTCATGTGAGTTCCCGATGAACTAAGGAGAGAAGTACTGAGAGACTTTTTTATTAAAGGAATAGGCCACGCAGGCATATTCCAAAAGCTTATAGAGACTAAGAACTTGACTCTAGAGGCAGCAGCACTGGTCGCACAGACGTTCTTGGCAGGCAAAGAAGAAACGAGGCTGATCTATACTTTGGGTATGACAACCAACGAGGCATCGGAACAAGGGGTTCATATTGTGAAACAAACCGCTACCCCCACACACAGATAAAGGCAGGAGAACAGGCCTTCAACAGCAGACAGTGGCACCAGAAGCCATCAAAATCAAGGGCCACATGAACGGCCGATCACACCTCATCAACCCACAATGCGAGCAATCAACAACAGATTGAGAGAAGCTCAAGGGAGATCAGCCAGATGCAGCTCATCCTTCGGAAACAATGGAAACAGTCTGTGTTGGAGATGTGGGGGAAGGCACTCAACCAGAGTGTGTCGATTTCAGCATGTCGTTTGCAGAAACTGCAACTACACAGGTCATCTGGCTCGCATGTGCAGAAAAACAGCAGCTCGGCTGGTATACGAATCAGAAGGATCGGAAAGCGGACCAGAAGCGGTTGGAACAGTGCACGGGACACCGAGGTACAGCGGGTTAACACGATCAATGTCCACTGTTCTTACATCAAGACGCCTCCAATTATGATGAGGGTTCTACTCAACGGGATACTCGTCAACATGGAACTGGACATGGGGGCCAGTCAATCCCTCATGAGCGTTCAACAATTTGAACAGCTGTGGCCGCACGAAAGCAACAGACCAAAACTCACAAAGATCGACACCAAACTAAGGACCTACACTAAAGAAATCATCCCAGTCCTTGGCAGCGCCATGCTCTCGGTCACACACAAAGGGATGGTGAACTGACTTTCCCTGTGGATTATCCCCGGGGATCTCCCAGCCCTGTTGGGGAGAAGCTGGCTAGCAGAACTTATTTGGAAATGGGATGATGTTCACGCCATGTCGTCAGAGGAACGGACCTCCTGCTCAACAGTTCTAAGCCGTTTTGAACATCTCTTTCAGCCAGGTGTGGCACCTTCAAAGGGGCTAAAGTTAGAATCTACACAGAATGCCAGACCGGTCCATCACAAGGCTAAATCTGAGCCTTATGTGATGAGGGAAAAGATTGAAAATGAACTGGACCGGCTTCTGCGGGAAGGCATAATTTCTCCCATGGAATTCAGCAACTGGGCAAGCCCAGTCATGAAGCCTGATGGATCCATGCGAATCTGTGGGGATTACAAGTCTACCATAAACAGAGTCTCCCAACAGGACCAATATCCGCTGCCCAGAGCGGAGGACCTATTTGCCACGTTGGCTGGGGGAAAACTTTTCTCGAAGTTTGACCTCACATCTGCGTATATGATGCAAGAACTGACTGAAGAGTCTAAGCTACTCACCACCATCAACACACATCAAGGCCTTTTAGTGTACAATCGATGCCCATTCGGCATCAGGTCGGCAGCTGCTATATTCCAGCGCAACATGGAGAGTCTGCTCAAGTCCATCCCGGAGACGGTTGTGTTTCAAGATGACATACTCATCACGGGCTGGGACATCGACTCTCATCTCCGCAACCTTGAGGAAGTACTAAGTCGATTGGATCAGGTAGGCCTAAGAGTTAAGAAATCCAAGTGTCTGTTTCTCGCGCCTGAGGTTGAATTTTTGGGCAGAAGGATTGCCGCTGATAGAATCCGCCTAACCGAATCCAAAACCGAAGCGATTCGCCTGGTACCCAGGCCCCGGAATGTTTCAGAACTGCGCGCCTTTCTCGGGCTACTCAACTACTTTGGGAACTTTATGCAGAACTTGAGCACGCTGCTGGAGTCTTTCCATGTGCTACTCAGAAAGGGATGCGATTGGTTTTGGGGGGACGCCCAAGAACGCGCCTTCAATAAGGCACGCAACCTTCTATGTTCCAAGAGCGTTTTAGCCTTTTTTGACCCAGGTAAAAAGTTAGTCCTTACGTGTGATGCATCAGCAAACGGGATCGGGTGCATTTTACAGCACGTCAATGATGCGGGTAAATTGCAGCCCGTCGCTTATGCCTCCAGGTCACTTTCGCGGGCGGAGCGCGGGTACGGCATTGTTGAGAAGGAGGCACTCGCGTGCGTGTACGGTGTCAAAAAGATGCACCAATACCTTTTCGGGGCCAAGTTTGCGTTAGAAACCGATCACATACCCCTCACGCCCCTACTATCCGAGTGCAAAGCAATCAACGCCAACGCCTCGGCGCGCATTCAGCGGTGGGCACTCATGCTGGCGGCTTATGACTACACGATAAGGCATAGACCAGGCACAGACAACTGTGCCGACGCACTTAGCAGGCTACCCCTGGCGACCACAGAAGGGTCCGACGAACAGGACTGTGAGATGGTCATGGCAATCAATGCCTTTGAATCCACAGATTCACCCATGACGGCTCGCCAAATCAGAGCCTGGACGACCAGCGACTGGGCAGAGGCTCGCGATGCCTGCCCCGAGGAGATCAAACCCTTCCATAGGCGCATGCATGAACTCTCACTACAGGCGACTGCCTGATGTGGGGCAGCCGAGTAGTTATGCCCTTACGAGGCAGTGAGGCGTTTGTCCGGGAGCTCCATTGCGAGCACCCAGGGATCGTCCTTATGAAGGCCATAGCCAGATCTCATGTCTGGTGGCCTGGCATTGACGCAGACTTGGAGCTCTGCGTCCATCGGTGCACCATTTGTGCCCAACTCAGTAATGCCCCCAGGGAGGCCCCCCTAAGCCCCTGGCCCACCAAACTGTGGTCGCGGGTGCATGTAGACTATGCGGGCCCATTCATGGGCAAAATGTTCCTCGTAGTCGTTGATGCATTTTCAAAATGGATCGAGTGCACCATTTTAAACTCGAGCACCACCTCCACCACTGTGGAGAGCCTTAGAACCATGTTTGCAACGCACGGCATTCCTGACATATTGGTCAGTGATAATGGTCCGTGCTTCACCAGCGCAGAATTTCACGATTTTATAGTTGACCACGGTATAAATCACGGTAAGACAGCACCTTTCAAGCCGGCCTCCAATGGCCAGGCGGAGCAAGCAGTGCAGATCATTAAACAAGGCATGCTCAGAATCCAAGGTCCCACGCTGCAGAGCCGCCTGTCGTGACTGCTGCTGGCATAGAGATCTCGTCCGCATTCGTTGACTGGGGTTACCCCTGCATAACTATTGATGAAACGAACCTTAAAGACCAGACTCTCGTTAATCCTCCCAGACATGCATGAAATTGTTGAGGCTAAGCGTCAAAAGCTAACTGAATACCATGACCGAAATTCGAAGAGGAGGTGGAATGAGATAAGGAACTAAACTATGGCCGAGGTCCCAAATGGCTTGCAGGGACAGTAACAGACAAAGAGGGAAACAGGCTACTGGTTGTACAAATGGACAATGGCCAAACCTGCCGGAGGCATGTAGACCAAGTAAAAAGTAGATTCACTGATAACACTGAAGAACCAGAGGCAGACCACAATGTGGAACTCACACCACATCTGGTGGACAGACAGGTGAACAACCTGAGGAAAGGGCAGTCTCAACAGACAGCCCAGGCGAGATACCAGCAATCATACTGAACGAAACAGACAGCCCAGGCGAGATACCAGCAATCACACCGAACGAAACACAGGCACCAAGGCAAACAACTGAACCACAACTAATACGCTCCACACGAGAGCGCAGACCACCTGAGAGACTGAATCTATAAAGGCAATAAGACCTTGGGGGAGGGTGATGTCATGTATCTCACATTACTGTATATAACTGTATCTTACCATGCTATACATGACTGTAACTGGATATGACCTTTCACAATAAGCATACCTTACCACCAGGGGTGCACTTGCAGGAGACACTCCATACCTGTCCCACTGAGGTATATAAAGTGAGGTCTCAGGCAAGTGCAGGACGGGAGAGCTGGAATGAAAGGTACAGGTCCTGAATAACCTTGACTTCAGCATGTGTCTTGTGTAAGTCAGTACATTAGAGTCGGGACTTAACAGTCACAGACACTGATACAACACATAACCGACAGATGTAGTCATGATTATTATGATTATCATTCTTTACCTGAAGGCGTAAACTGTGACCGCAGGCTTTGTGTAAAACATTCCCGGTAAAAGTGCAAGACCTCACATCTGCTGATAGTCACATATGACTGTTACAAATCAAATTATATAAATACATAAGTACATGTAATACCTACTCTTGCAGATCCCACAAGGTCGTTCCATCGTTTGCGGCATTGGTTGCCCTCACGTACCTCATTGGTCACCGACGAGACTACCTCTGCTATCTCAGTCCATATCCTCTGGTAGGCCTTTGGGGTGGGCTTCCCACGTCCTCCCTGTGTCAAATCACCTCAGCGTGACTCGACCTCCTGCAGGAGGGAGAAATTTGCCTGGTCTGAGAACCTCCTGGCTCTTTTGCGGCCTGCAATGTGCTCCTCTCCATTTTCACTGCTCTCTCCAGCATCAGTATCTACAACATGCTGTGATGCCTCCTCCTCTCCTTCCATTATAGGGCAAATTCGGTCAAATATGTGGCTGGTAACAGCTACTTTTTGTTTGCCTACTTGCTGTGAAGTTCTAAAGTCTCCCTCCTTCCTCCCAAAGCATCCACACCACACCCAGCCACACCTTCAGTCCCTCTGAGCTCCCTCTCTCTCTGTCTCCTCTTCTGCGCATGTCATGGTGACCCTTGACCTCCAGAATTGCGGGAATCAAGCGTTGCCATGCCGTTGCTAAGGACGGCCACACTTTACGGCAGAAGGTCAAAAAAATTTAACGCTACCGCCCATTTGATATCGCTCAGGGTAACGCCCATTTTAAAAAATGTAACTAGGTGTTTTGAGAATGGGCGAGAAGCCGGCAATCTGAAAACCCTTTTTTATCGCCCACACCGGAAATAACGTCCATTTTGGGGCGATAAGCACAAAAGTAGAGGTTCTAACCCATTGTAAACTTTTGAATAAAATATATTTTACATTAAAACTGAATCATGTTCCATTAACACAACACAACATTTAGGGACAGCTCCAAAAAATAAATATGTCCATGCGGAATAGTTGTCGCTGAGCCCTCAGGCATCAGTAAAGCATTCACAGATGAGCTGCTGGCACAAGGCTCGAGCAATCATTAAAGGAGCACGAAGGACCGCCCTTCTCCGACATCGTGCTCCGGCCTCAGGCACTTGCATGGTTTCCTCATCCTCATCATCATCCTCCTCCACCACTTCCTCCTGCTCGTCACCTGCATCTTCCAAATCATTATCATCAGTCACTCTCATTGCAGGTGGGTCTTCTTCCACTACCAGCTGCTGCTGCTCCATGCTGGCTAAGTTATGCAGCATGCAGCACACAACAGTGAACTGACCGACAGTCTCAGGGGAGTATTGTAAGTAGCCTCCAGAATGGTCCAGGCATTGGAAACGCTGTTCCAACTCTGCTCTTCCCAGCTCTGCCCTTCTGGCTGCTGCTCAAACATGTCAGATATAACACTGTCACATAGGATGAACGCATCATGGGTGCTGCCAGGATATCTTGCATCGACTGGCATGATGCAATGCATGTTGTCACATATGAGCTGCACATTCACGGAGTGGAAGCCTTTTCTATTCCTGAACAGCTCGGCACCCTCCAAAGGTGCTCGCAAGGTGATGTGGATATAATCATTGCAGTCCTGTACCTTTTGGAAGCCAGCAATCTTTGAGAACCCCACAGCCCTGTCATGGATTGCTTAGACAGTCATTGGGAACTTGATGAAGTCATTCCTCCACGCATACAGTGCAGCCATGACCTGGTGAAGGGAGACATGTATTGCATGTTGAGAGATGGCGCACATATCTCCAGTTGTAGCTTGAAATGATCCAGAGGCATTGAAGGAAAGTGCAGCTGTAACCTTCACTTCAACTGACAAAGCAGTCCACCTGCCACTTCTCGGCTGTAGGTCTGGTCTCAGCAACTCACAGATCTCACGGACAACTTCACTGTGGAAATGCAGCCTTCTAACACAATCTGCATCATTCAGGTCCAGGTACGAATGTCTGACTCGAAATTGCCAAGGTGGGTAAGGTCCCCTGCCCAGCAGCCTACGGGTTCTGATGTTTCTGATGTGATGAGCTTTAATCAATTGACTCCTATGTAGCACAATGATGCAGAGCGCTCGCAAAAGGTATGGCGTTGACAGTATTGCCCCCAAACTTAAAGTTAAACTTTCAAAGAATGTCAAAACGGCAGGAAAGCAGGCAGCACAGGTTTGCAGTTCTCTCTCTCGCTCCCCCCAAGGTCTGTATAGATGGACTACACCCAAAGGTCTTTTGTCCTCTCCTCTCCCCCTTCCCCCCCATGAGTATTGTGACCTCTCTCCCTCTTCCCCCCCACCCCCCTCCACCCCAGCCTCTCCGTTTGCTTGCTGCAGCCGCTCCGGTGATTTTGCTTGCTGCAGCCACTCTGTGGGCCCCGATGTCAGCCAGTTGAATCGCTCCCGCCCCTAGCCCAGGCCGAATGGCTTCCCGGTGTGTTGTCATCCCGCCCTAGCTCAGGCCAAGTGGCCTCCCGCACCGGCCGGCCCGCTGCCTTTCCAGGCCGAGTTTTAAGATGAAGGTAGGACTTACTTCAATTTTTTAATTGTTATTGAATTCTTAGAACTTTTTGTTTGCAAGGTTTGGTGGTTTGTAAGGCTTGGTACTTTAGCTGCAGGTCCTGTCTGTTTCCCTTCCCGCCCCTAGCCCAGGCCGAATGGCCTCCGATGTACCTACCTGCGCCGATTTCTTTAACTCTCCGCAAGGGTTTTCTGAAGTGGCCACATACACTGGCCTAAGCAGATTTGGAGTAACGATTAGCTAGCCAAAGTTGCCTAAATGGGCAGAACTGGTGTAGGTGACTGTAACGCCCCCTTTTGAGAAAAATAACTAAACTAAAAAAATTGTAACTAACTCAGTTACACTGGTGCAAATTGATTGGAGAAAATGGGGATTTTTAAGTTACGCCAGAAAAACCAAGTTACTCCAAAATAAACGGAGCAACTCCTGGCCAAAATTGAGCCCCATAAATTAGCAGGCTTCGTAGAACAGAACCTAAACCCTGTAACCTTCAATTTGTTCCAGTCACCCAGACGCCATTTAACTTACACTCAATCTTGTGGTATAGGGAAGTAGACAGTTCTTCAACAATAACGCTGTGAATTGCTGTTCAATTCCAGAACAATACTAAACAAGATAAATATAGCTGGAAGCTGAAATAGAACCTACACAAGGCAAATAAATAAACAGTAACATTATCTGGATTTGTGGTTTTAAAATTCAGCAACAGCATTTCAACGTATTAATTTTTAATGTATATACATATTTTTAAAATCTATTCTTAGATTATGTTAAAAAGTCTATGGTTGTCTAGTACTTATTAACTTGTAATCCTCTGGTTTATCCTGATGTTACCTCTTACAGTTTGCTTTATATTTTGATTGATGGAAACCGTCTATCTTGAATGATGATGTTGTGAGCGCCAAAGCAGTGCTGCAACATCGTGAGTGGGTGAAGTGTCCAATTCTCGAGCGACAGTCCTCACCGCAGGCGTATACCAGAGGGTCAAATGATGAAGCTCACATGATATTAACTCTTGAAGCCTCAAGTGCTTCCCTCTTTCTCCCTTCTCATTCCTATCTCTCTTCAGCTTCTTTGGCTTCTTGATGCAGCGCAGCCCTCCAGTGTTGCACAGCTGGTGGTATCGATGATAAAAGTTTTCGAGCCCCTCTTGCAAATGTTGGCTTAGGTCTGCCCAGCAGCCTTGAAGCACCTGCAAGTTCTTCATACAAAAGATCCTTTGGAATACACCCATCTTTCACCCAGTACAGATGGCCAAGCCACTGGAGACATCTATGTTTGAGAAAAGTAATTAGACATTGTAATTTAGCTTCCTCGAGTACTTTGGTATCAGGAACTTTGACTTTCCACTGATATTTAGAATACCTCAGAGACAGCAGTTGTGGAAAAAGTTTGATATTTTTTCTTTATTATTTTAATCCAGTCAACATTTGAATACAATTAAATATATAATAAAAATATAAATAAATAAACATAATTTTAATTGTATACATTTATTTGTTCTTTATGTATTTTTCTTTTCAATTTATGATCCAATGATATTGCTGGAATATGTTATTTTCAGGAATCATTTGTGGAACCAAAAATCTAGCAGCTAATCATCTCCAATAATGATTCTTTAATAATCTCAAGCAGCTATTGTGCCTCAATTTGAGTTGTTGTGTCTTCTTGCTTCTATATATTTCACTTGTAAATAAAATTAATGAAGTAGTTCTAATCTGTATGCATTGATGTGACCACATGCTGTTTGCTGCATTCAGGTGATGTCAGACATGGTGGACATCCTCTCTATACTTCAGTAAGGAGTTTATCATGATGAGGGGTTAATTGTAGTGAAATGTTTCAAGGCACTTGCAAGATGGAGGAGGGATTGGACATAGAACAGGAATCAGAAGAGATAGGGATGGCGACCAAAGGCAAAATCAAAGAGGCATTTCTGTGTGGATAGTTGTACTGCTTCCATTTGTATAGATTATATTTCATACCCCAGAGTGTTCAGAATATTTTGATAGAATTGATGATGCTGAGGACTAAGGTAAAAAGAGAACACCATCTACATTTAAATATTATTCTTAACCCACCCACTTCCACCTTCAAAATTCTGAAAATATTTGGATTGATCTAAATTTCTATTGTGATTGGTTCATAAGATCAGAAGATAATTATTGGTGAGGAAGGCCATCTTAGCTCATATCCAGAAAGATCCCCAAATAATCCCCATTGCAGCATGCAATTGTTTATTGAATAATTCAAAAGTTTTCACTTTAAATCTCTAATTTGAAATCTATTCCAGATGTTGACCAGAGTGCTAAATTTAACTTTTACTAGTTCAGACCATTGACACTAGGAATCTGCCTTAAAGCTCTTCTCTGCATTGCCTCCAGTGCTTGATTGCCTCCCTTGCGTCTCGGTGATCAGAACTTGGCACAGTATTCAAGATACAGTCTGACAAATGCTGATACAGTTTGATCACAACTTCCTCTGATTTATATTTGATTGTTTTTGCTATGTACATCAACATTCTATTAGCTTTATTGATTGCTGCTCTGCATTGGTTAGACATGATGAGCATTGGGTCTATTCAGACTTCTGGATCTCTTTCAGCTTATCCTGAGCTATTTAAACATCATTAATGCAGTACATGTGTTGCCTATTGTTTCTTCCTATGTGCACAACCTTACAGTTATGTGCATTAATTTATATTTGCCATTTTTCTGCCTAATTATATAATTCACCCAACTCTTTCTGTAATTCCACCACTCCTCCTAGTTGTGTATTGTGTGCAAATATGACAACTTTGCAGTAAGTTTCTCAATCTAAATCACTGATGCAAATTAGAAAAAGTAGTTATCCCAACACTAAACCTTGGGGCACCCTACTCCGTACTTATCCAAATCCCCAACCCCATCCTGACATTAATCTTTTAACATGTGCCCCTAGTTTTATCTTTTAACTAATTTCTTATCCATGCCCAAATTTTAACCAGAATTCCCTCAGCTTCGAGTTTAATGAACAGACTTTTTGTGTATAATTTCACCAGATTCATTCAGGGAGTCTAGGTATAGCATATCATGAAACTTTCCATAAGCTACTTGTCTCTTCCTCAACATAGGAGGTAGGTCAGGCAGGATCTTCCCCAATGAATCCACGTTGACTGATGTTTCCTAGGTTTTTATTGTACAGACTGTTAAGTTCAGAATAACTCCACGAGACTGTGTTGTAAGCTCAAACCATTGTGACTTGGTCTCTTTAATCTAACTCCAAAGTGAGGCAGCAGCATGGTGGATTGCCTTTTATACCTGCTTGCCCCAGAGTGCACAGGTGACCCTTAGGTCTCCCACAGGTGTGCCACCTAGTGGCAAGTCTTACACATTGCTGAGGTTTGCATACATAACATCACTTCCCCCCAAAGTCTTATGTACAAGTTATTTACAGGTTGAGACGATCTGGTGCTTTGCGTTCCCGGGTCGATCGCCTGAGTTGAAGTCTTGGCATGGGTGAGTTGGTCAGATCATTGCTGCACAGCAGCGCGGCTGGTCTGATCGGACTGCTGGGCATGGTGGGTTCATCCTCGTGGTTGACAGCGAGGTCGATTGCTGGTTGGGTGTGTGTTGGTGGATCATAGATTGTAAAGACTTCTTTAAACTGTTCTTAGTTGTCAGAGAATCACAGTTTGGTTTGATCCAAATGCTTCCTGCATGTTTTCCCATTCAACAATTCAACAACAAACACTCTATACCCCTCCTTGGCTAAAACAGTGGCAGCAATCCATTTGGGACCATGACCGTAATTGAGAACAAACACAGGATCATTAACCTCAATGTTACGCGATACAGCCGCGTGATCATGGTACACGTTATGCCGGTGCCGCCGGGTTTCTACATGATCATTGAGATCCGGGTGGACTAAGTAGAGACTGGTTTTGAGTGCTCTCTTCATTAACAATTCTGCAGGGGGAGCCCCGGTGAGCGAGTGGGCGCGCGTCCGGTAGCTGAGCAGGACTCGAGATAACCGGGTCTGCAAGGAGCCGTCGGTTACGCGTTTCAAGCTCTGCTTGATGATTTTTGGACTGCCCGTTCCGCTTGACCATTGGATGCGGGCTTAAATGGGGCAGACCTGACATGTTTAGTGCCATTGCGGGTCATGAACTCGTTGAATTCTGAGCTGGTGAAACATGGTCCATTGTCACTAACAAGGACGTCGGGTAAATCATGGCGATCATGGCCCTGAAGCTTTCAGTGGTAGCAGTGGACAAACATGATGACATTATTATACATTCAATCCATTTCGAGTAAGCATCCAGTGCTACTAGAAACATCTTTCCTAAAAAAGGGCCAGCAAAATCTACGTGGACCCTGGACCATGGTTTGGAGGGCCATGACCACAGACTCAGTGGAGCCTCCCTGGGTGCGTTGCTCAACTGTGAGCAAGTGTTGCATTGGTGTACGCATGACTCCAATTCCAAGTCAATGCCGGGCCACCAAATGTGCGACCTGGCGATAACCTTCATCATGACTATGCCTGGGTAGGTACTGTGTAGGTCGCGTATAAACGTTTCCCTGCCTTTTTTTTTGGCAAAACCACATAATTCCCCCATAGGAGACAATCCGATTGGATGGACAATTCATCCTTAATTCAGTGGAACGGCTTAATTTCATCTTGCATTTCCCCGGGAACCACCGACCAGCTCCCATTTAGGATGCAGCTTTTTACTAGTGATAGCACAGGGTCTTGGCTAGTCCAGGTCCTGATCTGGCGAGCCGTGACGGGTGACCCCTCGCTCTCAAAAGCATCCATTACCAGAAGCAAGTCTGCAGATTGCGCCATTTCCACCCCGGTGGTGGGCAATGGCAGCCGACTGAGGGCATCAGCGCAGTTCTCAGTGCCTGGTCTGTGGCGGATTACATTATCATATGCCGACAATGTTAGTGCCCATCTTTGGATGCAGAACAAAGCATTGATGTTGATATCTTTGCTTTCTGAGAGCAGTGAAGTAAGCGGTTTGTGGTCGGTTTCGAGCTCGAACCGGAGATCAAATAGATATTGGTGCATTTTCTTAACACCGTATACACATGCTAATGCTTCTTTCTCAACCACACTGTAGGTTATTTCAGCCTTGGATAAACTTCTGGACGCATATGCAACCGGTTGCAGTTTGCTTGCTGTAACACACAACCGACCCCGTACGACGATGTATCACAAGGTAGTACTAAACGTTTACATGGGTCATACAATGCAAGTAACTTGTTAGAGCATAGCAGGTTTCTGGCCTTATTAAAGGCTGTCTCTTGAGATTTACCCCAACCCCAGTTGTCACCGTTGTGTAGCAATAAATGCAAGGGTTCCAACAAAGTGCTCAACCCCGGTAGAAAGTTACCAAAATATTTAAGGAGTCCCAGGAACAAACGCAGCTCCATCACATTCTGTGGTCTGGGTGCATTCTTGATGGCCTCTATTTGGAGTCCGTGGGTCTGATGCCATCTGCTGCAATCTTTCTCCTCAGAAACTCGACATCTGGCACCAGGAAAACACACTTGGAGCGTTTCAGCCTGAGTCCCACTCTGTCCAGTCGCTTTAGAACTCTTCTAGGTTGTGCAAGCGTTCGGTGATGTTGCGACCAGTGATCAAGATGTTGTCTTGGAACACCACGGTGCATGGAACCAATTTCAGAAGAATCTCCATGTTCCTCTGGAAGATGGCCACAACCGAGCCAATCCCAAAGGGGCATCTGTGGTACACAAATAGTCCTTTGTGCGTGTTGATGTACGTCAATTTCTTTGATGGTTCAGCCAGCTCTTGTGTCATGTAAGCAGAGGTTAGGTCTAGCTTGGTGAATGACTTTCCCCCTGCTAACGTTGCGAACAGGTCATCCGCCTTGGGTAGCAGGTACTGGTCCTGTAACGAGACTCAGTTGATCGTTACCTTGTAGTCCCCGCAGATTCTGGCCATCCCATTGCTCTTTAGCTCCAGCACGATTGGACTGGCCCACTCGTTGAACCCGACTGGCGATATGATTCCCTCTCATTGAAGTCTGTCCAGCTCGATCTCGACTTTCTCTCACATCATATATGGGACTGCTCGGGCCTTGTGATGAACGGGCCGTGCCCCAGGAACAAGATGAATCTGCACCTTGACGCTTGTGAAGTTGCCGATGCCTGGCTCAAATAACGACGGGAATTTGTTTAGCACTTGGGCGCACGGGGCGTCATCCACCAAAGGCAGTGCTTTGATGTCGTCCCAGTTCCATCGGATCTTTCCTAGCCAGCTTCTGTTGAACAGCATTGGGTCATCGCCTGGTCCATTCCATAGTGGTAAATCATGCACCCTTCCGTCATATGATACTTTCACTGCCGCACTGCCGATAACAGGTATGAGTTCTTTGGTGTAAGTGCGCAGTGTTGTGAGAATCGGGCTCAGTTTTGGCCTCTGTGCCTTCTTGCCCCACAGTTTCTCAAAAGCCTTCTGGCTCATTATTGATTGACTCGCCCCCGTGTCCAATTCCATGGAGGTTGGAATGCCGTTAAGTTTAACTTTTAACATTATCGGAGGGCTTTGGTGGTGAAGGTGTGTACCCCATACACTTCCTCTTCGTCCACCGGTTGAGTTGCCTCTCCTGCTCATTCAGCGTGATCCGTTGACTCTGCCACGTGGTGAGTCAGAGGTTGTTTGCACATTCACTGGAGGTGCCCATTGTTCCACAGCCTTTGCACACATAGTGCTTGAATCGACATTGAGGGGCTCTATGACAGCCCCTGCAGCGCCAGCATGGTGTTAATGGATACGCATTCACACCCCACAGCGGCCTCTCAGTCACCCTAGGCCTGGCCTCTGCTGTTGTGTAGGCCCTACCATGTACGGTTCTGCCTGCTGAAGGCATTATTTTATGCACAGTACTTGCTGGCGAGCTTCGATGCTATGAAGATATCTGTTTCATGTTGTCACTCGTGGATATGCAAGCCTAGGGATTCGGCAGACATCAGTATGCGAAGAATGACCTCGTGGCCAATTCCAAGCACAATTCCACACAACAGTTCCCTCAAAGATCCAGCAAATTCGCACTGTCCCACAAGGCATCTTAGGTCGGCGACAAAGCTCGCCACGTTTTGGTCCTTGGAGTGATGGTGTGTGTAAAAGCAATACCTGGCTATTAAGATGCTCTCCTTCAGCTTGAGGTGTTCCCGAACTAGCATACGCAGCTCTTTGTAAGTCTTGTCCGTTGGTTTGACTGGTGCCAGCAGATTTTTGACGAGGCCACATACGGTGAGGAGAATCGCCCTGCACTTGTTCTCTAACTCAGCCGTGTGCAGCTCGTTGGCCATGAAGTACTGGTCGAGACGCTCAACAAAGGCTTTCCAATCATCACCCTCAACAAATCTCTCAAGAATACCAATGGTAGCCATTACCACGTGAAAGTTTGTGATCTGTAACTCGTCGCCAGTTGTTAAGGTCAGAATAACTCCATGAGACTGCGTTGTAAGCTCAAACCATTGTGACCTTGGTCTCTTCAATGTGAGGCAGCAGCATGGTGGATTGCCTTTTATACCTGCTTGCCCCAGGGTGCACAGGTGACCCTTAGGTCTCCCATAGTTGTGCCTACACATTGGTGAGGTTTGCATACATAACACAGACAATTCTAAAATTTACTCCTGTTTTTAAACTTTGGAATGGAAGCAAGACTAATGGGTTTGTAGTTGCCTGTGTCTATTTTGCCATCCTTTTTGAATATGGGCACCACTTTAGCCTGTTTCCATTCTGCTGGTACCTCTCCAGCATTCAGTGATTCCCTCATAAAGATTGTCAGCACCTCACAAAACTTCTTCCTAGTCTCTCCACACTCTTGGATAAATGCCATCAAGCCTAGGGATTTATTATTTTGAGTCATTTAAGCTTGTCTAGGATTTCTATTTCATTAATAATGAAAACATTGATTTTACTTGTTATTTCTGTTTGGGGTGTGCATACATCTGATGTCTTCCCTTATTCTATAACCTAGAAAGGCAGCAGACAGAAGTGTGGGTACCCTTGCTGTGGTTGGAAGATGATGACTTTGTAAATATAGCACCGTATCACAATTCTCAAGTTGTCCCAAGCACTTTGCATAGAATGACACATTGGGGTGGAAAATAGAATGTTTCAGTATAAGGGGTGTCGCAGTTGTGTGAGGCGGACTGGTTTAGGGCTGGGTGCTCTTTGCCTTTCCGTCATTGTTCATAGGTTTATATGTAACCTTTAGTGCTGACCAATGGCTGTGCGTTTCTTTGTCAGCCGGCGTGGACATGATGGGCCGAAATGGCCTCCTTCTGCGCTGTAAATTTCTATGTTTCTATGTTTCTATGTGTCTATGTAGAATGTGAAGAGTGTGACTGGATTGGATGTCACCAAAGTCCAGGTTGCTGATTGGAGCGTGGGCAGGTACAGCAGGAGGGTGAGGCTGGGGTGCAGGAGCGGTGAGTCAACATGGAGCGACGAGATCGGGGCCCAGGAGAGGCGTGAGTTCAGGGCCCAGAAGCAGCAAGGACCCAGGGGCAGCATGGGCCAGCCCACACTGCAATATGTGTGGGCACTAGGTCCGCGCAGCAGAGCTGGTCTCCAGTCATCTTGGTTAATCCTTGCCACTGGACCAAGACCTAGCTCTGTCAAGCCTGTGTGGTGGCTGGTGTGCAACGGCCACCACACATTAAAAAAATCCATGCTCAGACATCTCCACCCTTCAACATGTTGTGCATAACCTGGAATATCAGGTCCTTCATTGAAACACCTGTGAACTAATTCCTTTTTGGCATGGAAGCAAGTCATCCTCGATACGAGGGATCACCTATGATGATGACATAGAATGAAATATTTTGATGTGCAATCACTGTAGTAATGTAGGTGAACATGACAGCAGTAACTTTTCACATTATCATCATCAGAGGCAGTCCCTCGAAATCGAGGAAGACTTGCTTCCACTCTAAAAGTGAGTTCTTAGGTGACTGAACAGTCCAATACGGGAATTACAGTCTCTGTCACAGGTGGGACAGACAGTCATTGAAGGAAAGGGTGGGTGGGGAGAGTAGTTTGCTGCACGCTCCTTCCGCTGCCTGTGCTTGCTTTCTGCATGTTCTCGGCGACGAGACTCGAGGTGCTCAGCGTCCTCCCGGATGCTCTTCCTCCATTTAGCGCGGTCTTTGGCCAGGGACTCCCAGATGTCGGTGGCGATGTTGCATTTTATCAAGGAGGCTTTGAGGGTGCCCTTGAAATGTTTCCTCTGCCCATCTGGGGCTTGCTTGCCGTGTAGGAGTTCCGAGAAGAGCGCTTGCTTTGGGGGTCTTATGTCAGGCATGCGAACAATGTGGCCTGCCCAACGGAGCTTGTCGAGTGTGGTCAGTGCTTTAATGCTGGGGATGTTGGCATGATCGAGGACGGTAACATTGGTGCGTCTGTCCTCCCAGGGGATTTGAAGGATTTTGAGGAGACATCTTTGGTGGTATTTGTCATGTATGTACAGATGGTGTCATTGTTGGAGGCCATTGAGCAGCACGCACATGGTGCTGCTCTGATATAAAAGGCCAGCCATTTTGTGAGTCAGGCACTTTGGGCTGTAATAAAGCATAGCCAAGGTTGTACCTTATTCAGTTAAACAGTACTCAGTTTGTACCTTCATTGCATACTTAACATTTGGCGATGAGAATACAAGAACCTTTGTTTCCAAATGAGCACGATTGGATTTTTAGAGCGATTCGTGGAGAGAAAAGATTGGGCAGACTTTGTGAGCTGTTTGAACCAGTACTTCGTGGCCAACAAAATGAAGAGGGTCGACGATGCAAATCGGTGCTGGGCCGTGTTCCTCACTGTGTGCAGTTCAAAGATCTACGGTCTGATAAAGAATCTACTCATGCCTAGTGATCCAACAGAGAAAACGTACGAGGAGTTGTGTACGTTGGTACGAGAGCACCTCAAGCCAAATGACGGCATCATCATCTCAAGATACAGGTTTTATACACACGTTCGATCAGAGGGCCACAGCGTGGCAGAATTAGTTGCCGACCTGAGTTGTCTAGCGGGACCGTGCAAGTTCGGGACGGTGTTGGCAGACATGCTGCGGGACTGCTTTGTTATCAGTATCAACCACGAGGTGATCCTGCGCAAACTTCTGGCAGTGTTGGAGTTGCATTTAAAAAGGGCCATCCAGATCGCTCTATCATGTATGACGACGGACATGAGTTTAAAGCAAATATCGGTGAAGAACCGAACGTCGGCAAGTACTGCAAATGCGATTCATTCGGCGTTCGGCAGAGCGGCACATGGCAGGGCCTATCTGGCTGCGTTCGCGAAACCTGTGCTTGCCATAGTCCACCAGCAGGAGTGTATCCAACTTCTTTGTGTTGGTATTGTGGGGGTAATCATCAGCCTCAGCAGTGCCGATTTAAACAATATAGCTGCAAAGGCTGTATGAGAGTGGGGCATCTCCAGTGCAAGTGTCCGCAGATGAGCAAGCGAGCTGCGACACACCACGTGGAGGATGAGAGTCAGACTAGCGCTGATCCGAATACGCAATCAGAGATGCCAGAGGAGGAAGTGTATGGACTGTACTCTTTCATAACCAAGAATAAACCAATTTTGATCAATGTGAAGTTTAACGGGACCTGGTATCGATGGAACTGGACACAGGGGCAAGTCAATCGATCATGAATGAGAAGGCATTTAATAAGCTGTGGGATACTAAGACTGTGAGGCCCAGGCTGAGACCTGTTGACGTCAAGCTGCGCACGTACATCAAAGAACTGATAAAGGTGATTGGCAGTGCACAAATTAATGTGTCTTATAACAGTGCAGTTCATGAGTTACCGCTGTGGATTGTTCCAGGCAATGGCCCGACGCTGCTCGGCAGGAGCTGGTTGCAGAAAATCAGATGCGACTGGAACGACAGAAAGGCGTTGTTGTCGGAGGAAGATACAGGTGCCCAAGTATTGAGCAAGTTCCCCTTGCTGTTCGAACCGGGTATCGGCAATTTCACGGGAGCCAAGGTGCAGATCCACGTGGACTCAGATGCAAGACCTGTCCATCATAAAGCTCGGACAGTGCTGTATATGATGAGGGAGAAGGTCAAAATTGAGCTGAACTGGACAGACTTCAGCGTGAAGGGATCATATCACCGGTCGAATTTATTGAATGGGCCAGCCCCATTGTTCCTGTGCTGAAAAGTGATGGCACAGTCAGAATCTGTGGAGACTACAAGGCTACAATCAACAGGGTTTCATTACCGAAGGCTGATGACTTGTTTGCGACGCTAGCCGGAGGGAAGTCGTTCACAAAACTGGACTTGACAGCGGCCTATATGACACAGGAGTTGGTCGAGACGTCGAAGAGACTTACGTGCAGTAACATGCACAAAGGACTGTTTATTTCCCACAAGTGCCTATTTGGAATTTGCTCGGCTGCAGCAATATTCCAAAGGAATTTGGAAAGTCTACTGAAGTCCGTTCGCAGAACTGCCGTGTTCCAAGATGATATCCTGATCATCGGTCGTGACTCCAAGGAACATCTGAACAACCTGGAAGAGGTTCTACTGCGTTTGGACAGAGTGGTACTCAGACTTAAATGCTCAAAATGCGTCTTCATGACACCGGAGGTCGAATTCCCCAGGAGGAAAATTGCCGCTGATGGCTTCAGACCTACTGATGTGAAAACCAAAACCATCAAGAATGCACCCAAGCCGCAGAACGTGATGGAGCTGTGTTCGTTCCTGGGTCTACTCAACTACTTTGGTAACTTCCTACCTAAATTGAGCACCTTACTTGAACCACTGCACATGCTATTGAGAAAAGGCAACAACTGGGTGTGGGGCGCATTGCAAGACAGAGCTTTCGAGAAAGCCACCAATCTGCTTTGCTCGTACAAGCTGCTGGTACATTATGACCCATGTAAACGTTTAGTTTTGGCCTGCGATGCATCGTCATATGGAATTGGTTGCATGTTACAACAAGCCAATTAGTCAGGGAAACTTCAACCTGTTGCGTATGCATACAAAAGTTAGTCTAAAGCAGAATGAGCCTACAGTATGGTAGAAAAAGAAGCTTTAGCGTGTGTGTACGGTGTTAAAAAGATGCATCAATACCTGTCCGGTCTGAGGTTGGAATTAGAGGCCGATCATAAACCACTCATTTTGTTGTTTTCCAAGAGCAAAGGTATCAACACCAACGCTTCATCCCGCATCCAAAGGTGGGCGCTGACATTATCTGCCTATGATTATGTCATTCGCCACAGACCTGGCACAGAGAATTGTGCCGATGCTTTGAGCCGGTTGCCTCTGCCCACACCAGAGGTGGAAATGCCACAACCGACAGATTTAATGTTAATCATGGATGCTTTTGAGAGTGAAGGCCCCCCATCATGGTTCAACAAATCAAGACCTGGACCAACCAGGAACCAATATTATCGGTGGTAAAGAGTTGCATCTTCAAAGGGGATTGGTCTACCATACCTAAGCAAATGAGCGAGGAGGCCAAACTGTTTATTCGTCGTAAGGACGGACTGTCTATTCAAGCAGATTGCATATTGTGGGGCAATCGAGTTGTAATGCCTAAGAAAGGGAGAGAGAAGTTTGTGCGTGAGTTACACAGCACACATCCTGGTATAGTGATGATGAAGGCCATCGCCAGGTCCCACATATGGTGGCCAGGAATTGATTCTGAGCTGGAAGCATGCGTGCATCAGTGCAACACTTGCATGCAGCTCAGCAAAGCACCAGCGGAATCGCCGCTGAGTCTGTGGTCATGGCCATCCAAACCTTGGTCCAGGATCCATGTAGATTTTGCAGGTCCCTTCCTGGGCAAGATATTTTTAGTGGTGATGAATGCTTATTCGAAGTGGATAGAATGCATAATCATGTCATCCAGTACGTCCATGGCAACTATAGAGAATCTCAATGTCATGTTCGTGACATATGATCTGCCTGACATAGTGGTGAGCGACAATGGGTCGTGCTTCACCAGTCAGGTGTTTCAGGAGTTTGTGAAACTTAATGGCATAAAACATGTAAGGTCAGCACTGTTCAAGCCTGCATCCAACGGGCAAGCTGAACATGCAGTACAAATTATCAAGCAAAGCATGAGGAGAGTAACCCAAGGGTCACTGCAGACCCGCTTGTCCTGCATACTGCTGAGTTACAGGACAAGACCCCACACACTCACAGGGGTCTCGCCTGCTGAACTCATGATGAAAAGAGGTCTTAAGACCAAGCTACCTCTGGTACACCCGGATTTAAATAATCATGTTGAATACAGAAGACAAAGTCAACAAGGATACCACGATTGTGCAACTGTGTCACGCGAAATTTCTGTTAATGATCCTGTATATGTGTTGAACTATGGTCAGGGTCCCAAATGGATCGCTGGTACGGTCATGGCCAAGGAGGGCAACAGAGTATTTGTTATTAAGCTCAAGAATTGGCAAACTTGCAGGAAACACATGGATCAAACAAAGCTGAGGCACACAGACGAGGCAGAGCAGTCGGACGAAGAAACTGTCGACAACCAACCAACCTACCAGCAGTCTTCAGTGGACTCAAGGGTCATCAGTGAACCCGGAATTTCCATCAGGGACTTGTTCAATAAAAATGGACTTGCAATTCCTGACATGGTCACTGCCACCTCCAACAAATCAGCCATCCAGCCACCAGGCACAACGGACTCCGCACATTCACCCAAGGCCGGAATCGAACTGAGATGGTCAACCCGGGAGCGTAAAGCACCAGACCGTCTCAACCTGTGAAAGACTGTGATAAGATCTCAGAGGAGGGTATTGTCATGTATGTACATGCTGTTTGTAGCCATCAGATGGTGTCATTGTTGGAGACCACTGAGCAGCATGCACATTGTGCTGTTCTGGTATAAAAGGCCAGCCATTTTGTGAATCAGGCACTTTGGGCCGTACTAAAGCATAGCCAAAGTTGTACCTTGTTCAGTTAAACAGTACTCAGTTTGTACCTTTATTGCATACTTAACAGTATTTCTCCAGCAATTTGAGTGTCACACCTCAAATCGTTGGAGACTTGTCGTATACAACAACAACAACTTGATTTATGGCTAATGCTCAAAGTTAACTCAGCTGTATTGCCTGGGGAAAGAAGGGATTTGTGATGTAGTAAACAGTGCAAGTGTTATAAATATCATTCCAAGTTAATGATTTAATATAATGGTTAAACAAGGGCAAAATCTCTACCACAGCATTATGTGTTTTGTGCGCACATGTGTGTGTAGGTGGGAGAATTGCTATTAGTATAAAACAAAAAAAATTCAAAGTGTTAGAGCTAAATTCAAATGTATATTACAGTCTTGTTACTTTATTCAGCCTTTATTGTTTGAAAATTATTTAATTTAAGCTGAACACTATTTATTTATGGGCCATTTCAAAATTCAAAACAAGTTTTATTTCATAGTATCATAGAATTATAGAATGATTACAGCACAGAAAGAGGCCAATCAGCCCATCGAGCCCATCCAGCTCTCTGCAAGAGAACATCAGCTAGTCCCACTGCCCTGCCCTTTCCTCGTAGCCCTGCAAAGTTTTTACCTTCAGGTACTAATCCAATTCCCTTTTGAAAGCCACAATTGAATCTGCCTCCACCACCCTTTCAGGCAGTGCATTCCAGATTCTAACCACTCGCTGCGTTAAAAAGTTTTTCCTCATGTCACCTTTGGATCTTCTGCTAATCACCTTAAATATGTATCCTCTGGTTCTCGACCCTTCCACCAATGGGAACATTTTCTCTCTATCTACTCTGTCCTGACCCCTCATGATTTTGAAGTACAAGAAACATTTTTCAAAAGATTAACTAAATTAAATAATAGTCGTTTATATAGATTGAGTGTAATGGTTGCAAATAATCGATTATACAGAGGGTAAGGCCCCAGTCATAAATTTTTTTTCATACAAGGTATTATTTTGTTTACCCATTCTCCTCCCAAAATTGCAAAAACTGTTTATTTACATTTACCAATCACATGCAGCATTAAAAGCACTTCCTTCTTGGGGTAATGATGACAAATGTAAATAGTCACTAAGTTCTTCAATGCTTAGTTTGTTTCAAAAGCCTTCAGTCTTAAAGAATAGAAAGAAAGACTTGCATTTATATATTGCCGTTCATGACCTCAGGACGTCTTAGAACACTTTATAACCAATTAAGTGCATTTGAAATTGTAGTCATTGTGGAAATATAGGCAATCATGGCAGCCAATTTGCACACAGCAAGTTCCCACAAACAGCAATGTGATAGTGGATTCAGTAATGTTGGTTGATAGTGATAAATGTTGGCCAGGGAGAACGGCCTGCTCTTCTTTGAAATAGTGCCATGGGATCTTTTATGTCCACCTCAATTTAACATCTTATCCAAAGGACAGCACCTCCAACAGTGCAGAACTCCCTCATTACTTCACTAAGGTGTTCAAATCTCTGGGGTGGGACTTGAACTCACAACCTTCTGATTCAGGGGGGCTAACGGGAGGCATAAACAACTCAAATTTTTCCCCCATGATCTGTTATACAACCTTATTTACCATGTAGCAACATCAGGTGAACACCGACCACTCCAAGTCACATGCCATCCTGACTTGGACATAGATCATTGTTCCTTCCTGGACTTGATGGCCTGCATTCTGAGGTCTTAAAATAAGTGGCTGCAGAGACAGTGGATGCACCGGTTGTAATCAACCAAAATTCTCTGGATTCTGCAGATGTCCCAGCTGATTGGAAAACCGGAAATGTAACTCCTCTATTTAAGAAAAGAGGGAGACATAAGGCATGAAACTATAGACCAGTTAGCCTAACATCTGCCACTGGGAAAATGCTGAAATACATTATTAAGGAATAGCAGCAGAACATTTAGAAAATCATAATACAGTCAAGCAGAGTCAGCATGGTTTTATGAAAGGGAAATCATGTTTGACAAATTTGCTGGAGTTCTTTGAGGATGTAATGAGCAGGGTGGATAAAGGGAAACCAGTAGTTGTTGTATATTTGGATTTCCAGAAGGCTTTCGTTAAGGTGTCACATAACAAGATAAGAGCCAATATATTAGCATGGATAGAGAATTGGCTAACTAACAGAAAACAGAGAATCAGGATAAATGAGTTATTTTCAAGTTGGCAAACTGTAACTAGTGCCTCAGGGATCAGTGCTGGGGCCTCCACTATTCACAATCTATATTAATGACTTGGATAAAGGGACCGAGTGTAATGTAACCAAATTTGCTGATGATACAAAGACAGGTGGGAAAGTAAGTTGTGAGGAGAACATAAAGAAAGGGATATAGATTGATTAAGTTAGCGGGCAAAAATTTGGCAGATGGAGTATAATGTGGGAAAATGTGAGCTTATCCACTTCGGTAGGAAAAAGCAAATTATTATTTAAATAAACAGAAATTACAAAATGCTGCAGTAGAAGGACCTGGGGGTCCTTGTACATGAAACACAAACAGTTAGCATGCAGATACAGCAAGTTATTAGGAAGACAGATGGAATGTTGGCCTTTATTGCAAAGGGGATGGAGTATAAAAGTAGGGAAGTCCTGCTACAACTGTACAACTTGGTGAGACCACACCTAGAGTACTGCGTACAGTTTTTTATCTCCTTATTTAAGGATGGATATATTTGCATTGGGCACAGTTCAGAGAAGGTTCACTAGGTTGATACCTGAGATGAAGGGGTTGACTTATGAAGAAAGGTTGAGCAGGTTGGGCCTATACTCATTGGAGTTTAGATGAATGAGAGGTAATCTTATTGAAATATATAAGATTGTGAGGAACTTGACAGGATAGACGCCGAGAGAATGTTTTCCCTCGAGTGGGAATCTAGAACTTGTGGGCATAGTTTCAGAATAAGGGTCGTCCATTTAAAATGGAGATGAGGAGGAATTTCTTCTCTCAAAGGGTTGTGAAGCTGCAGAATTTTTACCCCCAGAGAGCTGTGGAGGCTATTTAAGGTGGAGATAGACAGGTTTTTGCACAATAAGGGAGTCAAGGGTTATGGGGAGCAGGCAGGGAAATGGAGTTGAGGCCAAGATCAATCAGCCTTGACCTTATTGAATAACAGAGCAGACTCCAAGGGCCAAATGGCCTACTCCTGCTCCTATTTCTTATGTTCTTATGTTTACCGGAAGGCCTCTGGGTACACCACTTGCTCCCAATCATGGAAGCTCTAGTTACAGTCCCCCTTGGGCTGCAGCATCACAGGGAGACGGAGCAGAGGCAGCAAAGTAGCCAAGCTGTTCATAGAGGGAGTAGGAGCAGGGCAAGGAGGGCTCTCAGCAGGAGGCTATACCCACCTAGGGACTTCAGGGGGCACGTTTCCTACCTGCACCAAAGCCAGAAGCAGTGTATTCGGTGGCTCCACTTCACCAAGGAGGTGGCCACAGAACTCTGCCACCTTTTGAAACCATACCTGCAGCCTCAGAGCAGGCGACAATGAAGCTGTCAGTGGCCCTCATAATGACCGTGACCCTGAGTTTTTTCACCGCTAGATCCTTTCAGGTTGGAACAGACGACATAGCAACCATCTCTCAGTTTGCCGTCCATCGCTGCATCTGGAAGGTAACAGAGACTCTGTACGCTAGGACAGGGGATTTCATTGTCTTCTCTCTAAACAGAGAGAAACAGGAGGAGTGCACATATGCCTTTTCCAGGATAGTGGGCTTCCTCATAGTGTAGGGTGCCATCATCTGCAAACACGTGGCTTTGCTGACGACACATCTCAATGGTGAGATGTACCATAATCACAAAAGTTACCACTCTCTTAGGGGTCAAAATTGGGTATCAACGTTTTTGAGGCGGTATCACTGACTGAGAGGATTTTTTAACGTCAGGCGTTAGGCACGGCCTCGAAACACGAAATTCAGTTTTGCCGCCGGAAAAGTGGATCGCAGCGTTAAACATGGTGTTGCTCACTTAGCTGGAGGCGGTAAGTGGCGTTAAGTGGGCCATTAAGCGAGGCCTCAAAATCTGGGTGTTAGGCAGCATTTGGAGCTGCGCCACAGACATAGTGTCACCACCTGGATTCCACTGAGGCGTTGATTGGGGGCCTCAATGCCTCACGGGTATATTCGCTTCCAATGCACTCACTCAGACGGTAGGAATGGCAGACCCAGCAACAGTTCATCATCGTGCCCACTGGTTCATGGACGCTGCACTGGATCCACTCCTTGATGCCCTAGAGAGGTGGCAGGAGTTGCTTAGGACAGAGACTGGGAGGAAACCACAACCACAAACAAACTATGGAGTGAAATCTCAGAACGAGTGTCTGCGAGTGACACGGTGGCCAGGACAGCCACTCAATGCAGAAAAAAGTGGAACAACATGACATGGTTGGTGTTAAGTCTTTAGATGCTCTGATAATGACTCCACAAGGCAAAGTATTGTACTTGAACTGTAGTGACCTTAGTCCGTTTAATATAACTCCAGAGTGAGGATACCACATGGTTGACTTTCTTTTATACCTGGGTACCTGTGGTGTACAGGTGACCCCTGGGCCTCCACACCAGTTGTACCTCTGGTGGTGCCAGCATAGTGTATACAGTGTGAACCTTGTTGATGGTACCTCCGGTAAACAAGTCTCCATCTTATGCAGCTATAAAGTGACTACAGAGAGAGTATATCTATAGTATGCATATATAACAGTTGGTGAGAGTGAGTATCTTTAAATTTAAACATCAACATCCTATGCTCTGAGCTCAATGTGCACTCTCTGCTCAATGTAGTATTTCAGCACCCATGCTCTAAGTGGGTGAGGCCAGATCCAAGGTTCCCATTTGAAGCCTCACCCACTGCAAGGGCCTACATGCACTGTTAACCTTGCTACTTGATTTTGAAGAGATGCCCCTCATATTGTGAAATCGTCAGTCTTCATTTGCATCTCGAAGACGGTAACCTTCCCATTACTGTTAGGTTCTGGCCCCCTAATTCAAGCATGGCCACAGCAAGTCCATGCAGCGAATGGAGGTTACATCGAGCTGTGAAGACTCTCATACAGTAACGTCTATTAAACTATATAAGGCACTTGGGACACACTGATAGAAGGGCTCTAACTCAGATGTTCACTTTAATATTACAGGCGAAGCTCATCCACAACCGCAGGGAGTAGGTGAGGACTGAAGGAGGGGACTCTGAACTCCAGGACCTGACTCCGTTGGAGGAAAAAACCTTGGCCCTGATGGGCGTTCAAGTTGGTACCGTGGTGGTGGGTGAGGCCGAACCCCCTCGGGACAGTGATGGTATGTTGAGTTTCTTTATAGCAGGCAGCAGGCCACTTAGGCCTGACACCACAATCCTTCAGCACGTTCCATGAGACTGGCATTCTCGAATGCCTTTACCGCTCCTGGCCCCCTCCCCTGTAGGTAACCAGTCTTTTATGTGTTTGTGCTTTCAGATGATCAACCAGATGCACCGGGGCCTTCACGTGACCTTTCCACTGGTGGAGATGCTGCTGAGGAGGAGGAGTAGGAGGACACCTCGTTCAATGTAACGCAGGAGCCAGCGGTATCTGAGAGCAGGGCCAACAACTTTGTTGACGAAGAGGTGGTTGGGGAGGTGGAAGTGGGTGATGCTCTGGGACCCAGTGGCCTGCAGCAACTCTACGGGGGAAGGGAAGTCTAGGAGCCAGCTCCCCGGAGGGTGAGTGTGCACCTGAGTGATGCTCAGCTGCACTCTGATGATGAGCCGGAACTAGAGGTTGTCACAAAAAAATCCCTGCAGTTGCAGTGATCTGCTGGGTGCACTAGCAAGGGTGCCGGAGAATGGAGGAGTCTGCCGTAACTATTGATCATGCCTCTCAGCAGCTCATTGAGCCCATCCTTGGTAGATACCAACGGATGTTGGATACAACCAGTGACCATGGGGTCCCAGACATGGTGGCATGGGCTATGGCTGACGTTGCAGTGGCCATTGAGCACCAGGCCAGTGCTATTGTAGGCCTGCATACTGTAATGTCGTCAGTGCGTGGTGCCTCCAATCAGCTCTGTACTGTGCTGCAGTCGCAGTCAGTCTTAATGAAGAGGCAACTTGATGCAACGGACGCACTGACTGCTGCCATCCTGTCTGGGGCCGCATCAGTTCAACGGGGACCTAACCTTGCTGAACCAGGGCAGCAATCCGTGCTCACCCAGATTGCTGCAAATGATGAGGCTCTGCCCCGGGGGAGTAGCAGCGTGTTAGGCCAGTTGGAACATGATGTCGTCTCTGTAAGAGAACACCAAAATTTGTGGGAAACCCCCCCATCACCCCCCCCCCCCACCCCCGCCCCGGTGTTTTGACTCATTGGAAAGGAAATTTAATTTGGAACTATCTACCAGAAAGTTTGAAGTCCTAAAATGCTCATGGAAGAAACTATAAACTTTAATCGAATTTGGGATTTTACAAAGCAGATTGAACCTGTGTGGGCAGGGCTAAGGAACTATCCCTCAAAGAAGCCAGTTTGATTATTGAAACTGCCTGGGGCATTGAGACTAAAGTAAATTGTCTGGAAAATGGATACTCGAAAACCTTTCTCCACAAGAGACATTAACATTGCAACAATTAACTCAGAAATGGCCAGCCATCAACCTGAACCTGGTAAGCCATTTTCAGCCTATGCATAAAAACAAAAGGGCCACTCCAGCCTGCATTTGTTGTAGAGAGTGTCGGTCACTTGGCAAATGCAGCAATGTACTGCAAACTGTGAGATGTTGCAAATATTGCCTACAGGAGACTGGAAGGAGCCAGTAGCCTTGAAGTTGAGGGCAACTGTCACTTTCACTGCCCCTGACAGCGAGGTCCTGGTGCCGATGTCAGCTGCCAGATATGTCTGCAGGAGGTGGCAGAGCTCTGTCACTACCTCCTTGCAGAGCCTCAGCCTTTTTAGGCACTGGTCCTCGGACATCTCAAGGTAAGAATAATACTGATGGAAAACCCTATGCATCCACATTTGCCATAAGCCATCTCTGCAGCTGGCGCTTTTGAAGTCTTTGCTGTCGGACGACGTGATGTGCGATCACTGCCCCCATAACTTTGCAGAGGTAACAGCGATATGCTCGTTCCAAATGTATCCAATCTTGAACCCAGTAATGTCTCCAAGATGCTAATACTGAAGCTTAGGAATCAATAGCTGCCGGATGCCAGCACCTTCGAACTGTGTGAGCAGCACACAGCATGGACAGCAAACTCTCTGGGCCGGCTGCAACTCCCTTTAGATAAAGCTCCAGATTCGTTTCCTCATCTTGTGCACATCAACTTTTTCAGGCGTCATCGCCACCAGCTGGTAAGTGAGGCGGCAAAAGTGAATTTGGCGAGACCGGTGCCAAGGAGGTATTGTACGTGAAGTGACGTCACGATTTCCATGGCATTAGCCAGCGGGACGTTAAATTTTAACACCCTTAAAAAACCACAACCCAATTTTGCAGCAGGTGTCAACAGTGCCTAGCACTGGCAACAGCCCACTGCCACCCAGTTTACACCTAATGCCAGCGTTATCAGCTGGCATTAGCAAACGAATTTCGACCCCTTAATATGCAGTTGGTGTGCGACCATGCCAGCACATCATGCTTGTGAATGCCTGCTATCCTGGCAGCAGTCATGATGTGTTCATCCTGCAACAGTCTGCTGTGCCAGCAGTCTTCCAGCCACCACGTTAAACCCAAGGGTCGCTGCTCGGCGATGAGGGCTATCCCCTCTACACCTGGCTGATGATTCCCTTCCACAACCCCACCACTTGTGGACAGCACTCTTATAATGAGAGCCATGCTGCCACGAGGAATGTCATTGAGCAGACCATTGGGATCCTGAAGCAACGGTTCCACTGCCTTCAGCACTCAGAAGGAGCCTTCCAGTACTCGTTCGAGCAACTGTCCCAATTTGTGGTAGTTTGCTGCATCCTCAATCAACTTAGCCATCATGAGGGCACAGCCCTTGGCACCACGGGTTTGGCAACCACCTCAGGAGGAGGAAGAGGATGAGGAGGAGGGGGAAGAGGAGGAGCTGGAGGGGAAGGAGGAAGAAGAAGAGGAGCAGATGGAGAGGAAGGAGGAAGAGGAAGAGGAGGATGAGGAAAAGGAGGAAGGAGGAGGAGGCAGCCTACACATCCATGTTCCGGACAGGCTGTCTGTGAGCACATCATCAGACTCCGGTTCCCTTGAACAGAACCCCAGATCCCTGCTGCTCAACACTACCCACCTTACCATCCCACCTGTCAGGGAGCATCACAGCGTCTTCTTTGCCCACAATCCTGAAATAAATGACACCACAAAACAACCATTCCATAACATTTACCCAATAACACTTCCAATACTCCATATACTTCTCAACTAACCACCCTAGTGCTTTCCCTCAGTGCCTGTCTTGTGGGTGCCTTTACCTGTCCAAATGCTCTTATGAAGTGTTACCCCAGTGGCAACAACATGGTTGCTTGAAGGTTGCTGACTTTCTGTGGGCAAGATTGCAGTTAGTCTTGCAGGATAAACTAGAAGGCCCGGTAGCGGACTGCACCACCTTGAATGGGCAGCAGCAGTCTGGTCTGACTGGCTGACAGGCAATAGCAAGGGCACTGGAGGAGTGGCAGTGGTGGGAGGATGAAAGCTGTCATCCTGAGAGAGGAATGCTGTCATCCTGAGAGGTGCTCCACAGAGCCACTGCCGATCCTCCATGGCGGTGCCTCAGCAATCCTGAACTGCTGCGACACCCTGCAAGTATATTTTGATACTGTTAAACACAGCCACAATGGCAGCAGTCCGAGCTTGTGTGGCAGCAAGCACAGCCTTCAGGAGAGCAGTCTAAGCTTATGTGACATAAGTTTGAGCTTCGATTGCAGCACTCAGACTTCTTGCTTGCTTGCTGCAATGGAAGCTGAGACATCGGTCAGCAGACCCCGCATCATGGTTGGGTCCACAAGTGCACTAATGGAGTTGACCATCACTTCCATCCTGGAAAGAATGGGTCCAAGCTCTACGCAAAGCCCTGTGCAATGTTGGTGCCAGACTCCTCCATGCTCCGTGACAGTGACAACAGGCTCGCTGCCAGGTCTGCCAATTCAACAAACATTTCTGTGTGCATGCCCATTAGCCTTCTTCTGTCCATCAAAGTCCTCATCTGAGTCCTCTACAGCAGAACCCGAGTGCAACTTTGCCCTCTAGAGAGCTGGCACCTGTGCTACCCTTTCCTCTGCCCTCGCTGCAGGCTACTTGTGCCCATTGATTGCAGATCCTGCCTCTATACTACCCTCTAAAGTTCGCACAGTGTACTCTTCCCTTGCTCTTCCTGCACTGGATGGTTCTTGGGTAAATAAAAACAGAAAGTGCTGGAAATGCTCAGCAGATCAGACAGCATCTGTGGAGAGAGAAACAGAGTTAACATTCCAGGTTAATGACCTTTCGTCAGAACTGAGAAAAAGAGACCTAACAAGTTTTAAGCAAGTGCAGAGGCAGGGAAAGGCGGGTGGGGAGGAAAGAACAAAAGGGAAGATCTGTGTTAGGGTGGAAGACAGGAAAGATTAAATGACAAAAGGTGTGATTGTACAAGGCAAAAGGAGTTCTTGGCTATCAGAAAGGAGAAAGGCACAAGGATAGGGTTATGGTGAGGAGAGGGGTGAAAGCAAGATGTGCATGCTTACACCATCAGCAGCTTATAAGTGAGAAGAGATTGCGGGATGAGGGGAAAGGGGGATGTGAGAAGAAGGATTAGGTATGAGCATAGTGTCATCTTGAATGTTTTCAGCCTCGTCGCTCGTCACGGCCTCAATGACAGCCCCTCCAATAATGTTGCACACTGTCTCCTCCACTGGGGTAAGGATAAGTAGCACACCTGTCCCTGCCAGGTAGCTCGGTGCGTGTGTACAAGAGACATCGTTGAGGTGGATGAAATCCAGAAGTCCACAACTGTCACTATTCATTTCATACCCAATAAACCTGTTAACAATCCGCACACAATGCCCCATCTATGGCGTAGGCGGGGGGGGCGGGGGGGGGGGCGGTGGGGGGGTGGAGGTAAGGGTCTTCAGCTGGGGGAGGGATATACTTGTGCTGGGGTAAGGATATTCAGCTGGCGGAGGCAGCACATGTCACATGTACTGGGGTGAGGGTCTTCAGAGAAGTTTGTCAGTGAGTGTGATGCAATGTGTTTGGGTAATATGCCTGTCATTGTTGAATAGCTGGGATTGTGTGCAAGGTGTGAAAAGTGGATGTGAGGCTTGTAGCACTGGTAAATGTGTGAGGGTGAAGTGAAGCTATGATTGTGAGGTTTGAGTAATGATTGATAGAGTTGGTTGGTCGGTGAGTGATGGGGTGTGGTGCATTGAGAAGTGTGTGAGGCTGGTGGTGCAGTTAGTGGAAGATGGCATTTGAAGATGCATCATTGACCTTGACTACTTGTGTGAGATCAGTAAATTTCTTTCGGCACTGCATCCAGGTTCTCGGTGCAACACTGCTGGCATTGACCATGTTGGCTATCTGCTCCCACTGCCTTCGCAGTGTGTGTCTGGAGGGCGTCCAGGCCCCCAGTGGGTAGAGTACCTGTCTCTTCCTTGACACCTCCTGCACTGAGGCCTCTAGTGCTGTGTCTGAGAACCTTTGAAGTCTTTTCTCTGGCTTGCTGGGCCATTATTCAGTCTTCGTCTTTCTCACACTTTCCTCCATAACCAGTTCTAGAAACTGCTGCAGGCAGAACGCAACTCCTCTTTACGAGGTGCAGACAGCCTTTAAGAATTGGAGGCTAGCTTTAATTGGAGCGAGCTTAGCACGATCTTGGGCCCCCTGCTGAGCGATCAGCCTCAGCGCTGAGCTGACCACAACCATTATAATTAGCAGCAGTACGAAGGTTGCGTGCTGTCTGCATTCCTTTCAATGAGCGCAGGGCAATCGAACAATGTGATCCCCGTGCCCATTTTCGGGTCTAATCAAAGTTTTAACCCTAAAGTTTCTGTGGACAACAGTATCTGTGCATTTAAATTTGACATAATGCATAGATATGAAATAACCTTCATTCTAGTTGATGGTGAATTAAGCCATTTCTTCTGGTGTGCTGTTTAGTGCACTGTGCTTGTGCAAACAAACAGCAGAGCTCACTTTCCAAAATATTCCCATTTAATTAACAAAACATGCCCATAACCTGCATTTGCCATGTGAGTGCTATATTAAAAAAATGCCTTGTACTTATTTACTTATGTACTTATGTTCCCTGTGATCAGATGCTTATTGAGCAGGTATTGTCTTGTGAATAGGTGAGCTATTTTTCAAATCGAGTGGAGTCCATTTGAAGGTAAATTCCCTGAATATCATAAGAGTGCCCATAAAATTAGTTTCCCTGTAAAAAAAAACGGAGTAACTATTTGTACTGAGACTCCCTTCTGTGCATGCATCTCCCGAGAGCACCGGGTGGGGGGGGGGGGGGGGGGTGCGGGGGGGTGAGGAAGAGAGAGAGCACGAGGGGGGGGGGAAGTGAGCGACATGTGGGTTGGAGGAGAAGAGAGAGCATGGCAGGGAGGGGGGGGAGGAGAGAGAGATACGGGAGGGGGGGGGCGAGGAGAGAGGAGAGAGAGAGCCGGGGGGTGGGGGGAGAGAGACACAGGTGGGGGGGATCGGAGGGGAGAGAGAGAACTCAGGGATGACGGATCACGTTTTTCCAACCCCCTGGTGCGAACAAGCTCAGTGCGTGTGTTACAAGGGACATTGTTGGGGTGGATGAAATCCAGAAGTCACGCAACTGTCACTATTAATTTCATACCCAATAAACCTGTTAATAACCCGGACACAATGCCCCATCTATGGCGCGGGGGTGGGGCGAGGGGAGATAAGGTCATGCACTTGTGCTTGGGTGAGTTCTTCAGCTAGGGGAGGGATGCACTTGTGCTGGGGTAAGGGACTTCAGCTGGAACTTGGCTGAAGAAGGCAGCACATGTGCTGGGTTAAGAGACTTTAGCTGGTGGAGACAGCACCTGCGCTGGTGGAAGGGACTTCGGCTGGAACTTGGTGGCTTTTGGGGAAATCTATCCTCTGTAGCTTCTGAAGTCAAAATGGATCGAATTACAAATTGGAAAGCCAATCAGAACTTGGGCTGGGTGGTTCCAGTTACACATTCCAAAGGAACTTCAAGGTGTGGTTTATCCTCCAAGGGGACCAATTAGCAATAGATCATGTGACAATTGAGAGCCAATCAGAGAAACGGCTGCCTTTCAGTTAGTACAATTAAACAAATCTAAAAAAAAATCAAAGTATACATATAATTCTTTGAAATAGATATAAAATGGATTTTCACAGTGCATTCCTAATCATAGTGGTAGTAAGTGTGGCAACGTAATTAGAGTTACAAAATTAAAACCAGCTCTGGCCGCGTAGCTCCAGGTACCAGCACAACATACTATGAGGCAATGAGTAAAGTTGTGCCAGGTCCAGCATTACGTGATTTGTTGATCTTAAAATGCTATGATAATGATTAAAATTAAGTATGCTATTCCAAAAGGGACGTACTCCCAGAATAGAGACATTCAAACAGAGAGCTGTGATCCCATGAAGTGTTCTTTGCTGTTAGTTGCTTGTTGATGTTACATCTTCTTTAAAAAGTCTTAACCATCATCAAGAATCAAGTGCAGACCAAAGGCAGCTTTATAATAGGTTACCGGAGGGCAGCAGCTTTATAGTAGGGAGAATGCTAGCAATGGCAAGACAACAATGCTGCTGCTGATGCACTCTATCAACATAAATGTGCTTAATGTGTGTAGCCAGGGTGTATTGTACATGCACTGTGGCACTCTGACTGTGTAGAAGATGGAGTGCAGAACCGTATGGCAAAGTAAACCAGCGACCTTAACTTAAGGCAATTAATGTTCTTCCAGAGTCAGGATTTGGTCCATCGCATTAGATATTACAACAGTATTAGTTTCAGATCTAAATTTAAGCAAATGGATATGTCTGAAATTTACCAACACGCACCAGTGGTTTTCATTCCCTTCTGCTTTGATATGTGTGCACGAGGAACACCTTTGCCCATTTCTTCTCCTGCGATACACCCAAATGCACAGGCAAAACAGAGCTAGAAATAAAATCAGCAAATGATGTGGATTTATTTCCCCCATTCAAGTTCCTACCATTTAATTGACATTGAGGAGCTGCTCACAACGTAGATGGAGCAGAGTGTTTAGAAAATAGGACAACTGTGGGATGGCGGTGCTATTCATTAGTTTGAAGTAGGAGCCCAATCAGTAACCATGATGGAAATTTTCATTAAAAGTTAAGGGGGGCGATTTTCCCCAGATACTTTATGCACGAAAGAGCCCTTGAGGTGGCCATGATAGGGTCTTAAGCTGCAACGCCAGTTTAGCCTGCATTTAGCGAAAGACACCATCTTGATAAAGGAGTTGAAGCACGTGTTAGGAACAGCCGCCGGAGGATTGTTAAGGGGCTGATTGACAATTAAGTTGCCTGCTAGCACTCATTAAAGAGGCTGCACAGCATTTTGGTGGCTAGCACTTTAATTAACAATCTCTCCCAACATAGACTAGCTGAACAGGAGTAAAAGAATTTTGAGTGCTACTTAAAGGCACACTCAGCTTTCACTGTTAATTTGTTGCTGGAGATCGACTCACTGCATTGCATTTGAAGAGGACTTTTGAAACACATCAGGAGACTTTCTGGGCCATTTTGTTGAGACTTCACCAACATTATCAACATTTTTCCCAGAAATTCTTTCAGAACTTCACCTCAAATCGCTGGAGAAATACCACCAACAATGTCTCCGCAAGATCCTTCAAATCCCCTGGGAGGACAGACGCACCAACGTTAGCGTCCTCGACCAGGCCAACATCCCCAGCATTGAAGCACTGACCACACTTGATCAGCTACGCTGGGTGGGCCACATTGTTCGCATGCCCGACACAAGACTCCCAAAGCAAGCGCTCTACTCGGAACTCCTACATGGCAAGCGAGGCCAAGGTGGGCAGAGGAAACGTTACAGGGACACCCTCAAAGACTCCTTAATAAAATGCAACATCCCCACCGACACCTGGGAGTCCCTGACCAAAGACCGTCCTAAGTGGAGGAAGTGCATCCGGGAGGGCACTGAGCATCTCGAGTATCATCGCGAGAGCATGCAGAAATCAAGCGCAGGCAGCGGAAGGAGCGTGCGGCAAACCAGTCCCACCCTCCCTTTCCTTCAACGACTGTCTTTCCCACCTGTGACAGAGACTGTAATTCCCGTATTGGACTGTTCAGTCACCTAAGAACTCACTTTTAGAGTGGAAGCAAGTCTTCCTCGAGTTCGAGGGACTGCCTATGATGATGATAAAAAGAGTGAGTGCTGTACTTTTCTACTTCATTGGACACCTTATAGGAGTCACCAGAGAAAGGGAGTACTTGGTTATGGGTATCCTGCGAGGGGACCCCTTTGTCTGCATGAGGAATTGCAGGAGGAGATGAAGCCAGGCAGAGCAGCACCAGCTGCTGGAAGAGAGAGGGTGAGGAGGGACAGGAGGGCTCTCAGCAGGAGGCCCTATCCAACCAGGGTCTTCAGAGAGCACTACTCCTACATTCACATGACCCAAGACCAGTGCATGTGGAGGCTGCATTTTACCAAGGAGGTCATCACAGAGATCTGTGGCCTTGCGGAAGGAAGACTCAGATGTCGCAGCATAGCCAGGACTGCATTGCCTGTGGCAGTCAAGGTCACAGTCGTGCTTAATTTTTATGCTACTGGAACCTTACAGGCTGCCACAGGTGATATCAGTCACAAATCACAATCTTCTGTGCAATTCTGCATAAAGGAGGTCACTGCGGCTCTATCTACTCTGCGGAATTATTATATATTATTCCCTATTGCCAGAGAGAACCAGGTAAGAGATTCGATTCGACAGGATTGTGGGATTCCCCATGGTCCAGGGAGCCATTGATTGCACACATGTGCCCAATGCGAGCCCCTCATTTTAACTTGGAGGTGTTCAGAACCAGAAAGGGATTCCATTCCTTCAATGTGCAGCTTGTGTGCAACCCCCAGCATCGCATCATACAGGTGAATACCTGCTATCCAGGGAGCTGCCATGATGCGTTTATATTGAGATAGGATTATCAATGTGCAGACTAATTTGATCCTCAAGCAGATCTTCAGTACCCCTTTCCTGCTTTCTCTCCATACCCCTTGATCCCTTTAGCCGTCAAGGCCATACCTATCTCCCTCTTCACTATATCGAATGAACTGGCTTCAATAACTCTCTGCGGTAGAGAATTCCACACGTTAACAACTTGCTGAGTGAAGAAGTTTCTCCTCATCCCGGTCCTAAATGGCTTACATCTTATCCTCAGACTGTGACCCCTGGTTCTGGACTTTCCCACCATCGGGAACATTCTTCCTGCATCTAACCTGTCCAGTCCTGTCAGAATTTTATATGTTTCTATGAGATCCCTTCTCATTCTTCTAAACGCCAGTGAATACAGGCCCAGTCGATCCAGTCTCTTCTCATATGTCAGATCCGCCATCCCGGGAATCAGTCTGGTGAACCTTCGCTGCACTCCCTCAATAGCAAGAATGTCCTTCCTCAGATTAGGAGACCAAAACTGAACACAATATTCCAGGTGAGGCCTTACCAAGGCCCTGTACAACTGCGTTAAAACCTGCCTGCTCGTATACTCAAATCCCTTAGCTATGAAGGCCAATATGCCATTTGCCATCTTCACTACCTGCTGTACCTGCAGGCCAACTTTCAATGGCTGATGTACCATGACATCCAGGTCTCGTTGCTCCTCCCTTTTTCTAATCTGCCGCCATTCAGATGATATTCTGTATTCATGTTTTTGCCACCAAAGTGGACAACCTCACATTTATCCACATTATACTGCATCTGCCATGCATATGTCCACTCACCTAACCTGTCCAAGTCACCCTGCAGCATCTTAGCATCCTCCTTACAGCTCACACCGCCACACAGCTTAGTGTCATCTGCAAACTTGGAGATATTACACTCAATTCCTTCATCTAAATCATTGATGTATATTGTAAATAGCTGTGGTCCCAGCACTGAGCCCTGCGGCACCCCACTAGTCACTGCCTGCCATTCTGAAAAGGACCCGTTTATCCCTACTCTCTGCTTCCTGTCTGCCAACCAGTTTTCTATCCACGTCAATACATTACCCCCAATACCATGTGCTTTAATTTTGCACACTAATCTCTTGTGTGGGACCTTGTCAAAAGCCTTTTGAAAGTCCAAATACACCACCTCCACTGGTTAGATGCAGGAAGAATGTTCCCGATGTTGGGGAAGTCCAGAACCGGGGGACATAGTCTAAGGATAAGGGGTAAGCCATTTAGGACAGAGATGAGGAGAAACTTCTTCACTCAGAGAGTTGTTAACCTGTGGAAATCCCTCCCACAGAGAGTTGTTGATGCCAGCTCATTGGATATATTCAAGAGGGAGTTAGATATGGCCCTTACAGCTAAAGGGATCAAGGGGTATGGAGAGAAAGCAGGAAAGGGGTACTGAGGTGAATGATCAGCCATGATCTTATTGAATGGTGGTGCAGGCTCGAAGGGCCGAATGGCCTACTCCTGCACCTATTTTCTATGTTTCTATGTTTCTCACTTGTCCACTCTACAGTTATATCCTCAAAAAATTCTAGAAGATATGTCAATCATGATTTCCCTTTCATAAATCCATGCTGACTTGGACCGATCCTGTCACTGCTTTCCAAATGCGCTGCTATTTTATCTTTAATAATTGATTCCAACATTTTCCCATGACTGATGTCAGGCTAACTGGTCTATAATCCCCGTTTTCTCTCTCCCTCCTTTTTTTAAAAGTCGTGTTACATTAGCTACCCTCCAGTCCATAGCAACTGATCCAGAGTCGATAGAGAGTTAGAAAATGATCACCAATGCATCCACTATTTCTAGGGCCACTTCTTTAAGTACTCTGGGATGCAGACTATCAGGCCCTGGGGATTTATCGGCATTCAATCCCATCAATTTCCCTAAAATAATTTCCTGACAAATAAGGATTTCCTTCAGTTCCTCCTTCTCGTTAGCACTTTGCCGTTCCATGGAAGCTGTCATCTCAGTCATCAGAAACTACGTGATTTCAGGCTCCACAGATCACTGGTTGGAATTGGCCACCCTTACCAGGTTCTGCGTCAAGCCATGGGTCAAGCTGTCAGCAGACTCCTCTATCCTCTTAGCCACAGTCTGTAAGCTTTCACACAGGCTGTCCATTGCATCAAGCATTTGGTTCGTCGGAACCATTAGCTTTCTTCTGAAGCTTGGTCTTTCGAGTTTCTCATCTGCCTCCTCTACAGCAGGGCTAGTATGTGACCTTGCCCCACCTCCGCACCCCCCCCCCCCCCGGCAAGGTGGCACCTGTGGTGTCCCTTCCATCTGGTGCGGCTACTGCTCACTAGTGCCCAGTGCGTGTGACTGTGAGGATTCTATCCTCGTCTCTAACTTATGTGTGGTGCCCTTCTCTGAGCTGGTGCCTGTGACCATGGTAGCGATTGAGGCAGTGCCTTCTTCCTCGTTCTCCTCATCTCCTGTTCCACTGGGGTTGAAGTAGCTCTTGCTCCTCTTCCACTTCCTCCGGGGGTGGGGGAGGGAGGGTAAACTGGATCTTGCTCCTGGGAGTCTGCAATGATAAAGCTAGAAGCATTAGGGTACAGTGCACATGGCCACTATAGGAGGATGTGTGTGATGAGACCATATGGAACTTGAGAATGAGGATAGGTTTGGAAGTTTGGGGATCAGGAATAGTTATGTATCTATAAGGAAGCCGGTGTGGCCTCATACTTCGGGGCGGTATGCCCTCTGCTCTGTCTCTGGTCACAGCATCTGCCATTCTTCTCCCAATCACGGCTAGCACTGCCTCCTCAAGGGGAGTGATCTCATGCAGGCATAGCTCCCCATTCCCAGTCAAGTCTTGCTGGCGCCTGTTATATGCTATCTTACCCTGGAAGAGAAAAATGGTTATTGTGAATGAGTGTATTGATAGGTGTGGTTGTGTGTGTGATGCTACACATGTTGAAGAGCTGTGAGATGTGTTGAGGTGTGAGAAGTGTTGTGTATCTGTAAAGCATGCACTCCTATGTTCCGCCACCAGTGAGCACATCCCCTGAAGTCCCAAGTGATCGCAGCATCCCTTGCGAGCACTGTATATAAGCCGGCCTCTAAGGCCTGTTCTGCACTCTGGAGTGTCTTAATCAAGACTGAGGTCACTGTTACTTTACCCTCCCTGTGTGCAGTTTCATCTGTGTTAGGAACACAACAACTGGCGACAAGGATACGAATCCAATGCAAAGATGCAGCAAACTGTGGGCATCCTGGAGAAGTTCCCGGAATGTGAGGACTGGGAAGCCTATGTCGAACGACTAGACCAGTACTTTGTAGCCAACGAGCTGGACGGAGAAGGAAGCACTGCAAAAAGGAGAGCGGTCCTCCTCACGGTCTGCGGGGCACCGACCTACAGCCTCATGAAGAATCTTCTGGCTCCGGTGAAACCTACAGATAAGTCGTATGAGGAGCTGTGTACAATGGTTCAGGAGCATCTTGACCCAAGGGAGAGCATGCTGGTGGCGAGGTATTGTTTCTGCACGTGCCCGTGATCTGAAGGTCAAGAAGTGGCAAACTACGTCGCCGAGCTAAGGCGACTTGCAGAATAATGTGAGTTTGATGGCTACCTGGAGCAAATGCTCAGAGACTTTTTTGTACTGGGCATTGGCCACGAGACCATCCTACGAAAACTTTTGACTGTAGAGACACCGACCCTTAGCAGGGCCATTGCGATAGCATAGGCGTTTATGTCCACCAGTGATAACACCAAACAAATCTCTCAGCACACAAGTGCTAGCAATGTTCATAAATTAACTGGAACTGTGTTTGCGAGCATAAATGTACAGGGCAGAATCCATGAGTCTGCAACTGCCAGCTGGCCTTCGGTGACCCAGATGACTCAGGGTCCGCAACAAAGGATGAATGCAAGGCAATTCACACCTTGTTGGCGTTGTGGAGGCTTCAATTCAGCCTATTCATGCCGCTTCAAAGGGTATGTTTGCAAGAGCTGTGGGGCACCTCCAACGAGCTTGCAGACGAACTGCAAGCTCTGCAAAACCTGCTAACCACCATGTGGCAGAGGAAGATCGGTCCATGGTGGATCAAAGCAATTTCGAGCCTCAGAGAGAGGAGGCAGATGCTGAAGTACACGGGGTATGCACACATTTTCGACGAAATGTCCACCTATAATGCTAAAATTGAATGGCTTACCCGTAGCCATAGAACTGGACACTGCCGCTAGCCAATCCATCTTGAGTAAAAAGATGTTTGAGAGATTGTGGTGCAACAAGGCACTCAGACCAGTCCTGAGCCCCATCCACACGAAACTGAGAACGTACACCAAAGAGCTTATCACTGTCCTGGGCAGCGTCATGGTCAAGGTCACCTACGAGGGCACGGTGCACGAACTGCCACTCTGGATTGTACTGGGCGATGGCCCCACACTGCTTGGAAGGAGCTGGCTGGGCAAAATCCGCTGGAACTGGGATGACATCCGAGCGCTATCACATGTTGATGAGGCCTTATGTACCCAGGTTCTTAACAAATTTCCTTCTCTTTGCAAACTTTGGCATTGGAAACTTTTCTGGGGTGAAGGTGCGGATTCACGTGGTCCCAGAGGCACGACCCATCCCCTACAAGGTGCACATGATGAGGGAGAAAGTGGAAACCGAGCTGGACAGGCTGCAACGCAAGGGCATCATCTCCCCATTGGAATTCAACGAGTGGACCAGCCCGATTGTTCCAGTACTCAAAAGTGATGGCACGGTTAGGATTTGCGGTAATTATAAAGTAACTATTAATCGTTTCTGGCTTTTGGACCAATACTCGCTACCTAAGGCAGACAACCTATTTGCGACGCTGGCAGGAGGCAAGACGTTCACCAAGCTCGAACTGACTTCGGCCTACATGACGCAGGAGCTGGAGGAGTCTTCGAAAGGCCTCACCTGCATCAACACGCACAAGGGACTTTTCGTCTACAACAGATGCCCGTTTGGAATTCGGTCGGCTGCAGCGATCTTCCAGAGAAACATGGAGAGCTGACTCAAGTGGTTTTTCAGCTTGACATATTGGTCATGGGTCGGGACACTGTCGAGCACCTACAAAACCTGGAGGAGGCCCTCCAGTGACTGAATCGGGTAGGGCTGCGGCTGAAGAGGTCGAAATGCGTCTTCATGGCAACAGAAGTGGAGTTTCTGGGGAGAAAGATCACAGCGGATGGCATTCGGCCTACAGACACCAAGACAGAGGCTATCAGGAATGCGCCCAGGCCACAGAATGTCACGGAGCTGCGGTCGTTCCTGGGACTCCTCAACTATTTTGGTAACTTCCTACTGGGGTTAAGCACCCTCTTAGAACCTCTTCATGTGTTATTGCGTAAAGGTGAGAACTGGGTATGGGGAAAAAAAAACAAGTAATTGCTTTTGAGAAAGCTAGAAATATTTTATGCTCCAACAAGCTGCTTGTATTGTATAACCCGTGTAAAAGTCTTGTGCTAGCATGTGATGCATCATCGTACGGAGTCGGCTGTGTATTACAACAAGCTAACGTTGCAGGGAAGTTACATCCTGTCGCCTATGCCTCCAGGAGCTTGTCTAAGGCCGAGAGGGCCTACAGCATGATTGAGAAAGAGGCTTTAGCGTGTGTGTTCGGGGTAAAGAAAATGCATCATTACCTGTTTGGCCTCAAATTTGACCTGCAAACCGATCACAAGCCCCACATATCCCTGTTCGCTGAAAACAAGGGGATAAATACTAATGCCTCAGCCCACATACAAAGGTGGGCACTCGCGCTATCAGCGTATAACTATACCATCCGCCACAGGCCAGGCATCGAGAACTGTGCGGATGCTCTCAGTCGGCTACCATTGCCCACCAAGGGGGTGGAAATTGCGCCGCCTGCAAACTTGTTGATGGTGGCGCAGCCTTCAGACTTATTGATGGTCATGGAAGCATTTGAAAATGATAAATCACCTGTCACGGCCCGCCAGATTAGGACTTGGACCAGCCAAGATCCTCTGTTGTCCCTAGTAAAAAACTGTGTACTGCATGGGAGCTGGGCCAGCATCCCCATTGAAATGCAAGAGCTAATCAAGCCATTCTAGCGGCGAAAGAATGAGCTGGCCATTCAGACAGACTGCCTGTTGTGGGGTAACCGTGTAGTGCTACCCAAAAAGGGCAGGGAGACGTTCATCTTGGATCTCCACAGCACACACCCGGGTATAGTAATAATGAAAGCGATAGCCAGATCCCACGTGTGGTGACCCGGTATCGACTCTGACTTCGAGTCCTGTGTACGGCAATACAGCGTATGTGCTCAGTTGAGCAACGTGCCCAGAGAGGCACCATTAAGTTTGTGGTCCTGGCCCTCCAGACCATGGTCGTGGATCCATGTCGACCATGCAGGCCCATTTCTCGGTAAAATGTTCCTGGTGGTGGTGGATGCTTTTTCAAAATGAATTGAATGTGAAATAATGTCAGGAAGCACCGCCACCGCCACCATTGAAAGCCTGAGGGCCATGTTTGCCACCCACGGCCTGCCTGACATACTGGTCAGTGACAACGGGCCATGTTTCATCAGTGCCGAATTTAAAGAATTCATGACCCGCAATGGGATCAAACATGTCACCTCGGCCCCGTTTAAACCAGCCTCCAATGGGCAGGCAGAGCGGGCAGTACAAACAATCAAACAGAGCCTCAAACGAGTCACAGAAGGCTCACTCCAAACCCGCCTGTCCCGAGTACTGCTCAGCTACCTCACAAGACCCCACTCGCTCACAGACGTGCCCTCGGCTGAGCTACTCATGAAAAGGACACTTAAAACCAGACTCTCACTGGTTCACCCCAACTTGCATGATCAGGTAGAGAGCAGCCGGCAGCAACAAAATGTAAACGATGGTCGCGTCACTGTGTCACGGGAAATTGATTTGAATGACCCTGTATATGTACTAAACTATGGACATGGTCCCAAGTGGATCGCAGGCACGGTGATAGCTAAAGAAGGGAATAGGGTGTTTGTAGTCAAACTAGACAATGGACAAATTTGCAGAAAGCACCTGGACCAAACGAGGCTGCAGTTCACAGACTGCCCTGAACAACCCACAGCAGACACCACCTTTTTCGAGCCCACAACACACCCCCAAAGGATCAACGACACCACCCGGACCAGGAAATCGAACCCATCACGCCCAACAGCCCAGCAAGGCCAGGCTCACCCAGCAGCCATGCAGGGCCAACAACACGCCAGCCCAGCGAGGGCACAGCCAACTCACCAGAATAGACATTTGTACCGAGGCGGTCCACCAGGGAAAGAAAGGCTCCCGACCGCCTCACCTTGTAAATAGTTTTCACTTTGACTTTGCAGGGGAGTGATGTTGTGTATCTGTAAAGCATGCACTCCCATGTTCCGCCACCAGGGAGCACATCCTCTGAAGTCCCAAGGGATCCCAGCATCCCTTGGGAGCACTATATATGAGCCGGCCCCTAAGGCCTGTTCTGCACTCTGGAGGGTCTTAATAAAGACTGAGGTCACTGTTACTTTAACCTCCCTGTGTGCAGTCTCATCTGTGTTAGGAACTCAACAAGTAGTGCCTGTGAATGATACAAAAGTATGGGGTGTGTGAATGTCAGTGTATAATTAGATGGTGGATGAAGTGTGTTGAGGTTGTCATGCTGGCAGTGGTGGTGCATTTATAGAGCCATGTGTTTGTGAGATGGGATCTTACCTTGACCACTCATGTCAAGTTGTTACATTTTTTGCAACACTGGAGCCATATCCTGGGGGCAGGGCTCCTGGCTATCAGCTCCCAGGTGATCTCCTCCCACATGCGCCACATTAGCTGCCTCCGTGGACTCCTTCCCCCTTCCTCCTTTGGACCTCCTCCACCAGGACCTCCATTGCCACATCCGAGAACCTTTGTGCCCTCTCTTGGTCCCTGAGCCATTATACAACGTTCGCTTGTCTGCTAGCATACTCCACACCTTCAGTGGAAGTGGGCGAGTGGAGGCTACATATACAGCTCCAGGAAAATTGCTTCTAATCAGCACTTGAGTGCTAAAAGTTCAGATGTTGTTTTCATGCCTGCAGGCATGTTTAAATCATGCGAATCATCAATTAGCCCCAAAATTGTGTGCTAAATCCACATTTTCAAACAACTGTGTCTTATTCTTCTTCTTAGGCAGGCCTCGGAGCCGAGGATGAATTACTTCCACATTAAAAAGAGCTCTAAGGTGACTAATAAGACTAATGCAGGATCTACAGTCCCTGTCACAGGTGGGGCAGACGGTGGTTGAAGGGACGGGTGAGTGGGGTGCTTGGGTTGTGCAATACAGACGATGAGCAAAATCGAACATGTGTGCATTTGTACACTGGGCCTATGCTTATATCGCTCAGTTGGGTATCTGTGATTATACAGTATAAAATCAGGCTTAATTTCTGCAAACAAAGCTGCACCCTTGTGCTTAAACAAGTTGAGAAGTTTAAAATTCCCAGAGAAAAGGATTAAATTGAAATAAAAAAAACTGTAATGTATGCACGTTTAAAAAAAATCTTTTTACTTCAGCAGCCAAGTTAATAAAACCACGGTCGAAGGCTGTGAGCCAGCTAAGGGACAATGGGAATAGACAAGCTGCTATTTTTACAGGGCTGCAGGATTCACAATGGATCCCATATGTCGGTTTAGCATAGATGTATCTGAGTTAGATTGGATCTGGAACCACGGTCTGACATTAAGTCTAGGCCAAATTGGAGCCTGACAGAATGTGAAATATTTAGCGTTCCAAGTGGCATAAGCAAAATATTAGAAAGGTAAGTTTGATCACATGTTTATTCCATCCATAATGATATAGATCAACATAAATCACTCACAGCTGTGTCACTTATAAATAATATAGTTTAGCTTCACTTGTGGATTAAAAATTGCAAAACAGTTCAGCAGGTACAAAATTTCACTATCTATTAGATTGGGGAAGGGATAGTCTACAGGGGAGAAATTGGTTAACCCCTGAAAATGAGCACGGGGTTGGGGGTTTGAGATGAATCAGTGTCCATTCATTGCGTTGCAGGCAGCACGTTAAATAGGTGTTGCTGCTGCTTTACATGATTGCTGCATGTAACCAGCTCTACCCCCGATGTTCATTGGAGGCACGAATCAGCAGGGGACCTGATATCGTGAGTGGCTAGTGCTATTTAAAGGCAGCCTGCACCTCTTAAAAGGGAAGTGCATTGTGATTGCAAAAAGTGGTGGGAGTTTTTTCAAAAGTTAATCTTGGCTTTGAGACCTTGAGGAATAGCTGAAGATGTGAGAGAGCGAGCAGCAAGGTTTTCAGACAATGCACTGGAGGTCTTGGTGGAAGTGGTGGAATGAAGGAGTGACATCTTATATCCACAGGGAGACTGGAGGCCCTCCAGACATATCCTCAGGAGCCAGTGGGAAGAAGTCATGGTGGAGGTCAATGCCAGGATTGTTGCACCGAGAGCATGGATGCAGTGCAGGAAGAAGTTTAACATTCTCACATGAGTTGTCAAGGTGAGTTAGCTCATCTTCAAATGGTATATTCTACCAACTGCACCATTAGCCTCATCCACTGCTCAATTCACTACACCCCATCACACATCTACCAATAATTTCTATCAATCGATACTCAACCTTAAAATTCATAAGCTTTACCTCAGCTTCATGCACTCAGCACTGTTGCAAGCCTCACACGCACAACTCACAGCTCGCACACTCTGGCAGCTATTCAACTATGGCAGTCACATCACCCAAACATTTTGCAGGACACTGAGACATTTCTCACTTTCTTGTAAGAAAAGGTGGCGCATAACAGCTGGCAGCAGGAAAGAGCTGGAGGAAGACAAGAGCATCTGCATGTTTTAATACTCATGGAGGAGACAGTACTGGCCATCATGGGGAGAAGCATCATTAAGGCCGTGGCCACATGTGAGGCTGGAGTGATTGATGATGCGGGTATTTGCATACATAATCATTCTTCGTCAGCTGTGGCAGAGTGGGTAACACCCTCGTCTCTGAGTCAGAAGGTTATGGGTTCAAGTCCCACTCCAGACACTTCAGCACAAAAAAATCTAGGCTGATACTCCAGTGCAGTACTGAGGGAGCGCTGCACTGTTGGAGGTGCAGTCTTTCAGATGAGACATTAAACCGATGCTCCGCCTGCTGTCTCAAGTGGACATAAAAAATCCCATGGCACTATTTCGAAGAGAGCAAGGGAGTTATCCCTGGTGTCCTGGCCAATATTTATCCCTCAATCAACATAACAAAAAAACAGATGATCTGGTCATTATCACGTTGCTGTTTGTGGGAGCTTGCTTGTGCAAAAATTGGTGGCCGCATTTCCTGCAATACAACAGTAGCTACAGTCCAAAAGTACTCCATTGGCTGTAAAGTGCTTTGAGACGTCTGGTGGTCATGAAAGGTGCTATATAAATCTAGGGGCTGTATTTTTTGCTCTTTTGTGCCTCTGTTTGCGCCCTGGAGGGGCAGTAAATGGTGTTTCTGGGCGTAACGGCGGGCGTCCAGGTTTTAGCGCCTGGCCGGTAAATTAGGATCCTGATTTACGGCGGCGCAAAAACTAACCACTCCGCCCTCCAGTTTGACTGAGATCATGACGTCAATTGTCGTGCAATGCTGCACGAGCACCCCAGATGGAAAATTCAGCCATTACGCCTCATTTAACGTCCTCTCCAGGAAACTTCTGAAACAAACGGCGTTCTCAGGGTTTAGAAGGCAGTATTGGCGATGTATTTAAATGGAGGGAGGAGGATCCTACATCACAGGTCACATTGACTGCAACGGTTGCACACAGCATGCTGCGTGAAGCTCCGACTTGCGAACGGAAGTTTTACCTGCCATTATAGTGTCCTTACAAGGTCAGTGAAAGAATTTAATGGGGCATTACTAGTTTGCCAGCGTATCATGCTGGTTGCTATTGGAAGGTGGCGTCAAGCTAGAAGAAGGGCTGCTGGCCATGTCGGGCCACGGATGAGGAGAAACCGAAGATGTCTGAGGAGGAGGCCTTAGCCCCGACGGACCAATGCTCATACCCCCAGCTCTCTGAGGAGCAGTGTGTGAGAAGGTTGCGCTTCCGAAAGGAAGTGCTAACAAAGATATGCCAGGTCCTACAGGCAGACCTACAGGCTTCCAGTGCCAACACGTCTGCACTGCCCGTCGCTTTCTTCTTCATTATGAACCACACAGCCGATTTTAGTATCATCTGCAAACTTCTTAATCATACCCCTATATTCAAGTCTAGATCATTGATGTAAACCAAAAAAACAAGTGACCTAGTACTGAGCCCTGCGGAACCCCACTGGAAACATCCTTCTAGTCACAAAAATACCCATCAACTCTTTGCTTCCTGCCTCTAAGCTAATTTTGGATCCAACTTGCCACTTTGCCCTGGATCCCATGGGCTTTTACTTCATGACCATTCTGCCATGTGGGACCTTATCAAAAGCTTTGCTAAAATTCATATACATTACATCATACCCACTGCCCTCATCGACCCGCCTGGTTACCTCCTCAAAAAATTCAATCAAGTTAGTCAGACACAATCTTCCCTTAAATCCATGCTGACTCTCCCTGATCAATCCTTATCTTTCTAAATCTAGTTTTATCCTGGCCTTCAGGATGTTTTCCACTAATTTTTCCACCACTGAGGTTAGGCTGACTGGCCTGTAATTAGTCAGTCTTTCCCTTTCTCCCTTCTTAAACAAAGGTACTACATTAGCAGTCCTCCAGTCCTCTGGCACCACACCTGAAGTCAGAGAGGATTGGAAAATGATGGTCAAAGCCTCTGCTATTTCCTCTTTTGCTTCGCTTAACAGTCTGGGATACATTTCATCTGGGTCTGGGGACTTATCCACTTTCAAAGCTGCTAAACCCCTTAATACCTTCTCTCTCACTATATTTATTTCATCTAATACTTCACACTCCTCCTCCTCGATAGCAATGTCTTCATCGCCCCTCTTTTTTGTGAAAACAGATGCAAAGTATTCATTAAGAACCATACCCACATTTTTCGCCTCCACACACAAATTACCCTCGTGGTCTCTAATAGGCCCTACCCTTTCTTTAGTTATCCTCTTGCTCTTAATATATTTATACAGCATCTTTGGGTTTTCCTTGATTTTACTTGCCAAAACTTTTTCATGCTCTCTCTTTGATTTCCTAATATCCCTTTTAATTTCACCCCTGGACTTTCTATACTCCTCTAGAGACTCTGTCATAAGCTTCCCTTTTTTTCTTTATCCTACTCTGTATGTCCCTAGATATCCAGAGGGCTCTAGATTTGTTAGTCCCACCCTTTTTCTTTAAGGGCACATATTTGGCCTGAACCCTGCGGATCTCCTCCTTGAATGCCTCCCACTGCTCTGACACTGATTTACCTTCAAGTAGCTATTTCCTGTCTATTATGACTAAATCACCTCTCAGCTTAGCAAAGTTGGCTATTCCCCAATTTAGAACTTTTATTCCTAGTCTATCCTTGTCCTTTTCCATAACTACCTTAAATCTAACTGAATTATGGTCACTAGCACCTAAATGCTCTCCCACTGATACCCCTTCCACCTGCCCAGCTTCAGTCCCTAAAACTAAATCCAGAACCGCCCCCTCCCATGTTGGGCTTGCTACATACTGGCTAGAAAAGTTCACCTGAATGCATTTTAGAAATTCCGCACCCTCTATACCCTTCACACTAATTTTATCCCAGTTAATATTAGGAGCTGAAATCCCCTATTAATACAGCCCTATAGTTTTTGCACGTCACAGAAATTTGTCTGCATATTTGCTCTTCTATCTCCCTCTCACTATTTGGGGGTCTGCAGTACGTGCCAGCAGTGTGATCACCCCTTTTTTTGTTTTTGAGTTTGACCCATATGGCCTCAATTGATGATCCCTCTAACATATCATCTCTCTTCACAGCTGTAATAGTTTTTTAAATCAATATCGCAACCTCCCTCTCTTTTTACCCCATTCTCTATCCCGTCTGAAAATCCTGTAACCAGAAATGTTGAGCTGTCATACCTGTCTCTTTTTTAACCATGTCTCGAATAGCTATAATATCATACTCCCAGGTGTCTACCTGTGCTCTCAGCTCATCTGGCTTATTTGCTATTCTCTTTGCATTGAAATATGTACCATTTAGTACAGCCAGACCTCCTTGTTGACTACTTTCTAGCCCTTGTTTCCTCTGTCCTTCAAATTCACTTTCTACATTTTTGCTTTCCAATTACAGCTTTACTTCCCTCCCTACTGAATCTATCCTCAGGTTCCCATCCCCCTGCAAAGTTAGTTTAAACCCTCCCCAACAGCACTAGCAAACCACACCGCCCCCCCCCCCACCCCCACCCAGCGCGGAAATTGGTCCCTTGAATGCATTTTAGGAATTCCGAACCATCTATACCCTTCACACTAATTTTGTCCCAGTTAATATTAAGATATTTGAAATCTCCTACTATTACTGTCCTATAGTTTTCGCACTTCTCAGAAATTTGCCTAGATATTTGCTCTTCTTACACTCACAGCCACCAGCTCAGATACTGACACTGTGCATGTTTTAGAGGCTCGGATAGAGGAATGATCTGTATGTGGTGAGACATCGGGCACAAGTGAGGATGAGCCAGGGCGGGGGATAAAAGATAACACAGGTACCAATTCGCTGGGGTGAGGTTCTGCTGCAGAGGACTCAGATGAGCACTTTAATGTGGAAGAAGGATGATGGGTGTATACAACCAAATGCTCGATGCACTGGAAAGCCCGCCAGTAAGCCTGTGATCAATATCAAGGAGCCGAGAGGAGTCCAGCACCAAATTGGCACAGGGCTTTTGCGCAAAGCTGAAGCCCATCCTTTCCAACATGGAACAGGTGGTTACCAATGTTCCCTTTAAGCTGCGCAGCCGCACGGCCGCACAGCGCTCTTGAGGTCCGGCAGAGCCGGTGAGCTGGCTTTTAAATAAAAATAACGCAAATGCGTGGAATTTTGAATAGCTTGCGTAACCTGTTACAGGAGCTGCGTGGGCCCAAACAAAATTAGAAGGAACATGGTGATCACTTCCATGAGCACACTTGTGGAACAAATCATGATGCAGCATCGGATGGCTGATGTTACAGCTTTCAATGCAGCACAAACAGCTTCCATCAAAGGTCTGAGTGCTACAGTGGAAGCTCAGAATGCTGCCATCATGAGTCTGGATATCACTATTCAAAGGGGCTTCCAGGGCTTCATAACAGTCCATCAATCTGCTCTCCAACAGATCAGTAAGATTACTGAGGCGCCTATCCGTGAAAGTGGCAGTGGCTCCATGGAACAAGATGCTGCTTTCCTCACTCATGGTGACTGCATTCCTGCTCCCACCTCTTCTACTCTGCCAGTTCCCTTGCTATTACCTGTCTGCCAGCCAGCCCAGACTGCTGCAGCCCAGGCCGAGATGGTGCAGCCTGACACAGAGCCTTCTAGGCCCAGAACCGCTGGCACTTCAGTGCAGTACTGTTGGAGTGTGCCGTCTTTCAGGTTAGACATTAAACCGAGGCCCCGTCTGCTCTCTCAGGTGGATGTAAAAGATCCCATGGCACTATTTCGAAGAAGAGCAGGGGAGTTATCCCCGGTGACCTGGCCAATATTTATCCCCCAATCAACATAATAAAATCAGATTTTTGGGTCATTATCACTTTGCTATTTGTGAGAGCTTGCTGTGTGCAATTGGCTGCTGAGTTTCCTACATTATTACAGTGACTACATTTAATAAGTAATTAATTGGCTGTAAAGCGCTTTGGGATGTCCTGAGGTTGTGAAAGGTGCCATATAAATGCTTTCTTTTTTTTGATAGGTATTGCTGTCAGGTGTTGCAGCATGCAGCATACTGCCACAAATCTTGATACCCGGTCAGCTAAGTACTGCAGGGCTCCTCCAGAGTGGTCCAGGCAGCGGAAGTGTTGCTTGAGGACGCCAATGGTGTGCTCTATAATGTTCCTTGTGGAAGCATGGCTCTCATTACAGGCCGGCTGTGCATGTATGTGTGGGCTCCGGACCGGAATCATGGGCCATGTCATGAGTGGATAACCTTTGTCATCCAGTAGCAAGCCTTTGACTTGCCATAGTCAGTCAAATAGAGCTGGCACAGGGATTGCTGCAGAATGTAGGAATTGTGACGACTGCCAGGATAATGGTAATTCATCTGCATGGTGTGATGCTTGTGGTTGCACAATAGCTGCACATTGAGGAAGTGGAATCCCTTTCGATTCATGAAAAGGGCTGAGTTCACATGAGGCACATGGAAGGCAATGTGTGTGCAATCCTACACCATGGGAAAGCCTGCAATCCATGCAAACCTTGTATTCACTTCGCCTGCTTCCCTCTGGCAAGAGGATATGAAATGAAGCTGTCTCTCTGTGTATAGAGAGCCTCAGTGACCTCCCTTGTGCAGCAGTGGACTGTAAGCTGTAAGATGTTACTTATATCTCCAGCATTAGCCTGGAAAGAGCCAGGTGCATAAAAGTTAAGAGCCACAGGAAATGCTGTCCTTGCCCTACATTGAAGCTGCAGAAGTTGGCAGATTTGAATCATAATCTCTTTTGTAAAGCAAAGATGTTGGTCTTTGTAAAGCATTGGTCCTCACTGAAGTTGAGGGAAGAGAATTGCTCCCTATAGACCCTCGACGAATATGGCCTCCTGCTGAGAGCCCTTCTCCCCCTCTATCTTCTATCAGCTCGTTCTGTGCTGTGAGCCCTCTCTTCATTCTCCCAGTGATGCTCAATTGCAAGAGGTCGTCGGGTGGGGCCCCGCTGTCGAGGAGCTGTTCGGGTGGGCCCTATCGTGGAGGAGCTGTTCGGGCGGGCTGCGCCATGGAGGAGTTGTTTGGGCGGGCCCCGTCGCCCAGGAGAAGGTGTTCGGGCAGGCCGTGTCACAGAGGAGCTGTTCGGGCGGACACCGCCAAGGAGAAGGTGTTCAGGTAGGCCCTGTCACAGAGGAGCTGTTCGGGTGGGCCCTATCGTGGAGGAGCTGTTCGGGCGCGCTCCGCCATGGAGGAGCTGTTTGGGCGGGCCCCGCCGTCCGGGAGAAGGTGTTCAGGTGGGCCCTGTCACAGAGGAGCTGTTCGGGCGGGCCCCGCCGAGGAGAAGGTGTTCGGGCGGGGCGCCGCCAAGGAGAAGGTGTTCAGGTGGGCCCCGCTGTGGTGGAGCTATTCGGGCAGGCCCTGTTGTGGAGGAGGTGTTCAGATGGGCCGGCGAGGAGGCCCCAAGGTAACAGCAGCGGCAGTGAGCGGGGCAAGGCGAGGGGCGGCGAGGTAAGGGCAGTGGCGGCAAGCGGGGTGAGGCGAGAGGCGGTGAGGTGAGGCCCGAGGTCAGGCAGCGGCGGGACCCCGAGGTCGGCAGTGTCAGTAGGTCTGGATTCCGGAACATTTTACGGATTCCGGACGACCCTGCCACCTATCGGTCTGGAGTCCAGATTCCAGAACATTCCGGATTCCGGAACTCTGGTTTTTGGATGCTGCACCTGTATCGGAAAGCTCCAAAATGTGTTCAATTGCACCAGCAGCCAGGAGAAATAACCCAGCAATTAACCTGTATGCAGTTGCTGATCCCTTTACATAGTGCTGGTGAGGGGTCCTACATGCCGTTTTATGTCATGTTCAACTGTGCCAGGTTAAGACAGAGCATAGGCTGGAGCACGGCATTCAAAAATGGCAGTTGTGGAGTTAAACCAGTGTTGCACACTGATTGATCATAAACTTTCTGCTCTTCAAGCGGTGCGCGCACAAACAGAAGCATAATTATCATCTATTTGCATTATACCAGGAAACTGAGGTTAGCTAAGCAACTGAAGGAGAAGCTCATGTCATCAGTTCCATGGTACAGTACTTCACAAAATAGTTCTCAACAAACAGGCCAAACAATCATATGATTCAACCAAGCAATCTGATATTCCCAGATCTCTAGGCAAGTATAGTATGAGAGAACTATGAACAAATTACACCCTACAGCTCTAGCTGTCATTTTGGAAATCCTTTGGAGACAAGAGTTAAATCCCCTGGGCCATCAAATTAAAAGATAGCATGTTACAGCAGTGAGTCACTATTGTGTCTGTAAGCACTCTAGTAATGACTCCACGAGGCAAGGTATTGTACTTGAACTGTGGTGACCTTAGTCCATTTATTGCAGCTCCTGAGTGAGGGTACAGCATGGTGAGCTCCCTTTTATACCTGGTTACCTGTCGTGTACAGGTGACCCCTAGGTCTCCACCAGTTGCACCCTCTGGTGGTACAAGCATAGTATAAACAGTGTGAAGGTATATTCAGTAGTCTTATGTAACTGTACATTGAGTGTACAGGGAGTATACTTATATTATACATACACAACATCTCTCTCCCCTAAGTCTTGTGCCACTAGCCTTTGCATTGTGTGCTCTGGCCCTAGACTTGAGTGCCCAAAGCTCTTGCACCTTGTCTATGCTTTGGCTTGGCTCTCTCCCTTTTGATCCCCAAGTCCTTATTGCCACAACATTGTTTTAGGTTGCAGTGGGGGATGAGTGGGTTCTGGGTGTGAACCACGTGTGTCCATGGCTACATACATCCATTTCCCCCACATACATAGACCATGTGTGTGGCTCAACACCTGCATGTGCGGACGTGTACAGAAAGAAAGAACAACAAAAAAACATAGGATTAATTTGGTTCTACAGTAGTGGAACAAGTACATTTTACAGGTAAGATACATAGGTGGTATCACAGTCTTGCCCCTGGGTTGTGTAGATGCAGGTGGGTGAGGATGCTAGTTTCAGAGTGACCAGACTGTGTCCAGATTGTCTGATGGCGGCGCTGTGCCCCCTGCCAGCTGGGTGAGCTCGGACCGCTCACCTGGTTGAGTCTCAGTGCCTTTGCCGTTGCCTAGTGGTGGGCAGAGCCACAGGAGTGTGTGGCCTCCATGTCCTCCTTTGATGGCTGCGGTGTCTCCCTATTATCCTTCAGCGACAGTGGGAGCCTGGTCATCCCAGGTCCCATTGGGAAAGCTAGAGGGTGCTAGCCTCTAGTTCCTGGTACTGGCCCTGGTGACCAGAGAGGCTGAGCCGATCTGAGGCAGAGTACCAGTAATGGTGCCTTTGCTGTCTGCTGATCACTGGCCCTGCAGCTGGTATGCTCCATCTGTGTGTTGCCACACTCCCCAGGGCATCACATTGGTCCCGGAGGCGCAGGCTACGTGGTCGGGTAGCCCGCTGGACCTGGGTGCTTCCAACGGGAGGTTGCCCTTGGTTTTGTCGGCATGCATGTAGAACCCGGCATCGCACATCATCACTTCATTTACTCTCACAATACATTGGTTCCGACCGCAATCGCCCAACTTATCATAGTTAGTTACATTTACATACTTGAATTTGTCAATTACATCTCTTACATATGTATCACTAGCATCGCTGTATTAAGAGTGGAACTGTCCTTTTAATTATGATGGGTTGCCGATCTCCTTTAATAGGGCCTTGCAATCTTTATCCCAATCCGGTTCGCTGCTCGGCATCACGCGTTGCTCCATCAATGCTGCTCCTCATGGTCTGGTCGCTGCCATCTTTACTTCCGGTGCCTCACCTAGTGGTTCGGGCGCCATCTTCTTTCTCTCCACGAGGTAGGCTGCGGTGATCCTTTTCTCCCCAGGTTCTGCCATGGAACCAGGGAAGTTGCCTTCTGCGCCGATTTTCTTCCTCCGGAGTCCTGCCACTGGAGCCTGGAAGGTGAGGTTGGGTCATTTCGGCTGGATCATATCTCGCAGTTGGGTTGAGCGGTCTGTGTCATCTACATGCAGTTGAGTTGTGCGGCTGGTTTTTCAGGTGCTGTGCTGGATCCACCTTCGGGGCTGCGGAGGCCGTCAATCGCCGGAGGCTGGAGGTTTTCCCAGCTCCAACGGATCTTTTTCATCCATCTTCTTCCTAGCAGCGTGGACCATCACCAGCAACGATCCACAAAGGTAACTTGTGCATCACGCCATCATGGAACACCTGGACATCCACGCTACCAACCTCTGGGATGGTGTTGTTTGTGTAGGTGAGCAGCTTCACTTGGATTGGAATCATTTTAGGTCGTTCGATTGGATTGTCCCAGAGTTTCTCAAAGGCTGCCTGATTCATCAGTGATTGGCTCTCCCCTGTGTCCAGCTCCATCGTGACTGGAACATCGTTGATTTCTACTTCCATTTTCAACGGGGAACTCTCGGTGGTGCAGGTAAACACTGCATACACCTCATCGTGGGGCTGAGCTGCCTCATGGACTCTCTTCATCGTCGCTGGAATCTGGATGATCGGCCAACTCTTCATCGACTCGGTGAGTACAATTTCTCTTGCACATTCGCTGGAGGTGGCCCTTCGTGTTACAGCCTTTGCATGTATAGTCTTTGTAGCAGCAATGGTGGGCCCTGTGATTTCCTCCACAGCGCCAGCATGGGGTTAGCCAGTTGGCCCCGTGTGGCGGACTCAGGGTTGCGGGACTCGGGGTTCTGTTCTCTCTTCCCTGAGAGAGACTGCTTGCAGCAGCCTTGCCTTTAAAAGGCGCCAGTTGGTTCACAGTACTTGCCAGGTTAGAGTCCTGGGAGTGAGTTATCCACTTGGAATCACAGGCCGAGTTCATGAACGCCTGGTTCACGTTAATTGCCTTCTGCAGGGTGACCGTGGTGTCCGCAGAGAGCAGCCTGTGGAGAAGGCCCTCGTGGCCCATTCTAATAACGAAGCTGTCCCGCAGCGCTTCGATGAGGTGGTCACCAAAATCACACTGTGCAGCCAATCGTCTGAGATCTGCAGCATATTTTGCGATTTCTTGGCCTTCGGGCCGCCGGTGGATGTAGAACCGGTGTCTGGCTGTGAAGATGCTCTCTTTAGGTTTGAGTTGTTCCTGTATCATCGTTACGAGTTCCACATATGTTTTGGTCGTTGTTTTTGCTGGGGCTAGCTAGTTCCTGACGAGGCCATAGATTGTGGGCCCACAACTGCTGAGCAGGATAGCTCTGCGCTTATCAGCCTGCGAGGTCGGTGTGTCTCCCGCCAGGTCTTTCGCAATGAAAAAGTGTTCGAGCCTTTCCACAAAGGCCTCCCAATCTTCCCCATCGGCGAATTGTTGCAACGTACCAAGGTTAGCCATTTTCGCGTGAAAATCCGTAATCTCATCGCCAGTTATTGTATCTGTAAGAACTCTAGTAATGACTCCACGAGGTAAGGTATTGTACTTGAACTGTGGTGACCTTAGTCCATTTATTACAGCTCCTGAGTGAGGGTACAGCATGGTGAGCTCCCTTTTATACCTGGTTACCTGTCGTGTACAGGTGACCCCTAGGTCTCCACCAGTTGCACCCTCTGGTGGTACAAGCATAGTGTATACAGTGTGAAGGTACATTCAGTAGTCTTATGTAACTGTACATTGCGTCTACAGGGAATATACATATATTTATACATACACAACAGTCACAATGGGAGAATTTGACTTAATACAAAGTGAAGAAAATGTGAAATAGCTTTAAAAATTGGAATTTGGCTCATGGACTGGATAAAAATGTTTTTTTTTAAATAGTGTGAGTGGAAGTCTTTTCTTAATTATATACACAAAATGAACCCTGATTTGACATTTTTTAGTTGATATATTCTAGTTGATGATCTGTGGTGTTCATGGACCAACTGTGATGCATGGTACAAAGGGAATAATTAAACACCAAACTGTACAATTTAATCACTTCTGTGTACTACAGAAATGTTCTTTTTTTAATGTATATAAAGTTTATCGTTTCCAAACCTTCATTTAAACAAATTTGGATCATTTTCATTTGGGATTTCATTTTATATTTGGTAGTAATGTACAAAAGGGGCAGGATAGCCTCATCTGTGCATGGGTAGGAGCTCAGTGTCGATGCTGTACAACAGCATATCCTTGACTTCACGCTCTCAGGACCAGCCTGGAATTCCATGTGCAGATAAGGCTTTGGCTATGCTGGTCAGCCAGATGTGAGAGAGATCTCTCAACCATGCAGGTAATATTTCTAGGCCCCAACTATATGTCATTGTGCATCAGATGGACTGTTCTCTCACTGTTACTGGAGCAGAGCAAAGAACAGACACTGAGAATAGGCTTATTATAGCCTGACAGTGGGAAGCCTGGTAGTATTCAGAGCATGTGGAAAGTGGCAAAAGGCTGGGGAAAATGAAATCAATAGTTAGGAGACTGTATCCCGAGGGAGCCCAGAAGCAGGTGCAAACAGAACCACTTTCTTTGTTATGGTTCTCACCTTTCATTGGTTTGTGGTAGTCATGTGACTGATAATACCACATTGTTCCCATAGACCGATTAGCTTGTAAAGCAGCATAACTTTTGCAATGACATAGAATAACCCAAATAAATTTTTATCCAGATTTGTGACTCATTGCTTGAAATGCTTGACTGACAGTCCATGCATTCTATCCTTTACTCTTACTAACAGCATTTTTACGATGGCAGCTATTCACTTCTAGAGAGAATGAAAGTCAGCTTGAGGATATCCCACATCATGCATTCCCCACACATCACTAGCTGAGCTACTAATTCTACCATTACTATTGTCATGTATCTCACACTACTGTACATAACTGTATCTTACCATGCTATACATGACTGTAACTAGATATGACCTGTAACCACAAGCATACCTTACCACCAGGGGTGCACTTGCAGGAGACACTGCATACCTGTTCCACACAGGTATATAAAGACAGGTCTCAGGCAAGTGTGGCATTCGAGAGCTGTGAAATAAAGGTGCAGGTCCTGAGTGACCTTGACTTCAGCATGTGCCTCGTGTAAATCTGTACTGCAGGGTCAGGACTTTACAGTGGCGACGAGTTACGGGATCACATAATCCACAGAATGGCTACCAACAGCTCAGATGAGAAATACAAAGCTGGAGATAATTGTGAGGACTTTATAGAAAGGCTCCAGCAAAGCTTTGTAACCAAAGACTGGTTGGGCGACGGTAAGGCAGACAAGAGAAGAGCCCATCTCTTGACCAGCTGTGGCACGAAAACATACGCCTTAATGAAGGAGCTGCTGGCACCCAAGAAACCAGCAAGCAAGTCGTTTGAAGAGTTGAGCTCACTGGTGAGAGACCACCTGAAGCCAGCGAGCAGCCTACAGAGGGCCAGACACAGGTTCTACAACTACAGACGCTGTGTGGGCCAGTGCATACCCGACTTTGTGGCGGAACTTCGGAGGCTGGCTAGTTTATGTGAGTTCTCCGATGAACTAAGAAGAGAAGTACTGAGAGACTTTTTTATTGAAGGAATAGGCCACACAGGCGTATTCTGAAAGCTCATAGAGACCAAGAACTTGAACCTAGAGACAGCAGCACTGGTCGCACAGACATTCTTGGCAGGAGAAGAAGAAACAAGGTTGACCTATACTGCGGGTACGACAACTAACGAAACATCGGAACAATACGGTATATGAATCGGAAGGGTCGGAAAGCGGACCAGAAGACGGTGGGGACAGTGCCCGGGACACCGAGGTATAGCGGGTCAACACGATCAATGTCCACTGTTCTTACAACAAGACGCCTCCAATAATGATGAGGGTCCTACTCAACGGGATACCCGTCAACATGGAACTGGACATGGAAGCGAGTCAATCTCTCATGAGCGTCCAACTATTTGAACAGCTGTGGCCGCACAAAAGCAACAGACCAAAACTCATAACGGTCGACACCAAACTAAGGACCTATACCAAAGAAATCGTCCCAGTCCTTGGCAGCGCCATGCTCTCAGTCACACACAAAGGGACGGTGAACCGACTTCCCCTGTGGATTGTCCCCGGAGATCTCCCAGCACTGTTGGGGAGAAGCTGGCTGGCTAAACTAAATTGCAAATGGGGGATGATGTTCACGCCATGTCGTCAGAGGAACGGACCTACTGCTCATCAGTTCTAAGTCGATTTGAACATTTCTTTCAGCCAGGTGTGGGCACCTTCAAAGGGGCTAAAATTAAAATCTACATCACACAGGATGCTAGGCCGGTCCATCACAAGGCCAGAGCTGTGCCTTATGTGATGAGGGAAAAGACTGAACATGAACTGGACCGGCTTCTGCATTATCTCACTCGTGGAATTTAGCGACTGGGCAAGTCCCATCGTCCCGTCATAAAGCCTGATGGATCCGTACGAATCTGTGGGGACTACAGATCTACCATAAACAGAGTCTCCCTACAGGACCAATACCCGCTGCCCAGAGCGGAGGACCTATTTGCCACATTGGCTGGAGGAAAACTTTTCTCGGAACTGGTTCTCACATCTGCGTATATAACGCAAGAACTGACCGAAGAGTCTAAGCTGCTCACCACCATCAACACACATCGAGGCCTTTTCATGTACAATCGATGCCCATTCGGCATCAGGTCGGCAGCTGCCATATTCCAGCGCAACATGGAGCGTCTGCTCAAGTCCATCCCAGGGACGGTTGTGTTTCAAGACGACCTACTCATCATGGGCAGGGACACCGACTCCTATCTCCGCAATTTGGAGGAAGTACTAAAGCGATTGGATCGGGTAGGTCTAAGAGTTAAGAAATCCAAGTGTCTGTTTCTCGCGCCTGAGGTTGAATTTTTGGGCAGAAGGATTGCTGCTGATGGAATCCGCCCAACAGAATCCAAAACTGAAGCAATTCGTCTGGCACCCAGGCGCCGGAATATCTCGGAACTGCGCGCCTTTCTCAGGCTACTCAATTACTTTGGGAACTTTATGCAGAACTTCAGCACGCTGCTGGAGCCTCTCCACATGCTACTCAGAAAGGGGTACGATTGGTTTTGGGGGGACGCCCAAGAACGCGCCTTCAATAAGGCTCGCAACCTTCTATATTCCAACAGTGTTTTGGCTTTTTTTGACCCAGGTAAAAAGCTAGTTCTTACATGTGATGCGTCAGCGTACGGGGTCGAGTGCTTTTTACAGCATGTCAATGGTGCGGGTAAATTACAACCCATTGCTTATGCCTCCAGGTCACTTTCGCGGGCGGAGCGCGGGTACGGTATGGTGGAGAAGGAGGCACTCACATGCGTGTACGGTGCCAAAAAGATGCACCAATAACTTTTCGGGGCCAAGTTCGCGTTAGAAACCGACCACAAACCCCTCACATCCCTGCTATCCAAGAGCAAGGCAATAAACATCAACGCCTCGGCGCGCATTCAACGGTGGGCACTCTTACAACTACACAATAAGGCACAGACCAGGCACAGACAACTGTGCCGACGCGCTTAGCAGGCTACCCCTGGTGACCACGGAAGGGTCCGATGAACAGGACTGTGAGGCAAAGCGCCGGAAGCTAACTGAGTACCATGACCGAAATTCGAGGGGGAGGTGGAATGAGATAGGGGACAAAGTGTTTGTGCTAAACTATGGCAGGGGTCCCAAATGGCTTGCAGGGGCAGTAACAGGCAAGGAAGGAAACAGGCTACTGGTTGTACAAATGGATAATGGCCAAACCTGCTGGAGACATGTAGACCAAGTAAAAAGTAGATTCACTAACAACACTGCAGAACCAGAGGCAGACTACAATTCTTTTGGCGGGGGGGGGGAACAAATAAACATTAGATCGAGTGCCCCCCGATCTGGGGGACACTCCAAACACTATTAACTGCCCTCTTTTTTTTTGGGGGGGGGGGTTTTGTGATTTTTTGGGGGATTAAAACCATATAATTTACAAGTGCCCCTATAAAAGGGGAGGGGGGACACTAAAACCGGCAAATAAAACAAATTAATCTTTAAAACATATAAAATCAAATTAAAATTTGGTTGCCGGGGGTAACGATGCACTCCAGTCCCTCCGGCGCCCACCTCTCGCGGAAGGCCGCGAGCGTACCGGTGGACACCGCGTGCTCCATCTCCAGGAACACCCTGGCATGGATGTACGCGTGGAAGAGAGGCAGGCAGTCAGGTTGAATGACCCCCTCGACCGCCCGCTGCCTGGACCGGCTGATGGCACACTTGGCCGTGCCCAGGAGCAGTCCTACGAGGAGGCTCTCGGACCTACCCGCTCCCCTCCGCACAGGGTGCCCAAAGATCAGCAGTGTGGGACTGAAGTGCAACCAGAATTTGAGAAGCAGCCCCTTTAAATAATGGAACAGGGGCTGCAACCTCGTACATTCAATAAAAACGTGGAACACGGACTCTTCCAGACCGCAGAAATTGCAGGCGGCCTGGGAGTCCGTGAACCTGCTTAAAAATTTGTTGCACGGGACTGTTCCGTGTACCACCCTCCAGGCCAAGTCCCCGATAAATAGTGGGAGGACTCCTGCGTAGAGTGCCCTCCATCGGGGACCCCCGCCTCCGCCGGACGGCAAGATGGTACGCCATGGCGTGTCCGGACGACAGACGAGGATGACAAGGTTGAGAGTGTGCAGGAGCAGCCCGTACAGGAAACCCCTCCACGCAGAACTGAAAGGCACGGAGGGGATTTCCCCGAGGCGGCTCAAGTTGTGAGGCGCCGGCTCCCGAGGGAGGTTCCGGGTTTGGCGCCGATGAGGAATTCTGTCCGGACGGGGGTCAGTTCGGACGGGATCTCCCCATGTGCTTGAGCCTCCTCGATGCACCTAACGGAGTCAGGGCCCAGAGCTGTTTTTAGCGACTCGATGGCATCGGCCGCGCGGCAGACGTCGGCCGAATTTAGGCGCCGCGCCAGCATGTCTGGCGCCATCCAGCCCGCTCCTCCGCCATCGAGCAGGTCCCTGACCCTGGTCACCTCACCAGCCACAGCCCTCTCGTCCGACTGCCACCTAAAACCTTGGTCGTGGAGGTACGGATTCCCGAGCAGCGGCTCCTGCAGGACAGCCGTCACTCCAGCCGGTGGAGAGCTGCGTTTGGTGGAGACTTTGTTCCAGACCCTGGTGAGTTCCTTGTAAAAGACAGGCAGCTCCTGGACGGCGGTCCTGACGCCCCCCAAGCTCACAAACAGGAGCTGCGTGTCGTAGTTGAGGCCGTGCTGCTGGCGGAAGAAATACGTCGCCAGCGCATGCCACCTAGGAGGGGGCTCGACGTAAAGGTATCTCTGCAGGGTCTGAAGACGGAAAGTCGCTAGCTGGGCGCTGACGCACACCAACGACTGACCGCCCTCCCTAAGCGGGAGACTCAAGACCGTGGTAGAGACCCAGTGCTTCCTGTTGTTCCAGAAGAAGTCCACCAGTTTCTTCTGTATCTTGGTGACAAACGCAGGGGGAGGGGTCAAAGTGACCAGCCGGTACCACAGCATAGCGGCCACCAGCTGATTTATGACTAGCGCTCGACCCCTGTAGGACGGCACTCGGAGCAGTCCTGTCCAGCGCCCTAGGCGAGCGGCGACCTTGGCCTCCAGCTCTTGCCAGTTCGCCGGCCAGGCTTCCTCATCGGGGCTAAGGTAGACTCCCAGATAGAGGAGATGGGTCGTGCTCCAGGCAAAAGGCCTGAGCTCCTCCGGCAGGGAGTCCACCCACCACTGACCCACCAGGAGTCCGGAACATTTCTCTCAGTTGATCCTGGTGGAGGATGCGGCTGAGTAAATCTCCTGGCACTCACGCATCCTCCGCAGGTCAGCGGGATCCTCTACCGCGAGGAGCACGTCATCGGCATAAGCCGAGAGGACGACATCCACGCCCGGTCCTTGCAGAGCCAGTCCCGTCAACCTCGTCCACAGGAGGCGCAGGAAAGGCTCCACGTAGATGGCATATAACTGGCCGGACATGGGGCATCCCTGGCGCACCCCTCTCCTAAAGCGAAGGGGCGCCGTCAAGGACCCGTTAACCTTAATCAGACACTCTGCGGCGGCGTACAAAAGTCGGATCCGGGCGACGAAATGCGTCCCGAACCCGAAAGTGCGCAGAGTTCCGAACAGATAATCGTGATCCACCCTGTCGAACGCCTTCTCTTGGTCGAGGGATAGGAAGGCGACCGACAGACCAGCCTCCTGGGAGCGATGGATGATGTCCCGGACCAGATGGATGTTATCGTGGATTGTCCGGCCCGGGACCATGTAGGACTGGTCGGGGTGGATCATGTGGTCCAGCACGGCGCCAAGGCGAGCAGACATCACCCTGGCGAAGATTTTGTAGTCCGTGCTGAGGAGGGAGACAGGACGCCAGTTCTTAAGGAGGCGGAGATCGCCCTTCTTAGGCAGCAGGACGATGACTGCCCTGCGCCAAGAGAGGGGCATCTCCCCGGTCGCCAGACTTTCCCCCAGAACCCGCGCGTAGTCGCCCCTCAGGACGTCCCAGAACGCCTTGTGGAACTCCACGGTCAGCCCGTCCAGCCCCGGGGCTTTTCCCCTCGAGAGCCGGTCGAGGGCGCCGGTCAGCTCCGCCAGGCATAGTGGAGCTTCCAGATTTTCGGCGCCCTCCGGGCTGACCTTCGACAGATCCTCCCACAAAACTCTACGCACTTCCTCGCTGAACGGCTCCGGAGAGAACAGAGCCCTGTAATATTCACGGGCCCTGTTGATGACGCCCTCCGGATCCGAGATGAGAGAGCCGTCATCGGCCAGCAGCGTCAAGAGCTGCTTACGGACACCCTGTCTTTTTTCCAGCGAGTAGAAGAAGGGGGAGCTGCGGTCCAGATCCCGCAGGAACCGGATCCGCGACCTCACGAACACGCCTCAGGACCCGACGAACTGCAGGTCCTTCAGCGCGGCCTTCTTTGCTTCGTACACCGTCCGCAGGGCCGGGTCCTCGACGACTTGAGCGAGACGGGACTCCAGGTCGAGCACCTCTTTTTCTAGGCGCCCGACCCTGGCCGCCCGCCTCTTGGTCGACCCCCTCGCGTACTCTTGACAGAAGATGCGGACGTAAGCCTTGCCCACGTCCCACCATAGCCTCAAAGAGGGGAAGCCCCCCTGCTTCCTTCTCCAGTCGGCCCAGAAATGACGGAACGAGTCCTGGAACCGCTCGTCCTCCAGCAGCCGGTTGTTAAAATGCCAGTACGCGGACCCCAGGTGGTGGTCCAAACACGGCACCGGCTGCATGGATGCCGCCGGGACGCAGGAAACGTACGCCCGAGACACGTAAAGGCGGTCAATTCTGGACCATCCTCTTCCAGGCCTCACCCAAGTAAAGGCGCTGGAGTCGGGATGGAGATTTCGCCAGACGTCCACCAAGTCGAAGGACCCGACCAGGTCCCTCAACTTCTCGATCGCCGTCATGCTCTGCGGGGCACCGGAGCGGTCCCTCGCCTCGAGGGTGGGGAGGCAGACTACAATGTGGAACTCACACCACACCTGGTGGACAGACAGAGGGAACAACCTGAGGAAAGGGCAATCTCAGCAGACAGCCCAGGCGAGATACCAACAATCATACTGAACGAAACAGATAGCCCAGGCGAGATACCAGCAATCACACCGAAAGAAAAACAGGTACCAAGGCAAACAACTGAACCACAACTTAGACGCTCCACGCGAGAGCGTAGACCACCTGAGAGACTGAATCTACAAAGACAATAAGACCTTTGGGGAGGGTGATGTCATGTATCTTACACTACTGTACATAACTGTATCTTACCATGCTATACATGACTGTAACTAGATATGACCTGTAACCACAAGCATACCTTACCACCAGGGGTGCACTTGCAGGAGACACTGGATACCTGTTCCACACAGGTATATAAAGACAGGTCTCAGGCAAGTGTGGCATTCGAGAGCTGTGAAATAAAGGTGCAGGTCCTGAGTGACCTTGACTTCAGCATGTGCCTCGTGTAAATCTGTACTGCAGGGTCAGGACTTTACAACTATACTCCTAACTTCTATGTTGTACCAGACTTATTTAATTAGAATTAATTGTTGTTTACTTAAGATAAATATAAGAAAGATAGAAAGATGATCAGTGGCACGTGGCTAGTGGCTATTGGACAACAGTGTCTTAAAAATATACAACGTGCTAAATGAATTATAGAATCTTAGAAACTTACAGCACAGAAGCAGGCCATTTGGCCCGTTATGCCTATGCTGGCTCTTTGAAAGAGCAGTTTTGCTTAGTCCCACACCCCTACTTTTTGCCCGTAACTCTGTAAGTTCCTCATCCTCAAATACTGTCCAACACCCTTTTAAAATTATTGATGGAATCAGCTTCCACCAACTTTTTAGGTAGAGCGTTCCAGATCCTGCAACTCTCTGAGTGATAAAGATTCACCTCATCTCCCCTCTAAATCTTTTGCCAATGGTTTTAAATCTATGAACTTTAGTTATTGACCCACAGGGATTAGTTTTTCTCTAACTACACTTGCAAAACCTCTCATCATCTTGAAAACCTTTATTCGGTCACCTCTTAACCTTCTGTGTTCCAAGGAGAACAGTCCTAACTTTTCCAACCTCCCCTCGTAACTGAAGTCCTTCATCCCTGCCTTTACATCTTTCCTGAAGTGCGGTGTCCAGAATTGTCCACAGTACTCCAGCTGAGGCCTAACCAGTGATTTCTAAAGTTCTAGCATGATCTCTTTGCTTTCATATTCTATGCCTCTATTTATTAACCCAAGTAATCCATATGCTTTTTAAACACCTTATCACTTGCCCTGGCAACTTTTAGCATTTGTGTATATGGACACAAGGTCTCTCTGCTCATCTACACTTTTCAAAATCATGCCACTTAATTGCCGTCTTTTTGATGCTGGGGGAGTGAATAGACATACTTGACTCAACTCCATTGAAATCCATGTAACCACTTTCAAGATGGGAAAAGAGGGCAAACAATCAGGGGAGTGTGAAAAAGGCAGCATGGCATATGATCACCAAGCAACAGGAAGTAAAAGTAGGGGCACATCTAGGCAATAGTGACCATAATATAATAAGCTTTAACATAATAATTGAGAAGGACATAAGAATGATGAAGACCAGAGTAACAAATTGGAGAAAAGCCTATTTTATGGAGCTGAGAATAGAACTTGAGAAAATAAAATGTACAATATTGTCAAACAATGACATAGAACAGCAATGGGAAACATTCAAAATGGTGTTCATCAGGCTACACAAAAAATATATTCCACCAGAAAAAAACACTAATGAGACACCTGCCTGACCTGCTGAGTATTTCCAACATTTTCTGTTTTTATAATAAAAAAGGAAGGTCGGGATGGGAATAGGGCCACTGAGGGATGGACAGGATAATACCATAGGCAATGATAGAGAGCTGGCAGAAAAATTAAATAATTACTTTGCTGTAGTATTTACCAGGGAGATAGAACAGGTGGACATGACATTGGATGATGAGATTAGTAATGAGATTAGTAATGAGATAATTGCATTTAAAATATTAAATAAACTAATCAAACTGAAAGAGGATAAAACCCCTGGTCTGGATGGATTACATCTGCACAGTTTAAAAGAATCTAGGAAAGAGACAGCAGAGGCATTAATACACATATTTAATAATTCATTGGAAAAAGTTGTAGTGCCAGAGGGCTGGTGGTTAGCTGACATAATACCTATATTTAAGAAGGGATATGGAACATGTCCAGGGAGCTATAGACCAATCAGCTTAACATCAGTGGTAGGAATAATAATGGAGAAAATAGAAGAACATCTAGAAACCAAAAACATATTCATGAATAGTCAGCTTGGATTTCAAAAGGGAAAGTCTTGCTTGACCAACCTCATTGATTGATGAATGTGAATATCTTAAATGTGAAACATCAACCTGTCATGCTCTGAACTCAATTTGCACTCTCTGCTCAATGTAATGTTTGGGAATCCATGCTCTACGAGGGTGAGGCCAGATGCAAGGTTCCCATTTGAAGCATCGCCCACTGCAAGGGCCTACACACACTGTTAACCTTGCTACTCGATTCTGCAGATCTAACCCTGATGTTGTTAACTCCTCAGTCTTCATATGCATCTTGAAGACGGTAGCCACCACATTACTGTTAGGTACTGGACCTTAAGTCAAGCATTGCCACAGCAAGTCTATGCAGCGAATGGAAGTTACATCGAACTGTGAAGACTCTCATGCAGTAACACCTATTAAACTATAGCATCATCGTCATCATAGGCAGTCACTTGAAATCGAAGAAGACTTGCTTCCACTCTAAAAGTGAGTTCTTAGGTGACTGTAAAGTCCAATATGGGAATTATAGTCTCTGTCACAGGTGGGACAGACAGTCGTTGAAGGAAAAGGTGGATGGGGAGTCTGGTTTGCCGCACGCTCCTTCCGCTGCCTGCACTTGCTTTCTGCATGCTCTTGGCGATGAGACTTGAGGTGCTCAGCGTCCTCCCGATGCTCTTCCTCCACTTAGGGCGGTCTCTGGCCAGGGACTCCCAGGTGTAAGTGGGGATATTGCATTTTATCAAGGAGGCTTTGAAGTGCCCTTGAAACTTTTCCTCTGCCCACTTGGGGCTCGCTTGCCGTGTAGGAGTTCCAAGTAGAACGCTTGCTTTGGGAGTCTTGTGCCAGGCATGCGAACAATGTGGCCTGGCCAACAGAGCTGGTCAAGTGTGGTCAGTGTTTCGATGCTGGGGATGTTGGCCTGATCAAGAACACTGACTTTGGTGCATCTGTCCTCCCAGGGGATTTGCAGGATCTTGTGGAGACCTCGTTGGTGGTATTTTTCCAGTGATTTGAGGTGTCTCTGAGCCATACAGGAGAGCGGACATCACTGCAGCCCTGTAGACCATGAGCTTGGTGCTAGATTTGAGAGCCTGATCTTCGAAAACTCTCTTCCTCAGACAGCCGAAGTAAAATACTTGGGACACACTGATAGAAATGTTCTAACTCAGACGTTCTCTTTAATCTTAAAGGAGAAGCTCACCCACAACTGCAGGGAGCAGATGAATACTAAAGGAGGGGACTCTGAACTCCAGGACCTGACTCCATTGGAGGAACATGTCTCAGCCCTCTTGGTGCCATGGCGGTGGGTGAGGCCAACCCCCCTGGGAACAGTGACAGCATGTTGAGTTCCCTTGCAGCATCCGGCAGGCCACTTAGGCCTGATACCACAATATTTCAGCTCTTCCCATGAGACTGCCATTCTCAAATGCCTTTGCTGCTCCTGGTCCCCTCCCCTGCAGATAACCACTCTTCTCTGGCTTTGTGCTTTCAGATGATGATTCAGATGGCCAGGCAACTGCATGTCAGCCTTCCACTGCGGGTGATGGTGGAGAGGATGATGAAGAGGAGGACACCTCTCTGTACATGACAGAGTATCCAGCGTCCTTACAGAGCGGGGATCCCAGCTTTTAGTTGGAAGGCGTGGTCGGGGAGATGGAGGTGGGTGATGCTCCGGAACCCAGTGGCCTGCAGCAACGCCACGGGGGAGAGGAGATCAGGGGCCCAGCTCCCCGGAGGGAGAGTGCGTGCCTGAGTGATGCTCAGCAGCACTCTGATGATGAGGTCGACTTAGAAGATCTCGCAAGACAGTCATTGCAGATGCACAGCAATCTGCTGCGTGTATTGTCAAGGGTGCTAGATAGTGTTGATGCACTTGCTTTGAGTGTGGTGGAGGCTACTTCAACAATTGCATTTGTGTCTCAGCAGCCCATCGAGTCCATCCTTGGTAGATACCAATGGATGTTGGATGCTTCAAGTGGTCATGGGGTTCCAGACATGGTGGTATGGGCTATGGCTGATGTGGCAGTAGCCATTGAGTACCAGGCCGACGCTATGGTAGACTGCCATGTCATCAGTGCGTGGTAGCATCAATGAGCTCTGTGATGTGCTGCAGTCACAATCTGCCCTGATGCAGAGCCAACTTGAATCCAAGCAGGCACTGACCGCTGCCATTGTGTCCGGGGCCCCGTCAGTTGTACGGGGAACTAACTAACATTGGTGAAGCATGGCAGCAATCTGTGGTCAGCCAGATAGCTCCAGATGCTGAGGCTCTGCCCCAGGGGAGTAGCAGTGGGTCGGGCCTGTTGGAATGTGATGTCCTCTCTCAGAATGACATCCTTCCGCCCTTGCCCCTGCCGCTCTCTGCAACCCATCCACCACTGAGTGCTGTCACATGCTGAGGTGATGCAGTTCACAGCCGACCCTTCCAGGGCCCGAGCTGGTGTGAAACGTTCTGCTAGGCCATCAGAAGTGGCAGCAGCGCCAATACCTTCCAGCAGCCTTGCTGCAGGCACTGAGACCCCATTGAGGAGGAGCAGTAGGCCTTGGAGAGGGGCAAAGCACTGAGAAAGAGCTGCTAAATATGGGAGGGCCAGAAATGGTGACCTTGCTCGATTATGAACTAATGTACTTGAATGAGCCAATAAAGAAATGTCTGATAGTGGCTTCAGATGGTTACCTTCCTCAAACATGAACTAATGTCGATAGTTCCACTCGTTTGAGCCATTAAAGAATTGTGTGACAAAAGCAAAATACTGTGGATGCTGGAATCTGGAATAAAAACAATAAATGCTAGAAATCTCAGCGATCAGGCAGCATCTGTGGAGAGAAAGCAGAGCTAATGTTTCGGGTCAATGACCCTTTGTCAGAACTGAAAGGGGGAGGGAAAAATGAACAAAAGGGAAGGACTTTGATAGATTGGAAGACAGGAGAGATTAGAGAGACAAAAGGGATGATGGACAAAATTCAAATGGAAAGGCCAGGAATGGGAAAATATTAGTCGATAGGATGTGAATGGCAGGATAATGACCAGCTGCCATTAGAGAAAACGAGAAAAAAAGAAAACAGGCTCTGGGGCGGGTGTGGCGGCGGCGGGGGGGCAATGGCGGGGGGTCGTGGAAGCGAGCAAAAGATTGGCAACGGCTATACTCTGAAGTTGTTGAACTCAATGTTGAGTCCAGAAGACTGTAAAGTGCCTAAACGAAAGAATAAGTGCTGTTCCTCGAGCTTGCATTGAGCTTCGTTGGAACAGTGTAGGAGACCGAGGACGGAGAGGTCAGAGTGGGAATGGAGTGGAGAATTAAAGTGACAGGCGACCGGAAGCTTAGGGTTACACTTACGAACTGAATGGAGGTGCTCAGCAAAGTGATCACCCAATCTACGTTTGATCTCTCCAATGTAGAGGAAACCACATCGTGAGCAGCGAATACAGTATATTAAATTGAAAGAAGTACAAGGAAATCACTGTTTCACCTGGAAGGAGTATTTGGGGCCCTGGATAGTGGGAAGGGAGGAGGTAAAAGGGCAGGTGTTGCACCTCCTGCGCTTGCATGGGAAGGTGCTGTGGGAAGGGGAGGGGTGCTGGGGATGACTGTGGATAGATAGATTTTTAACCAATAAAGGAATTAAGGGTTATGGGGAGCAGGCGGGTAAGTGGAGCTGAGTCCATGGCCAGATCAGCCATGATCTTATTGAATGGCGGAGCAGGCTCGAGGGGCTAGATGGCCAACTCCTGTTCCTAATTCTTATGTTCTTATATTCTTATGAATGGACCAGGGTGTCGCGGAGGGAGCTATTGTGTTCCGAACACAGATGAGGTTGCACACAAGGAGGTTAAAGTAACAGTGACCTCAGTGTTTAATAAGACACTAAGACACTCCAGAGTGAGGAACAGGCCTTAGGGGCCGGCTTATATTCAGTGCTCCCAAGGGATGCAGGGATCCCTTGGGATTTCCCTGGTGGCGGAACATGGGAGTGCATGCTTTACAGATACACAACATCACTCCCCTGCCAAAGTCAAAGTGAAAACTATTTACAAGGTGAGGCGGTCGGGAGCCTTTCCCTGGTGAACCGTCTCGGTACAAATGTCTGTTCTCGTGTGTTGGCTGTGCCCTCGCTGGGCTGGCGTATTGTTGGCCCTGCAGGGTTGCTAGGTGAGCCTGGCCTTGCTTGTCTGTTGGGCGTGATGGGTTTGATTTCCTGGTCCAGCATGGTGTCGTTGATCCTTATGGTGTGTGTTGTGGGCTCGAAAAAGGTGGTGTCTGCTGTGGGTTGTTCAGGGCAGTCTGTGAACTGCAGCCTCGTTTGGTCCAGGTGCTTTCTGCTAATTTGTCCATTGTCTAGTTTGACTACAAACACCCTATTCCCTTCTTTAGCTATCACCGTGTCCATGATCCACTTGGGTCCATGTCCATAGTTTAGCACATACACAGGGTCATTCAGTTCAATTTCCCGTGACACAGTGGCGCGACCATCGTTTACATTTTATTGCTGCCGCCTGCTCTCTACCTGATCATGCAGGTTAGGGTGAACCAGCGAGAGTCTGGTTTTAAGTGTCGTTTTCATGAGTAGCTCAGCCGGGGACACCCCTGTGAGCGAGTGGGGTCTTGTGCGGTAGCTGAGCAGTACTCGGGACAGGCGGGTTTGGAGTGAGCCTTCTGTGACTCGTTTAAGGTTCTGTTTGATGATTTGTACTGCCTGCTCTGCCTGCCCATTGAAGGCTAGTTTAAACGGGGCCAAGGTGACATGTTTGATCCCATTGTGGGTCATGAATTCTTTAAATTCGGCACTGGTGAAACATGGCCTGTTGTCACTGACCAGTATGTCAGGCAGGCCGTGGGTGGCAAACATGGCCCTCAGGCTTTCAATGGTGATGGTGGCAGTGCTTCCCGACATTATTTCACATTCAATCCATTTTGAAAAAGCATCCACCACCATCAGGAACATTTTACTGAGAAATTGGGTCCGCATAGTCGACATGGATCCTCGACCATGGTCTGGAGGGCCAGGACCACAAACTTAGTGGTGCCTCTCTGGGCGCGTTGCTCAACTGAGCACATACACTGCATTGCCGTACACAGGACTCTAAGTCAGAGTCGATACCGGGCCACCACACGTCGGATCTGGCTATAACGTTCATCATTACTACACCCGGATGTGTGCTGTGGAGATCCGAGATGAACGTCTCCCTGCCCTTTTTTGGTAGCACTACGCGGTTACCCCACGACAGGCAATCTGCCTGAATGGACAGCTCGTTCTTTCGCCGCTGGAATGGCTTGATTGACTCTTGCATTTCAACGAAGATGCTAGCCCAGCTCCCATGCAGTACACAGTTTTTTACTAGGGACAGCAGAGGATCTTGGCTGGTCCAAGTTCTAATCTAGCGGGCCATGATAGGTGATTTATCAATTTCAAACACTTCCATGACCATCAACAAGTCTGCGGGCTGCGCCACCATCAACAAGTTTGCAGGCTACGCCATTTCCAACCCCGTGGTGGGCAATGGTAGCCGACTGAGAGCATCCGCACAGTTCTCGGTGTCTGGCCTGTGGCGGATGGTATAGTTATATGCTGATAGTACGAGTGCCCACCTTTCTATGCGGGCTGAGGCTTTAGTATTTGTCCCCTTGTTTTCAGCGAACAGGGATGTGAGGGGCTTGTGATCGGTTTCCAGCTCAAATTTGAGGCCAAACAGGTACTGATGCATTTTCTTTACCCCGAACACACACGCTAATGCCTCTTTCTCAATCATGCTGTAGGCCGTCTCGGCCTTAGACAAGTTCCAGGAGGCATAGGCGACAGGTTGCAACTTCCCTGCAACATTAGCTTGTTGTAATACACACCCGATTCCCTATGATGACACGTCACATGCTAGCACAAGTCTTTTACACGGGTTATACAATACAAGCAGCTTGTTGGAGCATAAATTGTTTCTGGCTTTCTCAAAAGCAATTACTTGTTTTTTTTCCCCATACCCAGTTCTCACCTTTATGCAGTAACACATGTAGGGGTTCTAAAAGGGTGCTTAACTGGTAGTTGAGGAGTCCCAGGAACGACCGCAGCTCCGTGACGTTCTGTGACCTGGGCGCATCCTGATAGCCTCTGTCTTGGCGTCTGTAGGCCGAATGCCGTCCGCCGCAAGCTTCCTCCCCAAAAGCTCCACTTCTGTTGCCATGAAGATGCATTTCGACCTCTTCAGCTACAGCCCTATGCGATCCAGTCGCTGGAGGACCTCCTCCAGGTTTTGTAGGTGCTCGGCGGTGTCCCGACCCGTGAATAAAATGTCGTCCTGAAAGACCATCGTGTGTGGTACCGACTTGAGTAGGCTCTCCATGTCTCTCTGGAAGTTCGCTGCAGCCGACCGAATTCCAAACAGGCATCTGGTGTGGATGAACAGTCCCTTGTGCGTGTTGATGCAGGTGAGGCCCTTCAAAGACTCCTCCAGCTCCTGCGTCATGTAGGCCGAAGTCAGGTCGAGCTTGGTGAATGTCTTGCCTCCTGCCAGCGTCGCAAATAGGTCGTCTGTCTTAGGTAGCGGGTATTGGTCCTGTATCGAGAAACGATTAATAGTTACTTTATAATCGTCGCAAATCCTGACCGTGCCATCACTTTTGAATACTGGAACAATTGGACTGACCGACTCGCTGAATTCCACTGGGGAGATGATGCCCTCGCGTTGTAGCCTGTCCAGCTCGATTTCCACTCTCTCCCTCATCATGTGAGGTACCGCTCGCGCCTTGTTGTGAATGGGTCATGCCTCTGGGACCAAGTGGATCCGCACCTTCACCCCGGAAAAGTTTCCAATGCCTGGCTCAAAAACGGAAGGAAATTTGTTAAGAACCTGGGTACATAAGGCCTCATCGACATGTCATCCCATTTCCAGCGGATTTTGCCCAGCCAGCACCTTCCAGGCAGTGTGGGGCCATCGCCCGGGACAATCCAGAGTGGCAGTTCATGCACCGTGCCCTCGTAGGTAACCTTGACCATGGCGCTGCCTAGGACATTGATAAGCTCTTTGGTGTACATTCTCAATTTCGTGTGGATGGGGCTTAGGGCTGGCCTGAATGTCTTTTTGCACGACAGTCTCTCAAACATCTTTTTACTCATGATGGATTGGCTCACGCCAGTTTCCAGTTCCATGCTATGGGTAAGCCATTCAATTTTACGTTTAGCATTATAGGTGAACATTTCATTGAAAATGTGTGCACCCCGTGTACTTCAGTATCTGCCTCCTCTCTCTGAGGCTCAAAATTGCTTTGATCCACCATGGACCGATCTTCCTCTGCCACGTGGTGGTTAGCAGGTTTTGCAGAGCTTGCAGCTCCTTTGCAAGCTCCTTGGAAGTGCCCCATTGTTCCACAGCTCTTGCAAACATACCATTTGAAGCGGCATGAATACGCTGAATGGAAGCCTCCACAACGCCAACAAGGTGTGAATTGCTTTATATTCATCCTTTGTTGGGGACTCTGAGTCATCTGGGTCACCTGAGGCCTGCTGGCAGTTGCAGACTCGTGGGTTCTGCCCTGTACATTTCTGCTCGCAAACACAGTTCCAGTTAATTTATGAGCATTGCTAGCACTTGTGTGCTGAGAGATTTATTTGGTGTTTTCACTGGTGGACATAAGCTATCGCAATGGCCTTACTGAGGGTCGGTGTCTCTACAGTCAAAAGTTTTCATAGGATGGTCTCGTGGCCAATGCCCAGTACAAAAAAGTCTCTGAGCATTTGCTCCAGGTCGCCATCAAACTCACATTGTGTTGCAAGTCGCCTTAGCTCGGTGACGTAGCTCGCCACTTCCTGACCTTCAGATCGCTGGCACGTGTAGAACCGATACCTCGCCATCAGCACGCTCTCCCTCAGGTTAAGATGCTCCCAAACCATTGTACACAGCTCCTCATACGACTTATCTGTGGGTTTCACCGGAGCCAGAAGATTCTTCATGAGGCTGTAGGTCGGTGCCCCGCAGACTGTGAGGAGGACCGCTCTCTTTTTTGCAGCGCTTCCTTCTCCATCCTACTCGTTGGCTACAAAGCAATGGTCTAGCCATTTGACATAGGCTTCCCAGTCCTTACCCTCCGAGAACTTCTCCAGGATGCGCACAGTTTGCTGCATCTTTGCGTTGGATTCGTATTCTCGTCGGCAGTTATTGTGTTCCTAACACAGATGAGGCTGCACACAGGGAGGTTAAAGTAACAGTGACCTCAGTCTTTAATAAGACACTCCAGAGTGAGAACAGGCCTTAGGGGCCAGCTTCAGAGAATGATCTCCCTGGTGGCAGAACATGGGAGTGCATGCTTTACAGATACACAACAGGAGCATTCGCTTCGGAATGCTGAGAGGGAAGAGGAGGCGAAGATGTGATTGGTGGTGAGATTACGCTGGAGGTGGCGGAAATGGCGGAGGATGATCCATTGAACGCGGAGGCTAGTGGTGTGAAAGGTGAGGACAAGGGGAACCCTGTCATGGTTCTGAGAGGGTGGGGAAGGGGTGAGAGCAGAGGTGCGGGAAATAGAATGGACACGGTTGAGGGTCAGAGGCACTAGTATGAAAGGTAGTGTTGACAGAGCAGATGCGATGGTGACGGAGAAACTGGGAGAATGGAATGGAATCCTTACAGAATTGTGTGATGCTGGCCAGAGATGCTGTCCTTGTTTCATTATGAAGTTTTGTGAATGGTTGCACGTGGATGTGGGTGGCAATGTTTCAAGGGGTCTGGTTTTAATTATTGTTTGGTGTGGATGATGGCATCCTTTAGTGCTTCTTGACAGCACATAATTTTTTTTTTGTAAATACAAATTTGTTTAATTTGTCACAAACTTGTCTTGCCATTTGTATGCACGGAGGTTTGGAGGATGGGGCGTGATGTCTTCAGCAGAAGACCTGGTGAATAGGCTGGCCAGGTGAGGCAAGGCCCACAATGTCACATGCTTACAATCAATGGCCCCCTGAACCATGGAGAAGCACGCTATCCTGGCAAAGTCACGGGAGCGCTCATCCAGGTCTTCCCTGGATATGCTGAACTTGATGTAGTGCATTCGTTTGCCGTAGAGCGCGTTGGCAACCTGGTGAATGAAGTAATATACTGCAAACTGCGAGATGTTGGCTATATCGCCTGCAGGAGACTGGAAGGAGCCAGTAGCATAGAAGTTGAGGGCTGCTGTCACTTTCACTGCCGTTGAAAGCGAGGTCCTGGTGCCGATGTCAGCTGCCAGATATGTGCAGGAGTTGGCTGAGCTCTGTCATCACCCTTTTGCGGACTCTCAGATTTCTTAGGCACTGGTCCTCGGACATCTCTAGGTAAGAATAATGCGCACGGTAAACCCTGCGACTGTGCGGACTCCTGCCCCGCCATCTGGGGTCTCTCCTCTGGTGAGCATCCACATTTGCCATAAGCCGTCTCTGCAGCTGGCGCTTGTGAAGTCCTCGCTGCAGGACGATGTGGTGTGCGATCACTACCCCCATAACTTTGCAGAGGTAAAAGCGATATAGTAGTTCCAAATGTATCCGATGTTGAAGGCGACAGTGTCTCCAAGATGCTAGTACTGAAGGTTAGGCGTCAGTAGCTGCAGGATGCCAGCACCTTTGAACTGTGCGAGCAGCTAACGCAACACGGACCGCGAACTCTGTGGGCCGGCTGCAACTCCTTTAAAATAACGCCCCGGATTCGTTTCCCTGTCTTGTGCATGCCAACTTTTTCAGGCATCATCGCCACCAGCCGGTAAGTGTAGCAGCAAATGTGAATTTGGTGAGACCAGTGCCAAGGAGGCGTTGCATGTGAAGTGACATCATGGTTTCCATGGTGTTAGCTGATGGGACTTTAAATTTTAATGCCCCTTGAAAAGGGACAACCTAATTTCCCATTAGGTGGCACCCATGCCTAATGCCACTGGCCAGCCGTTCACGCCCTGTTGCCGCCTCACTCATGAGGTTTCAGGCGGTAGCAACAGAATTTCGACCCCTTAGAGTATTGCCAATAGTTCTGGTCGCCATATTATAAGAAGCGTATAGAGACACTAGAGATGGTGCTTGGAAGATGTTCAAGGATGATACCAGAAATGGGAGGATATAAGAATATAAGAACATAAGAAATAGGAGCAGGAGTAGGCCATACGGTCCCTCAAGCCTGCTCCGCCATTTAATACGATCATGGCTGATCCGATCATGGACTCAGATCCACTTCCCTGCCCGCTCCCCATAACCCTTTATTCCCTTATTGGTTAAGAAACTGTCTATCTGTCTTAAAATTTATTTAATGACCCAGCTTCCACAGCTCTTTGAGGCAGCGAATTCCACAGATTTACAACCCTCTGAGAGAAGAAATTCCTCCTCATCTCAGTTTTAAATGGGCGGCCCCTTATTCTAAGATTATGCCCCCTAGTTCTAGTCTCCTCTATCAGTGGAAACATATATCTATCAGGAAAGGATGAATAGGCTAGGTCCTTTTCTCTTGAAAAAAGAAGGCTGAAGGATGACTTAATAGAGATCTTTAAAACTATTAACGGTTTTAATAGAGGGGATATGGAGAGAATGTTTCCACTTGTGAGGAAGAGTATAAATAGATGCCATCAACATAAGATAGTCATGAAGAAATCAAACAGGGAATTCAGAAGAAATATCTTTACCCAGAGAGTGGTGAGAATGTGGAACTTGCTACCAGAGGGAGTGTTTGAGGTGAACAATATAGATGCATTTCATCATCATCATAGGCAGTCCCTCGGAATCGAGGAAGACTTGCTTCCACTCCTAAAGTGAGTCCTTTGGTAGCTGAACAGTCCAATGCGAGAGTCACAGACTCTGTCACAGGTGGGACAGACATTCGTTGGGTGGGACTGATTTGCCGCACGCTCCTTTCGCTGCCTGTGTCTGACCTGTTCACGCTTGCGGCGTTGATATTCGAAGAGCTCAACGCCCTTCCGGATGCACTTTCTCCACCTAGGGCGGTCTTCGGCCAGGGACTCCCAGGTGTCAGTGGTGATGTCGCAGGGAGGCTTTGAGGGTGTCCTTGTAACGTTTCCGCTGCCCACCTTTGCCGTGAAGGAGCTCCACATAGAGCAATTGCTTAGAGAACCTCGTATCTGGCATGCAAACTATGTGGCCTGTCCAGTGAAGCTGATCGAGTGTTGTCAGTGCTTCAATGCTGGGGATGTTAGCCTGGGTGAGGACACTGATGTTGGTGCACCTGTCCTCCCAGGGGATTTGTAGGATCTTGCGGAGACATTGTTGATGATATATCTCCAGCGACTTGAGGTGTCTTCTGTACATTGTCCATGCCTCTGATCCAAACAGGAGGGTGGGTATTACTACAGCCCTGTAAACCATGAGCTTGGTGGTAGATTTGAGGGCCTGGTCTTCGAACACTCTTTTCCTCAGGCGTCCAAAGGCTGCACTGCGCACTGGAGGTGATGTTGAATCTCTGCGTCAATGTCTGCCTTTGGGGAGGTTAGATAAGCATATGAGGGAGAAGGGAATAGAGGGTTATACTGATAGAGTTAGATAAGGAAAGATGGGAGGAGGCTCGAATGGAGCATAAACACCGGCATGAACTAGTTGGGCTGTGTGGCCTGTTTCTTTTTCGTATATCCTATGTAAGCAACCACAAACCAGAGTTTATAAAACTTCATAGAATTATAGAAATTTACTGCAAGGAAGGAGGCCATTTCAGCTCATTGTGTCCATGCCAGCCGACAAAGAGCTATCCAGCGTAATCCCACATTCCAGCTCTTAGTCCGTAGACTTGTAGGTTATGGCACTTCAGGTGCATATCCATGTACTTTTTAAATGTGGTGAGGGTTTCTGCCTCTACCACCCTTTCAGGCAGTGAGTTCCAGACCCTCACCACCCTCTAGGTGAAAAGATTTCCTCTCAAGTTCCCTCTAAACCTCCGACCAATTACTTAAATTTTTCCGCCCCTAGTTGTTGACCCCTCTGCTAAGGGAAAAAAGTTGTTCCTGTCCACTATATCTAGGCCCCTCATAATTTAATACATCTCAATGTGGTCTCCCCTCAGCCTCCAATGTTCCAAAGAAAACAACTCCAGCCTATCCAATCTTTCCTCAGCTAAAATTCTCCAGACCAGGCAACATCCTCGTAAATCTTCTTTGTACCCTCTCTAGTGCAATCACATCTTTCCTGTAATGTGGTGACCAGAGCTGCACGCAGTACTCTAGCTGTGGCCTAACTAGTGTTTTATACAGTTCAGGCATAACCTCCCTGCTCTTGTATTCTATGCCTCGGCGAATAAAGGCAACTATTCCGTATGCCTTCTTAACCACCTTATCTACTTGGCCTGCTGCCTTCAAGGATCTGTGGACATGCACTCCAAAGTCCTTTTGTTCCTCTACACTTCTCAGGGTCATACCATTTATTGTGTATTCCCTTGTTTGTTAGCCCTCCACAAATGCATTACCTCACACTTCTCTGGATTGAATTCCAATGCCACTGTTCTGCCCATCTGTCCAGTTCATTGATATCTTCCTGCAGTCTACAGCTTTCGTCTTCATTATCAACCACACAGCCAATTTTTGTATTATCTGAATACTTCTCAATCACACCCCCTACGTTCAAGTTTAAATCATTGATATATACCACAAAAAGCAAGGGACCTAGTACTGAGCCCTGAGGAACCCCACTGGAAGCAGCCTTCCAGTTACAAAATCAACCTTTGCTTCCTGCCTCTGAGCCAATTTTGGATCCAACTTGCCACTTTGCCCTGGATCCCATGGGCTTTTACTTTTGTAACCAGCCTGCCATGTGGGACCTTATCAAAAGCCTTTCTAAAATCCATATGCACTACATCAAACGCACTACCCTCATCGACCCCCCTTGTTACCCCATTGGGATAAATGGGTCGTTTTCCAGTTGGCAAATGGTAACGAGTGGGGTGCCACAGGGGATTGGTGCTGGGGCCTCAAATATTTACAATCTATATTAATGACTTGGATGAAAGGACCGAGTGTAATGTAGCTGAAGGCATTCGATAAGATGCCACATAAAAGGTTACTGCACAAGATAAGAACTCACGGGGTTGGATAGAGAATTGGCTAACAGAAAACAGAGAGTCTGGATTAATGGGTCACTTTCAGGCTGGCAAACTGTAACTAGTGTGGTGCCACAGGGATCAGTGCTGGGGCCTCAACTATTTACAATCTATATTAACGACTTGGATGAAGGGACTGAGGGTAATGTAGCCAAATTTGCTGAAGATAGCTGGGAAGCAAGTTGTGAGGTGGATGCAAATAATCTTCAAAGGGATATAGATAGGCTGAGTGGGCAAAATGTTGGCAGATGGAGTATAATGTGGGAAAATGTGAGGTTATCCACTTTGGAGAAAAAATAAAAAAGCAAATTATTATTTAAATGGGGAGATTACAAAATGATGCAGTACAGAGGGATCTGAGGGACCTCATACATGAAACTCAAAATGTTTGCATGCAGGTACAGCAAGTAATTAGGAAAGCAAATGGAATGTTGGCCTTTATTGCAAAGGGGATGGAATATAAAAGCAGAGAAGTGCTGCTACAACTGTACAAGGTATTGGTGAGACCACATCTGGAGTACTGCGTACAGTATTTATTATGTCTGTAATGCACTTATGAATGACTCCACGAGGCAATGTGTGTACTCAAACTGTAGTGGCCTTGGTCCTTTATTCGTAACTCCAGAGTGAGGCAGCCGCATGGTGGCTCCCCTTTTATACAGCCCCTGCCACCAGGACAGGAAACCCCGGTCTCCACCAGTTGCACCCTCTAGTGGTGCCAGCATGTATATACACAGTGCAAACCTTATTGCGAGTACATCAGGTAAACAAGTCTCCATCTTATGGAACTATACAGTGACTACACAGAGAGTATATCTATAGTCTGCATATATAACAGTATTGGTTTCCTTATTTAAGCAGACTTGCATTGGAGGCAGTTGAGAGAAGGTTCACGAGGTTGATTCCTGAGATGAAGGATTGTCATATGATGAAAGGTTGAGCAGGTTGGACCTATTCTCATTGGAGTTTAGAAGACTGAGAGGCGATCTTATTGAAGCATGTAAGATTCTGAGGGGGCTTAACAGGATAGTTGCGGAGACGATGTTTCCTCGATGGGGCAGGCTATAACTAGGGCGCAGTCTCAGAATAAAGAGTCGCCCATTTAAGATGTAAATGAAGAGAAATTTCTTCTTTCATAGGGTTGTGAATCTTTGGAATTCTCTACCCCAGAGAGCTGTGGAGGCTGGGTCATTGAATTTATTTAAGGTGGAGATAGACAGATTTTTTAAAGATAAGGGAGTCAAGCGTTATGGGGGGAGGGTGGGGAAGTGAAGTTGAAGCCAAGGTCAGAACAGCCATGATATAAAAAAATAACAGAGCAGGCTCGAGGAACCAAATGGCCTACTCGTGCTCCTATCTCTTGTTATGTTTCTTCTTTTTTAAACAACGGTACAACATAAGCAGTCCTCAGGCACCACACCTATAGCCAGTGAGGATTGGAAAACGATAGTCTTTCACTGAAAGTCACAGGCCCCGCCTCCTCTGGCTCCTCCCCTCCCGTGGCCCCTCCCCTCTGGCCCCTCGCTATTGATTGGAGTTCGCGCATTTGATGCTGCTGGTTGTCAGGAAGTGATGTAATAGGCTGAGCGCGGGGAGAAAGGTCACATCCGGTGGTAGTGCAGGCGCGAGACGATGAACAGCCGTTTGCAAGAGATCCGAGAGCGGCAGAAACTGCGCCGGCAGCTCCTGGCCCAGCAGGTGAGTGGCAAAGAGAGAGCGAGCAAGAGCAAGAGCGGCAGCCATCGCCTTGACACACCGCGTCTCCCGGGCGCTCCCTCCTCCCTCAGCAACAACCGGCGGCAGGGCCTGGCAGGCCGCTGCCACTCACCCCCGCTCTGCTGCTTATCAGTCGGGGGGGTGGGGGGTAAGTGAAGGCGGTCTGTAAAGGTCTGCACTCGCTGCCTGCAGCGCGGTTCGTTGTCCCAATGGGCCAATTCTCCAGCTCCTGAGTTATAACCAACCAGTCTCTGGTCCTTGTTGTCTGAGAGCCGCTACTGCTATACAGTGACATCCGCAATAAAGAGGTGACTAAATTTTGAGTGGATTTGTGGACCTGTTTCCCCTTGAAATGTAACAATGTTCTTTCAGGCCCTGATACTCAATAAACCAAGAAATGCCATGTGGCAAGCCACCCCATCGGCGAACTTCCTATTTGTTCCCTTGTTTTGAGGCTCAATGTATGAACACATTGCACATTTGCATGACATTTAATGCAATATTTTAATGAGTTAACACCTCCGTTACATAAGCAACGTCACTTCCTCTGACACAAAACATCATCATTTCTCGACTTTAGATTCTAGAAACCTGTATTGAAGGATCAGCACACGGGTGTGAGACAAAGCAGCCTGAGGTAACACGTTAGGGAACTGGGATGATATATGGTAAAATTAATGGATGGCATTTGAGCCTGTGATTTCTCTCTCTGCACTTCCAATGGGCAAGATTCTGTGCCAGAACCAAACATTAAATATAACCTCATAATGCACATGAACAAAATCCAACAGATTATTCATGTTGTTTCAAACTTGGAGCATGCTCAAATATTTACAAACAGAAAACCATCATCAGGTCCCAACAAAACCATTTTTTATATGGACCTCCAGCCCATCCACCAACCCCATCCTCGAGATGTTGCTATCTGCACAAATGCTACCTGTGCTACCACATGGAGTAGTTGAGGTGAATTGTATAGATGCTTTTAAAGGAAAGCTAGATAAGTACATGAAGGAAAGCTAGATGAGTACATGAAGGAGAAAGGAATGGAAGAAATGTGGAAATAGAGCGGGAGGATGCTCCTGTGGAGCATAAACACCTGCACAGACCTGGTTGGGCTGAATGGTGTGTTTCTGTGTTGTAAATTCTATGTATGTAATGTTAATTTTCCTTGTTCATGCTGGTAGACTGCCCATGTACAGTTGCCCAAAGCAGCTGAGCATGGACCTTATCTAGTTGGGTGGGGTGGGAGGGGAAAAAACAAAAACATATTTACCTGGTGTTGGTGGTCTGAGAGCTCTGTCTGCCTGAGCTCAGAACAATGTTGACAAAATAAGAAATAATTTCTTGATGTAGGAGTTGGAGGAGTGAGTGTTGTCTATATTACATTGCTACTAAAGGAGCTGGGGCTGTGATGTAAATGCAGCTTGAGGCAGTCCTCTCACACAGCAAGTTAAGTAAAGTGATAGCATTCATATTTGTATTTGAGATGCAGCACACTTACCCAGAGATCCCCTGTAAGGTAGAATAGAAAATCAAAGGGACATCGTACGTGAATCCTACTAGTCACTTAGACAAAGCAGATTTAGTCTTAAAAAATGTTAACCTGCAACATTCTCTTGTACAATGTTGGAAAGATGTTGTACAGAGTGGCAGTAATGCTACTGAATGCTGCACTTTGAACCTTTGATTCTATAGATAATAAAGTAGAATTCTAGTATACATTTCAATTATTTATAAAATAGTTGTAATTCTATGTATAATACTGTAATATGAAGATGTTATGTATAATACTATAAGAACGATTACTGTGGCATTACACCAATGGCTTGAAATCTGATTTGACTGGATAAAGAATACGGTATGGACCATTTAAACAAATTGGTGATCTGGCTTTTGAGCAGGTCTCAGGCAACAATATTACAGTCCATATGGTACTCTGGTTATAAAATAGCAAAGAGAAGTTGAAAAAAATTACAAAGCGATTTGCACAAAGGAAGAAAAGTGAAGGACCTATGGATGCCATTGCAGAGGACCACTGGTCATGTTTCAGTCTGTATGACACCTGAGTTTGGGCCGTTGGGGATATTACACAGGGTTTGAAGCACAATTATTGCTGTGTTGTTTTTGAAGTATTATTGTTTTTTTTGAAACAACATTTACCCATAGTAGTGTAACAGTAGTATTTTTAGAGACTAAGCTGCCACCATGTCTGATTGTCATGCAGCTTGCCCAACATCTGGGGCCCAATATCTGGGGCCCAGGTTTCCACAAGAAAAAAAACGGGCGCCCCTCCGAGCTGGGCGCCCGTTTTTCGTGCCTAAAACGGCGCCTAAAAAAATCCTCGGTATTCTCCACCTGCTTGCAGGTCCTCTGGCCCTCGGCACAGCCAGCACGAGCTGTGGGGGGGCGGAGCCAGGTCCCTGCGCTGGAAACAATGCCGGGACCTCTGCACATGTGCGCTACAGTCGGCACACAAGTGCAGTAGCTCCAGGCGCCGAACTGTGTGGGAGGGGCCCGAAGCACGCAGCCCCGAGCCCTGGCTGAATGGCCTCACTGGGGCTGCGTGAATAAGGCCCCTCCCACGGCCAGCTCCTGCTCCTCCCCCCCCCCCCCCCCCCCCCCCTCTCCGACCGGACCCGACACCTGCTCCCCCCCGCCGACCCGACCCGACACACGCCCCCTCCCTCCCCCTCCCTCCCTCCCTCCCTCCCCTCCCTCCCTCCCTCCCTCCCCCTCCCTCCCCCTCCCTCCCTCCCTCCCTCCCCTCCCTCCCTCCCTCCCCCTCCTTCCCGCTCAGCGGCACGAACGGCTTTCTCCCCCCCCCCCCCCTTCCGCTCAGCGGCACGAACGGCTGCAGAATTCTCCCTGGCTTTCACACAGGTAGGAAGATGGTTTATTTAATCTTTTCTTGGCTTATAAATGTTTATTCAGGTTGGATTTATTTGTAGAAGTATAAATAAGGATTTATTGTAGAATTTAATGAGTTCCCTTCCCCCCCCCCCCCCCCCCACCTCGTTCTGGGCGCCTAATTTGTAACCTGCGCCTGATTTTTTAATGTGTAGAACAGGTTTTTTCAGTTCTACAAAAATCTTCACTGGCTCCATTCTACTTTAGTTTGGAGTACATTTTCACTGTGGAAACTTTCAAATCAGGCGTCAGTGGCTGGACACGCCCCCTTTTGAAGAAAAAATTCTGTTCCAAAGTAGAACTGTTCTTCTACCTGACTAGAACTGCAGAAAAAAAAATGTGGAGAATTGCGATTTCTAAGATAGTCCGTTCTCCACCAGTTGCTCCAAAAAAAAAAAAAATCAAGCGCAAATCATGTGGAAACTTGGGCCCCTAGTATTGGATGAGATGAAATTTCTTCCAATTAAATATTGGGAACACCGAAGCCATTGTCTTCAACTCCCACCACAAGCTCCGTTCCCTAGCCATCTACTCCATCCCTCTCCCTGGCCACTGGGCCCAAGTTTCCACAAGAAAAAAAACGGGCGCCCCTCAGAGCTGGACGCCCGTTTTTCGCACCTAAAACGGCACCTAAAAAAATCCTCGGTATTCTCCACCTACTTACAGGTCCTCTGGCCCTCGGCGCAGCCAGCACGATCTGTGGGGGGGCGGAGCAAGGTCCCTGCGCTGAAAACAGTGCCGGGACCTCTGCACATGCGCGCTACAGTCGGCACGCAAGTGCAGTAGCTCCAGGCGCCGAACTGTGTGGGAGGGGCCCGAAGCCCTGGCTGAATGGCCTCACTGGGGCTGCGTGAATGAGGCTCCTCCCACGGCCAGCTTCTGCTCCCCGCCCCCGACAAGACTCGACACCCGCTCCTCGCCGACCAGACCCGACCCGACACCCGCTCCCCCCCGACCCGACACCCGCTTTCCCCCCCCCCCCCCGCCCCGACCCGAGATTTATTGTCGAATTTCATGAGTTCCCTCCCCCTCCCCCCCACCTCGTTCTGGACGCCTAATTTGTAACCTGCGCCTGATTTTTTAATGTGTAGAACAGGTTTTTTCAGTTCTACAAAAATCTTCACTTGCTCCATTCTACTTTAGTTTGGAGTACATTTTCACTGTGAAAACTTTCAAATCAGGCGTCAGTGGCCGGACACGCTCCCTTTTGAAGAAAAAATTCTGTTCTAAACTAGAACTGTTCTACCTGACTAGAACTGCAGAAAAAAAATGTGGAGAATTGCGATTTCTAAAATAGTCCGTTCTCCACCAGTTGCTCCTCAAAATCAGGCGCGAATCATGTGGAAACTTGGGCCCTTTGAGGCTGTACCAGATTGTTTGCAACCTTGGCGTCCTATTTTACCCTGAGCTGAGCTTCCAACCCCATAATCCTCTCCATCACCAAGACCGTTTACTTCCACCTATGTAATATTGCCCATCCCTATCCCAGTCTCAGCAAATTGAAGCCTTCATCCGTGCCTGTTACCTCTAGGCACAATTATTCCAATGCACTCCTGGCCAGCCTCCCAACTTGCATTCTCCGTAAACTCTGCTGCCATTATCCTAAGTCACACCCAGTTCCTATCATACCTGTGTTCGCTGACCTACATTGGCTCCTGGTCTGGCACTGCCTTGATTTTAAAATTCTAATCCTTGTTTTCAACTCCCTCCATGACCTAGCTCCTTCCTATCTCTCTAACCTCCTCCAGCCTATAACTCTCCAAGACCTCTGCGCTCCTCCAGTTCTGGCCTTTTGCTCTGGAATTCTCTCCCTAAAATGTCTTCCTTTAAGACACTCCTTAAAACCTACCTGAATGACCTCACCTATCTTAATATCTCCATATGTGGGTTGGTGTCAAATTTTGTTTGATAATGCTCCGATGCAATGTCTTGGGATGTTTGACCTCATTAATGGCACGATGTAAATGCAAGTTGTTTCAACCAAAGAAGTACAAAGCTAGTGGAAGGATTTGACTGGGAAATATTGTATAATATGTATGTCAGTTTTGAAACATTCTGTATTTTTTGGGATGTGGAAAGAAAATGTATCCTTTTTATAATTGAAAAAAGTATATGCAGCAAGACCCAGCCAACAGGGAGTAATTAATGGCCAGGAATTTGCATTTCCGATGACAACATACGTCGTCATAAGCCTTCTGAAAGGCCCTGCAAGATCTGGGTTTCCACATGCGCGAAAACCCGGAACTTGCGATCTGTCAGGGGATGCCTTGACAGATCTACTGAACCAACTGAGAAATCACCTTCGCTGGTGCAGATTTGGGCTATTTGCCCAACTGCTGTTCAGCAAATGCCCACTAAACTCGTACAGTTGGCAAAAGCAAGCGAAGGACCTGCTTTCACCAGCGTAAGGGTGAATATAAATCTTAAACTAAAAATAAAAATTGATGCACATATAGTTAAAATTACTTTATGCAAATTTTGGCCCAAAAAATGTTGACAAATGAAATTCTTTGAAAAATAATTTTATAGTATTTGCTGTATTGAAGGCACTTTCATTAAATTTGAAAATGAGTATTTATTTTTATCAGAGTTGTGTGAATTCTTTAATTATTTGGGGATTCCATTGCATGTCATTAGGGGATTCATAGAATCATAGGGCCCAAGTTTCGAGCCGCGCCGAGAATGGCGCAGTCCCGACCTGGACGCCCGTTTTTCGCGCCACAAAGTGCGCCTAAAAAAACCCTCCATATTCTCCACCTCCCTGCAGGTCCTCTGGCCCTCGGCGCAGCACAGCAGGAGCTGTAGGGGGCGGAGCCAGGTCCCTGCGCTGAAAACAGTGCCGGGACCTCTGCAGATGCGCGCTACAGTGGGCGCACATGTTCAGTAGCTCCAGGCGCCCAAAACTGTGTGGGAGGGGCCGAAGCACGCAGCCCCTCGCCCTGGCCGAATGGCCTCACTGGGGCTGCGTGAATAAGGCTCCTCCCACGGGCAGCTCCTGCTTCCTCCCGACCCGATCCGACTCCCGCTCCCACTCTCTTCCCCCCCCCCCCCGGTCTCTCTTCTCCCCCCCCCCCCCCCCCCTCCTGTCTCTCCTTCCCTCTCCTCTTCCCACCCCCCCCCCCCCATCTCTCCTCCTCTCTCTCCCCCCCCCCCCCCCCCCGTCTCTCCTCCTCTCTCTCCCCCCCCCCCCGTCTCTCCTCCCCCCCCCCCCATCTCTCCTCTTCCCCCCCCCCCCCCGTCTCTCCTCTTCCCCC